>NC_084795.1:247095619-247712524 GCF_963169125.1 Humulus lupulus
AGCTTAATTAATTAAATTAAATGTGACCCAAAAATTAAATTTGTCACATATCACATAATTTGGAAATTTATCAAATTGACCAAAATGCCCTTAGAGGCCCTAGCAAGAAATTGTTATTCTTAGGCCCAGTTGATTAGAATTCAACCATCAATCATTTTCCTTAAATTTATTGGCTCTACTATAATTCTCAGTTGCCAAAATGTTTTTATGCCATAGTATTCCTTATTTTACCAAATCCGAGATTTTTCCACTATTAGAGTTTGCCCCTCAATTCGAGACCAATTTTTATTTGCATAAGCTTAAACCCTTTACTAGATCATCATAACAGCTATAAAATTCACAAAATAACACAATTTCATATTACATACAATTCTTCACCTGCTTGAACCAGCTACTAACGAGTGTTCAAAACTCAGGATGCAACAAGTGTAGGACAGAGACGACCCGAGGACCATGGACCTATAATACGAAGATCCAATAAACAAGATTATTAATTAAACTCTTTAATTCATTAATCTTATTTATTAATTCCATTATTACTCCACTATAAATATGTAATTGCAGTCTATGTAATTATAGAATTATATTTACAGATATTTCTCTTGCAGTCCATTGATGTAATCAATAAATGTAGTTCTAACCTCCATTTAATGGTTCACCAATTAGCGTTTTACTCTTCTAATTACCTCTTGTTCCTTAAGTACCATTAATTCACCAGTGAATAATTAATCTATAATTATATTATAGATTTGAGTTCAATAACTATTTAGTTCCATAATTAATCCTTAAGGGAACCAATATTTGATCCAATAGGAAAGCATGGATTCCATTATTTTAAAATCATGTTCCCATCCATCCATGATATTGAATCTCCAAAAAAAAGTCACTAGCCTCATTATATTAAGAGACCTTAACGAATGAATCAAAAGTTTCAATAAACATTAACATGAGTTCATGATAACACTGGATTTAGATTGATCTACAAATGATAATCTATTAAGATATGAATTAAATCTTTATGGCAAACGACAAGTTTATAAAGATAATTAATTCACTTCGATCCTATCATATATAATCACTATTATATATAGTACATTTAACAAGATGTCTATCCACATTAGCAATTCGAATCTAGACTACACGCATTCCATATGCTTAATAAACCGTACTAGCAACCATTCATTAAAGATTTTGTACTTTAATATGTTGCTAACTATTTTATTCATTATATATGATCATAATTCTATCGTTCAAATAGAATGTCATATTCTCATAAATGAATATGGAATTTTTTGATATTTATATAAATTATTCAAATAATAATTATAATATTTCAAATATAATAAAATGTACTTTTATATAATTCAAAAATGTCGGTTCACATGCTTTTAGGGCACAAACCCTAACAATGGGTGTGGTTGCACTCGTCGCGATTCCAGATATCGTAGATGCGATTTTAAACCGAAATTTTTGTTGGCAATACATTTTACAGGATCATAAATATTTTCATGTATGTTTCATATATTAAACAAATTAACATATAAAACAACCTAGAAACATGTTTCTAATGAATTTTATTATGTAAATCAAATAACATAGTTTAAGAATCTTACTTTTACGCAGCGGATATTGAGACTCATTCCTTCACTATCTCTAACCATTGTTCATTTATGTCACAGAGTAATGACAAAAGAGTAAACTGGATCTTCAAACTACACAGTCTTCCACAATTACCTTTGATCACCTAGACTAGAGTGGGCAATTATCAACACATGAGATAGGAAAATTATAGAGAAAAAGAGAGAACATGAGCGACTATAATAGGTCTCTTGAGTCTATGTTTTTGCTTTTTTTACTTCACTTTGTTTAGATCCCAAAACCCTAGACTTAAGTACCTATTTATAACAACATTTTAGAGTTAATTCAATTTAATTAAATAATTAAAATAATAGCTTAAAAATTCGTATATCGATAAATACTAGATATTTTACCAAGCCTTGGAATTTTTCCATTTTTAAAGTCAAAGCATAAAAATCTTTAAATTCAAATACTATTATTTTCTATAATTATATAATAAAACAAAACTATTATTAATTAATTAAATAAATAAATTATAATATAATATATATAAACAAATTTTGTTATAACGAAATCATATAAAGTTTTTATTAAAACTTTATATACACAAATAGATAATTACCATTATATTTAAACAATAATTATTTAATTAAATCATTTATTTAAATTAACTAATTATAATTTGAACATTGATTTAATAAAATTTATCAATTTGACACCAATTTGTCATAATTAATAAAGTTGCCCAAATTTCTCTTTTCTTCTCTAAATTCTACATCTTAGTAAAATTGTTCAAAATTGACACAATAATTTTGACAATCTTAATTGACAATTAAATCAATTAATCGAGACCATCTAAATGATTTAATCAAGGGCATTGTGGGGACCATGGACCCATGAATTCAAGATCCAATAAATTATCGTAAAATTATTATCGAATAATTTCACTATTTTATTAGTTCCTCGTTACTCTACTAAAGACTCAGAATTGCACTCTTAAACTCATAGAACGCTTTATACATAAAGTAAATACGTTATCCATTGTCACAACCATAATTTATCATTCAGTCATCTATAGATGATCTACAACTGAGTCGGGTACAAATTACCATTTTACCCCTCATTGTATTTTATCCTTAAATACCACTAAGTTCCTTGTAAATGATATTTTCGTGAAATTTAATCACAAAAATGAGTACTCAATCATTTAACTCGTTGAACAAAGCTATAAGGTGATCATCATTTCACTTCTTACTTGAAGCTATAGATGTTTATATCGATAATTAACACTCTCACTCAATTATAGTGCCAAGTGCCCAAGATGTAAGTATGGGCTAATCTGTAGGGTAAGCTGGTAACGAACAAATCAAATTAATTGAATGATACAATCACTTAGAATATTAACCATTCAGAATTGATAATGAATTTACCTATGGTCAATTTTATGATATGACTATAGATAATAACGGTACATTTACTTATCTATCTAAAGTCAATTGTAGTCCAGTCTTATATAACAAATATATCTGATCTTATCTACTTTGCTAATGTTCTGAAAAGAACGTAATACTACAATGTGTAAGTAGACCATATCGTAGATTGGCAAATCAGTGTAAATCCTGTGCACTGACTAATCTTTGAAATAACTTATTTTTGAACATATAATCATTTTTATATTCCACTGTGATTACGTCGCTGTAAATATGATTAGATATATGCTTGTGATTCAATTAAAGTTTATATTAAATAAATAATCACGAACATAAAACATGTGAGCAAAGTGATTGACCAAGTCAAAATTGATTATATTCTTTCATTGATAATAAAATGAGATTACAAAGAAATTGAGTTTTAATTAGGGCGTAAAACCTCAATAAACTTCAACTTGCACTAATTGAAACTAATGTCTTAATTTTACTAATCTCATTTTCTTGATATGCTATTCAAATGTAGTTTCTTGTAGTGTCTTTATAAATGGATCTGGAAGATTGTCTTTAGTTGCAATCTTCATAACCTTCACATCTCCCTTGACCACATATTCTCGAATTATGTGATACTTCCTTTCTATATGCTTACTCTTCTTGTGACTTCGAGGTTCTTTCGAGTTGGCTATCGCTCCTGTGTTGTCACAAAACAACACAAACGGTTTATCCATAACTGGAATAACACCAAGGTATGAATAAAACTTTTTTAGCCAGACTATTTCCTTAGCTGCTCCAGATGCAGCTGTGTACTCGGCCTCCATGGTGGAATCTGAGATCGCAGACTGTTTTACGCTTCTCCATATCCCATCTCCACCCACAAGAGTAGACACAATTCCAAAAGTAGACTTCTTATCATCGACATCAGTCTGAAAATCTGAATTGGTGTAGCCTACAGGGTTCAGAACACCACCCATGTAGACTAACATATAATCCCTAGTCTACTTTAAATACTTCAGGATATGCTTAACTGCTATCCATTGTTTCGGTTCTGGATTTGACTGATACCTGCTCAATACTCCCACTGCATAGCAGATATCTGGTTTAGTACACAACATGGCATACATCAGACTTCCAACTACAGATGCGTAAGGAACTTTTCTCATTGCATCTTCCTCTTCAGGAGTCTAGGGAGACTGCTTCTTTGAAAGATGAATTCCATGGCGGGACGGTAGATGTCCTTTCTTGGAATTTGTCATTGAGAAACATTCAAACACTTTATCAATGTAAGTTGCTTGAGATAGAGCTAAGAGTTTGTTATTTCTATCCCTAACAATCTGGATACCTAGAACATAACTCGCTTCACTCAAATTCTTCATCTAGAATTGAGTGCTCAGTCAATTCTTTACATCTGATAATTTCTTAACATTGTTTCCAATGAGTAAGATATTATCTACATAAAGAACTAGGAATACCACTATTTGATTTGCCCTTAGTTGGTAAACACAAGGCTCATCAGTATTTTGTTCAAAGTCATACGTTTTGATTACCTCATCAAACTTAAGACTCCAGGAACGAGAAGCTTCCTTAAGTCCATAAATGGACCTATTCAACTTGCAAAATTTTCCTTCTTGTCCAGCTACTTTAAATCCTTATGGTTGATCCATATAAATGACTTCGTCAAGCATCCTGTTAAGAAAAATTGTCTTGACGTCCATTTGCCAGATCTCATAGTCGAGAGCGACTGCTATGGATAGGAGGATGCGAATGGACTTGAGCATGGCTACCGGACTAAAAGTTTCCTCATAGTCCACGCCTTCTCTTTGGGTATAACCCTTTGCCACTAATCGAGCTTTATAAGTCTCAATATTTCCATCAACACCTCATTTCTTCTTGTAGATCCACTTGCACCCAATAGTCCTAAAGTCACTAGGTGCTTCCACAAGATCCCAGACGGAATTGGAGTACATGGACTCCATTTCCTGTTTCGTGACTTCGAGCCATAGTTACTTTTCAGGGCTAGTCATTTCCTGTTTGAAAGACAATGGATCATTATCACAAGTGTCACCCACAACCATATTGGTTTCACCATCCAAACCATAAAGAACTAGGTTCCTAGAAACCCTCCCACTACGACAAGGCTCTGTGACTGTTTTCTCATAAACAGTGGTACTCTCTTCATTTAAATCGATTTACGTCGGTTGATCATGAATAGTGGGAATTTCATTATCAACTTGCATTGATGACAATGAAACATTGGTTGAAGTCAATTCTTCAACCATCTCCTCTAAAACTACTTTGTTGCGCGGTTTGAAGTTTTAGACATAGTCATTTTATAGAAAAGTAGCATTCGTAGAAGTAAACACTTTCTTTTCTGAATGACTATATAAAGCCCACCTCGAGTTCTTTTAGAATAGCCAACAAACATGCAAACTTCAGTTCACGATTCTAGCTTTCCTTCCTTTTTCCTCGGGACGAGGGCGGGACACCCCCAGATTCTATAATGGCGTAAACTAGGTTCACGACCATTCCAACGTTCTAAAGGTGTTTTGGGGATTGATTTGGATGACATAACATTTAGAATGTCGTTCTCAGTTTCAATTGCATGTCCCCAGAATGAAGTTGATAGAGTTGAGTAACTAAGATGCATCTAACAATTTCCAATAAAATTTTGTTCCGGCGTTCTACTACATCATTTTGTTGCGGAGTACCCGAGGCAGTAAGTTGAGATAAAATCCCAAGTTCAGTTAAATGATCTTGGAACTTCATATCCAAATATTCTCCACCCCAATCAGATTGCAAGATTTTTAACGTTTTACCTAATTGGTTATGAGCTATAGCTAGGAATTCCTTAAACTTTGAAAATGTTTGTTATTTCCTATGCATTAGGTAAAGACATGACAATCTAGAGTAATCGTCAATAAAAGTGAAAAAGTACTGAAAACCATCCCTATCTTTCACATTTAGAGGTCCATGGACATCTGAATGTACTATTCCAAGTGGTTCTTTGGCCCTATCACCCTTTGCAGAGAATGGACGCTTGGTCAGTTTTCCTTCTAGACATAATTCACAGACAGCTAATTCACCTAAAGTGAGTTCCCTCAAAGGCTCGTCCTTTGTATGTCTTTGAAATCTATCATAGTCAATGTGAACTAGTCTTAAATGCCATAAATATGTCATGTTATCATTGTCGATATTTTGACGTTTATTGGTCCTAGGTTTAACTACTTTGAATAATTCATTATTAAACGCGAGGAGTTCATTAGGTCGCGAAATATAAAGCCTGTTTTCAAAACATGCAATACACAATTGTGATCAATTGAAAGAAATAGATATATTCGAACTTGTAAAAGTCATAACAAATTGTTCTAATTGCAACATGGAAACTGAAATTAAATTTCTATTAAAATCCAGAATAAAAAATACATCATTTAAAATTAAATATTTATTTCTGAACTTCAGGCGAGCTCTTCCTCTAGCTTGGGGTGAGTCTATTAAAATTTGACCTATAATTATCTATTTTTTAAAATCTAACATTGTCAAAATAACTAATTAATACCTTCCGTAGGGGGCGAATCAAAGCATCTCAAGGCCCTATTAAACTATCGACTTTATTAAACTAACGGTGGAGATCGAATATAATTATTAAAACAAGCTCATTATATAATTAAGTTAAACATTTTTATTATCAATTTTTTGAAAATTAATGACTAAGGTTCTTCAAACAAAAAAAAATTATTTGTAAAATAATTTTTAAAACAAAAGTCTTATAATTTTCTATTGATTTTAAAGTGTCATGAAACAAATTCAATTAAATTAGAATTAATTTGTTACTAATCAATTATTAGGTTCAACTATCTTGAAAAAATAAACCTAAGACAACTAAGTCCAACTCACGTAAATGAGCATTAACAATTGAGTTTACATGGAGGAAGGTTGGGTTCGGTATGTAGTACCCTCTACTATGGCCACTTATCTTCCACACAAAGTCCAAAAGACAAGAATTTAAACATTCGTTTTATTAATTGTTATCAATTGATTAGGCACATTATAATCATGCAAAGCAAATGAGTCTTCACAAGTGGAATCATCCACAAGAGAAAATTTTAAATTTTACATTGTCTAATGGGCCCAAATAAAACTGATCATTTTATAAATATTTTATTTGGTAACCAAAATCATATACATATAAATATATATATATATATATATATATCCAAACATATGGGCACTATATGCATCTAAGCCCAATTGCAAAAAATCACATATAGTTCAAGATATGTCATATAATTGAATATCCTAATCATGTTACTAAATGAGCAATATATGTGTTTATGCAAAAATGTCACAATATTCACATTTTCAAAAATACCATAATTAATTAATCTAGAATTTACCTACACAAAATTCATAATCAATTACAATTTTGCAAAAATAATTAAGCTCATTTAAATAAAATTCATCAACAATTAACTAAGTTAATTTGGATTTTATTTATCAACAATTAACTCAATTATGTTATTTTAGGAAATATATTAAATTAATAAAATTAAATTTATTATTTGATTTTATAGAATAACTGCACAAAAATCTAATAGATATTAATAAAACTAATTTTTATTTTTATACAAAAATAATTAATTTTATTATTATGATACCAAAATATCTTAAAATTGTCTATTTTCAAACTCAACTAAAATAACTTAGGGTATGATTGGTATGTTATTGGGATACAATTATATGTTTTTAAATACTAAAACTTAGTGGGACCCTTTAAAATCTCTTATTGGAAGTTTATTTTTGAAAATCAAATTGAAATCAGTATCCCAAATTTATAAAGGAAAAGAGAAAACAATAAAATAACGTTTTCTGAGTTTTGTAAAATTCTAATCTAAAAACCCTAAAATCAAATTCTGAGAGCTTTCTTCTTCTCATTTTCTCTCTGCGCCTCCTCTCTTGTCAAAAGCAGAGGTCTTCTCCTTCTCTCAACAAAACCATACCATTGACATTCATAGAACTTCTCTTCTCCTCTCTCATTAATCAGATCTTCTTCTTCTATCAACAGTCAACAAAATCAGTCTTCTCCTTCTATCAACAAAACCAGAGGCGTACAGCTCTACTTTTCCTCTCCAATTAACACAAGGTAAAATCTTCTCATAATATATATGTAATACATTTAAGTATATATATATATACATTTAAGTATAGCTCGTATAGCTCTGACTAGTGGAGGTCTGAGTATATATATATATATATATTTAAGTATAACTTGTATAGCTTTGAGTAGTAGAGGTCTGAGTATATATATATATACATTTAAGTATAGATCCGAGTATATATATATACATATAAATATAGCTTTAAGTATATATATATATATATTTAAGTACATTTAAGTATAGATCTGAGTATATATATATATACATATAAATATAGCTCTAAGTATATATATATATATTTATTTAAGTATAGCTCTGAGTATATATATAATATATACATTTACAATTATACAACCATCAAAACCTGAAAAAAGATTGTACATTGTACCTTAGGATTGAGGTGAGTAGTGGAGCATGAAGGGGTGTGTTTAGAAGTAACAAAGAAAGGAGTTCTTCTATTATGAGAAGAGCTCAGAGGAGGCAGAGCCTTGGGGATATGGAAGCTGGAGTCTATTATCCACAATTTCCAAAAATATATATATAAATATTTATAAGAGTGATGGAGACATCATATTTATTAAGATCAATACAATTAATATTGGTACTGAAGTGTATATATATATGTATGTATAGGTTGTATAGTATAGGGGAGTAGCCATTGCTTACCAAGGACTGAATAAGATGTTAGATATGACAATAATAACGTGTTAGGACATATATGACAAACTCTGAGACTATGTAAAATTATGTTGGCTTTGCTCAATTACTCTCTGTTTTTTTTTTTCTTTTTCATTTCAAGGACTAATTTAATTATATGATTTGTATACTTCATTTCGCAGCCTTGAATTGTCTTGTGTTTTACTTCACTGGCTTTTTTTATGCACACACACATATATATATATATATATTTATAATATATACAGGTATTGCTTAGGTGAGAGCACCAATTTTGCTCTCATGCGTGGGGGCATTTTTGTAGCCTTTGATTTAGAATTTGATAGCTTTGTTTTATTTACTTATAATAGGGTTGTTTGCATTGGATTTGTTTCTTTTGTGTATTTTAATTGAAAACTCACTTGCATCATATTATACAGTCTTTTGTTTATATCGATTAGCAGCTTTTTCGTCTTTCATTTTTGTGGATTTCTTTCCTGAGCATGTTTTTAACTGAGTTTTTAAGTTGATAGATTGGTAGCCAACAATATTAATTAGTTGACATTTTGATTTCTAGTTTGGAGTGAAACAGCTGGAAGTAGGCCATTACTGTTGAGGCCGAAACAGAATAAAATTTCTTGCCTTTTATTTTTACTTTCTGTTTTGATTCATAAGTTTAGTTCTCTTGTTTTTGCTTAATCTTTATAGTGTTCTATTTTGTGTTGAGTTTAGTATATTAGCATATATTCGACTTCTTGATGAATACCAATCTAAAAGTTTTGCATTCTTTTTTTTTTATCTTTTGTTTGAAGCAACAGTTGACCACAACACCATCACACCATTGTAGCCCCTCTACTCTCAACCTACATCATCTAAGGTGAGCTCTTTCTCTCCCTCTCTCTACTTTCTTTACATCTCTGGAATTCTTTGATTTGAATGTTTGATTTTGAAAACTTGGGCTATTAAATTTAAAAGAAGCATTATTTATGAAGACATAGATTGTGATAGTTAAAATTATGATTAGATGGATGAGAAGAATGTAGACATTGACAATCATGCTTCTTGGCCTGAGGCTATTGAATCACATTTTATTAGTCTTCTATATGAAGAAGCCAAAAAAGGATTACAAACAACAACCTTGAACAAAAAAGGATGACTGAAAATAAAAAATGGCATATTAAATTCTTTTGGAAAGAGATATAAAATGCCTCAATTGAAATCCAAATTCAATCGGTTAAGAAAGGCACATCGTGAATTTTCTCATCTTTTGGAACAAACTGGTATGGGATGGGATCCTCAAACAAATACTGTTACAGCAAATGATGAAGTATGAGACACTTATCTAAAGGTAATATACTTATATTATACTTGTGTTGTTGATTACTTGATTATTCTAAATTCATGTTACATTGTAACGTTATGTGTTTTTGGATTTTTGTAGAAATATCCAAATGCGAAAATATTTCGAAAAAAAGGATTGCAACATTATAAGATGTTTGGAGAAATATTCAATAATACAACAGCCACTGATGGGATGAGTTATGCCTCCACTCAACCTCCGCCTTCTTCAGTTGAAGAACGCCAACAAGAGCGTCATTTTGTTGGAACTGGAGCACATGTTGATGTTGGTTTTGAATTTGATGGTGATAATTATGGAGAGGGGGAAGAAGTTACTGGTGTACGTCGTCGAGCTACTTCTGCTCCAAAACCAAAACCAAAAGAGAAAAAGAACAAAGGGGCCAATCCATCCATCGACCATGTGATGGAAGAACTTGCAAAAAGTATTTCTGCTAAGACTGAGGCATCACTAGTACGAAGTGAGACTATGCGTAAGTATTATGAATCGAGAGAAATGAGAATTAGCGAGGAAACCAGCAATGTCACTAATTCTTACAATGTGGAAGATTGTCAAAACATTCTAGATGGTATTCCAAATCTGGATAACAAAATATACCTTAAAGCGTTGCAAGAGTTTGTAGCAACCCCAGAATGGTGTGGAATATTCATGAGAATGAATGAGGAGCGTCGTCGTGCTTATCTTGATTCATTGATGGGGTGATTTAATATCGTTTATTTATTATGAGTTTGTCTGTCATGAACTACTAAACCATGAAGTTTACATTTTCTTAAATAATGTGTAATGAACTTAACTTGGTATTTATTGTCATGATTGAACTATCTTATGTGGTTCCTTGTTATTTCTTTAACCTTTGTGAATTTTCAAATTAAACTTTTATTATTGTCATAATTAGGTACCTAAGATGGATGATTCAGATGAGGAGTTTGAAATATTATTTGGTGATACTTCTTCTTCATCAAACGAGGAATTAATTGGTCAAGTTATCATGCTTAATCGATTACAAGAGATGCAAAAATCTCAATAGATTAGACGACGACTACGCACTTCAGATATGTCTGGACGTCAATATTTACTTGAGCTGTTAAATGGACACCCTGATAGATTGTTTTACACAATTAGAATGGACATTAATACTTTTAGATCTTTATGTCGTCGATTAGTTGAAATGGAAGTCATAGAACATGACAGGGTAATTAGTGTTGAAGAAGTTGTTGTCATGTTTCTATGGATAGTTACACACAACCAACGAGTTAGAACTGTGGCTGAAAGATATCAACATTCAGGAGAAACTGTTTGTCGTCAGTTTGGTAGAGTGCTAGATGCATTGTGTTATTTAGGAAATTAAGTAATAAGGCCTCTTGACTTTAACACTGTGCAAGCAGAAATTCAAAATAATTCAAAGTATTTCCCATGGTTCAAGGTAAATTTTATTTGTTAATTTTAATAATATACCAGTTATAATTCATATCAATTTAATTGGTGTTGGTAATGATTTATCTAATTTGTTCTGCAGGATTGTGTTGGAGCAATTGATGGTACTCATGTAAGTGCAGTTGCTCCAACTCTAAAACAACTTGCATTTAGAGGAAGAAAAGTAGATGTAACACAAAATGTAATGGTTGCATGCTCCTTTAATATGATGTTTACTTATATCTACGCTGGATGGGAAGGAACAGCCAATGATTCCCGAGTGCTTCTTGATGCAATGAGAAAAGATGATAACTTCCCTATGCCACCACAAGGTATTAAAATAACCTAATTTTGATACATTATAATTTTCTTTCAAATGTTCTTATATATTAATAATTTCTTTTAATATAGGAAAATACTATGTTGTTGATTCTGGTTATCCAAATATGCCTCGGTTTCTAGCACCATATCGTGGTGAACGTTATCACTTGCGTCGTTTTAGAGGAAGAGGGAACCATCCTAGAGGTGCGATGGAGTTATTCAATTATAGACACTCATCATTGCGTAATGTGATTGAACGTTGTTTTGGACTTCTAAAAGCTAGGTTTCCAATTTTGAAGTCAATGCATCCATACTTGCTTGGAAAGCAACGTCGAATACCAATAGCATGTTGTGCTATCCACAACTGGATTAGAATGCATTCTATTAATGATGAAATGTTTGAACAATATTCAGTTGATGCCAGAACTGTAGAAGATATTGAAGGAACTGAAAGCCAATCTAATACAACAACTGAAAACCAACAAGAAGGAGATGAAGCAGGAATTTCTGAGACACCAGAGTTGAATTTCAGTCAAGCTTATATGGCCCAGATGGAAAATGTTAGAGATGGCATTGTTGAACAAATGTGGCTTAGTTATAACAACAATACTTAAATAATTGAAGAAAAAAAACGTAACTTTAATTTAGAAAAAAACCAAAATTAAGAACCATGCAATATTATTATGAATATAATCAATGGACTATTATTAAATTTTAATTTTTATTTATCAATATTATTAATTTTTACTTAATCAAGTTTATTTGAAAAATCAAAATTTAATATAATACAACATATATATATAATATATAAAATTAAAATAATTTTCAGATTGAGCTGAACCAATTACATAATCTGTTTCTGTTATATTTTCAAATTTACTACTAATCATAGATTCAGTTTTTTAAAATTCAAAAATAATTTTCAAACAGTGAACCAAACACATTTTCAGAAACATGTTTTCAATAACTAAATTCAGATTTTCATTTCAGAATCACAATTTTAGAAAACTCAGTTTTTTAATCACGAACCAATCAGCCCTTCTTTTTTAAAAAATATCTATTTTCAAAATCAACCAAAATATCTTAGATATTTGCCATAACTTTAAAAATCAATATATAATTTTTGAATAAAACTAATCAATTTTATCAACATGGTTATAAAAGAAGATATTTTGATAATGTGAATTTATTTTACAAAATAAATTAATAAAAGGATAATAATTTAAAATTAATATATTTTTGACAAAAAAAATTTTGGTGAAAAAAGTCTAATGCAGGCCCTATACGGCCACAGCGTCCCCGACAACTTTTACTGTGTGCCCAACACATTAACTACCCAATTAGTCCCAACAAAAAATTTAAAAATTGTGTGTAGTTTTTCAATCCTAAAATAAACAAAATTGCAACAAATAAACATAAACACAATATGCTTCATACTAAAACAAAATTCAATCAATTATGTTAAATATATCTGAAAATTTATTGAATATATTCATGCATGAAAATATTGATTACTAAGGCTATAAGGCCAATTGTTGGGAATACATTTTACTTGATCATAATTATTTTCATTTATTAAATAAATTAACATATAAAACAACCTAAAAACATGCTTCTAATTAATTTCATTATGTAAATCAAATAACAGAGTTTAAGAATCTTGCTTATATGCAGCAGATAATGAGACTCATTCTTTCATTCTCTCTAACCCTTGCTCATTTCTGTCACAAAGTAATGACAAGAAAGTGAACTGAATCTTCAAACTACATAGTCTTCCACAATTATCTTTGATCACCTAGACTAGAGTGGGCAATTCTCAACACATGAGATATGAAAATTTTAAAGAAGAAGAGAGAATATGAGCGGCTACAATAAGTCTCTTGAGTCTATGATTTTACTTTTTCACTTCACTTTTTCAGATCCCAAAATCCTTGACTTAAATACCTATTTATAGCAACACTTTAGAGTTAATTCAAATAACAACTTAAAATTCCCTATATGGCTAAATACTAAATATTTTTCCAAGCCTTGAAATTTTTCAATTTTAAATTCAAAGCATAAAAATATTTAAATTCAAATACTATTATTTTCTATAATTATATAATTAAACAAAACTATTATTAATTAATTAAATAAATAAATATAATATATCTAAACTGATTTCGTTTAACGAAATCTTATAAATAAAAATTTTATATACATATATATAATTATAATTATATTTAAACAATAATTAATTAATTAATTAAATCATTTATTTGAATTAACTCATTATAATTTGAACATTGATTTAACACTATTTATCAATTTGACACCAATTTGTTATAATTAATAAACTTGCTCAATTTTTTCTTTACTTCTCTAAATTCCACATCTTAGTAAAATTGTCCAAAATTGACACAACAATTTTGACAATCTTAATTGATAATTAAATCAATTAATCAAAACTATCTAGATGATTTAATCAAAGGCATTGTGGGGACCATAGACCCATGAATTCAAACTCCAATAAATTATCGTAAAATTATTATCGAATAATTTCACTACCTTATTAATTCTTCGTACCTCCACTAAAGACTCATAATTGCATTCTTGAACTCATAGAACAGTTTATACTTAAAATTAATACGCTATCAATTGTCACAACCATAATTTGTCATTCAATCATCTATAGATGATCTACAACTGAGTCGGGTACAAATTACCATTTTACACCTCATTGTATTTTATCCTTAAATACCACTAAGTTCCTTGTAAATGATATTTCTGTGAAATTTAATCACAGAAATGAGTACTCAATCATTTAACTCGTTGAACCAAGCTATAAGGTGATCATCATTTCACTTCTTGCTTGAAGTTATAGATGTTCATATCTATAATTAACACTCTCACTCAATTATAATGTCAAGTGCCCAAGATGTAAGCATGGGCTAGTCTGTAGGGTAAGCTGGTAACAAACAAATCAAAGGATTTAAATAATACAATCACTTAGAATACTAACCTTTCAGAATTGAGAATGAATTTACATATGGTCAACTTTATGATATGACTATAGATAATAACGGTACATTTACTTATCTATCTAAAGTCGATATCAGTCCAGTCATATATAACAAATACATCCAATCTTATCTACTTTGCTAATATCATCGAAAAAACATAACACTATAATGTATAAGTAGACCATATCGTAGATTGGCAAGTCAGTGTAAATTATGTTCACTGACTAAACTTAGAACACTTATTTTTTAACATATACTCATTTATATTCCACTGTGATTACGTCACTATAAATATGATAAGCTATATTCTCGTGATTTAATAGAAGTTTATATTAAACAAATAATCATGAAAATAAAACATATGAGCAAAGTAATTAACAAAGTCAAAAATGATTTATATTCTTTCATTGATAATAAAATGAGATTACAAAGAAATTTGATTTTAATTAGGGCATAAAAACCCAACAATTTTGACTCCAACGTAAAGTTTCGACCCAAACCACCAATTCAAGCAACCTAACATGTGTCTCAGACTTATAACACAATTAAAATCAATATTAAACATCCATTAATCAAAATCAAAATCAAAATCAAAATTAATAACCTTTTTTCATCATCAAAACCTAAATCCACTGTGGAACATAAATAACATGATAAAGAGAACTTACAGATTACCATTCCCAATTCCTTTCCTCAATTCCAACTGCTAATTCGTCTAGTTTACCACCAAGGTCCTCCTCCAATTCTTTAAGCCTCAAAATAACTAGATCAAGAATGTGTGAAAATCAAGAATGTGTGAAGATCCTCTTGATCTAATAACCTAATTCTAAAGGACATGATTGGCTATTGTGTAAACCTAATCTTATTCTACCATAATTAATTAATTTTTAATAATTAATAATACACAATTACTATTCTATCCCACATCTAAGCCTCCTTATGAATCTCCTTAAGCCCTTTTTAGTAATTTTCCTTGACTAATAGTTTTAACTTTCATATATTGCAATTTCTACCATAAAACTTATAATTTTACTTTGACCCTCATAACTCAATTATTATATCATTTTTGACCCCTAACACTTGAAGGAACACTTGTGTGATCGCACTAACAAATTCAAGTCATAAATCATACATATCATATCACATATCTCATAAACACATAATTACAAAATTTACCATGATACTTTGGATGCAAGCCAAAAATTACCAAAATACCCCATTTACTAAGGAAGGCGAATATTACACCTAGGCTTCCCACAATAAGTATATTGATGTCCAAAATCTCTATTCCAAGTCTTCCCTTAGTTGCTTGAAGCTTCACCAAAATTGAATGCGAAGTGAGATTAAAAAAGAATTTGAAACTCACACAAGTCAAGCAATTATTGGTGAGTTTATTGGAGAAAACTTATGATCTTTGAGAGCTAGAGAGAGAGGTTAAAGAGAGAGTTGTAAAGTGTGATCAAGGCTTTATAACTCTAATAACCCTTATTTATTTATAGTGTAGGTACCGTCATTAAGTCTAATAATTAGGATTAGAGCTTTTGAACACAACATTTGGAGCTTAAACACGTAACTATACGAACACGTCAGACGATGCATGTCGCCTCCATGCAAGCAATGCATCGTCTATAGTGTGTCGTCCAATATTTAACCCCCAACCAAATGTCACCTCCAAATGTTCCCAAACATTTTGGGCACGCTTAGATACCTCATTGTATCACTTTAGACCCATAAAAATTGATTACAGATGCCTACAACAAAATCTCATATTTTCACTTCAACTTATATGAAAATCATCAAGTGTTTTACACCACTTTGTGTAAGACTATTTAACCGATATTTAACCAATCTCAATAGCAACTGTTGGGAGAGAATGAGATTACACCACCACAATAATAAAAATCTATACACAATTATTCTTGACAGAGTCCAATGAAAGATTAGGATAGAGAAATGCAAATCCTAGTTGTAGAACAAACTCCTTGTTCTTCTTGCAAGTTTTAAACCCTAGATAGAACACCACTTCAATCCTTTGATGGAGAAAATCAAAACCAAGGCTTATACATGAGATGTATCATTTTCCAAATTCTTTATATCATAGCCCTTCATGGATGCTTGAACAAGCATTAGAGAGGGGGAGGTTAGAGAGAGTTTCGAAAGAGTGATCAATTCTATCAAAACTCTAAAAGACCTCTTTTATACTGTAGGCACTGTCATTAAGTCTAACCAATAAAATTAGAGCTTTTGAACACATCACTTGGAGCTTAAAAATACGTATATGTATGGATACGTCAGGCAATGCATCGCCTACAAGGAGGCTATTCAACGCCATATAGGCATGACTAACTTCTCAAATGTGACCTTAAATAAATATTCAACGCCAAATACTCACAAACCTTTTGAGCATCCTTAAATACCTTATAATGTATCACTTTCGAGCCAAAAATACAATTTTTAAATGCCTACAACAAAAATTCGAATTTCACATCTTCATTATGTGAAACCATTAGGGTTTTACACTTAGCTTGTGTAATATCACTTCAGCTCGGTATTTTAACTAATCCTAACATTCCCCCACTTGGTTTAATACAAAATTCTATCTCCACTTTCGAAACAATACAAGTGCCTAAAATAAAGTGCACTTCGACTTGAACTTTATCTTGGTGAAAGTACCATAAAGTATTATCAAAATAATTGATTGCTTAAAAGCTTGAACCAGGTATTCCTTATGATAAAACCGGTGATACCTCACACACTTCTACTTGATCATTCATATTCTCACTTTTCTCACTTAGCACTAATATGGCCATGTGCTCGTCTTTTAATGAACTTTCTGAGGAGAAACTCCAACTCCAATGAAAGTCAACACCACCTCTAAGTGCACATAAGTGAAGTTCTTACAACATTTTTGCTACCTTTAGAGATGCTTGTTGCACTCAACTGAACTTTATAAAAAACCGTAGATTTAATACTGACTCGGTAGCAAACCAACACTAAACATCTTGGATGGAACTCATGATTGCTTTAGTGTTGAAACTATTCACTTATCAATTACTTGTTTTTACCAATTGAAATCTTTCTCTTAATGTTAAAAAAGTTGGGAGTTTGATTGTCATCCTTGGTGAATCTTTTATTGTAGGAGTTTTAGTCCTATCCCTCTAGATGTAGAACTTACTAACATTCTCACAAGAGGTTTTGTAAATGAATCTGCTAAGTTCTCACTAGTCTTAACATATGAGATAGATATGATTTCATCTTGAATCAAATATCTCACATATTCATGTCTTAGACTTGTATGTCTAGACTTCCTGTTATACACACTATTATATGCTCTTGCAATAGTAGTGAATAACAATGTATCGAGATCGTTGATAACATATCCGCAGTAAAAAGGATGTCCATCATGAGATCCCTAAGTCACTCGACATCTTTAATGGTTGTCGCTAGAACTATAAATTCAAATTCCGTGATTAAGTGTGATATACAAGTTTATTTCTTGGAACCCTAAGAAATGACACATCATCCAAGTGTAAACATCCAACAGGTAGTAGATAGATTGTCTCCTACTCCCGATACCCAACTAGCGTCGGAATATCCTAAGTATCCTACGAAAATTTGAATATTGAAGGCTATGTTCTTTGGTACACTTAAAATATCCTAGAATCCTCTTAATAGCCTTACAATGCTTGCTACTTGGGTTGCTAGTAAACCGACTTAGTATACTAACCGCATATAAAATGTTCACTGGAGTACCATAAGCAACATACATTAAACTCCATATTGCACTAATTCCAATTGAGTCACTATTCTTCCTTCATTCTTTTAAAGCTTCATATGTTTGAATCGAATGGTGTATTTGTCTCTTTGATTTTGAGATGACTAAACACTACTACAAAATTGACATTGGACAACAATTTAAAACTGTTGTACTAACGTTCATACATCAATTATAATATTGTTGTGTCGTGCAGTGTAGTGCTATGCACTGTCATAAGACAACAGTTCAAATAAAAATATCATCCCCGTGTTACATGAGACAACAGTTTCTATGAGATTGTCATCCCTTGTGGTACATGAGACAATAGTTTATGGGCAAATGTCGTTACCTGAGACAACAGTGTTTAGACAAGTGTCGTGCCTTGTGGTACATGAGACGATAATTTTGTAGGAATTGTTGTCCCATAGACTAAAAAATATAAAAAAAAAATCCGTTCTTTTTTTCTAAAACCATTCATCCAAAATTCCAAATTGTTCAATTAATATGGTATTTCTAAACAAAGCCAAATTACATGATCAAAACTATACTTGTTTTTACCAAGTACAACTAAAATCTACGTATGTATAACAGGTTTCATTTTTCATATAACAACTAACATGTTACCCTAGATGCAACTCATCTACTAGTAGAAACTTCATTACCTATTGATTTTAAGTCAGAAGTATATGTCTTCATCCAACCATTCTACACAAATCAAATTCAAAAATTAAATAACTAATCCATAAAGTAGTAAACAAAAAAGTCCCTCACAAACGACATTTAATCAAACACTGTGCATGCAACTTAAAAAGTCATTGAACAATATGTATGGATATGGATATGTATACTTGTTCAAAATCAACACTAACTAGATTTTTCATAGAAAGATTCAACGCCCCAATGTTCAGTGTTTGATGAAATAGGCATAGCACAAATCAAACTATCAAATATGGCACTAACCATTTCATCTAACAAGATTCCACCTATACCACTCTCATAGAGTCGAACAAGCCAGTTTAGGATGTTGGTAGTCTATCATTTTTCTCTGGATACCTACAAACCAAAAAGGACAATAAGGCCTCTAAATTTAAACTATAAATTCATTGATGAGAGAAACATAGTAAGAACATATACCAAATCAGGCATCTTTATATATATAATAACCAAAATCATTTTCTCTTTTTTTCTAATGCATTATCTTCGTTTCTAACTTTGCATATCTAAATACCCTTTAATTGACACAATATTTAAAAAGAAATTATGATACCCTTGGCAGATGAAAAAATGACATTGGCATTCCCCTTTCGCCTTTGGCAGATGTAAATATATATACACACACACACTAGTGAAAGGGCACAAGCACGTGCTCCTTTTTATAACAATCCGACCAATTCAGTTTGAAGTGCAGAAAAATTGGATAGGAGAAAAACAAATGAATCTTTAATCAGTCTAGCACTGAAGGAAAAAAAGAGAGCTTTCATGTACATTATAAATTATAAATAATAAACAAGAAAGTTACATAATATAAGGCTGAAGGCTAAAGTGAAAATTAATCTGTCTATTCCATTCAAATTAATATTAAAATAGAGAATATATATTCTGTCAATTTATACTTACTTCAAATGAAGAAAAAAGAGACATTACACAATTATTTTGTAATCTTATGCTTGAGTAAAATTATTTGCAAAACTCACTAACATATCAGCGTAAGAGAATTACATCAACTTTTGCCAACTACACAGTATGCATCCAAAGTATAAATCAAGTTTTAACTATCACTTCCACTTATTTACCCAAAAAAAAAAACCTAAAGTGAATTGTTGAAGCTAGGAGATCCATGTGATAAATCCATTTCAAGTATGAAAGTAGCACTTTTCCTTTGAAAATTAATACACATATTATCAAAGCTGACCTACAAACTCTACTCAATAACAACCAATAATTCATATAATAAATAAATCAGTGTGTGTGTACGAAAGTTGATCCATAAACTATACTCAATACTTTACACACATCAGTCACATTATACACACACATATAACTTTCTCAAACTTCTACATACACTCAATAGTCTCTATAATTTGTAATGATGCCTGCTAAGTAATTTAATTAAAGTGTTCAATTCAGCTACGTTTTCAACAAACATCTTATGTGCACTATGAACCTATCTTTTAGGCAGAAGGTTAAATAGTAAAGTATAACTGATCCTAAATAGTTTAAGAATGAAATGAGTAAGTACAGAAACAAAGAATAACACATAAGCCATTGCTACACATGATACAGGTGCAGATAAACAAATATGAGAAAACCATAAACATAGTGACAAACTTAGAATATGTGTGTACGAATATTCTTTATCTATCAGTTATGAAGAAACATAAAGGAAAATTTAATAAACGCATAGAGCTCTTTAAATATGTGTCCAGCTCTACATTTACACAACTCAGAGAAAAGGAAAATAATTATGTTCATTCTTTAAATTTCTTATGCGAATGATGGATAACCAAATAATTTAGTATAAGAATATATAGAAATAATTGGTCCATTGACTCCACAAAAAATATTTAATCTATATGATTCAATGCAATGAAAATTAGAAAGGCATTACACAAAATCTGCTAGCCCTTCTTGGTACGAAATACAATAGGAAAACAACAACAACACCAGAAAATGTTAGCCAATGTGTATATACCTAGTTATATAAATACTTAAATCTTGTAGAATCACCTATTAAAATAAAGATTATTGAGAGACCATATCCGAAAACAAACCAACAAATTAATAGTTTATTTAAAACTATTATTAAACACTTCATATGCAATAATTTCTTCCAGTGTATCTACTAGCATTGACACCCTTCACAACATCAAATACAAACCCAAGAACAAACAAAATAACATGAAAATGACAAACAGATATGTCATTCAGAGAAACAATTTCAAAATAAAATCAACGTAAATTAGAGGATGGAATATCAACTCTAAACTCAGAATGATAAATCCCAAATCTATACATATATATAAACACACAGATTCATACCTCATCAATGCCACGAAGCTGCCGTGAACCTCTTGAATACCCGAACCATGTGAACCTCTTGAATAACCACCAACGAATGTCGATTGGGCCAGACCTGCAAAAAAGAAAATGACCGAGAGAATGAGGAAAAGGTTTCCAAGCGTGAGCCCGACCCCAAATTAAGAAGATACAAAGTGAGGGAAAGGTTACCATGCACGAGCCCCGACCCCAAAATAAGGAGATACAGAGTGAGGGAAAGTTTACCGTGCGCCTAGAACTGAAGCCGTTGTCCACCGCTCGTCGAGGAGAAGACCCCTTATCATCGTTTCGATCCGCGCGACGAAGACCTCTAGAGAAAGGACAAGTCGTCCCCGTCGTCCTCCACACTCCACAACCCGTGAACGAGAGAGAGTTACAGTGAGAGATTCAGAGAAGATGAGGGATTGGTGTGCGGAAGGAGTGAGAAATAGAAGAGGAAGGCTAGGTTAATAAGGGTGATGGGCTATTTTTCTCTTATTTTCGGCCATTTAAAAAAAAATACAGTAAGTGATATATTCATTCTATGTTTTAGAAATAAATTATAATAATTATATTTATTAACTAATAAAAAAACATATAAAATTTATTTTATTTTATTTTTCGACAAATTTTTTATATTTTTTTATAAAATTACTCGTTTTTATTCATCTAAAAATATATTATTATTGTATTATCTTAATAAATATTGTTGATCAAAATTTCTATAAAGGAAACCTTCTCTAAATTTAATTAAAAATATAATATAATAAATAATTTATTAATAACTAATATTAAATATTATTAAAAAGTTGGATAAATTATTTAAATAACTTATTTTTAACTAAAAGAGATTTAGTATTAAATAATACAATTGTTTGAGTTTTTATAACAACATATGTGGCAATTAGGAGTAATTGACGACAAGACATGATATTCTCGAAGTGTGAACTCCTCCATGTACGCCGAACTGGCCAAACGCGGATGTCTCAAAGGGAGGCCACCCCCCGAGGTCGGTCCTTGAGGTGTGGATGTCTCCAAGTGAGGCCACACCCCAAGGACCATTTTAGAGGTCCTCTCTCCTTCTTCAATTAGTTGTCCTCCAGGTTTAGGATTTTGTCATCGAGATCTAGAAGAGCTGCCAGGTGTTAATCACTACAAATATGAGCCACCAAAAGAACGTCTGATGACTTTTTGGAGAGCCTCGAGTAGTGGTCTTGAGTCGTAAACTCGACAAGCAGCATTTCCCACTATGCCGCCTAACATGGAGAAATGTGCAGCCACACCCGGACACTGTTAGAGGCATGTTCCCCATAAAGCTGGTAAATAGCTTTTTACAATGGGCCCCGTGCAATCTGTCTAGGTCGTAGTCTCTAGTTTGTGCAGCCATTTTTGTATTAATTCAGCACTAATACCCCAATAATGGGGGGATTTGTATTAATAATACATGATTCACATTAATAACCCCAGCCTTTATAAATAGGGATGGGGTATTTCCTTGTAAAGGGTCTAGATTTTAGAGAGAGAAACTTTGTAACTCAGTGCAATTATACGCTGCCTGAGAACCACCATTGAAGCTTGCTCTCGTGGACTAGGGATCTTTTATAGCGTGAACCACGTAAAATCCTTATGTTCTTTAATCTCTTGGATTAGGTTGATAGCAAAAAATGGAGTCAACATTTTGGTGCTTTCATTGAGAGCTTGAAGAACATAGCCATAGTGACCACTCGGAGAAACGCACTAGGAAATGCAGCTCCTCTCGCTTGAGTTGATGGAGGAGAAACCAGTTGTCCACCACCGCAGGGCCTCCCTGAGATGGTGGAAGACTACGAAAAAAATGTCAAATACGATCGCGTAGAAGACAGAGGCGACGACAAGAATTATAAGGAGGAATATCCTCAGCCCAAGGACGCGAAGGAGACGCTAGAAGTGGTGGCGATCCGCGACCAAGTGCCCATTCAACAGCAGAAAATCGACACCCAAGAAGGTAATATCGCCGCCCTACAAGAGATGGTTAACGCCATGAGGGCTACTATGGCAGCCCAAGGGCTACGAGTGGACCTCCATGGCGAAGTACCAACTAGGCAACCAGCTTGTGTGCCACCTGTGCACCCAGCTGGAGTGCCATCTGTCGACCTAGCCAGTGTGCCTCCTGAGCACCCGACTGCTGTGGCGCGAGATCCGCCAGCTTGCGTGCCCCTCGTGCACCCAACTGGAGTTGGAGCCCCAGCTGTGCCATAAGATCGTGGCATAGGTAAGGTCGATGACAATCCTGCTCCCAAGGAAGAGAAGGCTCGTCGGACTCCCGAAGACAACCAGGCCTCGAGACCAACTGGTAAGGATAAAGGCCTAGGTGCTCGTGGACACCGCCAGGCCGTCAGCGTCTGTGGATCCCAGGGCGTTCTGTCCAGGTGCGCCAATACGGATTACGCGAGGCCTGGAGGTGGTGTCCCCCCAGCACCTCGCCATCACCACAACGAAACATCTCCATTAACCGAGAATGCGACATCAGCATCTTGGTTAACAATGAAAATATTGAGTCCGATGAGGAAACATAAGTAGCATACCCCGAGGGCAGTGTTGCATTCCAAGGTCAAACTGACCTACGAGACGACCTGAATGCCCATAAATGTAGCAAGGATTTCTAGAGCAAACCTGAGATGAAGGACCAACCAGATCTCTGGGACATCCTCAATGCCCGAAAGAGAGATAACATAGCACAAAGTGCAAACCAAGACAGCACCCCCTCCGCGCGAAGTTAGAGAGCTTAAAGAGGACCATGCTAAGAATGGCCCGATGGCAGGACCATAACTCTGACTCAGAGGATGAGGATGGAGAACCATGCGCTCCTTAGATTGTGGAGGCCATGTTACCATGAAGCTTTAAGATGCCTACCATCACGTCTTAGTGGAGTTCGGGCAGTAACCTTCATTCGGCACCTGTGCATGAAGTTCCCCACAAAGTTGGGGTGTAACGCTCTGGATAGCCAAGACCGCTACACTGTATTTATAAAAGTGCAGGACTTGCTAATCAAGTCATTTAGTTAAAAAAAAAACGTGTCACTAAAACCATTAATGAGCTAGGGTTAAAAGGTTTTGGTCTCAAAAGATACATTTCATATAATTAAACATTTTACACAAGGGATCCCAAAAGAAACAGTGTTTAAAAAGTTAGTTTACAAAATTCTCAGAGTACAAACAATCACTAGCCACTCTAAGGGCAAAACAGACATTTATGGTTCTCCTGTTCCTGTCTCCTCCTTAACCGTGGCGGCTGAGCAGCTGATCATGTACATTATGCTCTCAGAGCTCTCCGAATTAAGGCTGATCAAGCCTGCCCTTGCCTTTACCTACACAACGTAGCACCCGTGAGCCAAGGCCCAGTAAGAAAACATAACATTATAGTACAAACAATGATATCAACTAAATAATCCTTAAAGCATGTTCATACACTTAGCATATCACACTAATTACATAGCCTATAGACATAAGCAAAGAATCAACAAACCAACACTTAGCTATTCAGCATGACAAGTCCACCAATCAATAATAACAATCAAATCACATGATAATCAGGGTCGACACCCTTAGGTCGCACCCTCTGTTTACCCCACTGACTCTGGTCCGCTTAAACCGAGCTCAGTGCATAATAAGTTGTCCTCAGCTACCAGTGGCTGAGCCGCACCCTGTGCGCTAATGTAAACTCCGCCACTCTTAGGCTGTTTGTTTAGTATTTACATGGCATAATACCATCCTTTATAAAGCATACAAAATAGGGAACCCTTAGTCCCATTATAAATCCACAACCGGTTGCAGTTTTCTTACCTTTAGTTTCCAAGTGTACTGGTTACGTGAGATGCCTCTTGAGCACGATCCGTTTCCCGAGCCCCTAGCTTATACCTAGTCACAACCAAGATAAGGGATACCATTAATAATTGTGAAAGGGCTTCTAGATAAGGTTCTAGTCTCTGGAATATTGAATTCCACCAAACATGGTAGTAGATTCGATCCCGAGCACCCTAGGTTAAATTCCCATGCTTAAAATCCCAAAAATCCAAATTTCCTTAAGGGTCGCGGCTCAGGCTCCCTATGCCGCGGCATGGCCCCAACCAGAGGCTCATCCTCACCCAGAACCAGACACGGGCCGTGGCCCTGCAAGCCCCATGTCGCGGCCCGCCCTCCATCTTCAGCACTCATCAGCCTCAGAGGGTCGCGGCGCTCCAAGAACTATGTCGCGGCCCGACCCCTTCGAACCCAGAAAAACTACCATTTTTTACTCTCAAACCTCACTCAAAACCATCCAAAACTATCCCAATTCCACAACTCAATTATCACAAAACTTCTAACACGATTCCAGCAACACAACCCAGCAAAAACTTAGCCTAGAAACTCACCAAGATCCCACTTCAATCTCTGAAACTCAAAATCTTAAAAGCACCAAAACCAGTCAAGAAAACACTAAGATTCAGTCATTAAATCATAAATTCGAGCTTACCTTCCCTGATGAACCAACTCTCTAAAAGATTTCTGAGCTAACTCCCAAGTTCCAAGCTTCAATTCAGTCCTTCAATGTCAAAACCCATAAACACCTCAAAACTCAGCCATAAACACATAATTTAGCCACCATGCATAAAGCTTATGGCTTATCTTAATTCTTGATTTAATCATCATCTAATCCTTGAGCTAATATCCTAAATCACAGCTACAATTCTCTGAATCCCAGCCAAGTTTTTCTTAATTTTCTTGTGGTTTTCTTAGAGAGAGAAAGAGAAGAGGAGGGAAGGTCGGTCCTTAATGTTTCCATCGTGTTCTGTGTTTTACTTAGTCTATCCTTAGGTAATTAAGTCAATCCCGAGGCTCGGGGTACCGAAAACGTTCCTGAGGGCAAAATGGTAAAATTCCCCAGTATTCCCACCTAAGCTTCCTAACCTCAAATATATCTCCAATTAGTTATTTCCATAACCCAATAACCCAAATAACCATCCAATACCCGAAATACCACTTGACTTGCCCCAAGTCAAGTATTAAGTCCCATTGTGACTTTCACGCTAACTAGCTCCCTAGGATCGCCTTAAGTCGCATGCTGCAGATTTACCCACATAATAATGTGGTTCTCACAATTATAGCATATAATCACATTTACATTCATATAACCATTCAAGCATGCTTATCATAAAATCATGCATTAAACTTAATAAATTTACACACAAACCAATTATGCCCTTCTGGCACACTAATCAAGGCCCTTAAGCCATATTAGTGATTTTGGGTCATTACAACTATCCCCTCCTACTGAGAATTTCATCCTCGAAATTTACCTGAATAGCTCGGGATACTGATCCCATATCATCGTCTCTAGCTCCCAGGTCGCTTCCTCGACCTTGCTATTTCTACACAACACTTTAACTAACGAAATCGTCTTATTCCATAAAACTTTGTCCTTCCGATCCAAAATCTGAACCGGTCGCTCCTCATTGGACAAATCTGTCTGTAACTTTAAGTCCTCATACTTTAGCACATGCGTCGTATTTGAGACATACTTCCGCAACATAAAGACATGGAATACGTCATGAACTCCCGACAACGACGGTGGCAAGGCCAACCTGTAAGCCACTTGTCCAATCCTTTCTAGAATTTCGAAAGGTCCAACAAACCGAGGGCTCACCTTGCCCTTTACTCCAAACCTCCTCACCCCTCGCAGTGGTGAAACTTGCAGAAACACGTGGTCCCCAACTTGGAATTCTACGTCCCTACGCTTAGGATCAGCGTAGCTTTTCTGTCTACTCTGCGAAGCAAGCATTCTGGCTCGGATCTTTTCAATAGCTTCATTTGTCTTTTGAACCATGTCTGGCCCCAAATATTTTCTCTCACTCATCTCATCCCAATGAATGGGCGACCTACACTTTCTTCCATATAGCATCTCATAAGGAGCCACTCCAATCGTGGACTGATAACTGTTGTTATACAAAAATTCAATCAACGGGAGATACTTACTCCAAGATCCCACGAAATCAATCACACACGCCCTAAGCATATCCTCCAACACCTGAATCGTCCTCTCAGACTGTCCATTAGTTTGAGGATGAAAGGCTGTACAAAACTTCAACTGGGTCCCCATGGCTCTTTACAGAGCTTCCCAGAATTTGGAGGTAAAGATAGGGTCTCGATCAGATACGATAGACTTAGGGACCCCATGAAGGCGAACTATCTCTCTCACATATAACTCTGCATATTGTTCCACTGTGTAAGTCGACTTCACTGGCAGAAAATGAGCTAACTTGGTGTATCTGTCTACTATCACCCACACCAAGTCATAAAGTCCCACTGTCCTGGGTAGACCTCCCACAAAATCCATGGTAATGTCCTCCCACTTCCACTCTGGAATACCCAAAGGCTGAAGCAATCTCGCTGGTCGCTGATGCTCAGCCTTCACTTGTTGACATGTCAAACATCTGGCCACATACTCCACCACATCCTTCTTCATCCTGGGCCACCAATATAATGTCCGTAGATCCTAATACATCTTTGTGGTACCCGGATGAAGCGAGTACGGCTTAGTGTGAGACTCATCTAGTATCTCTCGTCTGATCCCTTCATCTGCCAGAACACAAATTCGTCCCTGATATCGAAGCATACCAGCCTCAGAAACAGAATAATCCTTAGCTACCCCCGCTAAAACATTCTGTCAAACTTCCTATAATTGCACGTCTACCAATTGACCCTCCTTGATCCGCTCTAGTAAGGTCGACTACAAGGTAACATTGGCCAACCGGCCCACCACCAGCTCTATCCTTGCCATGGTCATTTCATCAGCTAACTCTCTGGAGATTTGAACTGAGCTAAATAACTGCCCTGAGCCCCTCCAACTCAATGCATCTGCCACTAAATTAGCTTTCCCTGGGTGGTAAAGAATGGCACAATCATAATCCTTAACCAACTCCAACCAACGCCTCTGCCTCATGTGCAAATCCTTCTGGGTGAAGAAATACTTCAAACTCTTATGATCAGTGTATATCTTGCACTTCTCCCCATACAGATAATGTCACCACACCTTCAGTGCGAATACCACTGCCGCTAGTTCCAAATCATGGGTAGGATACCGCTGCTCATACTCCTTTAGCTACCGCGATGCATAAGTTATAACTTTCTCATTCTACATTAACACACAGCCTAAACCTAACCTCGACGCATCATAATATACCACAAACTTTCCTTCATCCGAAGGAAGACTCAACATAGGTGCAGTAATTAGTCGTCGCTTTAATTCTTGGAAACTTTCCTCACATTTCTCTGACCAAACGAACTTTTGATTCTTCTGTGTCAACTCTGTCATCGATGAAGCAATCTTCGAGAATCCTTCTACAAACCGCCTATAATAACCTGTTAACCCGAGGAAACTTCGCACCTCTGAGGCGTTCCTTGGCCTCAGCCAATCCCTTACTGCCTCCACCTTGGACGGATCAACATTAATCCCCTCAGTGCCAACTATATGCCCAAGGAGAGTCACCTCTGGCAACCAAAACTCACACTTCTTAAACATGGCATATAACCGATGCTCTCTTAACCTCTGTAATACCTGTCGAAGATGTCGCTCGTGCTCTGTCTCTGAACTGGAGTACACCAAGATGTCGTCGATGAAGACAATGACGAACTAATCCAAGAAGTCCTTGAACACCCTGTTCATCAAATCCATGAAAGCTGCCGAGGCATTGGTCAAACCAAAAGACATGACCAAGAACTCATAGTGTCCATACTACGTTCGGAAGGCCGTCTTCGGTATGTCCTCATCCTTGATCCTTAGCTGGTGATAACTAAATCAAAGATCAATCTTTGAAAACACCGTCTTTCCCTGCAACTGATCGAACAAGTCATCGATCCTTGGTAGAGGGTACTTATTCTTAATAGTCAACTTGTTCAATTATCTGTAGTCTATACACATCCTCAAAACAAACAAAACTGGAGCGCCCCATGGAGAGTAGCTACGCCTGATGAATCCCAAATCCAGAAGTTCCTGTAGCTGTATCTTTAACTCCTTCAACTCTGCTGGTGCCATCCTATATGGTGCCCTTGATACTGGTTCTGTCCCCGGTGCTACCTCAATAACAAACTGAATCTCCCTACGCAGCGACAATCCTGGTAGTTCCTCAGGAAACGCATCTAAAAATTCACAAACCACCTTGGTCTCTCCCGGCCCCACTGGCAAAACCCTGGTAGTGTCCACCACACTAGCCAGAAAACCTATACATCCACCCTGTAACAAGTCTCTGGCTCTCAACGCTGATATCATGGGTACGCGGGGTCCACATACCACACCCACGAAGACAAAAGGATCTTCGCCCTCAGGCTCAAAAGTCACCATCTTCTTCCTGCAATCAATAGTAGCCCCATACCTGACCAGCCAATCCATCCCTAAGATCATGTATGTTATCCCCAAAAATGGAGATTGATGACGTGGCAATAGAGGTGACAAATGGCAGTACATGGTCCGTAAAAGACACATTAAATAGTCAATAAATACATTGACTCCTCAGAGTTGTGATAAATTGACCCGGTAGACTGGTGAAGAGTTTGGACTGCTTGAAAGATGTCATAACCAAGCCAAGTGCATCCTAGGAGATCCCAAGGGTGTGGTCCGAGGAGACCCCAAGGGGGTGGTCCTAGGAGAGCTAAGGAGAGTGCATCCTAGGAGATCCCAAGGGTGTGGTCCGAGGAGACCCCAAGGGTGTGGTCCGAGGAGAGCCCAAGAATTTGGTCTTTATACACATGTCCAGCAAGTGCATGGTTGCCCAAATAAAGAGTGCCATGTTAGAGGAGAGATATGGCATGCTAGAGGAGAGTGCCATGTTAGAGGAGAGGAGTGCATGTCCTACCACCATGCACTTGTCCGACCAACAAAAACATGTCCTACCACCATGCACATGTCCGACCAGCACTTGCATGAGTGGTCAGTAGGAGGTGGATCAACTAGCTAGAGGAGGACTAAGTCAAGATTCCCAGAAACGGCTTCAACAAGATACACGGGAATCTCTCATTCTACCCACAAATGGGGGGTTTTGTTACATTTTGAATGTTTTTTGTAATTTAAATGTAATAAGTATAATAAAATATCCCGATTCTAGGGGATACCGTATGTATGACCCTAAGCCTATAAATAGAGGGCTTATGGGATTAGAGAGGGGCTTCTTCTTCTTCTTCTTTTTTCTAGACTTTTGGGAAAATTTGGGTCTGAGTACTCTAGAGAGAGAAAAAATTTGGGTCTGAGTATTCTAGAGAGAGAAAATTTGGGTCTGAGTAGTCTAGAGAGAGAAAGTGCTGGTATTTGAAAGGATTCTTGTATTTTTGCAATCTGTACTGAAGAAACTCAGTTGGCTCAGTCCATCTGATCTTGAGTACAGATCTATAATCACAACTCTAAGTGGATTAGGCTATTACCGACTGATCGGGGCTGAACCACTATAAAAATCTTGTGTGTTATTTACTTTTCTTGATAAAACTGTCTGTGTCGTTTAAATTCTCTTGAAGGTTTATCGTTTTTGACGTTCTCACGTCGTTGGCTAAAAACACAGTCAACAATGTCAAAATCCTCCATATCTAACTCAATCAAATCAACTGAAAGCTCCCTACTATCAACCATCACTAGCAGTGCTCTAATCCACCTCCAGAAACTACCAGTTCCCCAGTAGGCAATAAAGTCCCAAACCCCGTAGTCCGATATTTACTAGGTCTACACAATCTATCAATTACTTTACTAGAAACATAGGAATGTGTAGCACCAGAGTCAATCAATACAGTAAAATGAGAGCTAGCACTAGAAAGCTGACTTGTCACCATTGAGGGACTAGCCTCAGCCTCTGCCTGTGTCAAAGTGAACACTCGAGCTGGAGTCAAGCTATCCATCTTTCCTGCTTCCCCTCTCTTCACTGTTGGGCAGTCTTTCTTGAGGTGCCCCACTGTTCCACACACATAGCAAGCATTGGCCCGACACTCGCCTTGATGGCGTCTTCTACACCTCGGGCACTCTGGATAACTCTGCCACGCCTCACTGCCACCCTGACGGCCACCCTGACTACCCTGACCCCTCTTGTCAGGACCAGCAGCGATCGAAGTGTCAGGAGTCTTCCTCTTCACATCACTGGGGCCTCCGCCCTTACCTGACCCAGAATAAGGAGGCACCACTCTACGACCCTCGCGCCTCGCTGCACTTTCCTTCCAAATCTTGTTCTCCGCTTCCTCAGTGGTAAGAGCCTTCTCAATGGCCTGGGCATAAGTTGTTCCCCCCAGGTACCGTTGTGGTCGTGACATCCCGGGCTATCATAACATTAAGCCCTCGAATAAACCTATCTTGCCTGGCTACATCTGTAGGCACAAGATCTGGTGCAAATTTCGCAAGTCTATCAAATTTTAAGGCATACTCAGTAACTATCATGTTGCCTTGCACCAACCCCACAAACTCATTAACTTTTGCTGCCCTGATGGCAACATTGTAGTATTTCTTGCTAAATAAGTCTTTAAATCCTTCCCAACTCAAAGTAGTGACGTCCCTGGTCTATGATGCCACTTCCCACAAGATGCGGGCATCCTCTCTCAACATATATGTGGCACATGCCACTCTGTCATATCCCTCTATCCTCATGAAGTCCAAGATAGTAGTAATCATAGTCATCCACTGCTCGACCTTCAGTGGGTCAGGTCCTCCCTCAAAATTTGGGGGATGCTGCTTCTGAAACCGCTCATACAATGGCTCCCATCTATTCCCAACCTCTGTTGGCTGAATAACTGGTGCCACTACAGGTGGCACAATAGGTGCAGCACTCCCTGCTGGAGCCTGCTGTCGCAGAAGACGAATCTGCTCATCTTGGCTCTAAAGCCGCCCTTGCATCTCTGCCATGATCTGCTGCCAGTTTTCAGGAACTGGTGGAGGAATCTGGCCCTAGTCATCACCTTCGGTCTCAGAGGGCCGCAGCGCTCCAAGAACTATGCCGTGGCCCGACCCCTTCGAACCCAGGAAAATCACCATTTTTTACTCTCAAACCTCACTCAAAACCATCCAAAACTACCCCAATTCCACAACTCAATTATCACAAAACTTCTAACACGATTCCAGCAACACAACCGAGCAAAAACTTAGCCTAGAAACTCACCAAAATCCCACTTCAATCTCTGAAACTCAAAAGCTTAAAAACATCAAAACACTACTACAAAATACCCTTATGGGATACTTTTTTAGGACACACACCTAAATGCAAGTCCTTAAAAATATTTATGGAGTTTTTAGGACACTCATTGAGAGTCCTGAAAAAACACAATTTAGGACTCGCAATGAGGGTCCTAAAAGAATATGCGAGTCCTAAAAAAATATGGGCTATAAAAATAAGTGTTTTACTTAATAATTTTAAGGACTTGCTTTGGGAGTCCTTAATACTCTTTTAGGACTTGCAATGAGTGTCCTAAAAGAATATGCGAGTCCTAAAAAAATCTTGGCTAAAAAATAAGTGTTTTACTTAATAATTTTAAGGACTTGCTTTGGGAGTCCTTAATACTAAAAAAAAAAGACAGCCCATTTACCATCATTATCATCATCATCATCATCATTATTATTATTATTATTAAAAACCCCTCATCTTCCCTCTCTCTCCCTCCCTATCTTTATCTTTCTAAATGAAGCCCTAGCCGCCAGCCTCACCATCTCATCCTCATCCTCTTCCTCCTCCCATCTTCTTTCTTCCTCATTCTCTCTCACTAGCTTCCCATCCTTCATTACTCACGACGGACGAAGGCTCACGGTGGTGGCGGATGAAGGCTTGTGGTGGTGGACGAAGGCTCACGGTTGGTGGGGGCTTGCTGCAACTGTGACTCACAAGGGGTTAAGGACTCGCTGCAACAGTGGCTCGTGGAGGTGGCTCGCGGAGGTGGCTGGCAGCAACATTAGCTTGCGGCAGTGGTGGCTAACAAGGGCAATCTTGGGTCTTCATTTAAAAAAATATATACAATCTCTCATTTTCTTGTTGTTGATCTATTTCTTTTTTGTGTTGTATTTGTATTAGATTGAATCTTCATTACTTTTGTATTTCTGATTTTGTATTAGATTGTATCTTCATCACAGAGGCAGTCTTGTGTTGCTTTGATTTTGTTTATGTGTATTGTATTTATTTATTTAATCTTAGTAATATTTCTAAAATTTTCTATAATATATATTTTAAATATATACGTATATATTTATTATTCATTAGACAATAGTGGGATTTAAAAAAAAATTGTGCATTTTACCTAAATATTGATTTATAAAATAAAATTATAATTAATTAAAAGGTACTCAACTAAATATTTTAGGACACACATTGCGAGACCTAAAAAGTCTTTTTTTGTAGTAGTAGTGAAAACTTTTGCGAGTCCTAAAAAACCTCAGTTTTTAAGGCTCTCAAATAAAGGACTCGCGCACCGCGAGTCTTAAAAACTTTTTTAGGACTCGCAATGCTAGTCCTAAAAAGTATTTTTTGTAGTAGTGAAACCAGTCAAGAAAACACTAAGATTCAGTCATTAAATCATAAATTCGAGCTTACCTTCTCTGATGAACCAACTCTCTAAAAGATTTATGAGCTAACTCCCAAGTTCCAAGCTTCAATTCAGTCCTTCAATGTCAAAACCCATAAACACCTCAAAACTCAGCCATAAACATAGAATTTAACCACCATGCATAAAGCTTATGGCTTACCTTAATTCTTGATTGAATCATCAGCTAATCCTTGAGCTAATCTCCTAAATCACAGCTCCAATTCTCTGAATCCCAGCCAAGTTTTTCTTAATTTTCTTGTGGTTTTCTTTGAGAGAGAAAGAGAAGAGGAAGGAAGGTCGGTCCTTAATGTTTCCACCGTTTTCTATGTTTTACTTAGCCTATCCTTAGGTAATTAAGTCACTCCCGAGGCTTGGGGTACCGAAAACGTCCCCGATGGCAAAATGGTAAAATTCCCCAATATTCCCACCTAAGCTTCCTAACCTTAAATATATCTCCAATTATTTATTTCCATAACCCAATAACCCAAATAACCATCCAATACCCGAAATACCCCTTGACTTGCCCCAAGTCAAGTATTAAGTCCCGTTGTGACTTTCCCGCTAACTAGCTCCCTAGGATCGTCTCAAGTCGCATACTGCAGATTTACCCACATAATAATGTGGTTCTCACAATTATAGCATATAATCACATTTACATTCATATAACCATTCAAGCATGCTTATCATAAAATCATGCATTAAACTTAATAAATTCACCCACAAACCAATTATGCCCTCCTGGCACACTAATAAAGGCCTTTAGCCATATTAGTGATTTTTGGTCGTTACATGGGGATTGGCACAGCCTGAGGAGACCATAAAGAGGCAAGGAAATGCTACAATGTGTCCCTCAAGCAACTAGTAATGGTAGTTGAGGCGTTGGCCCCCGAATAGCCTCTTCGCGAGGAGGTGGAGATGCAGGCTGTTCGGGTTGATGAAACCAAAGAGTTGGACCTACAAATTCAAGAAGAGAGGGCTATCGAGCCCATGGAGGAACTTGAGAAACTAGCCCTTGATGCCTCCATCCCCGAAAGGAAGACAAAGGTTGGGAAGAATCTAAAGGCAGAAGTTTGAGAAGCACTGGTGGGCTTTCTCCGGGAAAATCAGGACGTTTTTGTCTGGTCTCACGATTGGCATTGACCCGAATATCATTTTCCATGCCTTGAATGTCGATCCAAATGCCGCTCTGGTTCAGCAGAAGCGGAGAACATTTGACCAAACTAGGGCGGAAGCCTTAAAGGCGGAGCTGGACAAGCTACTCCCAAACGAATTCATTCGGGACGCCCAATATCCCAAGTGGGTATCAAATCTGGTCCTCGTGGCCAAGCCAAATGGCTCCTGGGGGACCTGCATAGAGTTGTGCGACCTTAACAAGGCTTGCCCTAAAGACTGTTTCACGCTGCCGAAGATAGATCAGATGGTCGACGCCACCTTCGGGTACGAGCTCTTGTCCTACATGGACACATACTCAGGGTATAACCAGATTTCCATGCATGTCGCGAATCAAGAACACACCAGCTTCCGACTGATAAAGGAGTTTACTGTTGTAAACTGATGCCCTTTGGGCTGAAGAATGCTGGTGCCACCTACCAAAGGCTCGTGAACCGTATGTTCAAGGATCAGTTGGGGCGGAACATGGAAGTTTATGTAGATGACATGCTGGACAAGTCTAGAATAACCCCCGACCACGTAAAGGATCTAGCGAAGGTGTTTTTAGTACTTCACAGGTTTAGGATGAAATTGAATCCCCAGAAGTGCACTTTTGGAGTTGCCTCTGGGAAGTTCCTGGGCTTTATTGTCAGTGCTCGAGGAACAGAGGCAAACCCAGAGAAGAACAAAGCCCGGGTCAATATGCCATCCCCCGGAAAGCATAAGGATGTGCAAAGCCTCACTGGGAGGATAGTTGCCCTGAGTCGATTTGTTTCAAAGGCAACTGACAAATGCATCTCGTTCTTTAACATACTCTAAGGAGGTTAGAAGTTTGAATGGACGAAGGAGTGTGAGCAGGTGTTCCAGCAGTTAAAGGCACACATGGCAAACCTGTTATATTATTTTATAATATAATGTAATATTATATTATATTATAATATAATGTTTTAGATTAAATAAATGTGACAAAGAGTGTCACATATTGTAACATATAATAAAGAGTTAAAATATTTAGATATATAAGAAATATCCAAATATGTAACATATTTGGTGTTACAAATTCAGCTACAAATTTGTAACTTCCAAAATTTACCCTTTATTGTGTAAATTTGTTGTTACACAATATTGAGATGAATTTCATAAAAGCCATATGTGAAATGGTTGTTAAATATGATTTTAACCCCAATAATGTGTTTTGGGGGTTGCAAAATCATTTGGGAGGGTTTGGAACTGTTTGGAAAAATAGCACATTTTCAAGTACTGAAATTGGTCGGTGGCCGCAGCCACAGAATGTTGGCGGCCGCGGCCTGTCGGACAGAGAGCAGTGGCAGCGGCCACTGATGTCCCTGGCCGCGGCCACTGGTGTATTTCTGACCAAATTTTTAGTTTTTTCAATCTTTGTTGAACGATTCCAAAAACCCAAATAACTCTCAAATCTCATTTTTAATTCCATAAAAATCCAATTAATCATTGGTAACATCCATGGGGGTTGGTGGAATTTGAAATTCAAATGGTGTCTCTAAACTCTATAAATAGGAGCCTATTGCTCACTTGAAAGACACAATTTTTCTATCCATTAGAGCACTTGGCTAAAAACACCTCGAGGCTTGATAATTCCAGAAAGCATTTCCCATAATCTGTGAGAGATCCCTTAGTGCTTGAGTTAGGGGGAAATAAGCTTTTGGACAAAGGTTTCAAACCTTGTTCAAGTTGGTGATCCCCAACACTCTTCACTTTGGTAGTGTGAGTGAGAGGTGTTTATTTTGTTTCCTGTTCCTTTCTTTCATTCTATTGCTTTTCATCTTTATATTCTTTTTCTCTATTTACTTGTATTTCTTGTTTAAGAGTTGCTTAGAGTTGTATTTCACTATTCTCTTCTTCTTCTTCTTCTTCTTTTGTTCATTTGTATTTTCAGTTATAGAGTTGTAATACTTTATTTAATCAATCCTTTTCTATTGTAATATTTTTTCATAGAGTTGTAATTTTCTTACCATTTCCATTGAGGCAAATACATATTTTCCTAACATTCAAAAGCTTAATTCTTGTTTGTTTCAATGGAAGGTGAAACCATCAAGATAATGAATCAAGACCTAGTGAGGTTAGGTTTGATGGGTCCAATTTCACTAGGTGGCAAGACAAGGTGAGATTCCTTTTGACCACTCTCAAAATCGCCTACATTCTAGAGTCCACTCTAGAACCTCTCGCAATGCCATCCAACAAGGACACTCTTGAGGAGGTGAAGAAAAGAAGGAAGAGGGAGGAGGACAATTTCCTTTGTAGGGGTCATATCCTCAACGCCCTTTTCTGATAGGCTCTATGTCATCATGCCCTTGCCCAATCCGTATTTCTTCTAACAAACTTGACTGGATAGACAAGTTAGCCAACTTACCAATGACTATTTCTATTCCGACATTGATCAACTCCTACTGTAGCGGCTTTTCTATTCCAGCTAACGCTGCTAGTCTTCCATAACTCTTCCTACTTAGTGCATCAGCAACTACGTTTGCCTTTTTTGGGTGGTATAGAATTTTACAGTCATAATCTTTCACTAGTTTTAACCACCTACGCTGCCTCATGTTGAGCTCCTTCTGAGTGAAGAAATACTTTAAGCTTTTGTGTTCTGTATAAATCTCACACCATTCTCCGTAAAGATAATAGCGCCAGATTTTTAATGCAAAGACCACCGCTGCCAACTCCATATCGTGTGTTGGATAGCATTGCTCGTACTCCTTCAGCTACCTTGAGGCATAGGCTATCACCTTGTCATTCTACATCAACACACAACCCAACCCTTGCTTCGACGCATTACAGTAGACTACAAACTTGTCATTGGGTGTCGGTACACAAAGTACTGGTGCTGAGCATAGCTTATCCTTATGCAACTAAAAGCTCTCTTCACACTTATCAATCTAGTTGAACCTTTACTGTTTCTGGGTCAGGTTGGTAAGCAGAGTGGCTATCTTGGAAAAGCCCTCTACAAACCTCTGATAATAACCTGCTAATCCCAGAAAGCTTCTTACCTCTGACGCATTCTTCGGTCTTGGCCAATCCTTCATAGCAACTCCGACCTTGGATACAATGTGGCTGAGGAACGCTACTTGTGAAAGCCAGAATTCATACTTCTTGAACTTGGTGTAAAGTTGATGCTCCTTTAGTTATAACAAGATCAACCTTAAATGCTCCTCATGCTCGACTTCATCCTTTGAGTACACCAAGATATCGTCGATGAACACTACGATGAATTTATCCAAGTAGTCCTTAAAGACCCTATTCATTAAATCCATAAATGTGGCTGGAGCGTTGGTAAGACCGAAAGACATAACTAAAAACTCGTAATACCCATAACAAGTTCTAAAAGATGTCTTGGGAATATCCTATTCCCGCACCTTGAGCTAATGACACCCGGACCGTAAATCAATCTTTGAAAACACGGTCGCGCCTCGGAGTTGATCAAACAAGTCATCAATTCGGGGTAGCGGGTACTTATTCTTAATCGTCACTTTATTCAGCTCGCGGTAATCTATACACATCCGCATACTTTCGTCCTTCTTCTTCACAAATAGAACTGATGCTCCCCAGGGCAAATGGCTCGGTCTAATGAAACCCAAATCTAGGAGTTCTTGTAGCTGTGTCCTTAACTCCTTGAGTTCGGTAGGTGCCATCCGGTATGGTGCCTTTGAGATAGACTCGGTGCCCGGTACTAGTTCGATTGTGAAGTCAATTTCCCGAGTCGGTGACAGCCCTGGTAAGTCGTCAGAAAATACTTCTGGAAATTCCTTTACAATGTGAACGTCTCCAACTTTTAGTGGTGTTTCCTTTACCACATCTGTGACACTGGCTAAGAATGCTTGACATCCTTTTTCTATCATCCTCTGAGCTTTGAGAGATGAAATCAGCGGTGTGTGTAGTCCTGAAACTTTTCCCATAAAGCATAGTCTCTTACCGTCAGGAGTCTCGAATATCACTTGCTTACGTCTGCAGTGCCTTGCTAGCCCGTCCATGCCCAGTATCACATCGAAGTCTTTAATCTCTAGTTCTATCAGGTCTCCTTCTAGTTCTACATCCTCAATCTTGATCGGTACGCCTCGTACTATCCGTGATGATAGGACTACTTCACTCGAAGGCAACTCTGTTACAAACCTAGTTCTAAATCTTTCACAAGGTTTGTCTAGTTTTTCTATCATTCCTAACAAGATATACGAATGAGTGGCTCCCGAATCAAATAATATTGAACATACATTATTGAGGATAGAAATCTGACCTTTGACCACTTTATTGCTAGCGTCAGCTTCTCCCTGGGTTAAGGCAAAGACTCTACCAAGAACCAACTTGTTGTCCCTTTTCTCTTCTGGCTTGAGCTGGGGACATTGCCTCATTTGGTGACCTTCCTTACCATAGTTGAAGCATCCCTTGGTGTTTGCATGACACTCTCTAGGATTTTTCTTTTGGCACTTAGAGCATTGCGGGTATTCTACATAACCCGACTTATTGCCTCCATTGGTTGTCCGTGCTCTTTTATAGTTATCGGATTGCTTGTTGTCAGGATGCCATCTCTTCTGACCATTACTATTTTTGTTGGACTGATGGTTGTTGTGGTTGTTGTTCTGACCATTCTGAGGTTGACCTTGCTGTTTAGGCGCAGGCTTATTGGCCTCCTCTTTACTAACATTCGCTTGAAGCCTTTCTACTTCTATTGTCGTTTCTAGAACATCTGCATAAGTAGTATTTCAAGGGTTTGCTTTGGTCAAAGTCCTCTAATGAACTTGGTCACCCTCAGAAATTCAGTTGGAACCATTTCTGGTGCAAACTTGGCTAGTCGGTCGAACTGTCGAGCATACTCTGCTATTGATAAGTTCCCTTGCTTCAGACTAGTGAACTCCTCGACCCTTGTGGCGATGACTGCCGAATTGTAGTACTTTTTGTGGAACAGCTCCACAAATCTGGTCCAAGTCATGGTGGCGACATCGTGAGTTTGCTGAACTAAGTCCCACCATATTCTAGCATCTTTCTTTAGTAGAGACGAAACACAAGATATGCGGTCCGCGTTGCCGAGATTCATGTGCGCTAGGATCAGCTCCACATTTATGAGCCATTCTTCCGCCTCGAAGGGGTCGGTTGTCCCTTCAAAGTTTGGAGTGTGTTTCTTACAAATCACTCGTAGCTTGGCTCCATGTGCTGAGCTGGGTATGGTGCATAGTTCACCATTGGCCATCCCCCATAAGGATCTACTTGATGGGGTGCTTGAGCCATTTGCGAAGGCTGCTGTTGCGGTGGAGCCAGAGGCTGAGTTTGAGGCTGGGCCTGTTGTCGTTGTTGCTGCAGTAATTCCTCAACTTGCTATCGTAGTCTGGAAATTTCTGCAGTGTTGTCAACCGGCGGCGGCAGTGCATTTCGGTTAGCAACAGCACGCACTCCCCTTCTGCGAACTGGAGGGACTTCATTATTCTCAGGAGCGATGCTGGCGGCGTTGGCATTGGTGCGTGCAGACCTTCTGAGCAATATCTTCAATGGAGTTCTAACAGTTGATAAAAACATGTTAGAACTTACCCTAATAGGCCCTAAGGCAAAAACTTAATCTAAGCAAACATAACTCGAACCTATTAATTATGATTTCTTATGAAAAATTATATAAGCCTTCTTTATCATTAGGGTATGTTTCTATACTTAGATAAATAATCCATCTTTATTATTTTCTAAGTCTGTTTCTAATCATCCTATATGACTTAATTCTCAGGCTCGAAACTCGTCATTGTTCCAAAGTTAACCATATTGAGGGAGGGCTGGGATCAATAAAATCGTTCCCACTACTATGGCCCCCTAACTCTCAATATAGAACCCGGTCCATTGATTTGTATCCACCCTCACCAAACTTGGTCATTATTTATTAAATTTATTATTTATTATGATTGTAAAAGAAAATCAAACTCATACATGTCATCAAAATAACAATGATATTTATTTGGAAAAAGGTTTTCACTAAATACAATCATAATGCAAATATAATAAATAAATAAATAATCTATTCTAAAAATTGGGATCTTCTACATCTGATCCTTCATCTAACATATCATCATCCATCTCCTCATAGTCATCATTATCTTGAGCCTCAAAATGCCCTCGAGGAAGATTCGTAAAGATTCTATGTTTTTGCTCATTTGTGAATCGGAATTCCATCTTAGAGGTGAACCTAAGTTTGAGAAAATAATATCTCATAGCTACGGTAATTCATCTTCATCATCTATAGTCTCTCATATATCTTCTAAAGCTGCAATTACAGTATGATAATCTTTAAAAAGTCTAATTACTAAAACATATTGCTCCGTTGCTCTCATCATGATTTGCTTAGTTGTTTGGAGGTGGTCTATCTCCCTGTGGAATAAGAGTAATCTTTGAGTGATTCTTTCTAGCACTCCTACGGTATTTCTTGGCTCTCTAATTATTTTCAAGGCCTTAATGGCTCGAATATCCTCATAGGTCAGGGCTCCATTCATTCTTAACTGAAAACATAAAGGCTAAAACGTTAGCTATACATATAAACATAATAACTATAACATAAACACTTACATTGGCATTTAGATTCGGAGCTTGAGCATGTGTATCAAGGAGAAATTCATGCAGATGAACCATTGCTCTGATACCAACTGTAATGACCCAACTATTTCTAAGACCTTGGACCATTAAAACTACTAGACATAGCCACTATTTTTTAGAAAACATACATAAGAAATATTCATAGTATAATAAATGACATCTTTATAATCAGTTATATTAATCAAACCTTATGTTATAATTAATATTCTTAAACTATAGGTTAAACTTATAAAATCTATAGTGCTACGAGTGTTTGACTAAGTCCCGGCTTGAACCAAAAACCATAGTAACTATCATACTATAACTACTACTACTACTACTACTACTACTACTAAAGTTCTAGGACTCTACAAAAAGAGTAGTAAAATGTGGTATGATTGCATGCAATATGAAAAACTATGGTAAATGTGAAACATGTGTTAAGGCAAAAATGATTAAGAAACCATTTCCTAGTGTAGACAGATCATCTAATTCACTAGATTTAATCCATAGTGATCTTTGTGAATTAAATGGTGTTTTAACTAGAGGTGGTAAAAGGTATTTTCTTACTTTTATAGATGATTTTAGTAGATATACCTATGTGTTTCTTTTAAAGCATAAAGATGAAACTTTTGATGCTTTTAAATTATATAAATTAGAAGTTGAAAATCAACTAAATAAAAAGATTAAGGTGCTAAGAATTGATAAAGGAGGAGAGTACTTCAATGAATTCAATACATTTTGTGAAGAAAATGGTATAATTCATGAGTGCACCGCACCTTATACACCACAACATAATGGTGTTGCCAAAAGGAAAAATAGGACTTATCTAGAGATGATAAATTCTATGTTGGTGTTTTCTAAGTTGAATTTCAACTTATGGGGTGAAGCGTTATTAACCGCTTGTCACATTCTTAATCGAATACCGATGAAGAAAAATGAGATATCTCCATATGAGTTATGGAAAGGAATAAAACCCAACATAGGGTACTTCAAAGTGTGGGGGTGTCTTGCATATTGCAAGAAAAATGAACCTAATAGAACAAAGTTAGGTTCAAGAGCCATAAAGTGTGCTTTTTTGGTTATGCCAACAATAGTAAAGCTTATAGGCTATTAGACTTAGAGTCTAATATTGTGATTGAATCTAGAGTAGTTGAGTTTTTTGAGAATATGTTATGGGACAAAAATTCTCAAGCTTCAACATCTCTAAAGGAGAATTTGTTATATGAGAACAATTCTCAAGCTTCTACATCCAAAGTTGATTCTCAAGAGGAGAATTCTCAAAAGAATGTAAAGCAACCCTTTGAACTTAGAAGAAGTCAGAGACTTAAAATGGAGAAAAGTCTAGTAGTGGATGAGATAGATTCTCAACGAATTTCATTCTACATGGTAGAAGGAAATAGATAGGAAGTCATTAGGAAAATCCCTATTGTAATTCTCGTTGAGAATGATCCTAAGACTTATAGAGAAGCTATGTAATCGAGAGATAGTGCATTTTGGAAAGAATCCATCAATGATGAGATGGATTCCATTCTTTCCAACAACACTTGGGAATTGGTAGATCTCCCACCGGGGTCTAAGCCAATTGGGTGTAAGTGGGTATTTAGGAGAAAATACCACACTGACGACACTATCTAAACCTTTAAAGCTAGATTAGTAGCTAAAGGGTTTAGGCAAAAAGAAGGTATCGATTATTTTGATACCTATGCACCTGTAGCAAGAACAACTTCTATACTAATTTTGTTCGCTTTAGCTTCTATACACAACTTGTATGTTCATCAAATGGATGTCAAAATGACATTCCTCAATGGTGACCTCAATGAGGAGGTCTATATGGAACAACCCAAAGGGTTTGTCCTACCAAAATATGAACATAAAGTATGTAGACTTGTAAAATCCTTATATGGATTGAAACAAGCTCCTAAGCAATGGCATGAGAAATTTGATCAAGCCATCATGTCTAATGGGTTTAGACATAACAATGGAGACAAGTGTTTGTATTCCAAAACTTGTAAGGAATATGTGATCATTGTTTGATTATATGTGGATGACATGCTTATTTTAAGTGATAGCATGAAAGGGATAGAAGAAACGAAGAGGTTTCTATCATCAACCTTCAAGATGAAAGATCTTGGAGAAGTTGACACCATACTTGGTATCAAAGTAAAGAAACATAGTGGGGGTTTTGCGTTGGGTCAAGCCCACTATGTTGAGAAAGTATTGAACAAATTTAACCATCTCAAGGTTAAAGATGCCAATACTCCATTCGATCATAGTGTAAAATTGGAGAAGAATGAAGGAAGAGCGGTGGCTCATTTGGAGTACGCTAGTGCTATAGGAAGTCTAATGTACGCTGCTCAATGTACTAGACCTGATATAGCATTTGCAGTGAGTAAACTTAGTAGGTTTACAAGGCTATTGGAAGAGTCCTAGGTTATCTTAAGAAAACCAAAGGACTAAGCCTTCACTACTTCAAATTTCCTTCAATCTTAGAAGGATATACAGATGCAAGCTGGATATCCAATCTTGGGGACAACTTGTCCAGAACTGGTTGGGCATTTACATTTGGTGGGGGTGCAATTTCTTAGGGTTCCAAGAAACAAACTTGTATATCTCATTCCACCATGGAAGCAGAGTTTATAAGTCTGGCTGTTACCGGCAAAGAGGCCGAATGGTTAAGGGATCTGTTGATAGAGATACCCCTAATCAAAGAAAATGTATCCACTATATCGATACATTGTGATAGCCAAGCGACATTGGCTAGAGCATACAACGAAGTGTACAATGGGAAGTCTAGACACATTAGTCTAAGACATGGATATGTAAGAGAATTGATTCAAAGAGGAGTCATCTCAATATCCTATGTGAGAACAAGTGAAAATCTGGCGGATCCTTTCACTAAGCCACTAACGAGGGATTTAGTGGTCGCATCATCTCGGGGGATGGGACTTAAACTCCCTAAAGAGACTCATGATTGATGGTAACATATCTTAACACTAGTTATTCAACTAGTGTTAGGTTCATTGGGTAATAACAAGTCAATCAAGTGAATATTAGTTGTACTCAAAGCAAGTCCCATCTGAGATGTTGAGTACTTGTGTGTTACCAAGTGGAGGGTTAAAACCGAAAGGTATTTTAATAGAATTCAGTCTTGTAAAGACAAGTATTTTTGGCAACAAAATACTGTAAGAATTCTACCTATATGGACCTAGGGGTGGTGCCGCCTCTCATGAGAATTGTGAGTATTCTCAAGAACGTCCATGAATGGAAAGTGTACATGGCCATTAACGGTGCAAAGTGAGACATAGAGGTCTCAAGTGAACATTGCAAATGTGTGTGTGTTATCATGAAAAGATGGTTCAATGCCCAGTGCAACCAAATTTTCGATAAATTTTGTGATAATTACACTAAAGTAAAGTTCAAGTTGAAAAATACTTTACTTTATGCACTAATGCAATCACTCCTACAAGAGAGAGTTCTTATTTAATCAAGTGGGGGATATGTTATATTTTAAAATATAATGATTGATTAAATAAGTGTTACAATAAGATAACTATTTAATCTAGTGGGGGAATGTTATATTATTTTATAATATAATGTAATATTATATTATATTATAATATAATGTTTTAGATTAAATAAATGTGACAAAGAGTGTCACATATTGTAACATATAATAGAGAGTTACAATATTTAGATATATGAGAAATATCCAAATATGTAACATATTTGGTGTTACAAATTCAGCTACAAATTTGTAACTTCCAAATTTTACCATTTATTGTGTAAATTTGTTGTTACACAATATTGTGATGAATTTCATAAAAGTCATATGTGAACTGGCTGTTAGAGATATGATTTTAAACCCAATAATGTGTTTTGGGGGTTACAAAATCATTTGGGAGGGTTTGGAATCGTTTGGAAAAACAGCACATTTTCAAGTGCTGAAATTGGTCGGTGGCCGCGACCACAGAATGTTGGTGGCCGGGGCCTGTGGGACAGAGAGCAGTGGCACTGATGTCCCTGGCCGCGACCACAGGTGTATTTCTGACCAAATTTTTAGTTTTTTCAATCTTTGTTGAACGGTTCCAAAAACCCAAATAACTCCCAAATCTCACTTTTAATTCCATAAAAATCAAATTAATCCTTGGTAACAGCCATGGGGGTTGGTGGAATTTGAAATTCAAAGGGTGTCTCTAAACTCTATAAATTGGAGCCTATTGCTCACTTGAAAGACACAATTTTTCTATCCATTAGAGTACTTGGCTAGAAACACCTTGAGGCTTGATAATTCCAGAAAGCATTTCCTATAATCTGTGAGAAATCCCTTAGTGCTTGAGTTAGGGGGAAATAAGTTTTTGGACAAAGGTTTCAAACCTTGTTCAAGTTGGTGATCCCCAACACTCTTCACTTTGGTAGTGTGAGTGAAAGGTGTTTATCTTTTGTTTCTTGTTCCTTTCTTTCATTCTATTTCTTTTCATCTTTATGTTCTTCTTCTCTATTTACTTGTATTTCTTGTTTAAGAGTTGTAATCTTTTCTTTTCTTTTGTTTCAAACACTTTACTTTATTTGTAATCTTTTGCTTAGAATTGTATTCCACTACTCTCTTCTTCTTCTTCTTTTGTTCATTTGTATTTTCAGTTATAGAGTTGTAACACTCTATTTAATCAATCCTTGTCTATTGTAATATTTTTGCATAGAGTTGTAATTTTCTTACCATTTCCATTGAGAAAAATACATGTTTTCCTAACAAAACCTACCTATCTGGCCAAAGCCCATAGATGGAGAGCCCCTCCTACTCTACATGGTTGTCTCAGAGAGTGCCATCAGTGCCACCTTAGTATGCGAGGAAGGTCGTTCCCATCACCCCGTGTACTATGTAAGCAAAAGACTCATCAGAGCGAAGTCCAGATACTCGCTCATGGAGAAATTGACCTCTTGCCTAATGGTAGCTTCTCAAATGCTATGGCCCTATTTCTAGGTGCATCCCATCAAGGTCCTCACGAACCATCTCTTACAGCAGGTCCTTCAAAAGCTGGAGTAATATGGGAAACCCCTGAAGTGGTCAGACAAACTTAGTCAGTTTGACATCACTTATCACCAAAAGACTGCCATAAAAGGATAGGCACTGGCAGATTTCATTGTCGAGTGCATAGGAAACCACGAGGGACATGGGGATGCCCTATTTGTTGGGCCCATGTGGAAGCTTTACGTAGATGGATTGTCAAAAGAAAATGGTGATGGAGCTGGCCTCATTTTGGTATCCCCTGAGGGGCACAAGGCTCACATTGCCCTGAGATTTGAGTTTGATGCCTCAAACAATGAAGTAGAGTATGAGGCGCTTATAGCTAGGCTCTAAGTAGCAATTGAGCTCAAGCTTGAGAGCCTCCAAGTCTAGGATTTTGTCCTCGAGATCTAGAAGAGTTGCCAGGTGTCAATCACTACGAATATGAGCCACCAGAAGATCATGTGATGACCATTTGGAGAGCCTCGAGTAGTGGTGTTGAGTCATACACTCGACAAGCAGTGTTTCCCCCTACGCCGCCTAACATGGAGAAATGTGCCACCACACCCTGACACTGTCAGAGGCATGTTCCCCATAAAGCAGGTAAACAACTTTCTGCAATGGGCCCCGTGCAATTCGCCTAGGCAGTAGTCTCTATTTAGTGCAACCATTTTTGTATTAATTCAGCATTAATACCCCAATAATGGGGGTATTAATAATACATGATTCACATTAATAACTTCAGCCTCTATAAATAAGGCTGGGGTATCTCCTTGTAAATGGTCTGGATTTTAGAAAGAGAAACTTTGTAACTCAGTGCAATATATACGTTGCCTGAGAACCACCATTGAATCTTGCTCAAATAAGCTTCAAGCTCACTAAACCAAAGACTCGTGGACTAGGACTCTTTTATAGCCTGAACCATGTAAAATCCTTGTGTTCTTTTCTATTATTTTATTAAAACTCTCGAATTAGGTTGATAGCAAAAAATACAGTTAACAAAATACTATTTTCTATACAAAGCATATTTATTAAATTATATTAAAACATATGTTTACCGAGATTTTTGGAAACTAGAAATATATTAAGAAGCAAAAGCTGAAAATAAAGAATTAGAGATGAACAATTAGAGTTTTTACGTGGTTGGGGCGTTAATGAGCTTTAGTCCACAAGTCAGTTGTATTAGGCCTTAGGGAGCTTTTGACAATGGAGTTTTCTACAAGTTTTAGCAGAGTAATTTCTTATAAAAGAAAATCTGGGATCCTTGCTACAGTGCACAACTGACCCTATTTATAGGAAGTCAAGCACAGTGGGCTTGGGCCGAATGTAGTCACAATTTACTCGTTAATGGAGTCATAATACAAAGAATGTTACATACTAAAATGTAGTTAATCTGGGCCCATTGGGTCGGCTCAGGCGTGGCCAAGCCTTACAGCTGCCCATTGTACATTAGTGCGGACTAGTCTGTATGGGCTTCTAAGGGGATCTTGGGGACAAAATCTGTCAGAGTAATGGCAGTACTGTTTCCTAGGAACAGTGTACGTTCCATGCGTACCCTCTTCTGCAGGTTAGTTGAGGAAACCAACTACCAGAATTCATGGGGACATGTCAGCATTGGGGCTAGCTAGGCTTGCCCTATCCGGAAGTCTAGTCCTTCTTCGTTTACTATTGTCCCAGTTCACTTATCGAAGTCTTGGTTCGTTCACCAGGATTAGGGTTCATTTGCCAAGATGGACATCGTGATACTGAGTATCTCCCTTGGATTCTTGATAAGGTCTATCTCCATCAACTAGTTAATCTACCACCTCAGTTGGCATCTCCGAGGATATAGATAGGTCGGGACCGGGAATATGAGTCGGGCATGCATCTTATTCCCGGTTTCTTTGTTATGCTCGTGCCCATCGTACGTTGTTGGGCTCGATGGTGCTTGGGCTATCTGGGGTTTCATCCTTCCCCGTTCACCAGGTTTAGGATGGGCCTGGACCTGGACCTTTTAATAGGGCCCATGGACCCATTGGGTCATGCCACGTGTCACGGGTGGAAAACAGGGATAACATTTACCCTCGAAGTCTTCATCCGTGTTCACACGGTGGAGACTTGCCTCACTCTCTTGGATCATTCTCAAATATCCCAGTTCATTTACTTGGGGGCCATTTGGGCGATCCCCGTCCTTTCAAATTCCCAATGTTTCAAACACGTGTCTTCAGGTAGATGGTGCGTTTGTGCCACTTGCGCCCTAAAGATCTAGAAAGAATCTTTTGATTTCCCAAGTGACCGATGGGTGTCAGCGCAATTCTCGAGACGTCCTGTCTGTACAAAAAAGGTTTATTGGGTACTCGAGTGGGCTATTTAATGCTTCTGCACCATCTGAAACCGTTGGATGAGGTAGGTGCGGATCGTGGATTGTTGAAGTTGTGATTCAGTATTCGATTAGGCCAATTAAAGCCTCTGCATGATTCGGGACCATCGGAAGGGGATTATCTTGGGATCCCCACCGTGGACCATTGGATCAAATAGTGGATTTCTGCCCTATAAATACCTCGACATGCTCATTTTCAAACTTTACACATTCCATATATTCATAGCAGAAAAGAAAGCTTTATATGTCCCATTTTGCCGACGAGATTCTTTGGTGATTAATTCACCTTCGTGTTCATCTGTTTTTTACTAGGCCTCTTCCCACTCAGCCAACAGATAGCTCTGTCCCTGTTCAACCAGCAGACGAACTACTGCATCATCTTTTCAGATTTAAGGCTGAGATTCTGCCGACTTTGTCGCCAGAAACTTTACGAATTTCAAACCCAATACCTCATAGTAAGTTTTATGGTCATTTTTTCATCTTTTTGTTCCTTTTTAGTCATTTTTATTATCACACTATTCCTGCGACCATAAAACTATTAGGGTCATGACCACCATGTAGGGTGGTTCTAGGTAGGATAGTGGTAGACCTGAACCGTAGATTTTCTAGGTGATAACTCCTATTTCTGGTTGTCCCAGATCAATTCGGATGCCTCAGGATTGTTTGGGGTGAATTATAAAAACTTTTGGCTTTTAGTCCCGACTTAAGATCCTGGGATCTCTATTGGTTCCGGATCTACGTCCGGAGGGGACTTCTCCAAGCAGTTTTAGGAGAACCCCCGTACCTCAACCAGTTTTCTTTGGTTTTGGTGCTAATTGCTTGGTTCTCATTTTCTTTGTCACTTCCAGATCCCTGATCATGAGTCGCGGCGTGACTTTATACATGGAGGATGTTGTCCAGGTTGGCCTTGTTGTCTTGGAAGGGACCAAACTTCCCACTGGCAACATGTGGGAAATGGACGGGGAGAAGAATGAGTTCTGAAATTACTGGATGTTACACCAGCTGGAAAAAGCTCTTAGAGTAGAGTCGACTTTGGGAGTTTTCTACAACCGTCTGGCCCGAAAGGAGGAGAAGGTCCATACTGGCGTGGGCATGTTCGGGGCCTAGAGTATAGGCCATATCAATGCAGGGGATACTCTCCTGCTCTACAACTACATTGCGTGATTCCTCAAGTTTGTGGGGATCGTACCTTTCTAACTTCTCCCCCAGATTTACAAATTTCTCACAGGATGGCACATATTTTGTGCGTCGAAGGAGATCCCGGCACCCACTCCCGCAGAAGTGTTGTATTTCTACAAGCTGGAGCCGTAACTCAACTCCAAAGACAAGACGCAGGATTGATTTTATAGACTGAAAGCCCATGAAATTAGTCCGGCTCCATTCATCATATGGAAGCACCCCCGGATGTCATGGCACTATTGGTTCATGACATCCGGGTTCCTCCTAGAGAACCCCACCCTGGTGCTGGACTTCCAGCGTGTGGGTAAGCTATTCTTCTTCACTTTTTTACCTAACATTTAGTTTTGTTTACTGGACACTCACAGTTCTGGAACACAGGTCCATATGCTCAGACCTGACTCAACGAATCGATCCTAGAGCGAAAGAAATTCTATGCCACTTTGAGCGCCAAGGTGCTAGACGTGGGGGGCTTTGTATCTATGGAGAACCTTCGGCTGGTCGGGATGATTGTCGCGAACCAGTTGATAGATGCCCCTAGCTTCCGGGGGATGCAATGTGAGAGGGATCCTGCCTTGAGGGAGGAGCTAGCCCTCATCCACATCGAGGTAGTGGAGGCCACGGCCAAGGCCAAGGTAGATGCAGAGAAGGCGAAGAAAGAGCAGGCCTATCAGGCAGAAAGGGTCGAGTCTGAAGAACTAGACACCCTTCTTGAGGGGAGGCAACCTAACATTGGAGCTCCCAGAGCTAGCATTTCGGGGCAAGGTAAATCGCCTCCGATTTTAACTTATGCTCCTCATTTTGAGGGCTTAGTTAGGAATAGGCAATAGTGCCGGGATTATTTGACTGGGACTGTTAGCAACGTGGGGCTTCCTTGCCCCATTGTTATAGACACACTGACTCTCATGCACTCGTCTTGGTTCCTACAATACGGTATCTTTGTGGACCCGGATGACATGGGGGATCAAATTCACTCTTTCTCCCTAGGGGAGTTGAGTCGTGTCCATTCTTTAGATAAGGGTTCATCCCTGAGGACTTTAGACTTTAATATTTCTCTTATTTTTGACTTATATCCCCATTCATGTATTTTACTGATTAGTTTCCTTTTTCTATCTATCTCATGTGATCCGGAGATGTCAAACCCTGTGACCAAGTTGAAAGAGATGATCGAGGGCAGGGTGGTCGCAGCCAAGGCTCGACGAAGAGGGTCGCCAAGGGCCCGGCCAAAAAGAAAATTATGGAGCTGATTCTCGGGGATTTAGAGCCAGTCCGAGAAGCTTCTGAGAGGGGTCCAGCTGCAAGTTCCATCTCGGTGGCACACACCAAAAAGGTCCCGCCCCAGCCTGCTCCTCTCCTCTCAAAGTTATTAATTTGGAGCAGTAGCCTTTCGAAGGAGGAGGGACGGCCAAGAGGAAAGTGGACTCAGTTTTCGCAGGGTCTATGAAGTGGGCCAAGAGGAACAAGACCAAGGATCCAACCCTAGTTGAGGGGCATTCCTCCAGGGAAAGCCTCATTGTTACGCAAGAGGTACCGGAGGCTCCAAGGCTTCTCATCAACCTAGTACTTATCGAGGAAAGGGACCTGGTCCTCTAGGAGGAGAGGATGAAAATGGTGCCTGTGCTTAGGACGATAGCTGGGACAAACGGTATGAGGTGTACCGGGCCTTGAACATCTGGCGGAAGGTGGAGTTTGCCGAATGTTTAGAGGCCTTCAATGCTCCCCAACAGATTGTGGACCGACTTCTAGCCGAGATCGGGTTTCAGTCTAAGTTGGGGCAGGACACGACCCCTCTTGCTACGGATTTGCTGGCCCAGGTGGGGGATACCATGTCTAATCTTCAACTCAAGCGATATGTGTAACACCCTGGTTACCCCAGAACAGTTACGGTGAACCGAAAATTTGACTCGCTACCTGAGTCCTTTGGTTAAAAACGTGCTTCTAAGTGTTGTTAACAGGCTAAGGTGAAAAACCAATAAAAAGGAAATTATATATTTTATTAAATACATAAAAATGTTCATGGGCCCATCAAAACATTTACAAGTTATTTACAAACCCGCCGACCTAAGCGGCAAAAATAGGGTAAACCCTCTAGTTCCTCTGAGAATTCCTTGGCCGAGGTGGTCAAGCGGCCGCATATGTACACAGCACCACCTAAGCTCTCCACTCAAGGCTGGGTGAGCTTTTATTTCCCTTTACCTACACCACATAACACCCATGAGCCAAGGCCCAGCAAGAAAACACAATATAGCATGATATAATATCAACAATGATCATAATAATCATTCAGGACTTTCAGTCCAAAACAGATGGGTGACAGTCGTAAAAGTCACTAAGTTGGGTATAGCTCCCTTTAGCCTTGTGATGATAGGGTCACTGGGGCTTAACAGATAAGTGAACCTTTCACTAGCTTAAATAGGATAGGTCCATGATGACTAGTCACCAACGTAACCTTCCTCATGACTCTAGAGTCATAACTATGGAACTCTGTTCCCTAGCCATGTGACAAGCAGTCACCTAGGCCTTTGGCCCTGACTCTCAGTAACTAGTCATAGACTAGCCAAGCGCTTATAAGATTCATCAACCTTAGGGTCGGTCCAGCGTTAATGCCTTAGAGTCATTCAAAACTGATGTCGATTAGATCTAATCTTCATTCGGCCCTGCGTTCAGGACGCTTATGCCGTTTCTGACTCTTAGGTCAGTGCCATATATAGGTAAACAACATTCGCTAGCATTTAATATGAAATCCATGTCCACATTTATCAATCAACATGCCTCAAAAATAATCATGCATGTCACATACACAGGGTGCAGTTTTCTTACCTCTGATTCAAGCGAGAATGAACAAAAGAATGACCCTTGAGAACGATCTGACTTTTAGTCCTTTAGCGGTCACCTAGTCATAACCAAATATAGGACACCATCAATAAAATGATTAACAAAGGTTCCCAAACCAAGATCTAGCCTCCAGGACATCAATCCCCACTAATCCGGGTAGTAGGAACAATCCCGAGGCCTAAAACCAAGCTCCTGGGGCCAAAACACTCAAACGGGCTCAAACCTGCCCAAGGGCTGCAGCCCTAACACCTTGGGCCGTGGCCCCCAACCACTCCAGGAGCAAGGGTCACGGCGCCCAACACCTAGGGCCGCAGCGCTCAACAAAGGCAAAATCACTCCACCTGCTTCTTCGAGCAAGGGCCGCGGTGCCCAAGAACAGGGCCGCGACCCCCAACCCAGAGCCATTCCCAAACACGTTCTCCTTCATCCCAAACCTCCAAAAAAACATGCCTAAACACTTCCAAATCATCAAATTAAAATTCCCAAGCTTCCCAATGATCCAAAACCATCAAATCCTAAGGCTCAAACGAACCAAAAACTCAACGATTCACAAAAGCCAATTCTAAGCTTAGAAACTCTAAAAACCCAAAACTTAAATTACCTTTGATTAGGTTGTTTCTCGCCAATTCCTTTGGTCAAGAAGCTTCTAATCTTTCCTAGGGTCGCTATGCCTCGATCCTCACTTGATTCCGACTCCTAGAACTCGAGATTTCTCCGAAAACGCTTTGAACGGTAAAACGAACTAACGGGAAAGAACGAGAGGTTTTCTAACGTACGTTCTATCTGACAAGCTACTTCAAGCTTAAGTAACCTCAAATAAAACCTAGTGCTCGGGGCCCCAAAAACCTCCCCAGGAACATTATAGTCGAAACTCTTAGAATTTCCTCCTGATCTCAATAATCCTCAATTTATCATCAAATAACATTCTCATAACTCAATATCCCAATAAAAGACCCCCGTTATGACAAAACCGATAATTTGAAATATAAGACCATCTTATGCCGAATAGCTCGAATATAACTCCATAATAATGGAATCTCATTCACAAATCACAATATGCACCCAAATATACAAATATGCCCTCAACGGGCCAAATTACGAAAACACCCTAATAATCAAATGTGGACCCACATGCATGCATATAACATCATATTATAATATAATTCACATAAACATGCATATATTCATTTAATGGCATAATTAAACAGTTATGGCCCTCCTGGCCTACTAATCCAGCCATTAAACCGCATTAGGGATTTCGGGGCATTACAATATGCCACCTTAGCCAACCAGGATGCCCTTTTCTTCTCTCAGGCCACTGCGGTAAGCCACATGCCTGTCTAATCTTTTATTTTCCCTTCATTATATTCCTTGTAAATTTTCTAACTTTGATTTCTTCTAGGATGCCTTGTTGGCTCATAGGAACGTGGATTTGGTGATCGAGATGGCTGTGAAGCTAGAGACGGCCCAGATGGAGCTAGATGGGGCCGTTAATCAATGGGAAGCTGCTAGGGAGGCCCTTGCCAAGGAGGTTGCTCGGATTGAGGCTGAGCGTGAGAAGGTTGCCCAGGTTTGGGCTCAGCACGAGGAAGCTTTGTCCAGGAAGGACATCAAACATAAGAAGTTGGTGGACAACCTGGAGGCAGAGCTATGTCGTGTTCGTGGCTCAGAGGCTTCGATCAAAGCCCTTTTGGAGGCGTCTGAGGTCCAATTTTGCCAGGAGCGGGAGAAGGTGACAGACCTTGAGTCCTGGAACCAAACTTTGGAGGGCAAGGTTCAGCTGAAGATGAAGCGGGGCGAGGAGGCTCGCCAGGAGAAGGAGAAAGCTGACGAGATGTTGGCAGCCACTTTTGACAAGGCCATTTACATGGCCTGGATCCAAGACAAGAACATGACTCTCATCCTCTATCCAGATCCGGCTGCAAAGAGGGCTGAATTTGAAGCCAAGGAGAAAGTTGATGCAGTGCTCCTAGCTGGGGATGAGCAGGGCGAGAATACTCCGAATATCCCGGATCAGAATGAAGCCTAGGCCTGGGCCTTTGTATTTTAGTTAGGGCTTCCTATCTGTTTTTTGTAGTTGTATTACTTTTATGGATGCGGATGAATCCAAGACAATTTTTATCCACCGTATTGTTATATATTGATTTTTACTACATACTGGTTCCCACTTTATATTCGTTTATTTTTTCTTCTAAATTCACTAAGTGTTTTATCACTTTGCATTATTCCAAATTGAGTATTGGGTCCTGGTTCCAATGGCCAGGACCACTAGGGGAATATTGTAGAAGGTATTTAACCTATCCTGAGACCCACGTTCGGGTCTTGACGACCTAGACTTGGACTTGACCAATATAACTTAAATGATTTATCTCGAATCTATGGTTCAGGTTTTAACGCCCTGGACCGTTAGATATTTTTTTTTTAGTTATGACTTAATTAATTAACTCATTTCAAACCCGAGGTTCAGGTTCCAACGGCCTGGACCGTTAGAGAATTAATAACTTTCGTCTGATTTTTTTGTCCTGATTCTAGCATTCAGGTTCCAATGGTCTGGACCATCAGAGATTAGTTGATTAGCTTATTTTGAACCTGAGGTTCAAGTTCCAATGGCCTGGGCCATTTATAAGACTAACTTTAGCCAATTTAAACCTAAGATTCACGTTTCAATAGTTCTAGGCCATTATGAGGAAAACATAAATATGGATTTGGTTATCTGGGACCACGTTAGGTCTGGACCAATTTTTAGGAGTTGGGTTTTGAACCCCCGGACCATATAGGCCAGGTTAGGACTGGGCTTTGGGACTTGCATCCTATTGTGTTGGGAGTTGAGATTTGCATCCCAGTCTATACGAGTTCAAATCAGGACTAAGCTCTGAGCTTTGCATCCTCTTTTATTCCTGGACTTGTATAGATGGTCTTACCCCCCAAGTGGCCGAAGAGTGTAGTCTTAAGTCACTTGTTTGTGTAAAAAATGAAGACGGACGCAAACTTTTCTCTCCTTACAACATTTTTTATGATGTTTTGTATACACCATTGTCATTAAAAAATAAATCTCCTTGGGGTGTACATAAAAAAAGTTAGAAAAGAACAAAATTGGATCCTCCCGACCACTGATAGTATCGGAGGAGGTGTTCTGAATTCCAGGCCCTTGGGACCTCCGTTCCATCTAGTCGCCTTAAGCGATACGTTCCCGAACATATTTCATTTTGGATTTCATAGGGTCCTTCCCAATTTGGTCCCAGAACCCCCACTCTTGGATCTTGAGTTGTAGGGAAGACTCTTCTAAGGACTATACCGCTGGTTTTGAACCTCTAGCTCTTAACTTTAGAACTAGGGTGCCTGGCGATCTTTCCCTGATACATCTTCAGTTGCACCTGTGACTCCTCCCGGATCTCTTCAATGAGGTCTACGGATTCTTGGAGTAAGGCGTGGTTCCGGACGGGATCGTATGCATCTCGTCTGTGAGACGGGACCACCGTTTCTAGTGGGATGATCACTTTGCATCCGTACACCATTGAATAGGGAGTATGTTCGGTTGACATTCTTTCTGTGGTCTGGTAGGCCCATAGGACGCAGGGCAACTCTTTCAGCCATTTACTCTTGTAGGCATGTAGCTTTTTCTTTAGTGTCCCTTTCAAAATCTTGTTCATGACCTCTATTTTCCCGTTTGCTTGAGGCCTTGCGACTATGGAGAAGCTTTTGATGATGTCGTGTCTTTCACAGAAGTCGATGAAGTGGACGCTATCAAATTTCTTCCCTTTGTCGAACTCGATTTTGTGGGGGAGGCCGTATCGACATGCAATGTTGTTGATGACAAAGTCCAGGGCCTTTTTGGAGGTGATGGTGCTCATTGGTTTCGCTTCAGCCCACTTGGTGTAATAGTCAATGGCTACAATGGCGTAATTTACTCCACCCTTCCCCATCGGGAGCGATCCTACTAAATCGATTCCCCATACTGGGAAAGGTCAGGGACTGGTCATCAGGGTTATTTCTGTTGGAGGGGCTCGTGGGATCTTCGCATCTTTTGGCATTGTTCACATTTGCGGACGTAATCAACACAATCCTTCTTCATCGTTGGCCAAAAATATCCTTGCCTTAGGATTTTCTTGGACAAGCTGGGTCCGGCTGTGTGATCTTCGCAAAAACCTTCGTGCATGATTGCACTCAATTTTGTCCTGGATACTCATCGAAGATAGGTCATGGAAAACCCCCTGCGATAGAGTTTTCCATCCATCATGACGTATCTGAGAGCCTGGTACTGAAGTTTCCTGGCAGCAACCTTATCCATGGGAAATTCCCTAGTGGTTAGGTGCTGGATGAGATGGCCCATCCAGGGCGTAGAGTAATCGATGGCGTTGATGACTGTAGGGACTTGAATACTAGGTGTGGGTAGATGGCTGATTGGGACCACCCCAAAGAGTTCTGCTTCAACATCCGTGGCCAATTTTGCCAATGTGTCTGCAAACACATTATGTTCCCTGGGGATCTAGCAGATGAAGTATTTCTTGAAAGATTGGAGTAACTCCCAGGTTCGTGTCACATAGGTGGTCATCTTCTCCCCCTTCGTTTGGTATTCCCCCAAAATCTGCCTGACCACCAATTGGGAGTCGCTATGGACTTCTATATTTGCTGCTCCTACCTCCCGGGCCAAGCGTAGTCTGGCCAGCATGGCCTCGTGCTTAGCCTTGTTGTTTGATGCTTCGAACTGGAAGGGTAAGGCGCTTTGCAATAGGTGACCTTGCAAGGATATCAAGATGATCCTGGCCCCAGTCCCATTTTCATTTGAGGCTCCATCTACGAAGATTTTCCACATAGGCATTATGGGGTTGATGGGTTCTTCATCTTCGATTATCTCAGTGCATTCTAAGATGAAGTCGGCCATGGCCTATACCTTGATAAAAATCATGGGGTCATATGCGTTGTCAACCTGGCTAAGCTCCATGGCCCACTTCAAGAGTCTCTCCAATGATTCGGGTTTCTATAGTACTTGTCTTAGGGGATGGTTCGTCAGTACCTTAATGGCATGGGCCTGAAAGTAAGGTGTCAGCTTCCTGGAGGCAGTCAGTAAGAAAAATGCCAGCTTCTCGATTAATGGGTATCTAGATTCCGCGCCTAGCAACCTTTTGCTTACATAATAGACCGAGAGCTAGACCTTCCCCTCTTCTCGCACTAAAGCAGGTCTGATGGCATGTTCCGACACTGCCAAATACAGGCACAATGGCTCCCCATCCACTGATTTCGATAAGATTGGCCTTTGGGCCAAATGCTCCTTTAATTTCTGGAAGGCCTATTCACACTGTCCATTCAAACCTCTGGCTTCCGCGAAGTATATTGAAGAACGGGATGCACTTGTCCGCGGACTTCGAGACGAAGGGGCTCAAAGCTGTTATTCTTTCCATCAAGCTTTGAACGTCTTTGTGCTTTCATGGTGAAGGCATCTCGATCAACACTCTCATCTTGTCTAAATTGGCTTCTATTCCTCTCGAGCTTACTATAAAGGCCAGAAACTTCCCGGATCCCACGCCAAAGGTGCACTTTTTGAGGTTCAGCTTCATCCCATATTTTCGGATGATGGCAAATGCTTCTGCTAGGTCATCCGCGTGTTCGGCTGAGGTCTTGGACTTGACCAACATTTCATCAATATAAACATCCATGTTATTCCCCAGTTGGTTCTGGAACATCCTACTGACCAACCTCTGATGGGTGACCCCAACATTCTTAAGTCCGAAGGGCATGACGATGTAGCAGTATACACCTTTGTCCGTCTGGAAGCTGGTGTGTTCTTGGTATGCTACATGCATTGAGATCTGGTTATAGCTGAAGTAGGCATCCATGAAACTCAATAACTCATACGCGGATGTAGCATCCACCATCTGGTCAATTCGGGGCAAAGGGAAACAATCTTTCCCGTAGGCCTTGTTAAGATTAATGAAGTCGATGCAAGTTCTCCATGTCTCATTTGGCTTCGGTACCAACACTGGATTGGCCAGCCAAACGGGATACATGGTCTCCCGAATGAAGTTGATCGAGGACAACTTATTGACTTCTAACTTGAGGGCTTCTGCCCTCTTCGCCCCTAGGGGTATTCGCTTTTGCCGGATGGGAGCTGCATTTTTGTCAATATTCAGGGCATGACATATGGCGCTGCAGTCGATCTCGATCATATCTGAATGAGACCAGGCCAAGACATCCTAGTTCTCTTTCCCGCAGGCGATTATGGCAGCCCTAACCTCCGAGTTCAGGTTTCGCCCGACTTGAATTACTTTGGTCGGGTTAGTGTCATCGATGGACACCTCGTCCACCTTCTCCATGGGCTCTAATGCCCTCTCTGGTTCTATCCACTGATCCAATTCATCCTTTTCCCGGACCACCTCCGTGCTGGTTGTGGTTGCAGGATAGGTACAACATTTTCCTCTTCAAGAGGCTCTTTGCGAACCATGAAGATCGGTCGGGCAAAGACGTGATAGCACTTTCAGGCGCTCTTTTGATATCCCCGTACAGTTCCCACTTCTCCATTATCGCATAGGAATCATGCAGAGGTGGCGAATGGAGGTGATGGCGCCGAAATCGAGTAAAGCAGGGAAACCAAAAATTACGTTGTATGCAGTGGGGTAGTCCACTAATACGAAAGTGTAATATTTGAACGAGCCCAAAACCTCATTCCCCAACGTAATGAGTAGTTGAATCTTACCCATTGGGAGTAGTGAATCCCTGTTGAAACCGTAGATCTGTGTCGGGCATGAAGCCCTATCTGCCTCTGTCAGTCCAATTGTTGTGAAGGCTGGCTTGAACAGTACATTGATGGAGCTCTCGTCATCTGCCAACCCTCGGGATAACCTTTGTTGGAAATTTGGGCATCAATGACCAATGGGTCATGATGCGGGAAATGAACATTCCGGGCATCCTCTTCCGTGAACATGATGGGCAGGTTCATCAACTTCAGGCGCTGGGCTGGAGTTTGGACCAAGGCACATACCTCATGGTCGTGATCAAGCTCACTGAGGTATCTTTTCTAATCATTTTGGGATGGTCCTCCTAGATGTGGGCCTCCTAATATGGTGGCCACATGGCCATTTACTCATGGAGGCGCGGTTCCAAGAGGATAGGGCATTCCGGGCCCAGGTGCTTGCACTATTGAGGCCCCCTGGGAGGGCCTGTGCTCCCGAACTTGTAGCGTACCCTCCCTGAAGAGGTCAGTACGATCCAGGTGCACCTGGGGCCATAGGTTGTCCGGGAGCTGCTGGTAGTCTCGGAACCCCTGCTGGCATCCTAACCCAATGGTGGAGATGCCCCAGTTTGATCAGGTTCTCGATCTCGTCCTTCAGCTGACGACACTCTTTGGTCATGTGACCCACGTCCTTGTGGTAAGCTCACCTTTTGCTGGTGTCCCTCAAATTCTTTCCCCCTTTAAACATAGGGGCTGTCTTCCGGTAATGGACTACGTTACCCGTTACAAGATAGATATTTTCCCAGGTGTCCACCAATTTGGTATACTCCGTGTAATGGGGCTCGTACCCCTTTTTTCCCTTCTTTGATGGCTTAGATCGATTCTGACTCTTGCCCGTTCTCTTTCCCCGGGAGGGGTTTATGCTTGCCTCAGCTCCTCCAGCTTGAGGCGGTTGGGCACCACTGGGAGCGGCACTGTACCCGGTGGGTGCCACTCTGTACCCAGAATATGAGGTTGATGAAGCTGGAGCATACCCCGTTGAAGTGGGCCCATAGAACATCGGGGTCATGAATGGCATCCCAAGGGTCCCAACAGATTCGGACGCTGCTGGGGGTGTCGAATGGATATTTGTTGAATATAGCCGTCTGTATCCGATGAAGGTTTGGGCGGTTGACTGGGTTGTTGGCTGCCACCCAAAGGCTTGGATTCAGGCCTCTTCCCAGTTGATGAAACCTTGGGCCCTCCTCATGAATTCTTCAAAAGTGGCCGCCTTGTTGTGCTGCATGTCGTCCTAGAGAGGGGACCCAGCTCTAATCCTAGACTAGAGAGCCACCATGCACTATCCGTCATCCACCTTAGTTTTTGAGGCTTCCTTCGTAAAGCTCTGGATGTAAGCCCTAAAGGTTTCTGTGGGATGTTGCTTGACATTAGCCAGCACACTAACTTGCATGTCCAGCTTTATGGCAGCCATGAACTGTTTACGAAATGTTGACTACAATTCAGACCAAGACTGGATCAATCCTGCCTTAAGAATTTTCCACCACTCTTCCGCGGGTCCCGCCAAAGTGATTGAGAAACATAGGCACTTGCCGTTGTCGTAAACGTGAGCTATAGTCATCAGGCGATTGTAGCAGGACAAGTGATCTCTAGGGCCTGTGTTCCTGGTATAGGCAGGTAGGTCCAGTATCTTGAACCCCTTTGATAGCACAACATCCAGTATGTGCTTGGCGCATGGATCATTTTCTTCTTCAGAATTGGAACCTCCGCCTTCTTGTTTCCGAACCAAGTAATCAGTGACTCTTTTAAGAGAGGCCAGTTGTTCCATGAACTGTCTGGCCATTCCATCATCCATGGGGACTCTCTCGTTCTTCCTGTCATTGAGGTTATTCCTCAAGTCACCTCCTCGGGGGTGAATCTTTTCCTTTAGGCCCTCTCCTTTCGGGCGTTGAGGCCATCACGCAAATCTACTAAGGAAGTATCGTCTCCTGAACTGATTTCTTCCTGCTCTTATCCGCGTTTTCGCCCTCTGTAATCCTTGTTCATGAAGGTGCTGGGAAAAAATCTTCATTCCCATTCCTCCTGTTTAGGGACGTTCTGGGGCATAATACCCTTCAGGCACTTCCCTTGTAGATCGTTCAGATGATCCCGTCCTAGGACAGGATTCATCCGATCTTTCCTAGGGAATCGCCTTGGGTTTCCCCAATTCTTGGAATGGGGTGAGCTTTCTTCTGGGGTTTTTTTTTTCCCAACAGGATCGACCATTTTAGCTTTTCCTTTCTCATGAGCACGATTCGATGGGTCGGCTCCAGGATGCGGGGATGGTCCCAGAGGAGGAATAGGGCTAGCGTCGTCTGGTACGCCAATCCTGATAGGTGGGATAGACAGCTACGTTCCTGGAGGAGGAATGGCTAAAGGATTGGATACCAATCCTTGGGCAGCAATAAAGGCCTAAAGAGCCAGAAGGGACTCTTGCATTTAGCAGGTGGCTTCTTTTTGTTCAGTTATCCTGGCTTCTTGATCTAGGACATGTTGTCTTAGGCGGACCACCTCTGGATCCACGTGTTCAGGATCCATATCCTTCTTGTGAGGATCAACGGGGTTTTTGGCCTTGTGATCCTCATATTCCCCTTAATCTTCCTCGTAATAGCCTTCTTCGTAGTCACCCCAATCTCCGAAGTTCTGGGAATCGTCGGGCAGAGGCCCCTGATAAGGCCTGTCCTCAAGTTGGTCTTTAGGAAATGGTTGGTTGGGCAATGGTTCTCCATTGTCTTGCTGTTTTTGGTGATCAAGATCAAACACGGTGTGCCTAGTGTTCACCATTTTCACAGATGATCGAGAATGATTCAAACTTCCTTCAGCTCTCAATGAAAGCACCAAAATGTTTACCAAGATTTTCAAAAGCTAGAAATATATTAAGAAGCAAGAGATGAAAAGAAAGAATTAGAGATGAACAATCAGAGTTTTTACGTGGTTGGGGCGTTAATGAGCCTTAGTCCATGAGTCAGTTGTATTAGGCCTTAGGGAGTTTTTGACAATGGAGTTTTCTACAAGTTTTAGCAGAGTAATTGCTTACAAAAGAAAATATGGGATCCCTGCTACAATGCACAACTGACCCTATTTATAGGCAGTCAAGCGCAGTGGGCTTGGGCCAGATGTAGTCACAGTTTGCTCGCTAATGGAGCCATAATACAAAGAATGTTACATAATAAAATATAGTTAATCTGGGCCCATTGGGCCAACTCAGGCGTGGCCAAGCCTTATAGCTGCCCATTGTACGTTAGTGCGGACTGGTCCGCGTGGGCTTCTAAGGGGATCCTATGGACAGAATCTTTCAAAGTAGTGGCAATACTGTTTCTTAGGAACAATGTACATTATGTGCGTACTCTCTTCTGCAAGTTATTTGAGGAGACCAACTGTTGGATTTCATGGGGACAAGTCAGCATTGGGGCTAGCTAGACTTGCCCTATCCGGAAGTCTAGTCTGGGTTCGTTTACTAATGTCCCAGTTCACTTATCGAAGTCCTGGTTCATTCACCAAGACTCGAGTTAATTTTCCAAGATGGACATCGTGACACTGAGTATCTCCCTTGGTGTAATGACCCAACTACTCTAGACTTTTGGACCATTAACGAAAACTATACATACTAATCCTTAATAAAACTTACAAGTGAAAATACCATAACTTTATTAAGAAACTTGTAAAAATAAGGGTTAAACTTACATAAAATTTAGGTTAGGATATGGGATCCCATTGTTTTAAAAACAAAACATATCTTAATTGAAATGAAAAGAGATTACATAAATAGTGCAGAAAAATACATGTAAAAACCATAAAACAAAACTACATCCTCGAATCGTAACGCTCGGCTCTTGAATCCATTCGACCTCAATACACATTCTCCAAGCTTCCAAGAACCTTTCCCGCCACTAAGACTATTTTCCTGCACATATAAACAAAAAGGAATGAGCCTAATGCCCAGCAAGGAAAATCTAACACATAGTTCATATACATAAATTTCATAAGAAACATAAAAACATAACATAACACTTATATCATACACATACTATAATGGCCATTATTACTTGGGGTCCCATAGACTAAACAAGTCATATGCCCATTAGATTAGTGGGGTCCTACTAGCTAAGCAGGTCATATGCCCATAATCCATTTGGGGCTTGTTAGTCATATGGGTCATATGCCCAAGCCTACATACATACATAACATAGCACATTTCATAACATAAAAACATAAGATAACACATATAAAACATATAACATATGATGTCTATCCTATTTTCCTTACCAAAATACCGGGATATGAGGACAGAGTTGGGACTTTGGAACACTCCTAAGAACCATTTGAAAAAGAGTGAGTATAGTGAAGAAGAGAAATGAAAGGAATGGAAGGACTAAACCATTGAGAAAATACTTACCAAAAACTTATGTGCAAGTTCTTAGATTTCCTAACCAAAATAAAGATTAAGGTTAGAAGGCTGAGTAGAAGACTATGAGAACTTAAAATAAAATAATACCAATGAACTAAGGTGTGGAAATACCTTGAAGACTTGTAAGACCAATCTAAACCTCGAACCAAAATACTATAAAACCTTACTTCCCCAAGTGTTTGATAAGCTTATGATGATCAAGCTTATGATTCCCAACCCAAGTGTTTACACTCTCACACTCACCTAGCAACTTGCAGCCTCTGAACTTAGAGCAAAAGATGAATAATGGCTGGGTACTAGGTCCTATTTATAGAGTTTAGGAATGAAAGGATCTTAATTTAACTTGAATAAAAATAATGGCTTTTTAAGTGAAAATAATTTGAATTATCATTCAGCAGAGGCTGAAGACTCGTTCAGAAAGGTGCTGGACTTATCAAGAGGTTGAAGGTTTGAATGGGAAATGATTTTGAAAACATTCAAAATATGCTGAAGGAGGCAATATATCGCCTGGACCATTATGCCCGAGGCAAACGTGCATCGTTTCGTGTTTTCCGTATCTACGTGTTGCGATATATCGCCCCCTATAGCTGTGATATATCGGCATACACTGATTATTTAAACATGAAATTACACATTTTTAGCTTATTTCAAATTGAGTAAACAGCCTTGACTAAGCCCTCAAACATTTTCAAAGCTGCTGACTGACCTTAGAGCATTCAAATTTTACCCTTATTAAATTTAATCCTCAAAATACTTAATCCTTAATCACCCATACATAACATGTGCTTAAAATCCTATTGGTTCTTATCTAAACCTTATAGTATAATAAATATTATCCTCAATATCAGCCATATTAATCAAACCTTAGGTTAAAATTAATATTTCTACACTATAGGTTAAACTTAGAAAATCTACAAGTACTACTATGAGTGTCCAAATAAATCCCGGTCTGAACCAAAAATCCACAGTCATAAAGATAATACTATTACTACTATTATACTACTATCTAACTTAGCTAAGTAAAGTTCTTGGACTCTACACTTGGATTCTTGATAAGGTCTATCTCCATCGACTAGTTAATCTGCCACTTTAGTTGGCATCCCGAAAGATATAGATAGGTCGGGACTGGGAAGATGAGTTAGGACCAGGATGATGAGTCGGGACTGCATCTTAGTCCCGGTTCCTTTGTTATGCTCGCACCCATCGAACGTTGTTGGGCTCGATGGTGCTTGGGTTATCTGGGGTTTCATCCTTCCTCGTTCACCAGGTTCAGGATGGGCCCGAGCCTTTTAAGAGGGCTCACGGACCCATTGGGTTATGCCACGTGTCACGGGTGGAAAACTAGGATAACAAAATACAGGTTTAATTAATAATACTAAAAATAATTATATGGCATTACACCATAGTTTATGTAGAAATGTCGTCCCGTGTTAAAAGAAGACATGTTACGACAATCTCATCAGAATTGTTGTCTCATATAAGTTATATTTTACATGGGATGATAGTTTGAGAGCTACTATTGTGCAATGTCTATTTTTTAGACGAGATGACAGTTCTACAAAAGTTGTTGTCTCATGTGTGTTGTCTAAGTATACTTTTGTAGTAGCGAAATTTGTCAAGCATTTTCACAACATAATGGGCTTGACTTAAAATAAACCCCCCACCATTTCTTCTAACTTTGATACCTAAAATAGTATCGACCTCTCTAAGGTCTTTCATCTTAAAGTTAGAAGATAGAAACCTTTTCATTTCTATTATCCCTCCCATGTCATCACTCAAAATAAACATATTATCTATATAAAGACACACTGGTATCACATAGTCATCAAAAATCTTAGCATATAGGCACTTGTCTGCATTGTTGTATCTAAACCCATCCAAAACTTTGACTTATATCAAATTTCTCATGTCATTGTTTTGGAGCTTGTTTCAAACCATACAATGATTTGACAATTCTATACACTTTATGTATGTTTCCTTGAAGAACAAAACCCTCCGGTTATTCCATATAGTGTCTCCACTTGAGAGAATTTTTCACTTGATCCCAAGTATTTAAGCCTTTGGCTTCTTCAAGGCAATAAAGGTTGCTCATCAACCACTTTAGGAGTCTCCTCTTGAGGGTCTCTAATTTGAATAGGTTATTTTGATTTATTATTATCACATAACATGTTCTCAAAGAACTCAATCTCTATTGATTTAATTATCACATTAGACTCCAAGTCTATCAATCTATAAGCTTTGCTATTTGAGGCATAACCTACAAATGCACATCTTATAGCCCTTGGATCCGACTTGGTTTTTAGGATCCGCGCTTTTGCAATAAGCAAGACACACTCATACTTTAAGATAACCAATATTTGTTTTCATTCGTTTCCATAACTCATATGGAGAGAATTTATTTTTCAAAGGAATACGATTCAAGATATGACATGCGGATAACAAGGCTTCACCTCACAAATTAAACCTTAATTTTGAATGTAATGGCATAACATTGATCATTTCTAGAAATGTCCAATTTTTCCTTTCCACTACGCTATTTTGTTGTGCAGTATATGGGGTGATACATTCATGTATTATTCAATGCTCTTCAAAAAAATAAGTTGAAATCATTTGAAAAATATTCACCACCCCTATCACTTCTAAGTACTTTTATTTTCCTTTCCAATTGATTTTCAACTTATGCTTTATATGTTTTCAACACATTAAATGCTTCATCTTTATTCTTAAGCAAATAAATATATGTGAACCTAGAGAAATCATCTATGAAAGTAATAAAATATATACTTTCTCCTCTAGTCAACATACCACTTATGTCACATAAATCACTATGTATCAAATATAACAAGTTAGAATTCTATCAACACAAGGAAAATGTTTTTTTGACCATTTTAGATTTTACACATTTATCATGCTCAACGTTCTTAACTCACATTTATGATGCTCAACATTATCACAATTAATTAATCAACATTCAATTGTTCTTTTAATTGTACTAAAACCTATATGTATAAGTCTAACATGCCATAAAGTAATAAATTTGAATCAAGCATATAACAAGATGAGCTAGAGGCTTTATCGCTCACATCATCAATTGAGGTGCAAAGTTTGAACATCCCATCACAAGAATATCCTTTCCCCATGTTGGGAGAGAGTGAGATTACACCACCATAATAACAAGAATCTACACACAATAACACTTGTCAGAGTCCAAGAAAAGATTGAGATAGAAATATGCAAACCCTACTTGTAGAACAAAACCCTTGTTCTTCTTGCAAGCTTCAAAACCCTTTGTTAGAACACCACTTGAATCCTTTTGATGGATAGAATCAAAACTAAGGCTTATACATGAGATGTATCATTGTCCAAATTCTCTATTTTCTAGCCCTTGGTGGATGCTTGAGGCTTTCTTTAGTAGGAAAGAGAATTTGGAATTGAACAAGCCTTGAAATTCACAAAGACAAGCACTTTCTTTATGAATTTCTTGAAGAAAACTTATGATCTTGAGAGCTAGAGAGAGAGAGAGAGGGAGAGAAAGGATAGAGAAAGCTTTGAAAGAGTGATAAAGTCTATCGAAACTCTAAGAGAACCCTTTTATAGTGTAGGCACCGTTATTAAGTCTAACCAATGGGATTGGAGCTTTTGAACATATCATTTGGAGCTTAAAACACGTGTCTGTACGGATGTGTCAGGCGACGCCAAAACCCTGAGGTTTTATTCAATGCATCGCCTCCAAGGATGCGACAAAACGCCACTTAGGCAAGTCCAACTTCTCAATAGTGACCTTAAACACCTCCAAATGCTCCCAAACTTTTTGGTCATCCTTAGATACCTCAATTTATCACTTAGTACCAAAAACATAATTTTTAAATGCCTACAACAAAAAATTCAAACTTCACATCTTCACTATGTGAAGCTATTTAGTATTCTACACTTATCTTATATACGACTATTTGGACTTTGTATTTTAACCAACCCTAACACCCCACAAAACCATTCCCCTTATACAAAGTAAGCTTATCAGATTCAATTTCCACCTTGATTCCCAGTTTGCAAGCACATTTCCACTTACAAGGTTACTACTCATATTCAGTACACACAATACATTAGTTAGTAAACCTTCTTGTCAGAAGTGAAGAAAAGATCAATTGTTCTCTTGCCTTCAACCTTGGACCTTTTCTTATTACCCAATTAGATTTCATGCCCATCCTTTGAATTCTCAAAGGTTTTGAATAGAGATCTATCATAAGTAATAACATGGATGGAGGCACAAGTGTCATACCACCAACATTTTACCTTTCCATGAATGGCATTAATCTCACTCAGTGTAGCCATTAATTATTCTTAGGCTGAATTCATCTTAGGCTCATTATTGTGGCTCTTCTTAAACCTACAATTCCTTGCAAAGTGGGCACTCTTGCCACACACAAAGCAAGGTCCTTTAGACCTCTTGAATTGACAATCATTTTGTTGGGGTTTTATGTCCTAATTAAAACCCAATTTCTTTGTAATCTCATTTTATTATCAATAAAAGAATAGAAATCATTTTTTGACTTGATTAATCACTTTGCTCACATGTTTTATTTTCATGATTTTTTGTTTAATATAAAATTCTATTAAATCCCAAGCATATAGTTAATCGTGTCTATAGTGACGTAATCACAGTGGAAAATAAATATGATTATATGTTCAAACATATGTTAGTCCTAAGATTAGGTAGTGCATATGATTTACACTGACTTGCCAATCTACGATATGATCTACTTACACATTGTAGTGTTATGTTCTTTCCAGAACATTAGAAAAGTAGATAAGATCGGATGTATTTGTTGCATCGGACTAGACTGATATTGACAGTAGATAGGATAAGTAAACATACCATTATTATCTATTCTAGTCATATCATATAGTTGGCCATAGGTCAATTCAATATCAATTCTAAGTGGTTATTATTCTAACTGATTGTATTATTTGAGTTCTTTGACTTGTTCGTTACCAGCTTACCCTACGGACTAGCCCATACTTACATCTTGGGAACTCAATAATATAATTGAGTGGAAGTGTTAATCATAGATATGAACATCTGTAGCTTCTAATGAAGAAGTAAAGCGATGGTTTCCTTTTAGTTTGGTTCAAGGTGCTAAATGATAGATATCTCATTTCAGTAATTAATATTAGTTTACTGAAATATCATTTACAAGGAACTAAGTGTTTTAAGGATAAAATATAATGAGGGGTAAAATGGTATTTTAGTCCCATCTCATTGTAGACCATCTATAGAGGATTGAGTGATAATTATGGTTGTAACAATGGATAATTAATAACGTATCTATATTGCTTATAGGACATTCTATGAATTCAAGAGTGCAATTCTGAGTCTTTAGTGGAATCACGAGGAATTAATAAGTTAGTAAAATTATTTGTTAAATTTATGTTAACTTGTTGGAGCTTGATTTCATAGGCCCATGGTCCCCATTGTACCTTGGATAAAATCATCTAGATAGTCTCAATTAATTGATTTAGTTAAAAATTAGAATTATCAAAGTTGACCGGGTCAATTTTGGATAGTTTCATAGAGTTATACAATTTAGAGAAGAAAATAGATTTTAGGTCAGATTTATTAATTAAGACAAATTAGTATCTAAATTAATAAATAATTTTAAGTCAAGGTTCAAATTATAAATAATTAATTTGATATCAGATTTAATTAATTAATTAATTAAAGCCATAGAAAACAATACAGACCTTGATTTTAAGTTCAATGGACTTATAATTAAATGTTTAGTTTCTCTAACCCTTGAATCCTTTTTTGTCGTAGGGTATCACCAAGAAACTGAATCGATCTTCAAATTTCTTCGCAATCTTCCAAAGTATCCTTAGAATCACCTAGACTAGAGTGAGCAATTCTTAACACATGAGATAGATACAAAGAGAAGAAGAATAGAAGATAATATTGAGGCTTAGAAAATGACTTATGTTGTAGAGAGAATCTAAAACCTAGAGCATTAAGAATATATCTTCTCATCTTCTCAATCATATATTTTCAACTCTCACTTAGCATTCCTTTTATAGACTCAATTAGGTCATTTATTTTAATTAAAAATTATGTTATCCAAAAAATTAGCATTGGTGACGTGGCAAGTGATCCCTGGACACGTGGCTGACACCTGGAAAAGTTCTGCTAGAGTATCGACCAGGAGACGCATTAGGAGCAGTAAGCAGCCTGGTCTTACCTGCGACCAGTCTGGTCGATAGTTCCGCATACAAAGCAACATTAATGAGAAGATCTTTGTAAATCTCGAATTTAACTCACACAATCTCCTGAGTATCCGATAATTGAGGAAAGAATATCTGTAACAATCTTATGTAATCCCCCTTGAGCCTATAAATAGAAAAAGATAGCTCAAGGAAGGGACTTTTGGCTTTTGAATCATTTGAGACTATAGTAATTCTCCTAGTGATATTGTATTGTTCTTGAGAGGTTAGTGAAACTCATTGAACCCTTGTTCTTTGATCACTCCTTTGATTCTCATATCAGTAACAATCTAAGTGGACGTAGGTTATTACCAGATCCTGGGGCCGAACCACTATAAAAATATCGTGTTGTTATTACTTTTTGTCATTACGTTTCTCTCTACACATTCATTCATATCAAGCATATTCTGACTCCGTGTCAGTTGGCCAAATCCTGGGTCAACAAATTCAATAAAATAATAGATAATATCATCCATTAGGTCGAAATTCTCATGGGCTTTAGGCCCATGAACATTCTGTTGCATATAATGTAAGTGTTCTTATCATTATCTATGTGTAACTTCAATTATCAAAACATGATCTAGGTTGTCTTATATTAATGTGTTTAATATATGGTTTACATGAAAATAATTAAGATCCTGTATAAGTTTTTTCAACACATTCTTCTTAGGTCCTAAGGGTTTGTAACTCTTATCTTTAGGTTTGTTAATTCTTTTCCCTTTGTTGTTATTGTGAGGTTTAGCCACCACATTGGCTTTCTAAGTCTCTCCATTATACTATTTCACATTCTTATCCCTAAAACGAGCTCATCCTCAATCCTCAAATGTTTGAGAATCTCCTCCAAGGAAATCTCCTCATTCTTATGGAGGATTTTCTTTCTATAGCCCCTACAAGACGGTGGCAACTTGGATATAATGGCACCAACAAGGAATTGTTCCATTAATATAATCTTTAGGGTAGAAAGTATATTCACAATAATTTGTAATTCATGAATTTGGGGGAGAAGGGGTTTCACATCAAAAAGTTTAAATTCCATATATTGAGTAATAATGAATTTTTTTTTGTACCTTCTTCTTTCTCTTTGTATTTGTTCTCCAATGCCTCCCAAGTCTCATATGTAGTCTTGGTGTTAGTATAGAAATCATACAATTGGTTTGAAAAGGCATTGAGGATGTGACCCTTACAAATTAGCTCATCTTCTTCGCACTTCTTTCTTTCCTTGATTGTCATCCTCCTTAGTAGGATCTATGACCTTTGAATCTTTGTCCAAAATGTAATACACCTTGAGAGTAGTAAGTAGAAACCTAATTTTGTCTTGCCAACGCACAAAATTAGTTCCATCAACCTATCAAATCTAACAAAGTCTTGTGTCATAAATTTCAATGTTGAAATTGAAGACGAAATGATGTAAATGAGAGAATAAGAAATTTGATTGTTGGGAGAGAGTGGGATCAAACCACCACAATAATAAGAATTTACACACAATTGCTCTTGACAAAGTCCAATGAAAGATTAGGATAGAGAAATGCAAACCCTAATTGTAGAACAAAATCCTTGTTCTTCTTGCAAGCTTCAAACCCTAGGTAGAACACAAATTGAATCCTTTGATGGAGAAAATCAAAACCAAGGCTTGTACATGAGATATATCATTATCTAAATTCTTTATTTCCTAGCATGTAACGCCCCACATCACTATGGTTGCTTCCTGGAATGACGAATGGCCCTGCAAACCAACACGAGTCTTTCTAGCGTGCTTTGTCCTCACTCGCACGCTTCCTGGGAAAACTTCCCAGGAGGTTACCCATCATGAGACTACTCCAGGTCAAGCACGCTTAACTTTGGAGTTCTCAAGGGATGGGCTATCGAAAAGAAGATGCATCTTGTTGCCATAGATAGAACCTATCAATCCATTTAAGCCCTCTTCAACTGTGTAGTCTCATACCTACACAGTCTTAGAATCATCACACTTAACCTTCCCCAAGTGATGTGGGATTGCACAACTTTTACCCAGTCTTTTCCCCTGCAGATCACGGGATACCGACTGTCACATAGCCCTTCATGCTTAAGGCTTTCTCAAGTAGGAAAGGGAATTGAGATTGATCAAGCCTTAAAATTCACAAAGACAAGCACTTTCTTTATGAATTTCATGAGGAAAACTTATAATCTTGAAAGCTAGAGAGAGAGATATTAGAGTGAGATTTGATAGAGTGATCAATTCTATCAAAACTCTAAAAGACCCATTTTAAAGTGCAGACACCGTCATTAAGTCTAACCAATAGGATTAGAGCTTCTCAACACTTCATTTGGAGCTTAAAATACATATATGTATGGACGCTTCATGTAATGCCCCAAATTTCCTAATAAGGTTTAGGACCTTGATTAGGAGGCCGGGAGGGCCATAATTGATTTATTATGATATTAAATGATTATATGCATGTTTATGTGAATTATATTATTATATGATGATAAATGCATGCATATGGGTCCACATTTAATTCTAAGAGCATTTTGGTAATTTGGCCTGTTGAGGGCATGATTGTGTATTTGCATGCATGTGGGTGAATTATAAATAATACCACATTATGTGTGGAATGTTTCGAGCCATTCGGCATGAGACGATCATGGAATGCAAGTTTTCGGTCTAGTCATAACGGGATTAAGTTCGGGGTTCGGAGTGAGTCTCGGGGTAATTTGGTGATTAGAACGTTGCCGGGAATTAAAGGGTAATGGGATATGAATTATTGGTATTTGAGAATATTGAGAATAGCGGGAATTGGAGGGTGTTAATTATAATTAATGAAATAGGCGGGAAATGACGATTTTACCCTTGGAGTCTTTAGAAGCCTTTATTTGACCTAGGGGCAAAATGGTCTTTTCACCCCTAAGATATATATCAGCCCTTTGAGTTTAGAAGGCTATGGAATTGTAGAGAACAGAGCATCATCCTCATCTCCCTCCCTCACCCGCACACCATTTCTCCTCCTTCTTCCTTTCAATTTTTGAGAGCCAATTTGAGGATCCAAGCTAGGAGAGCAAGGCTTGAGGGCTTAGGACCTTGGTTCAATCATTGAAGGATCCAAATCAAGCTTGAGGTAAGAAATTAAGCCATGAAAGTCTTGTTATACCCTGTTTTCTAATAAGTTTTCAGTTGAGGATTTTGATGTGTTAGTTGGGAATTAATGGAAGTTCTTGAGTTTGGTTGCTTGGGTTTTGATGAGGGTGTGATGTAGATGAGGTTTAGGGGTTGAATTGGGTGTTTGGGTCATGTTTGGGATTGATTTGAATGCTTGGTTTTCAAGGGGGATCACAGGGGAGAAGACCAGAATTTTCTCTGGTTTGCTGATGGCGCCCCAGCGCCATTCCTGGTGCCCCAGCGCTAGGTAGGGCTGGTTCTGGGCTTCTCTGACTTTGGGGCAGCGCCCCAGCACCATTAGGCAGCGCCCCAGCGCTAGTGCAATTTCCAGCAATCATATTTTTGGGGTTTTGGATGATTTTGGGGGCTCGGGGGATGGTTCTACTACCCCGTTTGGGTGATTGAGAGTCCCGAGAGTGTGGGATGGATCCCGGGAGTGAGGTTTTAGATTATAAACCTTTTTATGATTTAGTTTATTGATGGGATTCCACATTTGGTTATGACTAGGTGATCGCTAAAGGACCAATGGATTGATCGCTCTCAAGGGTCATTCTTTTACTAATTCTTGATCGAACCCGAGGTAAGAAAATTGCACCCCATATGTGACATGCATGGTTATTCTTGATGCATGTTGGATGCTTAAATGTGGACATTGATAGCATATTGAATGCTTAGCAATCTTGCTCATTTGTATATGAATATTATTGAGGCATGCTAGATGATTAAGTGTGATGCACGAGAAACATGTGATTAGGGCATGCCATGAATATTGACTATGAGACTGATCAGAGCTTGAGTCTCTGTGTTTGTGTATGATCATAATTGTGCTAGCAACTGTTAAGTAAGCATGCTGAATGCCCTACGTTTGAATATTCGACATATGACATATGTTTGGTAGCATTGCCTACTTATGCATGGTACTGACTAATTAGTCAGAATTGGCAAAGGTGTTAGTATCAACTGTAAAGCTGTGACTCATTAGTTAAGTTCGGCAGTGGTATTGGGCACTGGTCACACAGTGTTGACTCATAAGTCAGGACGGCCTTAGCGTGTTCTACGCAAGCCAATAAAGATTAGATCTAATCGACATCTGCATTAGATGACTCAATAAGAGCATTAATGCCGGACCGACCTCAAGTTCGATGAAAACTAAAAGCACTTGTGTGACTTACCCAGCAGTCACTCATCTGTTTAAGCTAGTGACTACCCATCAGTCACTCATCTGATTAGAGCCATTGCAGGAAAGCCCAGGTAACGGTTTCGTTACACGGCTTGGGCACCGAGCCCCATAGTGACTTGCTTGTCAGTCACTCAGTATGGTTAACAGAACCTCAAAGTGATATTCACTCATCTGTTCAGGGCTATAAGCTCTGTATGATCATTTTGATCATCATTTGCATGGCTTTGGGTGCTGAGCCCCGTAGTGACTTGCTTGTCAGTCACTCAGTATGGTTTACCAGAACCTCTAGTGTTAAATCACTCATTTGATTATGATTGACTTGATAGTCATCCAATCAGGAGGGCAGGATTTCTTATCCTCGATTCCCCATAATTGTTTGAATTTATTTACATGCTTGAATATAGCTATGTTTGCTAGGCATGCCAGATATGATTTGATATCATGATATGACTGTTCATGAGCATATTGAGTTTTCTTGCTGGGCTTCGGCTCACGGGTGCTATATGGTGCAGGTAAAGGCAAAAGAAAGCTGGACCATCATTGAGTTGGAGAGCTTAGGTGACGATGTGTACATATGCAGCTGCTCGACCGCCACGGCCGAGGTTTGAAGGAGAGGAACTAGGGTTAAACCCTGTTTTGCCGCTTAGATCGGCTGGTTGTAAATATTTTGTTGTAATAAACCTTTAAATTATATTTTTTGGATCCCAATGTATACAGTAAATGTTTTAGTGCTACGTTATATCTTAACCAAAATTTTTAATCCCTAAACCGCTAATCATACTTAGTTACACAATTTTGGCCAAATGGCTCGATTAGCGAGTTTAGCACTATTTGCAATGTGCACCATAACGGTCCCTGGAGTTTAGGGCGTTACACTTCAGGCGATGCATCGCCTGACTATAGGCAACACATCGCCTGCAATGTCTCATAGAGAACTTCAAACTTTAAGCGATGCATTCCTATAAGAAGGCGATGCAATGCCATATAGGCAGGTCTAACTTCTCAAAAGTGACCTTAAATACCTCCAAAATGCACCCAAACTTTTTCGGCATCCTTAGATATTTCAATGTATCACTTTTGACTCAAAAATACAATTTTTTTAGATGCCTACAACAAAAAGTCATAGTTCACATCTTCAATACATGAAACCATAATACTTGAGCTTTGTATCTTAACCAATCCTAACAACAGCAACTATCATAAATGAGAAACAAACTAAAAATATTAAAAGAGTTAACAGATTACAAGACACACAAACACAACTTCAAAAATAGTATCTATAAAAGATAATTTTTCCAATTTAAAAACATATCTATGGACTTTGTCCTAAGAGTTATTTCCTCCCTCACAAAAACACGATGGGAATACTCTCTAAAAATACTTTTGGGATTTATCAATGTTTCTCATACTCATCCTAGTGCTTTACATATTCCTTTGAATTTGAATGTGATTGACCAACCCCTAGTTGTTACAAAACATCTATTGCGGGTTTATGATCATAAATGGGTGATTTAGGGGTTACTTGATGTGCTAAAATTGATCAAAATAACAAAAACACAACAAAGATTTCGAGCAGTTACACACTAGGCGACACGTTGCTTGGCACTAGGCAACATGTCAGCTAGTGCTTTTCACTAGTAACACATCGTCATACAATGGGCGACGTAATGCAAGCTGCTATGTTTTCTTGCTCTCTTTTGACATTCAAAAAGTGTCAAAACGTCCTAAAGTTTCCAAGACCTAATTTGTATCAATTATTCACACTAAAATCAATACAATTAATCTATAAGAGCTATAAACATTATAGCGTACACCAAATTAAATTAAAATTCAAATGTGTAGGCAACTTTTTTTATTGATTTAGGCATGTATATATGTGGGAGTTACAAAATCTTGTGACCAATAAGTTACCAAATTTTAACTACCACCATGTATTACATATTATTTTATAACACACATCTGGTGTGTTACAACTCATTTTGTAACGTATTTATTTAATCAAAATTATATCATTAAATGATATAACATTTTATGTTTATCCCTAAATTATTGAATGGTCTAGTTGATTCCATCACTATGTTTTAAAATCATTGGCACATTCTCGTTCAAGAAGTTGTTACCGTGTTTTAGATTTCATTAAGCATTTTTTCCAAGAAAAAAAATTACTACTGAAAAAATAATGTTTTAACATGTTGATGCCTAATATTTGAAATTTTATAATTGAAGTATCAATTAAAGTTTTTCATTTTTTAACTGTATTTTGTATCAATTTTTAATCTGTGAATTTTATGTTATTTATTATATTATTTAGAAAAATTTATATATATAAGAGTTCTTAATAGTTACGTAACCATGATAATTACACCATAATTACATTTTTTATGACCTGTAACAGGTTAATAAATATAAAAAATTTCATTTTAAGAATTAAATTATTTATTTATTAATATTATAAGTATGCAATTATAGTTTGTATAATTAGTAATTAATTTATTTCTATTAATTTTGTTTTTTACAATTAAGATCCTCCAATTATTTTATATTTTAGTCTTATTTAAATTTTTAATAATTAAGACCCTTCAATTATTTTGTTGTAAAAATTTAAAAGGGCAAAAAAAAAAATTCTTTTGAAAATAAAAATGAAGATAAATATGTGTCTAGTGCTATTTAAATATTTAAATTGCCTAATGATCATTGAATGCGAGTGTAGTGATTTTTTTGACACAACGTGTGTATAATACAATTTATAAAGAGACGAAATGATTCCTGACGAAATAATTAATTTAATTAAATTTATTAATGTTTGCCTCTACTAATAAAAATATTGATATTGAAATATGTATAAACCAAATAAATGGGAATATCCTTAAACAAATATCTAATTTTTAAAAATTCAATAGAGGAATGTTTCAAAATTTGAATTATACTCCTCGACAAAATAAATAAATAAATTATACTCATATTTGATAACAATTTTTTGTTCTTAACTTATTATATATTTTTTTAAATTAATTAAATGGTAAAAAAAAACAAGATCAAAGTTTACTTTATAAGAAAAAAAATGAACCTGGACTTGAGATAACAAAAAACGTGTATCGGATAGATTAGGGTCTGATTGGTAGCCAATTCAGATCCAATTATATGATTTTAGAAACTTAAAATTTGTGAACCCACAATAATAAATGATTGGTAGATTATTTTCAAAAACTCATTTCAAGTATGTATCCAAATTTTATGAAGTGAAATGAAAAACGAGAAATTCTCATTTTCTATCTTTTTCTTACATATATGTGGTCATATAATACATTTTTATAAATTTGTTTTCATTCCTATAATCTTTTATATATATATATATAAATACAGTGTAATCTTTCTATTCATGAAAAAAAAACAGTGTTTTAATCTAATTAAATAATTAATTTCTGGATAAATATAATGAAACTTTGAAATCCAATAATTAATTTTATAAAAAAAATATAAAATATATATAAAAAATGTGTCATAAAAAATAACTTGATTTTATAATGAACTCTTTTTAATATTAAATTTAACCCTATTTTTTATTTTAATTCTAAACAAGAAATGAAAAATATTGTGAATTGTTTTGATTTACAAACTAAAACGACTTATTTAATTAAAACAAATATAACTTCATTAAAAAAAACAAAAATTTATGTGAATAAATTATTCTTAATTTAATGTTTTAATATTAAAATTTATTGATTATTATATAACATTTGTTAAAATTTAATTTAATTTAACTAAAATAATTTTCTTTGTATTTTGATTTTGTTATATTTTCAAATTTTATATCAATCACATATTCTGATTTTAAAATTAAAAATAGTTTACAGACATTGAACCAATCACATTTTCAAAAACATAATTTAGATACAAAATCCAGATTTTCTTTTCAAAATCACATTTTTTTAAAATATAGTTTTCTAATCGCGAACCAATCAAACCCTTAGCTTCTTAAAAAAAAAAAAAAAAAGATAGATGGGTAGTTGCACCAACAATGTGTTTTGATATTAATTTTTTTGAATTATTATTTGTACAAATAAAAAAATCTGGTCAATGTTTTATGTGGTGAAACATTTATGTTAGGGACTTAAATAAAATATAAAAAAAATTGTGAGCTTTAATTGCTGAAAGAACCTTATCTAATATTTTGATTAAAAACATATTTTTTTAACTAATTAGTTATTATAATTAAATTTATTTATAAAATAAATCTTAATTAGTATGTTATAAGGAAACAAAATATTTTAAGTAAATAATATAAAATGAAATTAGTATAAGGTTACAGGTAACTCATTAATTAATTTTAGCTAATTACTAAATTAATCACAATAATTCAATAACAATCTAATAGCTAAAATTAATGTAACCATAGATAGTTAAATGTTTCACTTAACTATTATGTATTCACCTATGTATATCTATAAATTATAATTTTTTTTTAAATATACAATATTTCAACATATATATTATAAATTTGGGCATTTTGATAGGTGGGGTGGTATGGTGTGTTGTGCTCTTCGAGGGAGAGAGAGAGAAGGAGAAAGAAGAAGAATGTTTGAGAGAGGAAAGCACTTTGAATAGGAGGGACAATTTTGTCCACTATTTTAAGAAATGCATACTTTGCCTATAAATTAAACAAGACATATTTTTTTGTAGAGTTAATGATTTTAAAATGTTACACTTTTGTATCCAATATTAGACATTACCAAACTGATGATACTGAGCAGACTGACTAACTACTCTTTCAGTTTTATTTGTAATAGATTCTGTTATTTTAGTTAGCTGTAACAAAGGTTGTGTAACCAATTCTGTTGTAACAGCTCATCGAGTTTGTACTCTCAGTTTCAATATATAATATTCTAGTCTCAACATTGAAATGTTGAGCCATTCATTCTCTCAATTCAGTACTTCTTTCATCTATTTTCTCTGTTTTGCAAAGCTCTTTGGTTAACTCTTATATGGTACCAGAGCTCTTCTGCCATGGCGACCGATGGCAACAAAAACTCTCATGCATCTTCTCCCTCCACGGGTGTTCAACCTCCACCAGCTCCAACTGCTCCGATCGTCGCTCCGGCTCCGGCAACCGATCCTGTTGGCCTTCCAAACAACAATCTCCTTCCGCTACAACTCCGACTCGACCGATCAAACTACTCATACTGGCGAGCTTTGGTTCTTGCAGCGGTTCGTGCGTACAATCTTGATGGCTATGTTCTTGGAACTATTCCTCCTCCTCCGACTCATCTTGCAGGTAATGTACCGAACCCTGCTCATCTTCAATGGCTTAGATTTGACCAATTTCTCATGCATTGGCTGATGAATTCCATTACTGAGGTCATGCTTGGTCACATCATCAACTGTCGCACATCTGCTGAAATTTGGTCTGTTCTTGACCGACTCTTTGCTACAAAATCCAAAGCTCAAGTTCTTCAAGTGAAAGGCTTACTCCAATCTACCAAGAAAGGCTCCTCTTCAATTGATGATTACATCTTGAAGATGAAAGGATATGCAGATGCTCTCTCTGCTGCTGGTGATCCTATTTCTGATGATAGTCTCTGCCTCTACATTCTTGGTGGCCTTGGGTCTGAATATGAAGCCACAGTGGTGAATCTGACCAATCGCACTGAATCCTTGACTCTTCAAGATCTCCATTTCAGCTTGCACAGTCAAGAAATGCTACTCCATCAACAAACCAGCACCACTCTTGACATGGTTCAAGCTAATCTTGCCAGCTTCTCTCTTCGTGGTAACACCAAACCGGCAAATCGTGGTGGCCGCGCCAATATTCGGAGTGACCATGGTTCCTTTTCAAATCGTGGTTTCTTTCCACCTCATGGTGGCCGTGGAAACAAGCCAATCTGTTATCTATGTGATCGGGCTGGACACACTGTACAAAAGTGTTACCACATATTTGATGTTCATTTTACTGGCCTTCCCTCTTCCAGTGATCATTCATCAACCATTGGATCGGATAATGCTCAAGCATATGTAACTAAGTCTCACATCTCTGAGGACTCCCCTGGGTCTTGGTACTTGGACACTGGTGTTACAAATCACATCACCACAGATGTGCAAAATCTGTCCACCAAAGTTGACTACAAAGGAAAATCCAAAGTAATTGTTGGTAATGGTACTTCTATGCCCATCTTACATATAGGTTCTAATTCAATTAATGCATCTCAGTCTTTAGAGCTCAAAGATATATTGCATGTTCCTAATGCTACTAAAATTTTACTTAGCATTTCACAATTTACCAAAGACAATAACATTGTCCTAGAGTTTGACTCAGTTTGTTGCCTTATCAAGGACAAGAGAACCAGCCAAGTACTTCTTCGGGGTACTCTAACTAATGGCCTATACAAACTCCAACTTCAACCACCACATTCTCACATGTCATCCACAATGCAAGAATCCTATACCACAAGTTACACTCCTCAGATATTCAACTACACCACTACTAGCAATCCTGTACATGACAAGTCTCAAGTGACCAATATTTGGCACTGTCGACTTGGTCACCCTTCTAAACCAATTTTAGCTAAAGTTCTTTCAATTGTAAATCCTACTGTTAAATGTAATTCAGTAGCTTTCTGTGATGCTTGTCAAGTTGGGAAACTACATCAATTTAGTTTCAAAACTTCTATGAATAAAACTACTGCTCCTTTTGAGTTAATATTTTCAGATGTATGGGGACCTTCCTTTTACACCTCTCTTGATGGTTACAAGTATTATGTTAGTTTTGTTGATGACTATACCAACTATACTTGGATCTATCCCATGCAAACTAAATCTGAGGTCTAAAACATTTTCAAAATTTTTAATGCTTATGTTGAGCGAATGTTTCAAACCAAAATCAAAAGTGTCCAAACTGACTTGTGAGGTGAATATAAACCCCTGTACATTCTGTTTGAAGAGCTTGGCATTGTGAGACGCCACTCTTGTCCTCACACTCACCAACAACAAGGTCGAGTGGAAAGAAAGCATAGGCATGTAGTCAATAATATATTATATGTTTAATATTATATCAGAATTTTAAATTTAAGTTTGTCACTAGTTGATAATAGATTATATTATATTATATATTTAGTGATTTATACTAATAAGTGAAGTTTAAGTTTAATTAAATTTTGTTTAAGTAATAAAATGTATGATTTTATTATTTTTAAATAATTATCATTGTAAAATATCTAAAAAAATATATTATTTTAATTTGTTTAATTATTTATTTATTTAATTTTATATAAGTTTAAGTCATGTTTACAATCTACAGTTAACTATAAGAATATTATGTTAAATATAAAAATATTATCTTAAAATTAACGAAAAAAATAAATAATCGAGAATTTTCGTTATTTACGTATTTTTTAGATATATACATTGAAACTGAGAAATTATGAAAATTAGAAGATGGAATGAATGGCAAAAGAAACATAAGTTTTTCTCCGTAATGAATATATGTAATGTGGTGCAGTTACACACCTACTTTGATCTCTCGTACTCTTTCAATGTGAGATTCACTCTAATAGTTTCTCTTGTTGGTTTGGTGTTTGTGCTGCATTTGTCCTTTTGTGTAGTTTGAATGTAGCATTTGAATTATCTAATTTTAAATAAGTTGTTTAACAAGAAGAAATATGGAAACATATTTACCATCATATAAGATTTTGACATAATTATATTGCATGTGCAGATAATATCATTAGAAAGCACAACATATATAACATGCATATTAAATATTACATGAGATTCAATTAATACGAATAGAAGTGGCCAAAAATTATTTTTGTGTCAAAAGAGTTATTATACATATATTTTTTGATGACCTTTGTCTGAGGGTTGCCCACAATAATTCTCACAAGCTATCTCACAAGCAGGAATGGTTGCAGCCCTCTCTTTCAAGCACACAGGCATGCACTCCTTGCCACATTCTGAAAGCGCCTCACTTGTTTGTAAAAATGCCCCAATAAGTAGCACCAACATAATTGAAAGGGCCAGAGTGTTAGTATTTTTGTTAGCCATTTGTGCAATGTTTCTTTTTGTCTCTTTTTTAAATATATAAATAAATAGTATATTTGCTTGGGAATTGATTTGAAAAGAGGAATATTGGTTTGGTTTTATATGAGGAGATATAGAGAATACAAGTATTTTCAATCTGTCTTTTGGTCTTTTTTAGATTGGTTTGGAAAGAGAATATATGGAGGAGAATCATATGTCAAAATTTTATTCACAATTTTAGGGTTATATTTGGGTCTTTTATGTCTATTGTGAGCTAGTGCAAAATTACGGACTAAGCTGAGTTCTTTACCGTTGTATCTTGAAATAGTTATTTCCTTAGCTAGATATATGTTGTCTATGTTTGACAATTCTATTGCTGTGTGTGAATGAGCTTTCACACAAATTGGACCACTCAAAGAGACAGGTAATTAATTTAGGTTTATTAATGACTTAGTATCACAAACGTTGATGATTGTGATATTTGCTCACTCAATTATCTTATACATGAAGAAATTTAAGGAAAATAGAACACATTTGAATGATTTAATTTCATATATATAAGTCTCTCTATATACATTTATATGGATCATATTAGTGTAGTATGTGTTCTAATTGGATTTTGATTCAAATGTTACATGTTGGATTATGACTTTTTTTAGTAACGTGGATGATTTCATTTTTATTTTTCAAAAATAATTATTAATTTTTTTTATGATCTCTAAAAGATTTTTTTAATATAGTTTTAGAGTTTCAAAATACATTTTTTCAATTAAAAAATAAAACATATATTAAAAGTATATCAGACATTACCAAATATATACATGTTGAACACATTTATTTTTAGTGCACACAAACGACAAAAAGTATTTTGTCCAATCCAGCAGTTGAGCAAAAGGCCTAGTCAGCTTGAAGAAGGGATCTTTAGTGAAGACTTTTGTGGCCAGAGTACCTCCGAGAAGAGTGTTCTGCATATTGCGACTACAAATAGAAGCTCTCTTCCAGCAGATTCACATGATCTTTGTAAGAGACAATCGGGACAGATAATTTCCTAGTTAAGGAAATCAAAATTAAGGATCTACTAAAGGCTAAGTGGTCAACAAGTATAAGGATGAGAAGCTTGGGATATTATTTTAAGTGTAGTTTTTCACTTTGCATTTTTTAATTTGTGGCTGTAACAAAATGGAAAATATCTCATTCATTATCGGATATTAGATTTGGCTCTATATCTTACAAATGGAGATTGTAACTTTATTAAAGGGGTCAATGACTTTATTTTATTTTTTGCATGCCCAAAAACGCTGCAAATTTTGTATCACAAAAACAAAACAATAAAAAGACTCTCATGGACGTGGGCTAGCTTTTAGCTTTTTCGGATCAAACCAAGTAAACGTTTGGTGTTCTCGAGAACCTAGAAACAAAAATATGAAATTCTAATTATTTTTTATCTTAAATTGTCATTGATATTTCTGAGTGTCGACATTTGGTACTAGAGGCATGGTAAATTATCTAGTTTTAAAAAAAACTAAACCTGTTCAATCGGAAAATGCCCACATGGATATCAAATCATATCATCCCTGAAGGCTTTGTCATGTGCTAGCAATGAAGGTGGGAGACCCAAGAATGTTTTGCCTAACAGGAAAACAACCAGTTCCTTAAGGATGCCACAACTCTACCAATTCAACATTGATACCATCCTTTAGTACCGAGAAGATCCACCATGCCTTAGCACAGGTGCAAGAAGAGCTTTGTGAAGTGAGAAATCAATTGGTCGAAACCACCGCTGCCCTAAAAGAAGCATTGTGGCTTACCCTGAGGGGCTAAGTGTTGGGATTATGGCTTATGTACACAAAAAGAATATTGTAATTTAAGAGAATTAATCACACATTACTAGAAATATAAGTTTTTATACTCAACATTCGAAAAAACAGAAGTAAAAACTTTTTTAAACTCTTTTATTTCGCTTTTGGATTTGACGCTAAAAAAAATTAGATACTACTTCACTTTCTTAAAATACGAAGTTGAAAATTCAATGGAAAGATGGTCATGTTTGGTTGCACAGGCTCATGGCTTCGGTTTGGAGAGAATAAGGATGTAAAAAAAAGGTCAAGCCAAACGCGCCCCTTATGTAAAAACTGAAGTGGAAAGTAGTTTTCTACTTCGGTTTTTACATAAAAATGCAGTAGAAAGTGTCCAGCCACGCGTCCCCCGCTACACTTAAATCCATACTACTGCGGTTTTTATATAAGAACCGAAGTAAAAATCCTACTTTCTACTTCGATTCTTATCTAAAAACTGCAGTAGAAGGGTTTTAAAACCCTTTCTTCCACCCTCACGACCCATAATCCCTTCTCTTCCCTTTGTGCAAACCGAGAGCTCCATTGACGCCAACCATACGACACAATCATTTTCTTGAATCAAACTTTTTTTTCATCATTTCTTACAACTTTCCTTCATTATAAACTGAAATATAGCTTAGAAATCCTTCTATTTTGGTTTTTTAGAGGAAAAAAATACACTTGGTCGTGGGCATTATTTCTCATGGGTTCTTGGTGTTTCTTGCCGGATTTTGATCGAATTTTTGTCATTGTAAGGTGTTTTTGAGCTTCAAAACAAGTATGTATTACTAAATCATTGTTTTGATGATAATATTTTATTTTTCTGTCTTTTTCAATTTTTTTGTAGTTCTCATATTTTGTGTTGAATGTGTATAAGTGTTTGAGTTTCAAAATTGTGATAGAAGCTATTTCAATCATCAATGAATATGTTTAATCCTACATACTTTGTTTGAGTTATTTTTTTATTTTTTTATATTATTCCGAATTTTATAATTAGATTTAGTAATATTTTGTGAACTTTTCTAATTATTTGTTTACTTTTTTATTTTATATAATGTGATAAAATTTTGTTTGATTATAAATATATATGTGTGTGTATATTAGTAAATTTTAGAAAATGTGATAAGGTGAATTTGCTTTTTGAATATTTTAAAAAATAAATAGCTTGAAGATGATCAAAGTGTTGTTCATTATTTTCTAGAATTAGTTTGATTTGTTTTTTTTTTATTTAGTGGTTTGATCATTAATTATGTAGTTTACTAATTATGTAAGTAATGTTTTAATAGGGTAGTCGATTGAGTGTTGACTTTGTTGTTCATTTCGGGTGAATTGAAGAGTAATATTGAAGGTTAGTAATTTTTTAATTTTATTTATATTACTACAAGATTTATGTATAAAAATAAGGTCAATTAAATCATGCATATTGGATTTAGTGAAAGTTATGTTCGAAAATTAGTGAAGTAGGCTCTGAGAAATTTGCGTGCTGTGGTGATATAAGGATGGATTTATTTATGCTTGATTATTGTGTTTGTTTGTGTTGCTTTTATAGGTAATTATGAAATTGCGGTATGCTATAGAAACAGATGATATTCTGGCAATTTTTTTTAAAATTTTATATGATTAGAACCTAATAATGATGGATTCATCTATGCTTGATTATTGTGTTTGTTTATATTGATTTTATAGGTAATTATGAAATTACGGTATGCTATAGAAACAGAGGAAACTCTGCCGATTTTTTTAAATTTTTATAAGACTAGAACCTAATAATGATGGATTCATCTATGCTTGACTATTGTGTTTGTTTGTATTGATTTTATAGGTAATTATGAAGTTACGATATGCTATCGAGTCAGAGGAAACTCTGCCAATCTTTTTTTAATTTTATAAGACTAGAACCTAATAATATGCCTAAAGTTATCATGCATAGAGTATAGCTCTTTACATGATTGAATTGTTTTGCAGCTTATATAAGTTTTTTTTCTAACTTATTAGGAATTTAATATTGTTATTATTATGGATAAATCATGGATGCTTGAGAGGAGAGAAACACCACAATTTCAAGATGGATTTAACAATTTTTTAGAGTTTTGCCTAAAGAATTGTAGTGATCCACAAAGACTTCATTGTCCTTGTATCGATTATGGTAATGGAGTAAAGGGGAATATTACCATGATAAAGGATCATGTATTTTGTCGGAGATTTTATATAAGTTATACTAGATTGTATTGGCATGGAGAATTATTAAATGACGACCCATATCCATTAGGTAGGCAAGGTGTAGATGATTTTGAGAGTAATGATTTTGATGATCATCCTATAGAATTGCTTGATGAAGCACAAGAAGAGTTTGTTCATAATCCAGAAAAATTCGATAGTGTGGTTAGGGATGCAGATAGACAATTGTTCAGTGGTTGCAATAAATTAAGATTACCAGCAATGGTTAAATTTTATAACATAAAAGTAGAAAATGGAGTTAGTGATAAGTGTTTTAGTCAATTGTTAGCTGCTTTCAAGGAGATTTTGCCGCTAGAAAATTATTTTTCGAAGTCTACATATGAAGTAAAGAAAACTTTAAGTTTGATAGGGTTGAAGTATGAGAAGAATCATGCATGTCCGAATGATTGTGTTTTATATCGTAAGGAGTATGCAGACATGGACACTTGCCCAGAATGTGGTTTACCACGGTACAAACCTAACAAAAGTAAGGAGATTAGGAAACTTATTCCTCAGAAAGTGTTATGGTACTTAACTTTGATTTTGCGGCTGAAGCGATTATATCAAAGCGCAGTACACTCTAAGAACTTAATATGGCATGAGACTGGATGAGTGAAAGATGGTAAACTCCGACATCCTGTCGATTCACAGGCCTGGAAGAAATTAAATTATTTTAATCCAGAATTCAAAAATGTACCAAGACGTCTTCGTTTCGGTTTAGCTGTTGATGGAGTAAACCTGCATAGATCTCTGAGTAGTAGGCATAGTTAATGGCCTGTCTTTCTCGTTATGTACAATCTTCCTCCTTGGTTGGTCAAGAAAAAGAATTTTATGATGCTTTCATTAATGATTTCAGGCCCAAAACAACTAGGACACAATATCGATGTTTATTTGGCATCATTAATTGATTATTTGAAAGAGTTGTATGAAAATGGTGTTGAGACATATGATGATTTTAAAAAAGAGGTATTTAATTTGAAAGTGGTGTTGTTATGGGTGGTTAATGATTTTCCAGCATATGGTAACCTATCAGGGTTGAGCACAAAAGGTTACCAAGCTTGTCCAATTTGTTGCACCAACACAAAGGCTTGTCGCTTGTTAAATGGACACAAAATGTGTTATATGGGTCATAGACGATATTTGCATTTCAGTCGTCTTGACAGAAATAAAGAAAAAGAATTTAACGGTACTGTGGAACTAGACCTTGCTCCTTTGCCATTGTCAGGTGAGCAAATTCTTTTGGAAGTAGAAAAAGTTGACTTTAGGTATGAGAAGAAGAATAAAAACAAAAAAAGTAAATGGATGTTTTCAAAGAAAATCAATTTTCATTCAACTTCCTTACTGGAAGGATTTACTCGTTAGACATTGCTTGGATGTCATGCACATAGAAAAAAATACGTGTGAAAGTAGAATCGGTACATTACTTGATATCTCAGGTAAAACAAAAGATGGTTTGCCTAGTCGTTTAGATCTTGTTGAGATGGGTATAAGACACCGCTTGACACCTAAAGAAAAAGGTAAATACACATATTTTCCTCCTGCTTATTTTACATTGTCTAAAGAAGATAAGCAAGTTGTATGTAACTCATTGGCAGAGATAAAAGTGCCTTACGGTTATTCATCGAATGCTTGAAACTTGGTGTCTATGCAAGATTTGAAGTTAATTGGAATGAAATCACAGGATTGTCATATATTAATGCAACAATTACTTCCAATTGTTATTCAGTCAGTTTTACCAAAAAGAGTTCGAGATAATGTGATAACTTGGTTCATCTTCTTTAATCAATTATGCAGAAAAGAATTGGAAATGAAGAAGTTGAATGCATTGCATGATGAAATAGTTGAAACTTTACGCAAGCTTGAAAAATATTTTCCACCATCTTCTTTTGGCATCATGATACATTTGATGGTCCATTTAGTAAGAGAAGCTAAGTTGTGTGGGCCAGTTTGGGCGAGATGCATGTATCCGTTTGAAAGAACTATGAAGGTGTTGAAAGGATATGTACATAATCACCATCGCCCTGAAGCTTGTATGGTTGAGTGTTATTTAGCAGAAGATGTTGTGGAATTTTGTTCAGAGTACATGGTTGGAGTCGACACAATCAGAATTAGCAAACCACAGAATAATTCAGAAGGAGTTGATAGAGGATTACGAGGGAAAGGAACAGTAGTGACCATATCTCATGCAAAATTAGATCAAGCTCATTTAGTTGTGTTGGAAAATAATCCCGAGATTCAACCATATATAACGTAAGTTATAAATTTAATAAACATTATGCTCATTTTTATGTATAATTGAAATTTTAATGTTGTACTTTGTATTTGCAGTGAGCATCATAAAACATTTAGTCGATGGTTGAAAAATACCATTCTAGCAAGGTTGGGAGAAGAAAACCATGGACTGTCGACAGAGTTAAATCGCATATCATTTGGAGCAAGTGTTCATGTAATGAAGCACCATGCTTACATTGTTGGAGGAAAAAGATTTCACACAAAGTCAAGAGATGATGCTCGAATGGTTTAAAATATCAGAGTAAGTATTGTTGCAGAATCAATGTATTTCGCTAGTGCAAAAGACAATAATTCAGTATCTGGTACTATGACATATTATGGGGTTGTTGAAGAAATATAGGAGCTTGATTACTCCTTGTTTCAAATTTCCCTTCTCAGATGTTCTTGGGTGGACAACAATGTTGGGGTAAGAACTGATGAACTTGGATTCACTTTGGTTGATTTAAGTAAGAATGTCACAAGAATGATCTTTTCATCATGGCTACCCAAGAAAAACAAGTGTTTTACATAACTGATCCTGCTGATGATAAATGGTCAGTTGTTTTACAAACCCCGGAGAGGCAGTTTTTAGAAGATGAAATTGACGAAGAAAATGATGATTTGTTTCATGATAATTTTATTTTTGGACAACCAATACATGAGAAAGTTGAGCAAATCCATGGTTTCAATGAAGATGATGATGATGGGGAATACATTAGAAATGATATTAGAGACAGAATATGGGTTGATTGTGAATCGGCCAAAAAAAGAAAAAAGAAAAGAAAATGTATTCAGTGAGTAATGTATTAATTTTTATGTTAAATATGTATTTATTTATGTTATAATTGTAATGTTAATTCTTGTTTATGTGCAGATGACAAATTCTGAAGAGGAGAATACATCAAATAGGCGAGGCCAAACAAAGAAGAACAATATAATTAATAAAAAACTAAGGGAATAAGGAGAAATATTAAGTTTAATGATAATGGTCAATCTATATGGAAAGCATATGGCGAGATGCAATTGTGCCTTGGAGTTAAAACTAGGAGAACAATCTCTCTCAATTATAAGGATTGGAGACAAGTCCCACAAGAATTCAAGAATAAAATATGGGAGGATGTATATGTCAGAAAATATTTTAATTATTTTAATATATTGATCATTTTCATGAATTACTTTGTATTTCATTAATCATTTTCTTTCTATTTCAGGGTGGCTTTAACATTCCAGAAAGTTGGAAACCAGAATTAATTAAATGCGTGGGAAGAATGATGAGAGATTTTAAGACCAACATCACTTGTGACTACATTTACCCTTTGGCAAAAGCAGGCATGATACAAGAACTCCAATTCCTTTCTAAGAAATATCCAGAACTTGACCTAGAAGATTGGAGGACTTTTGTTAGCCACCGTCTATCCCCTGAGTTTATTGTACTATTACGTATATGATTTATTAGTTTTGAAGTATTAATAATTGCTTAAAAACTTACATTTACATATTTTATGTAGGCTTTGCGGGAAACACAACGTGAATAAGCTCTCAAATATACTTTGAGGCATCACACATATCATAGAGGGCTTGCCAATGTTAGAGAGGACTTGGTAAGTAATTCACATCACTATTTTACAACTATCAACCTGTTATGAAGAATATTGCACACACCAACTTTAATTAATTTTTGTATGTTGTAGAAAAATGAACTAGGTGTGGAAGATGTAGAACAATACCAAGTTTGGATAAGAGCACAAGTAAAGAAGAAAGTTATTGTCACATATTTGGACAAACAAATTGAAGCAAGAGTTGTAAGTGTTTTAAAGTAATGTAAGAATGATAAAGTTCTTATAAGTTACTAATATAATCGATCACTGGTTTGTTTCACATAATGAGCTGAAGAAAAAGTTAGTAGTGGAGAAATCATTGCAAAGGGTCGGGATGACATATTAACGCAAGCTGTAGGGACACCTGAGCACCTAGGGCGTGTTAGAGCAAATGAGTATGATATTGTTCTTTGAAATCCTGTATTTTATAACTACCAACTTATTATTTAATTAATCAATTAATTAAATACGGAATAATTAAGTTGGTACTGAAAGAGATATTCTGTAGCTACAGACTAGGGTTCTGTAACTACAGACCAGAAAACCAGAAAAGAACTAAAGTGCAGAAAATAAAAACACACAAGATTTTTTTTATGTGGTATCAGCAATCCTTGCAGATTGCTACTAGTCCACGGGGCCACGCCCAGAGATAAGATTCATTAGTAAGATCTAAAAAATACAAATTTTTTGACTTATGCATAAATAAACTCCCTCTTATTATATGCTGCAAGCTTGATGTATTCCACCTTGACAAATGAAACTTGCTGAACCTTCAAGAATACGAAATCCCTTCGATCTGCTTGAAGTGTGCTTGCTTCCTCCCGAAGCAAGACTTGAACCACCTTCTCCTGAATGTTTGCACTTTGTTCTCCTCCTTTGTAGAACTGTTTGAAGACTCAAAACAATTACAAGGACACTGAAAAACAGAGGTAGAGTTGAACTCACTCTCCTCTACAAAACAAAGACTCTCTTTTACAAATAAGAATGAAATACAAAAAGTGGTAACTAAAACCTAGCAGCCAATATGAGTATTTATAGTCATTATATGCATATTGGGCAACTAATACACGGTCTAAACCGACCTAAGCCCACAAGGAAACTTTCCTAAAAGAATTCTTCAATTTGACAGGATTTCCTGATTCTGTAGCTACGGAATCGTGAGCTATATTTGGTAACAATCCATCCTTTGATGTAGGAATCAAGACTTCCCTTTTATAACCTGATCATACAATAAAACTCAATTATATGGTCAGATATAATGAGGTAATCAGCTGGAAAAAGACAGCTCAAAAAAATTTGTTTTTATAATAATAAAGCCATACTAATTTTGGCAAACTTTCCTAATATAGAAAAATTTGTCATCAATTATACCTTTATTATTTAAAACAAATGAAACATATATCAATAATATATATTTAGATACAACCGAATATAGTAAGAAAATACAAAATATTTTTGTCAAATTAAATATGCCAAAAATGGAATTAACAATCTCCCCCTTTGGCACTTTGATTGACAAAATATTTTGAAGAAAACCAACAAGGATGAATCTGCAAAACAAAGTGTTAGAACAAAAAATGAGAGTACAAAAATACTCCCCCTGCATGAAAGCTTACTAACACATATAACAAAAAACATGATTTAAAAAGTTCAACGAAACCACAAACAAACAACTCCCCCTGAAAATAGGGTCCAGAGTTGTAACCAAAAAATAATACTACTCCCCCTTTTTTTTCTATCAAAGGAGCCGAAAACCACAAAAGACAATAAAAAATGACATGAAAGTTCAACATAAACATTCATTCAACCAGCCATCCTAGCCACTTTGAAAGTACTTCATGATGCTGTCCATCTTCCTTAGAAGCTATCCTTGACTATTCTCCATCCTAGCCAAACGAGTATTGATTTCTGCCAGTTCTGCAGGTGCAGAAGTTGAAGCTGTGGCAGCAGGTGAAGCATCTGGTACTCCAAGAAAAGCAGAACGACTCGATTTCTTGGAAGACTTTCCTTGATAGGGTTTTTCTAAGATTTTGAATGTCTGACCAATAGTGGGAGGCTCAATTGATTCATTGTCAAGAATTAATTCCCTTTGAGTAGATAAGATCTTATAAATCAAATTGGGAAACACAAGGTTAAGTTTAGGCTTTTTACCCTTTCTAAAATACATAATTTGTTCCCAAATAAGAACAGCCAAATCAACTTGAGCACCAATAGAGATTTTGTATAATAGAAAGGAAAGGTCATTAGAAACATTTACCAAATTGGAGCAAGGAAACCAATTGGACAAGGCAAACCTCATAAGCACTGCATGTTGATAAGTGAGTTGAGAGATGTGCATAGCATCGGTGAGCTCGACATCCTTGTCTCCAGTGAGTTCAGAAAATACTTCATGACGATCAAACATGACATCAGATGGCCCCACCTCGATTGGTAATTGAAGAACTACAGCCACATCATTCACTGTAAAGGAATACTAGTAACCACGCACATACACTTTGCCAAACATGAAGGAGTTTTCATCTAGGCACTCATCGATGATGTTGGCATAGAATTCCTTCACAAATTGATCCACATAGCCAGTAAAACCAATCAAAGTGTCCATCCACCACCTTTCTTTTAACAACTCCAAACGGTTTATGAGCAATCACATTATAATTCTTTTCAACAATAAAGTTTCTTGCCTCATAAAATTTCATATCTCTCTCATGATCATTATAGCAAAAATAAGGTGAATGAGGTTTGAAGTTTTCAAGAGAGATATCAGAAGGTCTTTTCCTTTCAGAGGAGGAGCATACTTTGGAGGATCCAAGGGATGTTTTCCTTTGCTTTTGTCTTGAGCAACAAGTTTCGAAACAGCAACATCAGGTTTTGTAACAGCAGATTCCTCTTCTGATGTAACACTTTCAGAACCAGAATCTCCCAAAGATTGTTCTTTTTCTTGAAATTATGCACTAGGATCAGACTCAACCTCTGATTCTTGTTCCAAATTCTCAGTTTCTTCTTCTAAATCAGATTCTAAAGAAGATGCAGAAGGGGGGGGGGGTGATTTTTGAAATTTTTCACCCGAGAAGAAGAACCAACTTCCTTGACTTTGGGAACACCATGGGGACGAAGCACCTCAGTTTGCTTCTAAGTGGAGGTCCGAGAACGTGTTCAAGAACTCACCATTGGCACAAGAACAATGACCCTTTCAGAGATTGTTCTTGAGGAACCACCCTTTTGAGAAGAAGAGGACTTGGACAAAGATTTTTCAGATGAAAGAATTTCATCATGACCACTGAGACCAGGGGTGGTCAAGGCGATTGGAGAAGCTATCACAGGTGGGGAATTCAGAGTGAATGTCTTCTTTCTTGCCTGGGTTTTTGATTTCCCATAATGTTTTGCAGGAGCAGAAGCATGCGTTGGAGCATCGATTGCTGGAGCAGGAGGAGGAGGAGGAGGAGGAGGAGAAGCTGGGACAGATGGGGAACCACGAACATGCCTCTTCGAACCACCTCGGGAATTCTTGGTTTTTCCCATTGAAAAGCTTGAAACTTTGGAAACCCTAGAGAGGAACTCACACACGCAGAGAGAAAATTAAGAAGGGGAAAAAAACTGAAGAGAGTGTGAGTGAGAGGATTAGATTGTGGGTTAGGGTAAATATAAAGAGAAGGAATAGAAAGGGAAAGTGGGAAGTTACCTAAACCAGATTTTTAAATAATGCAATAACTCCCACAATATCAGAAAATAAAAAATAACCTTTCTTTACCTTTGACTTACCTAAAAAGAATAAAAGGGGAACAAACATTATAATTTTTCAATTAAATCAATAGTTTCCAAAAAGAAACCAATCCCATGAAAATAGGACACCCCAAACCAAAGAAAATGAAAAAATAATTAAAATAAATGACCAGCCGAAAAATAATCCCCCCCCCCCCCCCCCCCATTTTTAATGATTTTTTCAATTTATGCATATATATTTTTTTTATGAGAAAAAAAACGAAAAAGAAAACAAATAAAGACAAAACACCAATAAACAGAAGACAAACAACCAACACTTTAGAGAAATTTTTTTTGTCTAATAATAGAATTAAAACAAGACAATGAAACAAATATTTTAATTTAAGCTCAACATGAAAATTGGTCACAAATTATTTATTTATTTATTTTTTTTTTTAAAATAAATCAAACCTTGATATTTTTGCCAACAATATGAAACACCATGTTTGCTTTGCCTTTGTTCTTGATGAAAAAATCAAACTCGAAAGAATGCACAGATATTATTTTACCAAGCTAATTTCGTATTGCAATAAGACCATACAAGTTACGTAGGAAAGGAATTTACTTAGTCACCAAAAATATTTTAAGAAATTCAATCAGTGAGTAACAACTTTTTTAATACCATTTTTTTTTATTTTAATGCAATTGTTTTTTTTTTCGAAAAAAATGTGTCAAGCATTTGTGTGTGAAAGTGTAAGCAGGGAACATTGCCCAATTTTTCAAATAGACTTTTTCTGAGTATTTGTAACCAAAGGAGATGCTGTCACACTACCTCAATGGTAGCGTATCCTCTACATAACTCTTAATTACATAGTACCAACTTACTCAGTGACGACTTTCACACATTGAGATAGGTAGCTCTATTTTTCGAATGGAGCTTGAACACACATTTTTTTATTTTTATTTTTTGAAAATGGTATCACACACAACACTGATTGGATGACCAAAATATTTCTAGGAGGAGTGAAAATATTTCCTGAACTAAACCTGTATGAAAGCATTGCACCAAAAAATTAGTAATAAAAATAGTAATCAGCAATTCTCTTGAATTTGAAACTTTCTTCTGGAACAAAAAAAAAAAACAACAACATTATGTACATCAAGTCAAAGAAAAATATCAAGAACCATAGACAACACAAAATTAAATGGTACAAACCCCTAAGGATTTCCTTAGAGAAATAAAGCAGACCGAATCAAGAGCTTTAGTAAAAATATCTACTATTTGTTTGCTTGTTTCATATATTCTAAGACAAGAATTTTATTTTCTACAAACTCTCTAATAAAGTGATGATGAATGTCTATGTGCTTAGTGTGAGAGTGTTGAACAAGATTTTTTGAATCATTTATAGCACTAGTGTTATCACAGAAAATGGTTAAAGTTTTCAAATCAAACCCATAATATTCCATCATTTGTTTCATCCATAAAAATTGGGTACAAAAGCTACCCACAGCAATGTATTCAACATCTATAGTTGACAGAGAGATACAGTATTGCTTCTTATTGTGCCATGAAACGAGATTGTTTCCAAGATAGAAACATCCACCACTAGTACTTTCTCTATCATCTGCATTTCGTGCGCAATCAGCATCACGAAAACACAACAAATTAGAGTTAATGTCTTTTGAAAACCAAATCCCAAAATCAACAGTGCTATTGACATAGCGAATGATTCTTTTCACAGCAGAAATATGAGATTCCATGGGATTTCCCTGATAACGTGTAGAGTCCAAGAACTTTACTTAGCTAGTTAGATAGTAGTAGTAATAGTAATAGCTAGTAGTAGTTGTAGTATGTTTATGACAGTGGATTTTGGTTAAAGCCGGGACTTAGTTGGACACTCGTAGTAACACTTGTAGATTTTATAAGTTTAACCTATAGTTTAAGAATATTAATTATAACATAAGGTTTGATTAATATTGCTGGTTATTAATATGACAATTATTATAACCTAAGGTTTAGATAGAGCCAATAAGAATATGACACTTGTCATGAGCATGGTTATTCCTAAGGTTTAGATAGAGCCAATAGGATTATGACATTTGTCATATGCATGATTATTAAGGAATTATTATTTTAATGATAAAATAAGGGAAATATAAGACTTAGTCTTCACCAGAAACTGTTAGGAGCATGACATTTGTCACAATTTTATTTATTTATCGATTAGGTTGTAAAATATTTTTTTCGTAATTTTAGGGTATTGTAACTTCTGACCTATTTTTGACCCAGTTATGTTATGAATTTCGAAAAATAGTATTTCTATAAAGTTGTAGATAATGGAATTAGATTTCTAAGGGTATAAAGATATTCTAAATCAGAGTCCTACAACTCTAGATATGTTGATTTTACTGCAGGTGAGTTTAGAGTTACGAGATTTAGGGAGTTAGAAGTTAGGATTCTATTTGTTTTTATTATTTTTGTTTTAAAAATCAAGCTTTGACTCATTAAACCTCTCTCTGAAAAATTTGACCAAGTCCTAAGCCTTTGGCTGAAGAATATTCAAATATTTTCAATTAAATTCATTATTTTTATTCAAAGCCAAAAAGAAGATTTTTATTCATAGAACTCTATAAATAGGACCTAGCACCAAGCCTTTTCATTTATTCTTCAAGCATTGATCAGAGCCTTCCAGGTGCTAGTGAGACTATAGAGTGATAAACACTTGGGTTGAGGTTATAAACTTAATCATTATAAGCTTAATAAACACTTGGGAAGTAAGGTTATAGTGTATTTCGATTTCGAGGTATAGTTCGGTCATAGAAGCATTCAAGGTATTCCTAATTCTAGTTCCTTTCTGTATTGATTCTTATAGCTCTTCTCTACTCAAATCCTAACTCAGTCTTTTGTATTCTTGGTTAGGCATCTAAGTTCTTGAACTTGAGGTTCTTGTTGGTAAGTATCTTTTCGGTGGTGTAGCTCATTCTTTTCATCTCTTTTCCTTAGTATACTCACCTCTCTATTATGGTTTTTAGGAGTGTTCCAAAGTCCCAATCTTGTTCTCACATCTTGGTTTTTGGTAAGGAAAATAGGGTAGATTTGTATGCTTTTATGTTGTTGATATATGTTTATGTTGTAAGTATGATATGTTTTTAGTTGTTGGATTGTTTAGATAACAATCACATAATTTGTTTAGATAACAAATAAATAACTTGTTTAGATAACAAGTCCCAGTAGTATATTCCTTGGGCATATGATTGTTTAGATAACGAGCCCCATGAATTTATGTGACATGTTTAGATAACTAGCCCCGTAAATTTATGGGCATATGATTGCTTTGCTAGCAAGTCCCAAGAAGTATGATGGCCATTGTAATAGATGTTGTATTTATATAGTCATATGATTATAGTTTACAGTTTATAGTTTATGTGTATGTATATGTTTCATGCTTGTAGTAGATTTTCCTTGCTGGGCATTAGGCTCATTCCTTTATGTTTTATATGTGCAGGAAAATAGTTTTGGCGACGGGAAGGTTCTTGGCAGCTTGGGGATGTGTATTGAGGCAGGATGAAATCAGTGGACTGCGCGTACGATTTGAGGATGAAGTTTTTTTTTTAGTCTTTTAGTTATGATTTCTATGTATTATTTTTCCGCACTTAATTTTGTAACCAATTTATTTAAGTTATGTTTTGTTTCATTTTCAAAACAATGGGATCCCATATCCTAAATGAATTTTTATGTATTTAACCTTTACTTTACATTTTTTAAATAAAGTTATGGTTATTTCATATGTACGTTTTCTTAAGATTAGTATAGTAGTTATTAATGGTCCAAAGTCTAGAATAGTTGGGTCGTTACATAACGAGCACAAACACCAACACTATAACAGATATCAGGACGACTAGCAGTAAGATAAAGTAAACTACCAATCATGCTTCGGTACAAAGTAGGATCTACCTTCACTCCTTGTTCATCTTTGGATAATTTCAAAGTTGTGCTCATAGGAGTATTAGTATGTTTGGTGTTTTCAAGCCCAAACTTCTTCACCAAGTTTTTTGCAAACTTACTTTGTGAAACAAGCGTGCCATCATCAGATTGTTTCACCTGAAGACCCAAAAAATTGGTGAGTTCACCTGCCATGCTCATTTTAAATTCCTGTTGCATTTGTTGGACAAATACCTGCACTTGAGAGTTAGAAGTAGATCCAAACACAATATCATCCACATATATTTGAGCAACAATAACATCAGATTTAATGTTTTTGATAAACAATGTTTTATCTACATTTCCTCTTCTATAACCACGAGAGATTAAAAACTCAGTTAGACGTTCATACCAAGCACAAGGGGTTTGTTTCAAGCCATATTACGCCTTGTCTAACCTATATGCATGATCAGGAAAATGAGGATCCTCAAATCCTTTGGGTTGCTCAACAAAAGCTTCTTCTTTCAAAAAACCATTCAAAAAGGCAGATTTAACATCCATTTGGTGCAATTTAAAACCAATAATACAAGCAATGGAAAGAAGTAACCCGATGGACTCAAGTCTTGCTATTGGAGCAAAAGTTTCATCAAAATCAATACCCTCAACTTGAGTATAACCTTGGGCAACCAATCTTGCCTTGTTTCGAATGATGGTACCAAACTCATCACTTTTGTTTTTGAAAATCCACTTTGTTCCTATGACATTAGCACAAGTCGGTCTAGGAACAAGTGTCCATACTTTATTGCGAATGAATTGATCCAACTCTTCTTGCATTGCCCGAATCCATGCTTCATCCACCAAGGCTTCCTTCACATTTTTAGGCTCTAAAGAAGAGACAAAACACACAAATTGAATTAAATTAGCATACCTTCTTCTAGTAAACCATGCTCTCATCCATGTTCCCAAGTATGAGATCGGTAGGATGATTCTTCTTGACTCTAGAGGATGGTCCTCTTTGAATTGGATCAGTGATTATGTTTGGTGGTTGCTCAGTTTCTTTTTCCGTTGAAGATTCTAGAAAATCATCAGTTGTAGCTACAGAATCTTGAGGTGTAGCCTCAGGCGAAGATTCTGTGATTGCAGCCAAATCGTCTGCCAGTTCAGGAGACTTTTCTAGCAAACCTTCAATCTGTTCTTTTGTGGAAAACTCAAAGAAATCTCTTAGATCATCAACAACAACATTAGCAGAGTCCATCATAGTTTGGGTTCTCATATTATAAACACGATAAACCCTACTGTTAATAGAATATCATATAAACACACCAACATCACTTTTTGCATCAAATTTACCAGTATGATCATGATCCCTCAAAATATAACAAGCATTGCCAAAAACATGAAAATGACTCACATTTAGTTTCTTACCTTTCCAGATCTCACAAGGAGTCTTATGAGTACCTGGTCGCAAAAACACCCTGTTGATGGTGTAGCAAGCAGTGATAATTGCTTCAGCCCATAGAGGCTTGGTAAGTTTCTTGCTGTTGAACATTACCCTAGCCATCTCTGTCAGAGTTTGGTTCTTTCTTTCAACGACTCCATTTTGTTGAGGAGTTTTAGGAGCAGAAAATTCATGAAAAATACCTTTAGATTTACAAAACTCATCATAAGCAGTATTTTCAAATTCTTTTCCATGGTTACTCCTAATCCGAACAATCTTTCCAATATTACAATCTTTTTCCACACACAATTTCAAACAAAGAGATTTAAAAGCATCAAATGTATCAGATTTCTCTCTAAAAAAATCTACCCATGAAAACCGAGAGAAATCATCAACACACACAAAAATGTATCTCTTACAATTCAAACTTTCAACCTGAATTGGACCCATTAGATCCATATGAAGAAGTTCAAGAACTTTGGAAGTATTCACATCAGGAATACTTTTGTGAGAAATTTTTAGTTGCTTACCAAGTTGACATGGTTTGCATTTTCCCACAGATTCTTTACCCAGTTTGGGTAATCATCGAATAATTCCTGCATATGACAGTATTTTCAAAAATTTTAAATGAATGTGTCCAAGCTTTTCATGCCATAAATCAGTAGAGTTATCTATGGTAGAATGACAAGTAGCATAGATAGTGAGAGTGTAACAATTATCATTAGATCTAAACCCTTGCAAAATAATTTCATCTTCGTCATTAATAACATAGTAACGATTACTATCAAAATTAACAGTGTAACCCTGATCACAAATTTGACTAACGCTAAGAAGATTAGCTCTAAGTCCTTCAACCAACATTATATTCTTAAGCCTGGGTAGACCTTCAAAATTAAGAGTTCCCATCCCTATGACATTTCCAGCTAGACCATTACCAAAAGTAACTTCTCCACATTGCATTGGTCTAATGTTGACAAGAAAGTCTTTATCACCTGTCATGTGCCTGGAACAACCACTGTCAAAATACCACATTTGAGAAGTAGCAGTTTTAAAACAAGAGATACCAACAAGACATTTATCTTTTACAACCCATTTTTGTTTTTGAAAAACATGTTTATTTTGAAACACTTTAAAATATCCAAAAAATTTAGAACTAAACATGTTCTACAAAGTAAGACATCTAGGTCGAATGCGACCTTTTACTCCACAAAAATGACAAGAGGGAATGAAACGTTTCTTTTTCCCAAAAGAATTTTCAGGTTTACCCGACTGATTCATTTCTGTAGAAATAGAACGTTCAGCTGTAAAAACAGAACCCTACAAAGTTGAATCAGAATATCCAGAAGACATATTTTCAGATTTAACAAATTTAGTATTCATTTTCAATTGAGTTTCAACAAAACCCAATCCAGCATGACTAAGGTGACCTGAATTCTGAACCTCCTAAAAAATGTTAGAACCTGGATTTAGCATTTTAACATTTCTTTTCAATTTGTCAAGTTCTTTTGTCAAAAATACAATTTCAGAATTTTTTAACACAACTCAAATTTACTACATTTATTATTTTCTTCAAAATCTTTGATGTTGTGAGACAATTCTTTATTCATTTTAACCAAGGAACGATTTTTAGTATAAACATGTAACCACTTACCATACATTACCTTGTATGATTCAGCCAATGATTCCTCATTGAGTTTTGACTCGTCTGAATCCGAGTCAATTTCTTTTTTATCGGCATCAGTCAAGGTATTGTTTAAACACAAAAAAATTTCCTCTTTTCTAAAAGGCACTTGACAAAACACTGGTTAAAGAAACTTTCTCATTATCCTCTTTACTACTTTCAGAATCATCATCACTCCAAGTAACATTAAAACCTTTTTTATTCTTTTTCAATGTGTTGGCACATTCAGATTGAATATGACCATATCCTTCACATTCCCAACATTGAATACCATTTTTATTGTTATAAACAAAAGGTTTAGAAGAGGTGTTACCTTTTGGAGTTTTTGAAAAATTCTTTTTATTTCCAACATTTTTCATGAACTTTTGAAAATTTCTTGTTAACAAGGCCATTTCATCATTAGAAACATCTTTTTCAGAAACTTTAAATGCAATACCTTTGCTTTTTTCAATTGAAGGATTCAACTTACCATTTTGCTTTATTTGTTGATTTCGCTCAAATGTTCTTAACAAACCCTTAAGTTCCTCAACCTTCATTTTGCCAAAATCCTTAGCCTCCTCCATTGCTAGCAATTTTGTGACAAATCTGTCTAGAAGCACACGAACTATTTTTCAAACCAACACAGATTCATCTAGTTTTTCTCCCAAGGAAAAAAACTCATTAGCAATATCAAACAACTTTTCATAAAACTTAGATAACGTTTCAGTTTCCAACATTCTTAATTCATCAAATCTAGTTTGCAACATGGTAAAACGTGATCTCTTTACATCAACGATACCTTCAAACTGAGTTTGAAGGATTTTCCACGCCTCCCTTGCAGATTCATAAGATGATATCAATTTTATAAAGCCTTCACTAACACCATTAAAAATTGCATGCAAAGCTTTATTATTATGACCAGATAATTTTTCATCTTCAATGGACCACTCAAGTTCCGATTTTACCTTTGAATTACCTTTATCATCTTTTTCAATTGATGGAGTCCAACGTGAGAGTATAGATCTCCAAGCCATCTCATCTTGTGACTTGATGAATGCCCTCATCCTGACCTTCCAGTATGGATAATTAGTATCATTCAATAGAGGTGGCCGAGTGATGGAGTTTCCTTCGGCAAAGAAGGACATCACACACAAAAAAAAAAAAAAAGAATAATATAACCTCAAGATCTCACTAAGATTTTAGTGACTTGCTCTGATACCAATTGAAATTCCGTATTTTATAATTACCAACTTATTATTTAATTAATCAATTAATTAAATGCAGAATAATTAAGTTGGTACTGAAACAAATATTCTGTAGCTACAGACCAAGGTTCTGTAACTACAGACCAGAAAAGAACTAAAGTGCAGAAAATAAAAACACACAAGGTTTTTTACGTGGTATCAGCAATCCTTGCAGATTGCTACTAGTCCACGGGGCCACACCCAGAGATAAGATTCATTAGTAAGATCTCAAAAATTCAAAGTTTTTGACTTATGCATAAATAGACTCCCTCTTATTATATGTCGCAAGCTTGATGTATTCCACCTTGATAAATGAACCTTCAAGAATACGAACTCCCTTCGATCTGCTTGAAGTGTACTTGCTTCCTCCCAAAGCAAGACTTGAACCACCTTCTCCCGAAGGTTTGCACTTTGTTCTCCTCCTTTGTAGAACTGTTTGAAGACTCAAAATAATTACAATGACACTGAAAAATAGAGGTAGAGTCGAACTCACTCACCTCTACAAAACAAAGACTCTCTTTTACAAATAAGAATGAAATACAAAAAGAGGTAAATAAAACCTAGCAGCCAATATGAGTATTTATAGTCATTATATGCATATTGGGCAGCTAATACACTATCTAAACCGACCTAAGCCCACAAGGAAACTTTCCTAAAAGAATTCTTCAATTTGACAGGATTTCCTGATTCCGTAGCTACAGAATCGTGAGCTATATTTTGTAACAATCCATCCTTTGATTTAGGAATCAAGACTTCCCTTTTATAACCTGATCAAGCAATAAAAATCAATTATATGGTCAGATATAATAAGGTAATCGGTTGGAAAAACACAGCTCAAAAAGATTTGTTTTTATAATAATAAAGCCATACTATTTTTGGCAAACTTTCCTAATATAGAAAAGTTTGTCATCAATTATACCTTTATTATTTAAAACAAATGAAACATATATCAATAATATATATTTAGATACAACCGAATATAGTAAGAAAATACAAAATATTTTTGTCAAATTAAATATGCCAAAAATGGAATTAACATTCTTTATTTGTTTCATTTAACTTTATTCTTCAATATTTTAGTTTTTAAATAATTGTGTTGATTATTATGGGTCATTTTCAAAGAATTCTTCCATCTTTGGAAGAAAACCAAAAAAAAAAAAAAAAAAGAAATGGTTGATGTTGTTAGTAAAAAAAAGATGTAGAAATAGCGAGGCTCAGAGCAAAAATTGAAGCATTTGAGAAGGAAAGAGTTAAACAAGCAGGTGGGATAGATGATATGGAAGAACAAGACAATGATGACGAGCATAATGATGAAGAATATCACACACCGTGCATGCAGGATGATCCACAATGTTACAACTATCAACCTGTTATGCAAGACGTGTCTCCACAATTTAAAACTGATGTGTTACTTTGTTCAGATAATATTCACAATGTGGTGGCTAAGGATGTTATCATTGATGGGGTGGGTCCACTGACTATTCATGGTGTTCAACTGACTGACGAATACGCGAGGGTGCAAGTCACCAAAATGTTACAAGAGGATGCTGAAATCCCATGTTCTGTTGGGGAGATACGCTATGTTCGAGATACCTATGACGTATTCATTCTTTGGCTAAACGAATTAATTATGACTGATCAGCTATAATAGAATTCTTTCATTTGTTACCTATTAAAATATTTGTTGGTCCATTATTTTAATATTCATTTTACTTGATGTTGTGCAGGGTCCTCTAAAAAAGAGACCTCCTATGTCAACAAGCCCATCCAAGGATAAGAGGAACCGTAATTCTACGTCTAGCCCACATCTGTCATCAGTTGGATCTCACGTCAATTCAAGAAACACTCTGATAGAAGGCCAACCATTTGGCGATCACATCATTAATCGCATCCATGTTAGCCTTCAGTTTATGGTAAGGGAATTTTGCAGAGTTAAAGGAATAAACAAAGTAGTCTCAATTCTAGTGGACCCACCATTCATGAATCGTGAATCAATCTTTATAACTTCAGAGGATGTAGAACAAGTTGCTACTTTGCATATGATTAGAGGCTCAACAATGATATTTAGACTAAGATATCCCTTCAACAAATTCTTTGGAATGATATGAAATTTAGAATGGTTATGATTATTGCTCTGTGATTTGTTGCATATTTTCATAGTAAATTGAATGTTTACAGGTTTGGGTAGTCCTATTTATAGGGGAAACTCTGCCAAAATTAAAAAAAAAATATTTAACACTTAAACAAATTTTGCAGATGCATTTTGAAGTCCCTATTTCCAAATCAGGGTGTCTTTTACAAGTTTTTTGACACTGAACGTCTTAGCATTAATAATGCACAAGATGTAGAACGATCAACCATTGACTTGGAAAATTTGTTGATGACCATGAATAGAGTTGGTCAACTATACTTTATACCTTGGAACATACGGTAAGAAATACTCTAAACTTTTCTTATTTGATTATTCATATTAAAAATTTAACTATTTTATTTCACATGCTTATTATTTTAAGGAACTTTGGATGTTGGTGATTGTTATGCCAAAAGGAAAAATCGTGTTCTTGGATCTACTAAAAGCACACAAATGTCCTAAAGAAATTCATTCAATGATAATGAGGTAAGTTTTAAAATTTTAAAAATATTTCTTAATACACAACAACTATTACATGTTACTATATTTTAATAACTTTTGTAATTTTTCTTTTTATATATTGCATATTATAAGGCTTTTTCCAATGATGTAATGCCCCAAATTTCCTAATAAGGTTTATGACCTTGATTAGGAGGCCGGGAGGGCCATAATTGATTTATTATAATATTTAATGATTATATGCATGTTTATGTGAATTATATTATTATATGATGGTAAATGCATGCATATGGGTTCATTTTTAATTATAAGGGCATTCTGGTCATTTGGCCCCGTTGAGGGTGTGATTGTGTATTTTCATGCATGTGGGTGGATTATAAATAATACCACATTATATGTGGATTGGTTCGGGCCATTCGGCATGAGACGATCATGGAATGCATGTTTTCGGTCTAGTCATAACAGGATTAAGTTCGGGGCTCGGAGTGAGTCTCGGGATAATTTTGTGATTAGAACATTGCCGGGAATTAGAGGGTAACGGGATGTGAATTATTGGTGTTTGATAATATTGAGAATAACGGAAGTTGGAGGGTGTTAATTATAATTAACAAGATAGGCAGGAAATGACGATTTTACCCTTGGGAGTCTTTAGAAGCCTTTATTTGAGCTAGGGGCAAAATGGTCTTTTCACCACTAAGATATATATCAGCCCTTTGAGTTTAGAAGGCTGTGGAATTATAAGAAAACAGAGCATCATCCTCATCTCTTTCTCTCCCTCCCGTACATGTTCTTTCCTCCTTCTTCCTTTCAATTTTTGAGAGCCAATTTGAGGTAGCAAGCTAGGAGAGCAAGGCTTGAGGGCTTAGGACCTTGGTTCAATCATTGAAGGGGATCTAAGTCAAGCTTGAGGTAAGGAAATTCATCCATGAAAGTCTTGTTATACCCTATTTTTTCTAATAAGTTTCAGTTGAGGATTTTGATGTGTTAGTTGAGAATTAATGGAAGTTCTTGAGTTTGGTTGCTTGGGTTTTGATGAGGGTGTGATGTAGATGAGGTTTGGGGGTTGAATTTGATGTTTTGATGATGTTTGGGATTGGTTTAGAGGTTTGGTTTTCAAGGGAAATCGCAGGGAAGAAGACCAGAAAGTTTCTGGTCTGCTGATGGCGCCCCAGCACTAGGCAGGGCAGGTTTTGGGGCTTCTCTGACTTTGGGGCAGCGCCCCAGCGCTAGTGCATTTTTCCAGCAACCTATTTTTAGGGCTCGGGATGAATTTTAAGGCTTGGGGGTTGGTTCATTTTCCTCGTTTGGGTAGATTGAGAGTCCCGAGAGTGCGGGATGGATCCCGGGAATGTGGTTTTAGATTATAAACCTTTTTATGATTTATTTTATTGATGGGATTCCATATATGGTTATGACTAGGTGACCGCTAAAGGATCAAAGGATTGATCGTTCTCAAGGGTTGTTCTTTTATTAGTTCTTGCTCGAACCTGAGGTAAGAAAACTGCACCCTGTGTATATGTGACATGCATGGTTATTCTTGATGCATGTTGGATGTTTAAATGTGATGCATGTAATGCACGAGAAACGTGTGATTAGGGCATGCTATGAGTGTTGAGATGAGATTGTTCAGAGCTTGAGCCTTTGTGTTCATGCATGATCCTAATTGTGCTGGTAATTATTGAGTGAGCATGCTGAATGCCCTGTATTTGGATATTTGACATATGATATATGTTTGGTGGCATTGCTTACTAGTATATGGTACTGACTAGTCAGGGATACTGACCTAAGAGTCAGAAACGGCATAAGCGTCCTGAACGCAGGGTCGAATGAAGATTAGATCTAATCGATATCAGTGTTGAATGACTCTAGGAGAATTAATGCTGGACCGACCCTAAGGTCGATGAATCCTATAAGCGCTTGTCTAGTCTAAGACTAGATACTCAGAGCTAGGGTTTAGGGCCTAGGTGACTGCTTGTCACATGGCTAGGGAACAGAGTTCCATGGTTATGACTCTATGGTCATGAGGAAGGTTATGTTGGTGACTAGTCATCATGCACCTATCCTGTTTAAGCTAGTGAAATGCTCACTTATCTATAAAGCCCCTGTGACCCTATCGTCTCATGGCTATTGGGAATAAACCCACCTTAGTGACTATTACAACTGTCACTCTTCGATTTGGGGCTAAAAGTCGTGGATGATTATTATGATCATTGGTTGATGTGTTATACTCAACAATACGTGAATTCATTTGCCTGCTTCACTAGGGCTATATCTGCTAGGCGTGTGCCTTATGATTTGATGACATGTTATTACTGTTCATGAGCATATTGAGTTTTCTTGCTGGGTTCGGCTCACGGATGCTATGTGGTGCAGGTAAAGTAAAAAGAAAGCTAGACCATCCTTGAGTTGGAGAGCTGAGGTGATGATGTGTACATATGCAGCTGCTCGACCACCATGGCCGAGGTTTGAAGGGGAACTAGGGTTTAACCCTAATTGCCGCTTAGATCGGCTGGTTGTAAATATTTTCTTGTATTAGACCTTTAAATTATATTTTTTGGGATCCCAATGTATACAGTAAACGTTCTAATGAAACGTTACATCTTAACCAAAATTTTTAATCCCTAAACCGCTAATCATACTTAGAAACACGATTTGGCCAAATAACTTGATTAGCGAGTTTAGCACTGTTTATAAGGCACACTGTAACGGTCCCTGGAGTTTGGGGCGTTACAAATGAATTACTCGACAATCATACAAAGATATTCAATGTTGCATGTCCAAAACAACCACAAAGTCATGAATGTGGATTTTATGTGTTGAAGTACATTAGAGATCTTGTACGTGCATCAAATGCAATAGAAACCATAAAAGAAAAAGTAAGTTTATTTTTTATAACTTATTTTGGTATCGATAACCTATAAAATAATCATTGTTGTTATTAATTAATTGATATTAATTAATTTTACATTTTGAGGGAAGAAGGAATATTGTGAGATTGTAGACCTCTTACCAATCCAACATGAATGGTTAGGTCGATTGATGATATACATTTATTAGTAACCCTATTTTGTTTATGAGTTCATTTAGTTCTAAGTTTAGTTTTATGGAAATATATTAATGGCAAGGCTAGCTAACTTACTTAAGTACTTGTGTTTATGCTTATGTATGGTATTTCTAATTAATGAAAATAAGCATATTTTCATTCAAAAAAATTCATAACTAATTCCAATTGCAAATATATATATATATATAACTATAAATTCATATAATTAGACCATTAAAAAAAATTAGTGCAAAAAAAAAAAAAAAATTAAGAATTGGGCCATTTTAAAATAATTAGAAATAATTATTCCAAAAAAATAGGGATGGGGCTTTCTACTTCGGTTATTATGTAAAAACCGAAGTACAAAGTGGGGAATCTACTTCGGTTTTTACATAATAACCGAAGAAGAAAGATTTAAAAAGGAATCGCGCGGGGGTGTACACAACTTTCTACTTCGGTTATTATGTAAAAACTGAAGCAGAATCCCCACTTTTTACTTCGATTTTTACATAATAACCGAAGTAGAAAGCATATATTTCACTTTGGTTTTTGTCTACTTTTTACTTCACCCCGAACTACTGCAGTTGCGAAGTTAAGCAAAAATCGAAGTGAATCCAACATAAATACCGAAGTAAAAGCCATTTTTTCTTCTAGTGATAATATACCAATATACACAATGGAAGAATAACACAAATATGATCTAGATGAAGAAATGACCTTTATAGAGAGAAACCGTAGTTACATAAAATCATAAAGTTGTGGCTTTATGTGATCAAACAATGGAGATGAACATGAAGGCTTGACACAATAGATTTTTTTTCCAAAAACTTTATTCCTATCCTCCCATAAGAGATTGCTTGAAGCTACTACAATGGTGGAATGAATTTAGAATTAGCAAGCCTTTGTCTTCAAACAAGTCAAGCTTTCTTGATGAAGTTCTTGGAGAAAACTAGTAATCTTTGTGACTTAGAGAGAGAGAGAAAGTGGAGAGCAATCAATTTACCAAAATCTCAAATGAACCCCTTAAATAATGTAGGAATCGCCATTAGTGTTAACAAATGAGATTATAACATTTGAAAATATGTTTTGTAGCCAAAAAACACGTAGTTGTACAGGTGAACCCACGCGCAGGCGATGCGTCGCGTCAACAAACGATGCAACGCCTCTTACACTGACTTTTGACCCCGTACATCTGTAACAACCTAATTTTATCTAGGACATATTTTTTAAATAATGTTTCAAAATGCTAATGAAAATCAAACTTTATAAATAATTCGGATCTGAGTTTCCAAAATAAAGATAAAAACATGCAACTTAATAAAATATGTCCAAACATAGATATCATAAAATTTATTTCATACAATAATAATCTGCTACGATGTTCTTAGATCATCCTCATTCATGAGGTCCCCTCATAGAATACATACTCCTTCTTGGAATGGTTCCCAACTCGCCATGCCAACACATGATCAATTCTTGCCTGAGGAAAAAAGGGGGGTGGTGGGGTGAGTTAGAGCCCAATAAGGAGAGTTAAACCAAACTAACATAAATCTGCTACAGTGTTCTAGGATCGTCCTCGTTCATGCGGTCCCCTCACAGAATACATATACATTCTTAGAATGGTCCCCAACCAGCCATGTCATCACATAATCAATTCTTGCCTGTGGAAAGGAAAAAAGAGGTGTGAGATAGAGCCTAGTAAGGAGAATCAAACCAAAAAATCAACACATATGCAAAGCTTACAAGCAAACTGTAATCTCATATCATAACAATATATAGCATCATCATACAGAAAACCTATGCGCGCACTATGCATATAAATGGGAGAGATACTACGAAGAAGCACTGGGTTCTTTTTGCGACCACTATGGTATAAACTGTGGCAATCTATGTCCACCTTTTACCTTCCCAAATACATGCCCTGAAACATTTAGCATACAACGTGCATTCCATAAACTTTAGCAATCAAGCAAACATGTTTAACCTCCTAACCTTGGCGTGTGTATGGAGTCTTTGAAAAACGAAAGTGATCTCGTTTGACGATCAAAGTCTATCCATAAAATAACAATAACGTTATTTATACAATATCATGCTTAAATAGCTAAGTTACACACCAAAAAACCCATTTTTCATGAGTCATGCAGCACATATCTTTATTCCATAAATCAATAGTATACAATTCCCATAAATCAAACTTAACCTAACACCAACATTAATCAACCTTTTAAAATACATTAAGTTGATGTGTAGGCCGAACCACTATGAAGCACCTCCAACTTAGAGATTTCAAACCCTAGCCATAAGAACCATCCTCTAATAACCATTAAAATAACAAGAAGAGAATGAACTTGGAGACTAAGCCATAAAATCAATATTTTACCTTAAACCATGTGTCCAAACCTAAGCTCTAGATCTTTGAGCTCCAACTCTCGGCTCCTACCCTCTCTTCTCTTTCTTTCTCTCACGCTCACCTCGCTTTCTTTCTCTCTTCTCCTCAGGCCCTCCTCTCTTTCTTTCTCTCTTGTGTTGTGCAGAAAGGAGAGCTAAGTTGTCTCTCTATATAGGCTCCAAAACTTCCAACAACAAATCACCCAATAAATGCTAATTGATCTTAATTTCTAATTACAATTCACAAACTTGATTCCATTCTCATTTACTATCATAAAATCTACTAACCTTGCATATTCCTTTGACCAAGTTCATGATTCCAATTCCAATAACTATGATTCTCAAAAATCCTCTCCTTCACCCTCTTTATTTTGAAAATCACCCATAAATGGAAAGAAGAATTACCATTAGACCATCCTTCATTGTCTTGATATCAACCATACTTAATGAGTAGCAATCCTTTACAATTTTTTTAAATTAGCTTAGTAAGACATGGGTTACCAAATTAATCTCTAACTCAACTAAAAAAATTCCCAATCAAATCATAATCACCTTAATTCCTAAATTGATGTTGAAATCACCAAGATTGTCATTCTTGCTTCTCATTGATTATCAGAAAAATCAATGCAATCACCTCTTGATCCATTCACTTCACACGCCCAAGGTAGGCTAGTCACACACACATGCACACATTTATCACATATAAATAATTCAAAGTATAAATAAGTAAATAAAATAAATAAAAAGGATAACCAATATAGTGAATAAGAGAGTAAATAATTAAAACAGGTAAATAAGACAATAATAAAAGAAATACAAAATTAAATAATTATATTAAAATAAGTAAATAAAACAACAATAAAAGAAGGGACATTTGCGGCAAAACTCCCTAATCTTTTTGAGTTCATGCACCAATAACCCCAATAAAAAATTTTGACGAAAATACCCTTGACTGTTACATTTTCCTTGCAACCGTCCACTTTGGATTGTTAAGTGCCAACGAGGACCACGTGGCATGAATTCATTTGTCCACATGTGTGCTGACATGTCTAAATTTACTAACATGTCCAATTTTTTTCTCCAAAAATCATATAAATTAAAATTAAAAATATTTAAAATAATAATAAATTATTTTAATTAAAAACTAACTGACTTTTCTTTAATTAAATCAAATAAAAACAACATAACCAAGAATTCAATACCAAAAAAAATACCCAATAAAAATCCCAAAAATTTGATCTAAGCATTAAATGAAAGAGAGACAATGCTTCTTTATAGTTATTCATCTGAGTATATCCACCTATCATGACATTCCATGATACAACATTCTTTTGTTTTAGGCCATTGAATAAATCTCTAGTCTTATCCAAATTTCTACACTTTGAGTACATATCAATAAGTACATTAACAACCCGAAGATTTGAACCAGGGCATGATCCTCAACCCAAGAACGAACCCAGTTCCCCAATTCAAGAGACCCTCACTGAGCACAGGAAGAGAGCATAGTGACAATAATACTTTCATTTGGCCTCACATTTGCTTTCAACATCTTCTTAAAAAATGCTAAAGCTTCTTTTAACTGACCACTATGACCATAACCAAAAATCATAGCATTCCAAGACACCACATCTCTAATGGGTATTTTGTCAAAAAAGCAATGAGCCTCCTCCTTGCGACCTCTTGAAGCGTCACCAGTGATTAAGGCTGTAAAAGAAGCCTCATTTCGGATAAGACTTTTATCAAACACCAAATGTGCATTATCCAATTCATTGTTTTAAGCATACATGTTGATCAAAGAAGAGTTCACAAAAACACCACAACCAAGCCCAAGCTTTAAAATTTGTCCATGGAGTTGTTTTCCTTCATGGATAGCTGCCATTTTTCACAACTCTTCAAAAGAATCGAGAAAGTATAAGAATTCGGCTATATTCCTGAAATAATCTTTCGAGCATAGAAAATGATTGCCAGAGCAGGGTTAGAGCTCAACAAAAACCTAGGAACCCGCACATTCTCCTCTCGTTCATCTTCTCCAAACCAAGATTTGAAGGTGCTGGTCGACGGAGTTCACAGTGGTTGTCGGAGTAGCTAAGGAGTCCTCCATCTTTGCATCTAACAGTGACCATCAGAGCACTTGAGGAGTCCTCCATCTTCGCATTTCATACCAATGCTCCCAATCGGCATCCTCGACAATGTCCATGCAGCCCTTCGCCTTCACATCTTGCATCCACATTGTGCTCCCATCCCAAAACCTGAGAAAGAAGAAGAAGAAGGAGGAGAAGGAGGGGAGGCAATTGAAGGAATTAGATTTAGGGTTTGCTTTTTTTTCACCCATTTTAGATTTAGGATAATTTAATTAAATTAAAGTTTTAATATTTATTAATTTTTAGTTTTAGTAAATAAGTCCATGTCATTAAGTAATGGACATGTAAACAACCATGCAGACAAATGAATTCATGCCACGTGGTCCTCATTGGCACTTAACGGTCCAAAGTGGACGGCTGCAACGAAAATGTAATAGTGGGGGGACTATCATAAAAAAAATGATTGGAATTATTGGTGCATGAACTCAAAAAGATTAGGGGATTTTGCCGCAAATATCCCATAAAAGAATAACCAATATAGTAAATATGACAATAAATAATTAAATTAAGATTGTGTGCCTGGATATTACATAAAACCAAGAAACGAGAAGCCTTAATGATTATTTCAAAATGTCTCATTATGTAGAGTCCAAGAACTTTACTTAGCTAGTTAGATAGTAGTAGCAATAGTAATAGTTGTAGTATTTTTGTGACTGTGGATTTTGGTTCAGACCGAGATTTAGTTGGACACTCGTAGTAACACTTGTAGATTTTCTAAGTTTAACCTATAGTTTAAGAATATTAATTTTAACCTAAGGTTTGATTAATATGACTGATGTTGATGGTGATATTTATTATATTATAAGGTTTAGATAGACCCAATAAGATAGTAACACTTGTCATATGTATGTTTAATGATAATTAAGTATTTTTGAGGAATAAGTTTATTAAGATTAATATTTGAATATCCTAGGGTCTGTCAGCAGCTTTGAAATCGTTAGAGGACTTAGTCAAGGCTATTTACTCAATTCAAATTAGGCTGAAAATGTGCAATTTCGTGTTTAATATTTCAGCGTATGCCGATATATCGCAGCTATAGGGGGCGATATATCGCCATACGGGGATACGAAAAACACGTAACTTTGCACGATCACCTTGACGAGCCTCGGGCATATTAGCCCAGGCGATATATCGGCTCCTTTGAATAATTTTTGAATGTTTTTGAAACCGAACTCATTTTAATCTTTAACCTCTTGATGAGTCCAGCATCTTTCTGACTGAGTCTTCAGCCTCTGCTAAACGATAATTCAAATATTTTTCAATTAAAAAGCCATTATTTTATTCAAGTTAAATGAAGATCTTTTCATTCTTGAACTCTATAAATAGGACCTAGTACCCAACCATTTATTCATTCATCAAGCTAAGTTCAGAGTCTGCAAGCTGCTAGGTTATTTTTGAGTGCTTAAACACTCGGGTTGGGAATATAAGCTTTAACTTTATAATCTATGTAAACACTCGGGAAGTAAGGTTCATAGTAGTTTCGATTCGAGGTGTAGTTCAGTTATAGAAGCATTCGAGGAATTCATTATTCTAGTTCATTTCTGTGTTATTCTTATAGTTTTCTACTCAAAATCCTAACTCTATTCTTTATTCTTAGTTAGGAAATCTAAGATCATGAACTAAGATTTTTGATAAGTATATTCTCGGTGGTATAGTTCGTCCATTCTTTTCATCCATTTTTCTTTAGTATACTCACCCTTCTATGATGATTTTTAGGAGTGTTCCAAAGTCCCAATCCTGTTCTCATATCCCGGTATATTTGGTAAGGAAAATAGGATAGGATTTTATATGTTATGTTATATGTTATCTTATGATTTATGTGTTATGCTATATGTTATATTATGTATGTTGTAGACTTGGGCATATGACTTGTATAACTAACAAGCACCAATAAATTTATGGGCATATGACTTGCTTAGCCAGCAAGCCCCACAAATCTAATGGGCATATGACTTGTTTAGTTTACGAGCTCCAAGTAATAATGGCCATTATAGTATATGTGACATATGTTTATGATATGTTTTAGTATATGTTGCGGTATGAATTTTATGTATATGATTTATGTGTTAGATTTTCCTTGCTGGGCATTAGGCTCATTCCTTTATGTTTATATGTGCAGGAAAATAGCTATGGTGGCGGAAAGGTTCTTGGCAGCTTGGGAGTTGTGTATTGAGGTAGATTGGAAATGGATGGATTGAGTGTTCGGTTCGAGGATGAAGTCACTTCTTAGTCTTTTAAAAATTATGCTTTATATGTATTTTCTGCACTTTATTTTGTAATCCATTTATTTAAAGTTATGTTATGTTTTCATTTTAAAAACAATGGGATCCCATATCCTACTTTAAATTTTATGTAGTTAACGTTTGTCTTACAAGTTTTAATGAAATTATGATTGGTGAGTTTTATTAAAGATTAGTGTATATGTATAAGTAGTCATTAATGGTCCAAAGTCTAGAATAGTTGGGCCATTACAGTTGGTATCAGAGCAACGGTTCATTCACATGAAGTTCTCCTCGACACACACACTCAAAGCTCTGAATCTGACCGCCAAGTAAGTATTTAAGTTATAGTTATTATGCTTATATGTATAGCTAACGATTTTAGCATTTATGTTTTCAGTTAAGAATGAACGGAGCGTTAACCTATGAAGATATCCGAGCCATTAAGGCTTTAAAGAGAATAAGAGAACCGAGAAACACCATAAGAACACTAGAGAGAATCACTCGGAGACTGCTTTTGTTCCACAGAGAAATAGGTTACCTTCAAGAGTCTAAGCAGATCATGATGAGAGCGACGGTACAATACGTTTTAGTAATTAGACTATTTAGAGATTTTCATCCCGTAATTGCAGCCTTAGAGGAGATATGGGAAACAATGGATGATGAAGATGAACTGCCAGCAGCAATGCGATATTACTTTCTCTTAAATAGGTTCACTTCAAAATCAGAATTTCAGTTTACAAATGAGCAAAAAACATAGGACTTTTACGAACCTTCCTCGAGGACATTTTGAGGCACATGATAATGAAGACTATGAAGAATTAGATGATGATATGCTAGATGAAGGATCGGATGTAGAAGATCCTAATTTTTAGAATAGTTAATTTCATTGTTTGTTTTATTTATTGTTTGTTTTATGGTTGTAATTAGTGAAAACTCTTTTCCAAATTAATATCATGTTATTTTGTTATCATGTATGAGTTTGATTTTTTATTTTCGCAATCATAATAAATAATAAATAATGACCAAGTTCGGTGAGGGTGGATACAAATCAATGAACCAAGTTTCTATATTGAGAGTTAGGGGGCCATAGTAGTGGGAACGATTTTACTGATCCCAGCCCTCCCTCAATATGGTTAACTTTGGAACAAAGATGAGTTTCGAGCCTAAGAATTAAGTCATATAGGATAATTAGAAACAGACTTAGAAATAATAAAGATGGCTTGTTTTTCTAAGTATAAGAACCCATTCTAAAAATAAAGAAGACTTATATAATTTTCATAAGAAGTCATAATCATTACGTCCGAGATATGTTTGTTTTAGAATAAGTTTTTGCCTTAGAGCCTATTAGGTAAAGTTCTAACATGTTTCTTTCAACTATTAGAACTCTGATGCGATGTCACTCAGAAGATCTGCACGCACCAACAGAAATGCCTCCAACGCTGCTCCAGTGAGCAATGAAGCCCCTCCAGTTTGCAGAAGGGGAGTGCATGCTACTGCCAGCCGCAACGCACCGGCACCGGCAGTTGACAACACTGCGAAGATCGCCAGACTGCTACCACAAGTCGAGGAACTTTTGCAGCAACAACGACAACAAGCTCTGCATCAGACTCAACCTCAGCCTCCACCGTAGCCGCAGCCACAGCAAATGGCCTCAGCACCCCAACAAGTTTGTCCATATGGGGGATGGCCAGTGGTGAACTACGCGTCGTATCCAGTACAACACATGGAGCCAGTTTATGAGAGGTTCTGCAAGCAGCACGCTCCAAACTTCGAAGGGACTACATACCCCTTTGAGGCAGAAGAGTGGCTAAGGAATGTGGAGCCAATTCTGACGCACATGAATCTCAGTAATGCGGACCGTATATCCTGTGTCTCGTCATTACTCAAGAAGGATGCCAGGATATGGTGGGACTTGGTCCAGCAATCGCATGATGTTGCCACCATGACATGGACTTGATTTGTGGAGTTGTTCCACAAGAAGTATTACAATTCAGCGGTACTCGCTTCAAGAGTTGAGTAGTTTGCCAACTTAAAGCAAGGTAGTTTATCAGTGGCAGAGTATGCTCGACAGTTCGACCGTCTAGCCAAGTTCGCTCCAGAAATGGTTCCAACCGACTATCTGAGGGTGTCCAAGTTTGTTAGAGGACTTCGACCAAAGATCAAGTTGTGGGTTAAGCTAGCAAACCCAGGAAATACTACGTATGCCGACGTTCTAGAGACAACATAGAAGTAAAGAGGTTGCAGGCTAATGTAAGTAAAGAAGAAGCCAATAAGCCTGAGCCTAGACAGTAGAGTCAACCTCAGACCAGTTGGAACAACAACCATAATAGCAACAATCAGTCCGGCAATGACAGTAATGGTCAGAAGAGAAGGCATCCTGATAACAAGCAATCTGACAACGATAAGAGGGCACAGACAAATAATGGAGGAAATAGGCCGGGTTTTGTGGAATACCCGCCATGTGCTAAGTGTCAGAAGAAACATCCTGGAGAATGTCGCGCAAACACCAAGGAATGTTTTAACTGTGGTCAGGAAGGACACCAGAAAAGAGATTGTCCTCAGCGCAAGCCAGAAGGGAAGAAAGATGACAAGATGGTTCCTGTTAGGGTTTTTGCCTTAACCCAAGGAGAGGCTGATGCTAGCAATAAGGTGGTCACAGGTCAGGTTTCTATCCTCAATAACATATGCTCTGTATTATTTGATTCGGGAGCCAGTCATTTGTATATCTCGTTAGGAATGATAGAAAAACTAGACAAACCTTGTGAAAGATTTAGAACTAGGTTTGTAACCGAGTTGCTTTCGGGAAAAGTAGTTCTATCATCACGGATAGTACAAGGCATATCGATCAAGATTGAGGACGTAGAACTAGAAGGAGACCTGATCGAACTGGTGATCAAGGACTTTGACGTGATACTAGGCATGGACTGGCTGGCACGGCATGGCGCAACCATCGACTGCAAACGCAAGAAGGTGATGTTCGAGACTCTTGACGGCCAGAAACTATGCTTCATGGGACAAGCTTCAGGATTACGCACCCCGTTAGTATCATCTCTCAAAGCTCAAAGAATGATGGAAAAAGGATGTCAAGCGTTCTTAGCCAGCATCACATATGTGGTAAAGGAAGCACCACTCAAGGTTGGAGACGTCCGTATTGTAAGAGAATTCCCAGAGGTATTTCCCGATGACTTGCCAGGATTGCCGTCGACTCAGAAAATTGACTTCACGATAGAATTAGTACCGGGCACCGAGCCTATTTCCAAGGCACCGTATCGGATGGAACCTACGGAACTCAAGGAGTTAAAGACGCGGCTACAAGAACTCCTAGACTTGGGTTTTATTACGCCGAGCCATTCGCCATGGGGAGCCCCGATGCTATTCGTGAAGAAAAACGATGGAAGCATGCAGATGTGTATAGACTATCGCGAGCTGAACAAGGTAACGATTAAGAATAAGTACCCGCTACCTCGGATCGATGACTTGTTTGATCAACTCCGAGGTGTGACTGTATTCTCAAAGATTGATTTACGGTCCAGGTATCATCAGCTCAAGGTAAAGGGAGAAGATATTCCTAAACAGCCTTTAGAACTCGTTATGGACATTACGAGTTCTTGGTTATGTCCTTTGGTCTTACTAATGCACCAGCCGCGTTTATGGACTTGATGAATAGGGTCTTCAAGGACTACTTAGATAAATTCGTCGTAGTGTTCATCAACGACACCTTAGTATACTCTAAGGATGAAGTAGAACACAAGGAACATTTGAGGTTGATTTTGTCACGACTGAAGGAGCATCAACTCTACGCCAAGTTCAAGAAATGCGAGTTTTGGCTTTTGCAAGTGGCGTTCCTCGGGCACATTATATCAAAAGATGGAGTTGCAGTAGACCCATCAAAGGTAGAGGCCGTGAAGGATTGGCCAAGACCAAAGAACGCATCTCAAGTAAAAAGCTTTCTAGGGTTAGTAGGTTATTATAGGAGGTTCATAGAGGGATTTTCTAAGGTAGCCACTTCGCTCACCAACCTGGCCCGAAAACAACAAAGATTCAACTAGAATGATGGATGTGAAGAAAGCTTCCAGTTGCTTAAGGATAAGCTTTGCTCAACACCAGTACTCTGTGTATCGAGACCCAACGATAAGTACGTAGTCTACTGCAATTCATCGAAGCACGGATTGCGTTGCGTGCTGATGCAAAATGATAAGGTGATAGCCTACACCTCACAACAGTTGAAGGAGTACGAGCAGCGCTATCCAACTCACGATATGGAGTTGGCAGCGGTGGTCTTTGCGTTGAAAATCTGGCGCCATTATCTTTACGAAGAACGATGCGAGATTTATACGGACCACAAAAGTTTAAAATACTTCTTTACTCAGAAGGAGCTCAACATGAGGCAGTGCAGGTGGTTAGAATTAGTGAAGGATTACGATTGTGAAATCCTATACCACCCGGGAAAAGCAAACGTAGTTGCCGATGCACGTTGTAGGAAAAGTTATGGAAATTTAGCAATGTTAGCCAGAATAGAAAAGCCGCTACAGCAGGAGCTGATTAGTGCCGGAATAGAAGTAGTTGTCGGCAAACTGGCTAACTTGTCTATCTAGTGGAATCTGCTAGAAGATATACGGATTGGTCAGGGACATGACGACACATTAGCAACACATATGGATGTAGTCCGAGAAGGCAAGACCACAGATTTCTCAATATCTAGTCAAGGTTTATTGAGATATAAGGATCGGGTATGCGTGCCAAATAATCAAAGGATTAAGAAGATGATTCTAGATGAAGCGCACAGTACCCCGTACTCAGTTCACCCAGGGTCTACCAAGATGACTCATGACAGCAAGGTAATCTATTGGTGGCCAGGGATGAAGAAGGATATAGCGGAGTTTGTGTCTAAGTGTCTTGTATGCCAGCAAGTGAAAGCAGAACATCATTGGCCTGCAGGCTTATTGCAACCGCTTAGCGTACCAGAATGGAAGTGGGACGATATAGCTATGGACTTCGTGACAGGTTTGCCAAGGACGAATAAGCAACATGATTCCGCTTGGATAGTAATTGATAGACTAACCAAGTCGGCTCATTTCTTACCTGTTAAGACTTCCTACACGGCAGACCAATATGCAGACATCTACGTCCAAGAGATAGTATGGTTGCATGGAATCCCCAAGACAACAGTGTCAGATAGAGGATCGGTGTTTACATCAAGATTTTGGGGAAGTTTACAGCAAGCTATGGGTACTAAGTTAAGTCTTAGTACAACTTTTCATCCTCAGACAGACGGGCCGTCCGAGCGTACGATTCAGATTTTAGAAGATATGCTACGCACATGTGTACTTGATTTTGGAGGATCATGGAATAAGTACTTGTTGCTGATAGAGTTCTCCTACAGCAATAGCTATCATTCAACGATTGGAATGGCACCTTATGAGTTGCTATATGGAAGAAGGTGCCGATCACCGTTGCACTGGGATGAGGTAGGAGAAAAGCAGCTTCTAGGTCTCGAAGCTGTTAGACAAGCTCAAGAAGCAGTAGCACTTATTAGACAGCGTATTCTTGCTGCTCAAAGCAGTTAGAAAAGCTATGCGGATGCCAAGCGACGCGATGTGGAATTCAAAGTCGGAGAACAGGTCTTCTTGAAGATATCTACTATGAAAGGTGTAAAGCGGTTTGGGAATAAAGGCAAGCTTAGTCCCCGATTTATAGGTCCTTTTGAGATATTGGACAAAGTGGGAGCAGTTGCGTATAGAATAGCCCTACCGCTAGCACTAGCAGATAGTCACAACGTGTTCCACATCTCGATGCTACGCAAGTATGTGTCAGACCCATCTCACGTACTCAAGTATGATACGATAGCACTCCAAAAAGACTTGAGTTACGAGGAACGACCGGTTAGCATCCTGGATAGGGGGTAAAGTAGTTACGGTCCAAGAGCATTCCTAAAGTCAAAGTCCTATGGAGTAATAGTTCTGAACGAGAGGCAACGTGGGAGTTGGAGGAGGACAGGCAAGGTCGGTATCCGGAGTTATTTGGTAAGTAAATTTCGAGGACAAAATTCTTTTTAGTAGGGGAGAGTTGTAGAGTCCAAGAACTTTACTTAGCTAGTTAAATAGTAGTAGCAATAGTAATAGTTGTAGTATTTTTATGACTGTGGATTTTGGTTCAGACCGGGATTTAGTTGGACACTCGTAGTAACACTTGTAGATTTTCTAAGTTTAACCTATAGTTTAAGAATATTAATTTTAACCTAAGGTTTGATTAATATGACTGATGTTGATGGTGATATTTATTATATTATAAGGTTTAGATAGACCCAATAAGATAGTAACACTTGTCATATGTATGTTTAATGATAATTAAGTATTTTTGAGGAATAAGTTTATTAAGATTAATATTTGAATATCCTAGGGTCTGTCAGCAGCTTTGAAATCGTTAGAGGACTTAGTCAAGGCTATTTACTCAATTCAAATTAGGCTGAAAATGTGCAATTTCGTGTTTAATATTTCAGCGTATGTCGATATATTGCAGCTATAGGGGCGATATATCGCCATACGGGGATACGAAAAACACGTAACTTTGCACGATCACCTCGACGAGCCTCGGGCATATTAGCCCAGGCGATATATCGCCTACTAAGGGCGATATATCGGCTCCTTTGAATAATTTTTGAATGTTTTTGAAACCGAACTCATTTTAATCTTTAACCTCTTGATGAGTCCAGCATCTTTCTGACTGAGTCTTCAGCCTCTGCTAAACGATAATTCAAATATTTTTCAATTAAAAAGCCATTATTTTATTCAAGTTAAATGAAGATCTTTTCATTTTTGAACTCTATAAATAGGACCTAGTACCCAGCCATTTATTCATTCATCAAGCTAAGTTCAGAGTCTGCAAGCTGCTAGGTTATTTTTGAGTGCTTAAACACTCGGGTTGGGAATATAAGCTTTAACTTTATAATCTATGTAAACACTCGGGAAGTAAGGTTCATAGTAGTTTCGATTCGAGGTGTAGTTCAGTTATAGAAGCATTCGAGGAATTCATTATTCTAGTTCATTTCTGTGTTATTCTTATAGTTTTCTACTCAAAATTCTAACTCTATTCATTATTCTTGGTTAGGAAATCTAAGATCTTGAACTAAGATTTTTGGTTAGTATATTCTCGGTGGTATAGTTCGTCCATTCTTTTCATCCATTTTTCTTTAGTATACTCACCCTTCTATGATGATTTTTAGGAGTGTTCCAAAGTCCCAATCCTGTTCTCATATCCCGGTATATTTGGTAAGGAAAATAGGATAGGATTTTATATGTTATGTTATATGTTATCTTATGATTTATGTGTTATGCTATATGTTATATTATGTATGTTGTAGACTTGGGCATATGACTTGTATAACTAACAAGCCCCAATAAATTTATGGGCATATGACTTGCTTAGCCAGCAAGCCCCACAAATCTAATGGGCATATGACTTGTTTAGTTTACGAGCCCCAAGTAATAATGTCCATTATATTATATGTAACATATGTTTATGATATGTTTTAGTATATGTTGCGGTATGCATTTTATGTATATAATTTATGTGTTAGATTTTCCTTGCTGGGCATTAGGCTCATTCCTTTATGTTTATATGTGCAGGAAAATAGCTATGGTGGCGGAAAGGTTCTTGGACGCTTGGGAGTTGTGTATTGAGGTAGAATAGAAATGGATGGATTGAGTGTTTGGTTCGAGGATGAATTCGCTTCTTAGTCTTTTAAAATTTATGCTTTATATGTATTTTCCGCACTTTATTTTGTAATCCATTTATTTAAAGTTATGTTATGTTTTCATTTTAAAAACAATGGGATCCCATACCCTACTTTAAATTTTATGTAGTTAACGTTTGTCTTACAAGTTTTAATGAAGTTATGATTGGTAAGTTTGATTAAAGATTAGTGTCTATGTATAAGTAGTCATTAATGGTCCAAAGTCTAGAATAGTTGGGTCATTACACATTATGACATTGAAGATGGATCATACTAATTATAAGCCCAATGACAGTTTTAAAATGCTAAATATTTTCCACTATAATCTGGGTATAATTTTTAATGTTTATTATGTAAACATTTATGATCATGCATAGGTTTCCATTCATTGGGCAAGTGCTCATTAGTTAACTTGTAATGTAGGAAATAGAAATGAGGAGTAGAGTTGACTGAGCTAATTCTACTCAAGATTGTTCATATGTTGAATAGAAGACCAAGTTACCCTTGTGAATTTTATGATACTTATGTATATATAAAGTGAGTTATAAATTTGTTTCCCTTTCAATAAACTGGGGTTGAAGTACAATATGTTTTGTAAAATAAATAAGATATTCTTTAAGGTTTGGTGTATGTACTTATATATATGTATAAAGTTTTAAATTTTCCGCTAATTTTAATGTTTTTATAAACATAGGGAACGTTAAGGTAACACCACCTAGTTATAATAAGACCACAAATTATGTTTTTATATTTAATTATGGTTGGAATGGGGGTTTTACAATAGGTATATAAATATTCTATGTCTTCCTTTTGTCTAAACTCTTTAGCCACCAAGCTTGTTTTAAAGGCATGTATGGTCCCATTGGTGTGGTATTTTCTTCGAAATACCCACTCACAACCTATTGGTTTTGATCATTGTGGTAGATCAATAATTTTCCAAGTATGTTCAGAAATAATTAAATCCATCTCATCATTTATAACCTCCTTCCAAAATGTGGAGTCTCTTGAACACATAGCTTCTTGGAAGGTTTTAGGATCATTCTTTACTTGAAGTACCATTGGATACTTCCTAGTGTCTCTTTCATGATTACCTTCTACTAAGTAAAGAATATCCACTTGTGAGCTCTTATCTTGTGCTCCTACATTTTTTAGCCTTTGGCTTATTCTAATCAATAATGGTGCTCTACAACCCTTAAAGGCAACTCCTTTTGAGTTCCTTCCAATGAGATAGGTTCTTGAGGTTTTTTGTTACTATAGAACAAATTATCAAATAACTCAATTTCTCTTGATTCAATTATGGCATTAGATTCCAAGTTTAATAGTCTATAGGCTTTACTCTTTGAGGCATAGCCTACAAATACACACCATATCACCACTTGGTCCTTTTAGGTTTCATGCTCTTGCAATAGGCAAGGCACCCCACACTTTGAGATATCCTAGGTTGGGCCTATTTCCTTTCTATATCTCATATGATGAAATTTGATTCTTCTCTAAAAGAATCTGGTTTAGAATATGACAAGCGGATGACAAGGCTTCTCCCCATATTGCAAAACTCAAATTTCCATGCAAAAGCATAGCGTTTATCATTTCTACAAATGTTCTATTGTTTCTCTGCGCTATACTATTTTGTTGGGTTGTATAAGGAGATGTACATTCATGTATTATACCATGCCATTCATAAAACAATTGAATTTATTGGAAAACTATTGACCACCCCTATCACTTCTTATTACTTTGATTTTATTTTCTAATTGATTTTCAACTTTGGCTTTATAGATTTTAAACATGCTAAAGGAGTCATCCTTATTCCTAAGCAAGTAAACATATATAAACCTAGAACAATCATCAATAAAGGTAATAAAGTATCTATGCCCACCTCTAGTTATCATTCCATTCAATTCACTTAAATCACTATGTATCAAATCTAACAAATTAGTTTCTCTTTCAACACTAGGATAAGGTTTCTTAACCATTTTAGATCTAACACATAACTCACATTTATCATGCTCAACATCATCACATACAATTAAACCACATTTAATAACTCTTTTAGATGTACTATAACCTATATGAGCAAGTCTATTATGCCACAAAGTAATAGAATTTAAGTCAAGCATCTAACACTAAGATGTAGATGTATTATTGTCAAAATTGGAGTCTTGAGTACATAATTTAATCATAACATCACAAACATTCTCTTTTCCCACAAAGTATTTTCCTTTGGACAAAATTTTCTTATTGTACTCAAACACCGCTTTGATGCCCGATTTTCTCAACAAGTTCCCACTGACAAGATTTATACTCATATCCCGAACATACAACACATTTGTAAGAAGAACTTTATTTACGAGTGTAAAGAAGAGATCCACATTGCCCTTTCCAATTACCTTGGATCTATGCTCATTCCCCATTTTGATTTCATGACCGTCTTTGGTCTCTTTAAATGGCTTGAAGATTCCTCTAACATGAGTTACATGAATCGTGGCACAAGTCTCATACCACCATCCTTGCACTTTGCCTTCAATGGAATTCCTCTCACTCAAGGTTGTAACGAAATCCTCTTCGGTTGTGCTGGATTTGGATCCAAAGTATGTAGATTTTCATAATTTTCATTCTCTAGCTAAGTGACCACTCTTGTCACAAAAAAATCAAGGGCCTTTGACACCCATGAATTTCCCTTCATTCTTCCTTGGGGATAGGTAATTGTCCTTCTTTGAATAAGTTGTAATGCCCTAAACTCCAGGGACCGTTACAGTGTGCCTTTTAAATAGTGCTAAACTCGCTAATCGAGTCATTTGGCCATAATTGTGTAACTAAATATGATTAGCAGTTTAGGGAATAAAAATTTTGGTTAAGATATAACGTTTCATTAGAACGTTTACTGTATACATTGGGATCCCAAAAAATATAATTTAAAGGTTCATTACAAGAAAATATTTACAACCAGCCGATCTAAGTGGCAAAATAGGGTTTAACCCTAGTTCCTCTTTCAACCCTCGGCCGTGGCGGTCGAGCACCCGCATCTGTACACATCGTCACCTAAGCTCTCCAACTCAAGGATGGTCCAACTTTCTTTTGCCTTTACCTGCACCACATAGCACCCATGAGCTGAAGCCCAGCAAGAAAATTCAATATGCTCATGATCAATAATATCATGTCAACAAATCATAAAGTGCATGCCTAGCAATAATAGCCTTCATCACGCATGCAAATAAGTTCAAGTAATGATGGCGTATCTAGGATAAAGAATCATGTCCTCCTGATTGGATGACTATCAAGTCAATCCTAATCAGATGAGTGATTTAACACTGGTGGTTCAGATAACCATGCTGGGCTTATAGCCCTAAATAAAAGAGTGGCAGTTGTAAAAGTCACTAAGGTGGGTTCCGTTCCCTTTACAGATAAGTGATCACGTCACTTGCTTAAACAGAATAAATGATTGATAAGCAAGTCACCAATGCAAACCAATCAAGTGACCATAGAGTCACTACTGTGGGTACCGCTCCCTTAGCCATGTGAGGATATGGTCACCTGGGCTTTACAAATAAGTGATCATTTCACTAGCTTAAACAAGGTAGGCATTTGATGAAATAGTCACCAACATAAACCTACCGAGTGACCATAGAGTCACTAATGTTTCCCTTAGCCATGTGACAAAATGGTCACCTAGGCCTTTGGCCCTGGCCCTGAGTAACTAGTCATAGAACTAGGCAAAAGGGGAGTGACCATAGGGTCACAACTGTGGGTACTGCTCCCTTATCCATGTGACGATAGGGTCACCTGGGCCTTTGGCCCCGGCTCTGAGTAACTAGTCATAGAACTAGGCAAGTGCTTATAATTTTCATCGAACTTAGGGTTGGTCCAGCATTAATGCTCCATATGAGTCATCCAATGCAGATATCGATTAGATCTAATCTTTTATCGTCTCTACGTTCATGACATTTATGTCGCTCCTGACTCTTAGGTCAGTAACACACGACCAGTGCTCAAAACTACTGTCGAACTTGACTAGTAAGTCATAGCTTCACAGCTAGTTCTGACACCATTGCCGATTCTGACTAGTAAGTCAGCGCCACACACAAGTAAGCAATGCTACCAGACATATATCATATGTCAAATATCCGAATACAGGGCATTCACCATGCTTACTTAACAATTGCTAGCATAATTAGGATCATGCATAAACATAGAGACTCAAGCTCTGATCAATCTCATATTTAACACTCATGGCATGCCCTAACCACATGTTTCTCCTGCATCACATGCATCACATTTAAACTCTCGACATGCCTCAATAATAACCATGCATGTCACATATGGGGTGCAGTTTTCTTACCTCTGGTCCAAGCACATGTTACCAATAAACATGCCACAAGCACGATCCTGATTCCAAGCCCCTAGTGATAACCTAGTCACAACCATAATATAAAACCTCATAAAAATGAGTAAATAAATACTTCCAAACCCAACCCAAGCCTCCGAGACGTCGAATCCCACTCAACTAGGTAGTAGGATCGATCCCAAGCCCTTAGAGTTAAGTTCCCATGACAAAAACACAATTTTGGCAACTTTTTCCCTTAAGGGCCGCGACCTTCCATGCACCATGTCGCGACCCACCCCCCTGACAGAGCCTCCTCCTCCTTCAGCAAGCTTGGGCCGCGGCGCCATAGAACAGGGCCGCGGTCCAACCTCGAACCAGCCATTTTTCCTCGTTTTCTCCTTTTTCAAACTTTCCATAAACCTATCCAAACATCTCCAAACTCAAAAATCAAAGTTTCCAAACATCCCCATGATTCAAAACCAACAAAACCCAAGCTTCATATCAATAAAAAACTCATCAAAACACAAAGTCCAATTCAAGCTTAAAAACTTTAAAAACTTAGAACTTAAAAATTGAATTACCTCTGATTGAGTTGTTTCCCAACTAAATCCTCCGGCTAATAAGCTTCTAATCTTTCCTAGGATCGCTATGCCTCGATCCTCGCTTGAATCTAAGTCCTAGAACTCAAGTTTCCTTCGAAAATGCGATCGGGAGACGAAAATGGAACTTTGAGGGAGAGAGAACTTACTGAACGTTCTAATTATTTCTTAACTGGTTACTTCAAGCTTAAGTAGCCTCAAACAAATCCTAACGCTCGGGGTCCCGAAAACGTCCCCGGGGAAAAATTAGTCAAAACCTCCAAAATTTCCCCCTGATCTTACTATCTCCCAATTTATCATCAAATACTTATTCCCATTACCCAATAACCCGGTAATGTGCTAAATACCCCTTGACTCACTCCGAGACAAGAATAAATCCCGTTGTGACTATTTCACTATCTTACCTCCTAAGATCGTCTCGTGCTGAGTAACCCTAGCATAACCAAATAATATTAAAGCACCACACACATATCACATATATGCCAAATATGCCCGAAATGGCCAAAATATAAAAATCACCCAATTAATCAGAAATGGGTTCACATGCATATTTAATACACCTAACACATGCATATTATCATTAAATAGTATAATAAATTAATTATGGCCCTCCCGGCCTCCTAATCAAGGTCCTAAACCTTATTAGGAAATTTGGGGCATTACATAAGTCTTCTTATAAGATTTCCCCTTTGATTGAGAGTGTTTCTCTATGGCATTAGCCTTGGATGTCCCTCCATTAGACTCTTCCATACACTTGTCTCTAGAACGAGACTCTTCTTCAATTCTTAGGAGCTTCAGGATTTCTTCCAATGATATCTCCTCATTCTTATAGAGAATTTCTTCCTATAGACCCTCCAAGATGGAGGCAACTTGGATATTATAACACACACAATAAATAAAGGACTTCGGCAAGGTTATCTTTAGAGTAGGCAACTTATTCATAATAACTTTTAATTCATGCACTTAAGGAAGTAGGGGTTTTTCATCAAAAATTTAAATTCCATTTATTGAGTTATAAGAAATTTATTGGCACCTTCTTCGGCTTTGTATTTATTCTCAAGTTCTTTCCAAATTTCCTTAGACGATGTTATGTTGGTGTAGAGATCGTAAATATGATCCGAGAGATCGTTGAGGATGTGGCCACGACATATAAGTTCATCTTCTTTACACTTCTTACTCTCCTTAATCACTTCTTGAGAATCATTGTCCTTTGGTGCAAATAATTCCTTCAAATCTTTGTCTAAGAAGTAGTAGACCTTCAAAGTTGTGAGAATGAACTTTATCTTGTCTTGCCAATGAACAAAGTTAAAGCCTTCAAATCGATATAGCCTCACTAGATCTTGGAACATGAACTTGAGGGCTGAGATAGATGAACAATCTTCTATGGTATTTAGGATAGAGTTTTGAAACAAGAAACCTAGGTATAAATAATCTTAGAGGAGAAATCTAGAGTTTTGGAATAGAGATTTTCGTTATTAATATGGTTTATAAACATAACAGGAATATTGTAATTTAAGAGAATTAATCACAATATATCAATATACACAATGGAAGAATAACACAAATATGATCAAGATGAAGAAATGACATTTATAGAGAGAAACCCTAGTTACATAAAATCATAAAGTTATGGTATTATGTGATCAAACAATGGAGATGAACATGAAGGCTTGACACTATATAATTGTTGTCCAAAAAACTCTATTCCTAGCCTCCCATGAGAGATTGCTTGAAGCTACTGCAATGGTTGAATGAGTTTGAGATTAACAAGCCTTGGTCTTCAAACAAGTCAAGGTTTCTTGATGAAGATCTTGGAGAAAAATAGTAATCTTTATGAGTTAGAGAGAAAGTGGGTTTTAGAGAGAGAGTAGAGAGTAATCAATTCACCAAAATCTCAAATGAACCCCTTAAATAGTATAAGAATCGTCATTAGGTTTAACCAATGAGATTATAACATTTTAAAATAAGTTTTGGATCCAAAGACATGTAACTGTACAAGTCCATACGGATGGCCCACGCGAGACATCTCTTGGAAGGCGATGTATCGCCCTTATGAAGTCAATGCATCGCCTGTCTGGGCTGTCGTAAGACAGGTGGTGCAACACCTGTAATACTGACTTTTGACCTCATACATCAACCCAAGACACCTCAAAATGCCTCCAAACTTTTTGGGTACTCTTATATACTCCAAAGAAACACTTTGAACCCAAAAAGATAATTTTTAAGTTCCTACAACAAAAGTCAATACGCTCATGTTGACTTTAGTGAAATCGTGATGGTTTTGCACCTCTTTGTACATAACTAATTTGACTATGTATTGTACCAATCCTAACACTATGCAATCAATGAAGGAGGTAGCACTCAACCTAGCACGCCTAAATTTGGGCATCCTCAACCATCTCATGTTCAAGTACCAAAGTGCGAACGAGTGAAGAATAACACCATTGTCAGATTGTGAGACCTCCATAATAAAGAAAGAGCCTAACTAGACGACCAGCCTCACATTGCTTATCCCCACATAGCGAGACAAACAAAAACAACAAGATTAGAGATACTAAGTCAAGCCTCTAGTATATCTATATATGAAAGTGTATTTATCTGACAAGTGGTCGAGCTCGTAAAGAGTAAAGGTTTCATATCCACAACCAATTGAGTAATAGAAGTGTAACACTCTACTTCCTTAGAGTCGTTACCATGTGATTTTAAAATGTGCCGATAGCTCGCTAATCGAGGTTTTAGATCGAAAAGTGTGATAAAAATGGGATGAAGACTCATTTAACAGAATTTAATTGTAAAAGATTTTGACATTCATTAAACTCACAAAAGTGATACATTGGGATCCCAAAATATTTTTTCAAAAATGTATTACAATTCAAAAGTTAAGATACAATCGACCTATGTGACAAAACCAACTATTTAAAGCATATTCCTCAAAACAACCCCGACCATGGCAGCCAGGTAGGCTGAACATGTATGTGCCGCTCCATGCCCTCCAACTCATGCTTGGTCGGCCTTTCCTTTGCCCTTACCTGCACCATAGAGCACTCATGAGACAAGGCCCAACAAGAAAACTCAATGCATAGCATATGACACCTCAATCCAGTAATACACAACTTAAACAGATAGCAGATTAAACACATAGCGACCTATGCTGAGCCAGGTGCTTTATCAGGGATTGGGTTCACGGTCTTCACCAAGCAGGTGAGTACAACACCCTTAGGGGGTCTCACCCTAGTGGCCTGCATTCAGCATGCTTAAAGTCGATCCTGGCTTTTGCCATCCATGGCCATCGCCGTTTCTGGCCTTCGCCATTCCCGGCCTTGGCCGATCGTTCATAATTATGCAAACATACCATATCAACTAAAAATATTCACACACACACTATACACAAATAATAGGGTCATGCTCTGCTCTATGGGCACAAACAGTTTTCTTACTTGTGTCTCGAGCTGACTAATTAATGTGATCCCGAGCACGATCCCCTAACACGAGCCTTGGCGGTAACACCTAGTCACAACGCAATAATAATAATCCATCAAGCCCTAAATCAATAAAGAACTTCATAAAAATATTCTAGCCTCTGAGACCTCAAATTATACTATATTGGGTAGTAGAACCCTTCCCGAGCCCTTAAATTTGGGTAGCTTAAAGCCCTGTTTTGGTCATTTTCCCTAATTTGAGTTGGGGCCCGCTACAAGTCAGAGAGCCTTGGGGCTTTCTTCTATGGGACACGGGCTGTGGCGCGCCCTGCTTGCGTTGTGGCACTGGGCAAAATTAGAGGCTTCCCAAGCCTCTTCGCACACATGGGTCGTGGCGCCTGAAGAACAGGGCTGCGACTCGAGCCCAAAACCCAAGAATTCCCATGAATTTTTACAAGCTAAACTCCCTAAATCTCACCAAATTTCAAAATCCATATCAAAACAAATCAGCAATATTAATACCCCAAATCTTATCTCGTAACTCAACTGAAATCCATAAACCAGGTCAAGGTTTAAAACTAAGAAAAACCTCAAGATCACAGTAGAACAAAGCCAAAAATTCAGTACAAAATTCTTACCTCAACATTATGAATCAAGCCTTGAGTTATCCCTAGCCAAATCCCCAGCTTCAGCCCACAAATTCCTAAGCTGATCCCCCAAGAATTCCACCAAATTCCCAAGTACTCCAGGGAGAGAGAGAGAGAGAGATAGAGAAATAGTGCCGAGTAGAGACAAAGAGAGATAAGGCTGAGAGAATGTAAGTTTCCTTCCTAGGTGTTCTATTGGTATCTAGAGCCTACCCATGTCTATCTCCAATTTCCAAAAATGACTAAACTACCCCTAGATAAATCCCTAGCCACTTAATGCCACCGAGGGCAATCTTGTCATTTGCCACATTCCTGCTAATTCCTCGAATAGTCCTATAAATCGCCATTAATCCCAACATACCCAAATAATCGCTAAGTCACTACCTGTTACCCGGTAATCACAAACACGTGCTACATTCCCAAAATACCCCAGGCTCACCCCGAGCCGAGTATTCGACCCCGTTGTGACTATTCTGCTATCCTGCTCCCAAGAACTGTCTCGGATCACACATCACATTTATATCTCCACAATATTGTGGTCTCAGTCATAACACACACATAATCATAATTATGCCCTCAACATGCCAAAATTACAAATATGCCCCTATTAACCAAAATGGGCCCACATGCACATTTAATTCACCTAAACATGCACTTATAATCACATAATCATTTAATCCACGTAATAACATAATTAAATCAATTATGGCAATCCTGGCAAGCTAATTAAGGCATTAAGCCTTATTATTAGATTTGGGACATTACAACTATCCCCTCCTTATAGAAATTTTGTCCTTGAAATTTACCTGAATAACTCGGGATATCGATCCCGCATATCAGAGTCAAGTTCCCAAGTTGCCTCTTCCACTTTTTTGTTCCTCCATAGCACTTTGACTAAGGCAATGGTCTTGTTCCGCAAGACTTTATCTTTTTGGTCTAGAATCTGAACCGACTTCTCCTTATAAGACAAATTTTGATCTAGCTCCAGGTTTTCAAATCTCAGCGCATGTGTAGAATCTGATACGTACTTCCGGAGCATGGACACATGAAATACGTTGTGAACCCCTGATAAAGCTGGAGGCATAGCCAATATGTAAGCTACCTCTCAACCCCATTCCAGAATCTCAAAGGGGCCAACAAACCTAGGACTTAACTTGCCTTTCACTTGAAATCGTTTCACTCCTCTCAAAGGAGCAACTCTGAGGAACACATGATCACCAACTTGAAACTCTACACTTCTATGTTTCAAGTCTGAGTAACTCTTCTGTCTACTCTGGGAGGCGAGCATTCAAGCTCTAATCTTTTCAATCGCCTCATCCATCCTTTTAACAACCTCAGGACCTAAGTACTTCCTCTCACCTGTCTCATCCCAATGGATGAGCGATCTGCACTTCCTCCCATACAACATTTCATACGAGGCCACTCCGATAGTCGCCTAATAACTGTTATTATAAGAAAACTCAATCAGAGAGAGATACTTACTCCAAGATCCCCCAAAATCCAGCACACAGGCCCACAACCTATCCTCCAGTATCTCAATCATCCTCTCAGACTGTCCATCCTTCGGAGGATGACAGGCGGTGCTGAATCACATCTGTGTACCCATAGCATTCTGCAGGCTCTCCCAAAACTTAGAGGTGAAGGTAGGGTCCCTTTCAGATACTATCAACCTTGGAGCCCCATGAATTTGCACAATTTCCTTCACATACAACTCAGCATACTGCTCCACTACATGAGTTGTTCTAATTGGCAAAAAGTGGGATGATTTGGTGTACCTATCCACAATCACCCACAGAGAATCATATTGTCCCACTGTCTTCGACAATCCAACCATGAAGTCTATGGTGATATCCTTCCACTTCCACTCCGGAATTCCTAAAGGCTGCAGCAACCCTGCTGGCCTTTGATGTTCAGCTTTCACCTGCTGACAAGTTAAACATTTGGCCACATACTCCACTACATCCTTCTTCATCTCTAGCCACCAATACATAGTCCTCAAGTCATGGTACATCTTCGTCTTACTCAGATGTAAGGAGTAAGGAGTGGTATGAGACTCATCTAGAATCTCCCGCCTGATACCAGAATCTATCAGAACGCAAATCCAACCTTTATACCTGAGTAAACCCAACTCTGAAATAGAAAAGTCCTCAGCCACTCTGGCTAAGACATCCTCCTTGTGTTTCCTTAACTGTGGATCCTCCTTCTACGATCCCCCAATCCTCTCAAGGAGCGTGGACTGGAGAGTAATATTGGCTAGCTGACCAACTACCAATTCAATTCCTGCTCTAGTCATCTCTTTAGCTAACTTTTCAAATATCTACCTCGAACTGAATAACTACTCTGGGCCCTTCCGAATCAATGCATCAGCCACCACATTGGGCTTCCCTGGATGGTACAAAATATCACAGTCATGGTCATTCACCAACTCCAGCCAACGCCTTTGGCGTATATTCAGATCCTTCTGTGTAAAGAAATACTTAAAAATTTTATGGTGAATGTATATTTTGCACTTCTCTCCATACAAATAATGCCTCCAAAATGTTTGGTGGCATTTGGAGCATTTTTGGGACCTTTGGAAGTATCCAAAGTCAGAGGGGGTGGCGATACGTCGCCGCCCATGAGGCAACACATCACCTGAAGGCTAGGGTTTCCAGAACCCTAGCAGGTGTCGCGTCGCCTGCTGTATAACGTGGACTTACGAAAATTCTCCCAATTACGTGTTTTACAAGTCTAATCCTATTGGTTGGACTTAATGATGGTGCCTACTGTATATAAGGATCAAAATAGTGATTTGAGAGAATTGATCACTCTCTCTAATCTCTGTCTACCCTTTCTCTCTCTCTAGCTCCAAGAATCTCTAGTTTTCTCCAAGAACTCTCTAAGAAAGTGCTTGACTTAGAGATTTGAAGGCTTGTTCAATCTCAATCCTCATTTCCTCAAGAGAAGGCCTCAAGCATCAATGGTGGCTGGAAAATAGAGTATTAGGATATCTTTCTACAATGTGTATAAGCCTTGGTTTGTGTTTGGTTTGCTCAAAGTGGAGAATTTGCCTAGGGTTTGAAGTTTCATCAAAACTTGAAGAACACCATTGTTCTACTTGGGTTTGCATGTTCTTTCTTAATCTTTTTTAAGTCTTTTTCAATCCAAATTTTGTGTAGATTCTATTTTTTGTGGTATTGTTATCTCACTCTCCCCCAACACTCTAATAATCTATAGTCTAAGATAGCATATCATGGAAGAATCTAATTCTCTTTCGGCATTGAGATTCGTAACTCAAGACTTTGTTAGATAAGATAGATTTGATGGGACTAACTTTGTTCGTTGGCAAGACAAAATTAGATTCTTGCTCACCGCTTTGAAGGTTTTCTATGTCTTTGAAAATGACCTAAAAGCCTTGGAAGAGCCAAAGGAATACGATACTCAAGAACTTGTCAAAGAAAGGAAGAAGGGTGAAGAAGATGAATTGATTTCTAGGGCTCACATCCTCATTGTTCTATCGGATATGCTCTATGATCTCTACACCAACACCAAGACCGCCAAGGAGATTTGGGAGGCCTTGGAAAAGAAGTACAAAGTGGAAGAGGAAGGTACAAAGAAATTATTTATTACTCAATATATGGAATTTAAATTTACGATGATAAACCCCTTCTCCCTCAAATTCATGAGCTACAAATTATTGTGAATAAATTGTCTACTCTTAAAATTGTATTGCCGAAACAATTTCTTGTGGGTGCCATTATAGCCAAGTTACCTCCTTCATGGAGATGCTATAGGAAAAATATGCTCCATAGAAATGAAGATATTTCTTTGGAGGAAATTCTCAAACACTTGAAAATTGAGGAGGAATCTCGTTCTAGAGATATGAATGATGAGAAGTCCAATGGAGAGACTTCTAAGGCTAGTGTTGTGGAAAATCCTCCTAACAAGGGCAAAGGAAATGACAAGAACAAGGACAAGGGCCAAAAACCCTTGCGGCCCAAGAAGAGTGAGGGACAATTCAAGAGTTCCAATGGACGTTGATTTGTGTGTGGAAAGAATGGCCACTTTACTAGAGATTGCAGGTACAAGAGGTGCCATAACAATGAGGCAAAAGTCAATTCAGCCCAAGTGGAACTAGTGGCAACTGTAATGCCCCGAATTTCCTAATAAGGGTTAGGACCTTGATTAGGAGGCCGGGAGGGCCATAATTGATTAGGGTGCATATTGTGATTTGTGAATGAGATCCCATTATTATGGAGATATATTCGAGCTATTCGGTATGAGACGGTCATATATAATGGATTCGCAGTTTTTCCATAACGGGGTCAATTTTGGGGTAATAGAAATATTTATTTGATGATAAATTGGGAATATTTGAGATCAGGAGGAAATTTCGGAGGTTTTGACTATAATATCCTCGGGGGTGTTTTCGGGACCCCGAGCACTAGGTTTTATTTGAGGTTACTTAAGTTTGAAGTAGCTTATCAGATAGAACGTACGTTAGAAAACCTCTCGTTCTCCTTCGTTAGTTCAGTTTTGCTATCCGAAGCATTTTCGAAGAAATCTTGAGTTCTAGGAGTCAGAATCGAGCGAGGATTAAGGCATAGCGATCCTAGGAAATATTATAAGCTTCTTAACTGAAGGATTCGATGGAGAGCAACCCAATCGAAGGTAATCTAAGTTTAAGTTTTGAGTTTTTAGAGTTTTTAAGCTTAGAATTATATTTTGTAAATCGTTGAGTTTTTGGTTCATTCGATCCTTGGGTTTTGAGGATTTTAGAGTATTGGGAAGCTTGGGAACTTTGATTTTATGATTGGGGAATGTTTAGATATGATTTTTGAGGCTTTGGAGTGTTAAAAACGAGTTTGGGAATGGCCCAGGGTTGGGGGTCGCGGCCTTGTTCTTGGGGTGTCGCGGCCCTGGCTTGAGGAAGCAGGTGGAGGAAGAAGAACCTGCTGGGCGCCACGACCCTTGATGAAGGGCGCCGCAGCCCTTGGCTCAGAAAATTCTAGGGGTCGCGGCCCAAGGTGCTAGGGTCGCAACCCTTGCCCAGTTTTCACCCCGTTTGCTCGTTTTGACCCAGGGAACTTAGTTGTAGGCCTCGGGAGTGTTCCTACCACTTGGATTAGTGTGTATTGATCTTCCGGAGGCTAGATATTGGTTTGGAAACCTATGTTGATCATTTTATTGATGGTGTCCCGTATTTGGTTATGACTAGTTGACCGCTAAAGGACAAAAAGTTGATCATTCTCAAGGGTCGTTCTTTTATCCATTCTAGCTCGAATCTGAGGTAAGAAAACTGCACCCTATGTTTATGTGACATGCATGGTTGTTCTTGATGCATGTTGGATGCTTAAATGTAATGCATATGATGCACGAGAAATATGTGATTAGGGCATGTTGTGAATATTGAACATGAGATTGGTCAGAGCTTGAGTCTCTGTGTTTATGCACGGTCCTAATTATGCTGGTAGTGTTTAAGTAAGCATGCGGAATACCTTAGATTCAGATATTTTGCATATGTTATATGTAGGTAGCATCGCTTGCTTATGTGTGGGGCATTGACTTATTAGTCAGAATCGGCAATGGTGTCAGATCCGTCTGTGAGGCTGTGACTGATTAGTCAAGTTCACAACAGGTTGAGCACTGGTCATGTTTCACTGACCTGAGAGTCAGAAACGGCATAAGTGTCGAGGACACAGGGTCAAATGAAGATTAGATCTTATCGATATCAGCATTGAATGGCTCTATGGCATTAATGCTGGACCGACCCTAGGGTTGATGAAACTTATAAGCGATTTGCTAGTTTAAGACTAGTTACTCAGAGCCAGGGCATAGGGCCCCGGTGACTGTTTGTCACATGGCTAGGGAATGTTGTTCCATAGTTATGACTCTAGGGTCATGAGGAAGGTTATGTTGGTGACTAATCATCATGCACCTATCCTGCTTTAGCTAGTGAAAGGATCACTTATTTATCACGAGGAAGGTTATGTTGGTGTCTAATCATCATGCACCTATCCTATTTAAGCTAGTGAAAGGATCACTTATTTATAAAGGGAACGGATCCCACCTTAGTGACTTGTACCACTATCACTCTTTTATTCAGGGCTATCAACCCGGTATGGTTACCCAAACCACCAGTGATAAATCACTTATCTGATTGAGATTGACTTGATAGTCGTCCACCCAGGAGGGCAGGATTCTTTATCCTGGATACCCAACACTATGTGAATCAGTTTGCCTGCTTGATTAGGGCTATATATTCTAGGCATGTGCCTTATGATTTGATGACATGTTATTATTGTTCATGTGCATATTGAGTTTTCTTGCTGGGCTTCGGCTCACGGGTGCTATGTGGTGCAGGTAAAGGCAAAAGAAAGCTGGACCATCCTTGAGTTGGAGAGCTTAGGTGATGAAGTGTACATATGCAGCTGCTCGACCACCACGGCCGAGGTTTGAAGAGGAACTAGGGTTAAACCCTGTTTTGCCGCTTAGATCGGCCTGTTGTAAATATTTTCTTGTAGTAGACATTGAAATTATATTTTTGGGATCCCAAGGTATATATATTAAATGTTCTAGTAAAACGTTATATCTTAACCAAAAATTTTAATCCCTAAACCGCTAATCATACTTAGTTACACGATTTTAGCCAAATGACTCGATTAGCGAGTTTAGCACTGTTTACAAGGCACACCATAACGGTCCTTGGAGTTAGGGAAAGCCTTGCTATCTGCTTGTCATATTTTGAATCGTATTCCCGTGAATAAAAATAATATATCTCCATATGAGTTTTGAAAAGGAAAGAAACCAAAAATTAGTTTTCTTAAAGTATAGGGGTGTCTTGTTTATTGCAAGAGCACCGATCCAAAAAGGACCAAGTTGGGTCCAAGAGCTATAAGATGTGCATTTGTGGGTTATGCTCAAAATAGCAAAACTTATAGATTATTAGAATTGGAGTCTAATATAATAATTGAATCTAGAGAGGTTGAGTTCTTTGAGAACATGTCATGCAATGACAACAAGTTAGAATAACCTCAAACTAGAGAGCCTCAAGAGGATACTCCTAGAATAGTTGGCAAGAAACCTCAATTTCCTAGAAGAAGCCAAAGGCTCAAAGATTTGGAATCAAATAAGAAGTGTTCTCCAATAGAGACACTATATATCTTGTTGAAGGTCATAATGAAGAAGTTACTTGGAAACATCCAATAGTACTTCAAATAGAAGATAATCCCAAAACCATCAAGGAAGCAATGTCCTATGGGGACTCTGCTTTTTATAAGGAGGCAGTTAATGATGAAATGGATTAAATTATGTCAAACCACACTTGGGAATTGGTTGACCTTACAAAGGGGTCCAAACCAATTGGGTGCAAATGGGTATTTAGACAGAAATACCATACTGATGGCTCCATACAAACCTTCAAGGCCAGGCTAGTAGCCAAATGTTTCAAACAAAGAGAGGGAATAGATTATTTTGACACATATGCACTGCTAGCAAGAACTACTTCTATAAGGTTGTTGTTTACCTTATCATCTATATACAACCTTTATGTTCACCAAATGGATGCCAAAACGACATTCCTAAATGGGGATCTTGAGGAGGAGGTCTATATGGAACAACACGAAGGTTTTGTTCTTCAAGGAAATGAACATAAAGTATGTAGACTTGTCAAATCATTATATGGTTTGAACAAGCTCCAAAACAATTGCATGAGAAGTTTGATAAAGTCATTGTTACTAATGGATTTCAACACAACAATGCAGACAAGTGCTTATACTCTAAGACTTGTGGTGACTATGTCATACTTGTGTGTCTATATGTAGATGATATGTTGATTTTGAGTAATTACATGAAAGGAATAATGGAAACGAAGAGGTTTTTATCTTCTAAATTCAAAATGAAAGACCTTGGAGAGGTGGGTACCATTCTAAGTATCAAAGTTAGAAGGAATAGTGGGGGTTTTGTGTTAAGTCTAACCCACTATGTTGAGAAAGTGCTCGACAAATTTAGTCATCTCAAAATCAAAGAGGCACATACACCATTTGATTCAAACATGAAGTTTGAAAAGAATGAAGGAAGAGCGGTGGCTCAATTAGAATATGCAAGTGCAATAGGTAGTCTAATGTACGCCTGTAACGCTCTGGATAACCTAGATTGTTACACTGTGTATTTAAAATAGTGCAAGACTTGCTAATCAAGTCGTTTGAACAATAATGTGTTCCTAAAGTCAACTATCAGGTTAGGGTTAAAAGATTTTGATAATAAATGGTTAATTTTCATTAAAATAGATATTTGGTACATGGGATCCCAAAAACATGGTATAAGTGATAATTTACAACTCTCAATAGTTTAATACAATCAAAAGCCATTCTAATGGCAAAATACAAGTTTTAGGGCTCTTCCCTGTACTTTCTCTCGGTCGTGGCGGACGAGCAGCTGACTATGTACACTGCGGCACCCATAGCTCTCCAACTCATGGTTGGTCCAGTTTCCCTTTGCCTTTACCTGCACCACGTAGCACCCGTGAGCCAAGGTCCAGCAAGAAAACCATAAACAGTAAGCGCATATAACAACAATGATATTAAATTAGTCTTAACTCATTTAGGTCAGTCATTTAACAGAATTCATGCATATAACTAAACAATAGTAAACACATCACCTCAAACACATATCGAAACCAATTACACAAATGATCATGGTTGGCACACTTAGGGCGAGCCCTCTGTTTTTCCAGCTGACCCCGGCTCACTTAGGTCGACACCCTTAGGCAGTTCATTCTCAAATAACATAACAATCGCACAATTACATAGTACATGTATGCAAATACTGGGAACCTCAGTCCCGTTCACAAGCACAAGGATGCAGTCTTTTTACCTCGAATCCCAAGCGAAGAATACAGAGCGGTCCCGAGCACGATCCTCAGTCCTGAGCCTTGGCGATAAACCTAGTCACAATGTCAATGGGTAATCATGAATTTCTAATCCAAATAAATACTTAGGAAATAATAGCTAGCCTCTGGGACCTTGATTTCTACTAAACCGGGTAGTAGAAATCGTCCTGAGCGCCTAAGTTTGAATTCTCGAGCCTCCCCGAACCTTAAACCTTATTCCCCTTAATTTCCCCATTGTGGGCTACGACTTGCCCTTCAGGGCCGCGGGCCACCCCTTAGACAAAGGCTTAATCCCCCACTAATGGAGGACACGGGCCGCGACCAGCTCTCCCCCGAGTCGCGGCTCGCCTGGCGAACAGAGGCTCCCAGCCTCCAAAAATTCATGCGGATCGTGGCACCTGAGGAACAGGGTCGCGACCCGAGCCCCTAAACCCAGAAAATCCTCCATTTTCTCAACATTTCTCCTTGAGCCTAACCTCAATTTCATACCCCAAATGACCAGCCAAACTCAATTTCAAGCTCAGAATTCCTATTCTCATACCCCAATCATCATAACTAACCCATAGCCATTTTCTTACACCATTTAACATCCACAACTAGCTAACAATCAAGACTCATGCAAACTCAAACCTTCAACATGGTTTCAACAAAATTTTAAAGAAACTAACTTGAATATTTACCTCATATTGCAGCCTAATTCCTCAGCAAGGGCGTTGGGTGATCCCAGCTTAACCCCCTAGATTCCCACAACTGAATTCCCTGGTTCAATTCATCAAGAATTCCTCAAACTTAAGAGAGAGAGGTAGAGAACCGTGAGTGAGAGGGAAAGGGAGAGTGTATGAGAAATTTCTTAGAGTTTCAGATCATTCCCTACACTTTTGAGTATATCCTCACCCAACAAAAGACTATTTTGCCCAAGCTTATTAGTCCTCTAAGGGGTAAACCGGTCATTTCCCCCCGGTTCTCGCTAATTCCTCAATTGTTCCTACTATTAAGCAATTAACCCTGTCACGTCTAATAAATTACCAAATGCTCATTCGTTACCCAATAAATCCCAAAATATTCTCTAAATTCAAAAAAAAAGAAAACTCCCAGCCTCCCCCGAGCCGGGTATTTAAACCCCGCTGTTACTATTTTGCTAATCCGCTGTTACTATCTCGAGCAACATAATGTAAATATATCCACATAATAATGGGGTCTCAACCATCTATCACATATAATCATATGTATGCCCTCAACGGGCCCAAAATTACAGATATGCCCTTATGGACGATAAAGGGCCCACATGCATATTTAATACTCATAAACGTGCATATAATATATTCATATAATCATGTTAATCATGCATGCCACATAGTCACGCATTTAGCCAATTAAATATACATACATCCAGTTATGACCTCCCAGCACGCTAATCAAGGCACTAAGCCCTATTAGAAAATTTTGGGTCGTTACAATGCCACTCATTGCACAAGAGAGGATATTGCATATGCGGTTAGTAAACTTAGTAGGTTTACTAGCAATCCAAGTATCAAGCATTGGAAAGTTATTGAGATAATACTTGGTTATCTTAAGGGTACCAAAGAGCACAGTCTTCCCTATACAAATTTTCCAAAGATACTTGAAGGATATTCCAATGCTTATTAGATATCGGAATTGGAGATAATCTCTCCACAACCAGTTGGGTGTTTACTCTTGGAGGAGGGGAAATCTCATAGGGCTCCAAGAAGCAAACGTGTGTATCACACTCAACCATGGAAGCAGAGTTCATAGCTTTAGCGGCAACCGGCAAAGAGGTCGAGTGGCTTAGGAATCTCATGATGGATATTCCTTTAACCATGGATATGGTACCAACAATTTTAATACATTGTGATAGCCAATCTGCACTTGTTAGAGCATATAATAGTGTGTATAATGGAAAGTCTAGACAGATTAGTCTAAGACATGAATATATGAGACAATTGATTCAAGATGGAATCATATCGATCTCATATGTTAAAACAAGTGAGAACTTAGCGGATCCATTTACAAATCTCTTGTGAGAAGGTTAGTAAGTTCTACTTCAAAAGGGATGGGATTGAAACTCCTAGAAGAATAGATTCACCAATGATGGAAACCCAACTCTCAACTTTTACAAATCAAGGGAAAGAGTTCAATGGGTAAGAACAAGTCATTGATAAGTGAATAGTTTCAACACTAACATTTATGATGAATTCCATCTGAGATGGTTAGTGTTGGTTGCTACCGAGTTAGGGTTAAGCATATGGATTTAAATGACGTTCAGTTGAGTGTAACAAGCATCTATAAAGGTAGCAAAAATGTTGTAAGAACTTCACCTATGTGGACTTAGAGGTGGTGTCGCCTCTCATGGGAGTTGAAGTTTCTCCCCAGAAAGTCCATGAAGAGATGAGCACACGACCATGATAGTGCTAAGCAAGAAAATGGAAAAACAAAAGATGTGGTGGAGGTGTGTGAAGTATCACCAGTGTTATCATATGGAATACTTGGTTCAAGCTTTAAGCTACTAATGATTTCAATAATACTTTGTGGTATTTTCACTAAGATAAAGTTCAAACCAAAAGGCACTTTATTTTATGCACAAAAATTGTTTAAGCTAGAGAATGTGGCTTGTATTTAACCAAGTGGGTTATTGTTATGATTGGTTAAATACAAATGATAAGTGCTAAAATACAAGCAAGGTATAAACACTTGTTAGAATTCACATTGTGAAGACGTGAATTTGAGTTTCAAATTGTAGGCACTAATAAAATGCAAATCTGGGTTGAAAGTGATACATAAAAGTATCTAAGGGTTCCCTAAAAGTTTGGTGGCATTTGGAGCAGTTTTAGGACCATTGGAAGTGTCTAAAGTCAATGGGGGTGGCGATACGTCGCAACCCATGAGGTGACACATCGCCTGCTTGCAGGCGACGCATCGCCTGTTGTATAATGTGGAATTACGTAAATGCTCCAAATTACGTATTTTACAAGTCTAATCCTAATGGTTGGACTTAATGACGATGCCTACTGTATATAAGGGTCAAAAACAGTGATTTGAGAAACTTGACAACTCTCTCCAATCTCTCTCCACCCTCTCTCTCTCTCTCTAGCTCCAAGAATCTCTAGTTTTCTCCAAGATCTCTCCAAGAAAGCACTTGACTTAGAGAGTTGAAGGCTTGTTCAATCTCAATCCTCATTTCCTTAAGAGAAGGCCTCAAGCATCAATGGTGGCTGCGAAATAGAGTATTAAGACAGCATTCTACAATGTGTATAAGCCTTGGTTTGTGTTTGGCTTGCTCAAGGGTTTTCTTAAAGGATTGTTCAAAGTGGTGAATTTTCCTAGGGTTTGAAGCTTCATCAAAACTTGAAGAACACCATTGTTCTATTTGGGTTTGCATGTTATTTCTTAATCTTTTTTAAGTCTCTATCAATCCAAATTTTGTGTAGATTCTATTTTTTGTCGTGGTGTTGTCCCACTCTCCCCCAACATAAAGTACAAATATTCACACACACTGTAACGCCCTGGATAGCCAAGACCGTTACATTGTGTATTTATAAAGGTGCAAGACATGCTATTCAAGTCATTCAGTTAAAAACGTGTCTCTGAACCCATTACTGAACTAAGGTTTAAAGATTTTGGTCACAAAAGATACATTTCATATAATTAAACATTTTGTACAAGGGATCCCAAAAGAAACAGAGTTTGAAAGTCAGTTTACAAAATTTCAAGGTATAAACATCCGCTAACCACTCTAAGGGAAAAACAGACATTTACGGTCCTCCTGTTCCTATCTCCTCTTCAACCGTGGCGGCCGAGCAACTGGCCATGTACATTCTGCCTTTAGAGCTCTCTGAGTCGGGGCTGATCAAGCTTACCCTTGCCTTTACCTACACCATGTAGCTCCTGTGAGCCAAGGCCCTGCTATTCAGCATGTTCATACACAAATCTTTAAGCATGTTCATACACTAAGCAATCAACATTAATCACATAGTCCATAGACATAACTAGAGAATCTACAAATCAATACTCAGTTATTCAGCATGACAAATTCATCAATCAACAATGATAACCAAATCATAAGCTAATCAGGGTCGACGCCCTTAGGTCGTACCCTCTATTTACCCCACTGGCTCCAGTCCGCTTAAACCGAGCTCAGTGAATATTAAGCTGTCCCCAGCTACCAATGGCTGAGCCATGCCTTGTGCGCCAATGTGAACTCCGACGCTCTTAGGCCATTAGTTCATTATTCACATGGCATAATACCATCCTTTGTATAACATACAAGACAGGGAACCCTTATTCCCATTATAAATTCACAACCCGGTGCAGTTTTCTTACCTTTAATTTCCAAGTGTATTGATTATGAGAGATGTCCCTTGAGCACGATCAGTTTCCCAGCGCTAGCTTATACCTAGTCACAACCAAGATATTGGAGGGTACTTGGTAGAGGGTACTTGTTCTTGATGGTCAACTTGTTCAATTCTCTGTAGTCTATACACATCCTTAGAGTCTCGTCCTTCTTCTTAACAAACAAAACTGGAGGGCCCCATGGAGAGTAGCTAGGCCTGATGAATCCCAAATCCAAAAGTTCCTGCAGCTGTATCTTTAATTCCTTCAACTCCGCTGGTGCCATCCTATATGGTGCCCTTGATACTGGTTCTTTCCCCGGTGCTAACTCAATAACAAACTAAATCTCCTTGCACGATGGCAATCCTGGTAGATCCTTAAGGAATACATCCAAGATCTCACAAACCAATCTGGTCTCTCCCAGCCCTGCTGGCAAAACCCTGGTAGTGTCCACCACACTAGCCACAAAGCCTATACATCCTCCCTGTAACAAGTCTCTGGCTCTCAGGGCAAATATCATGGGTAGGCAGGGTCCACATACCGCTCCCATGAAAATGAAAGGATCCTCGCCCTCAGGCTCAAAAGTCACCATCTTCTTCCTGCAGTCAATAGTAGCCCCATACCTGACCAGCCAATCCACCCCTAAGATCATGTCAAAATCCTCCATGTGTAGCTCCATTAAGTCTACTGAAAGCTCCCTACTATCAACCATTACTGGCAGCGCCCTTATCCACCTCCTAGAAACCACCAGTTCCCCAGTAGGCAATAAAGTTCCAAACCCCGCAGCCTGATACTCACTAGGTCTACACAATCTATCAATCACTTTACTAGAAACAAATGAATGTGTAGCACCAGAGTCAATCAATACAGTAAAAGGAGAGCCAACGCTAGAAAGTTGACCTGTCACCACCGAGGGACTTGCCTCGGCCTTTGCCTGTGTCAAGGTGAACACTCGAGCTGGAGTCAAGCTATCCACCTTTCCTGCTTCCCATTTCTTCACTGCTGAGCAGTCCTTCTTGAGGTGCCCCACTGTTCTGCACACATAGCAGGCCTTGGCCCGACACTCGCCCTGATGGCGTCTTCTGCACCTCAGGGACTCCAGATAATTCCTCCATGAATCACCGCCGCCCTGACGGCCACCCTGACTACTCTGACCCCTACTATCAGGACCAGCAGCGGTCGTAGTTTTAGGGATCTTTCTCTTGAAATCACTGGGGCCGCCGCCCCTACCTGACCAAGAATAAGGAGGCACCATTCTGCGACCCTTGCTCCTCACTGCACTTTCCTTCCAATTCTTATTCTCCGATTCCTCAGCGGTAAGAGCCTTCTCAATAGCCTGGGCATAGGTCGTCCCCCCCAGGTACTGCTGTGATCCTCACATCCCTGGCTATCATAGCATTAAGCCCTTGAATAAACCTGTCTTGCCTCGCTGCATTTGTAGGCACAAGATCTGGTGCAAATTTTGCAAGCCTATCAAACTTTAGGGCATACTTAGTAACTAACATGTTGCCCTGCACCAGCCCCACAAACTCATTAACCTTCGCTGCCCTGATGGCAACATTATAGTATTTCTGGCTGAACAGATCCTTGAATCCATCCCAACTCAAAGCAGTGACGTCCTTGGTCTGTGATGCCACCTCCCACTAGATGCGGGCATCCTCTCTCAGCATATATGTGGCATAGGACACTTATTCATAACCTTCTATCCTCATGAAGTCCAGAATAGTAGTAATCATAGTTGTACGCCCTGAAAATCAGCACGTACCTTGTTGAGGCAGCTCGGGTACAACGGACTAGCAAAAAGCCATAATCGATGCACCATGTGTTCACCTTTCATCCGAGGAAATTCAGTACGATCCCCTAGACAAATAGCTTGAGCTGATGAGTCATTTAGCAACTTACCACCTGGAACCATTTTGTGTAATATGGCATCAAAAGTCACGAGCTAACATTACGTTAAGCTCGTGGTATGCCAGAGGTCTGACGTACCCCAGGATCTTTATAAAGTTGACCACGCAATATAAATGTGCATGTGTCTGTTTTATTCCCAAATTCCCGGATACGCAATATAAACGTGCGTGATCAGACATCACACGCCTGATTTAGGCCATGCGGCCCATTATCCATTTTACCTATTGATTAGACCACACTTCAATATAAAATTTAGATATTAATCATCAATGTCACAGAGATAATGTGAAGGATCAAGAGATCACGGGATGACCCCAACATCTACCCGGAGATCATTCTCCTATAAATACCGAGACCCTGGGTAGTGCAAGGGGTTGGATTCTTCCTGTAATACAAATACTCTGTAAAAATAGAAAGAGATATACAGTCATAATATTGACTCATGGACTAGGGGATTTTAACCTCTGAACCACGTAAAAAGGAACGAGTATTCTTACTATATCATTATAATTATCTTAAAGAATGATTATTCTCATTACGGTTTATCCTTAAGCACTAGTTCATTCCAGCTAATTTTCGTAATACACTATTGGCGAAAAACCGTGTCAACAGTTTGGTGCTTTCATTGAGAGCTGTGAATTAGTGCCATTGAAAAAGATTCAAGAAAAAGCTCATCATGGTGGTCACTCGTTTGAGGCATGGTAATGAAACGGATCAGCATGGTGGGCAGGAGGCTCACCATACCGCTGCTTCTAACAAGCAAGGCCCGAAGATCCAGCAGCGACCGGGAAAACAACCGATGGGCCATGACGACACCGGAAGTTCAGCACCTCTACCGCCGAATCTGAACCCGGATTACTTGACTGCAGTAGAGATGGAGAACATGCAGTTGAGGAGTCATTTAGCCAAGGCCAACAAGCAAATCGAGGAAGTATTGGCTCAGCTACCCCCTCTTGTAACCGAAGTTAATGTCGAAAAGAGGCAAGGCGAAACTCGTAAGTCTCGCCGGGATAGTCGACCCAGGCCAAGTCGATCGATTAGAACCTCAACTCCAAGTTCTACTCCCATGTCGCCCAATCATCAAGAAAACCCGTTTGGTGGCTTTCCCCAGGATCACCAACGAGTTAGTCGGTCGGTCAGAACCCTCGACTTCGAGTTCAGCGCCACCGTCGAATGTTCATGGCAACCCACACAGACGGTCAAGGACAAACTCTCAAAGACGGCGTGTCCTGTCCAACTTCCCTGTACCGCGATCAGATTGCCATGCACAGGGAACCAGAAATGGTGGAGCAGATCAACCTCGGGCTAGTTTGATCCAACCTGATGAGACAAGAATTGCTTCACCAATCAGACACCCTCCGTCATCGATCAGGCATCCATCCCCACCTCATTCTGCTTGAGACATCCCTACCTACAGAAGTAGCAGGAGGAATTCTCCTCTCGCTGCCCCTGCTCATGCCCCACGAGCACACGAGAACGCTCCAAATCCTCATCCTCGACCGCAAGCTCTGAGCTTCTCTAATGGAAGTTATTGGACGGAGGATCGTCGAAGTGGTAGAACTAGCACAGATTTGAGGAATCAGCTGAGCTCAGCTCAAAACCCTCGGGTTAACCCACATACCGATCTACGAGAACGCCTAAACTCACAAAGGACCAATCTGCCTCGCGATGGAGATAGTGGCACTCACAACGAGGGAAGTCCTTCCAAGGTACGCAACAACGGGAATGCCCCACCAAACCAAGCTCGAGCTTGGAGGAACAATAACCCGTCAAATGCGTACGGTCAAATGGGAGTTGTTGAACAGCCCCAGGGAACCAAGGACCCAACCCTCGAGAGGCTGGCCCAGATGGAGAAACTGATGAAAAGAATCTTATCAGAAAAGGAAAAAGATGAGTACGACTCAGGGGACGAGCTCAAGCTCTTCGTCCCCAACATCGCAGCAACACCATACCCACCAGGTTTCAGGATGCCCCATTTGTCAAAGTTTGACGGAGATGGAGACCCGTTCGACCACTTGGGGATGTTCAATACCTTAATGATGGCCCATAACATCGGACTCGAGTTAAGATGCTTAGTATTCCCTTCAACTCTAGTCGGACCAGCCAGACAATGGTTTAAGCAATACAAGAAGCACTCTATCAGCTCGTGGAAGAGTTTCTCTTCTGACTTCAAAAGGGCATTCTGAGCTTCTCAAGTAGCTCAAATAAAGGCAGACTCCCTGGAAAACGTAGAGCAGCAGCCCGGAGAGCCATTGAAAGCTATCTTAAGTAGGTTTGCCAAAATCGATGCACGAGCTAGAGACATGGATGAAAGCTCCAGGCTTATGGCGATGAGAACAGGAATCCTTGTCAGAGGCGAGCTGTGGAAAGAGATCCAGAGAAAAGGCGTCAACACAGTGGACGAGTTCCTAAACAAGGCTCAGAGATGGATCAACCTGGAAGAGGCATGAGCTTCGATCGCAGGAACCAACCAAGTCCCTGACCAGCCCGTTGGAGAGGTAATGGACATGGAAACTATGGCTCAAATTGTTACCCAGAATAACCACAGGGGAGGAAGCAAGAGGAAGGGAAATGGCGAAGGAGGCCAGAATGGTTCAAAGAAAAATAAGCCTGTAGAGAGATTCAAGCCGGTCAATGTGACTTACGCTGATCTCATGGATACCAGGGAGTGTACCTTCTTAGCGAACTATGCCCGCCTCCCCTGGAAGAAGCTCGAGCCTTTAAAAAATCAAAGGGCGAAGAGAGACCCTTCAAAATTTTGTCAATTCCACAATGACATCGGTCATAACAACGATGACTATAGGCATTTGAAAGATGAGATCGAGACGCTCATCAGGGCTGGGCCCTTAGCCCAGTATGCCCAGAACTTAGTCTTTCCTAATCAGCCCGCTGGGCAAAATGTTCAATCAGCTCTGGAAGCCCCTGCAAATTAGACCGAAGCCTAGGTGAGTCAGGATACCCCTCCTCCGATAATAGGAGGAGAAATAACCACCAGCTCTGGAGGACCTCACCTGGCAGGTACGAGCTGATTTGCCCATAAGAGATATGTCAATGAGCTGAGGTCTCACAATGGAGTAGAGTTTGTCCCGGAGCAGTGTTTGTCTAAACAGAAACGGTTGGGGAAACAATTGATCAGTTTTACTGAAGAAGACGCTAGCCATGTCCAGTTTCCGCATAACGACCCTCTAGTCATAACTGTCCAGCTCGCCAATCGGAGAGTTAGGCGGATCTTGGTCGGAAATGGGAGCTCTATGAACCTGTTATTTTGGTCCACGTTGGAGAAAATGGGATTGTTTGTGGCCAAACTAAAGGCCACCTCCATGATGTTGTACGGGTTTTTCGTAGAAGGTTCAACAACTATCAGAATGATCGAGTTGGTGATAACCCTAGGTGAAGGACCCCAAACTGTTTCTAAGCTGCTTGAATTTGTGGTCGTGGATTTTCCGACAGTATACAACACAATCTTGGGTAGGCCCACGCTGATGGCATTCGATGCTATAACTTCCGTCCGCCACCTCGTGATCAAATTCCCTTCATCAACGGGAATATGTACTGTCCAAGGAAATCAGCTCGCTGCTAGGGAATGCTATAGCATTTCCATGAAGGGAAAATCACAACCCAGGTAGCAGATTATGGCCGTGCAGGATCATCACAACCCGGGCAGCAGACTATGGCCGTGCAGGATCAGGGAGAGGAATCCCAGGAAGTCAGAGATAATCCTGGGATGGAAGAACCTCAGCAGGTTAGTTATGGGGGAATCAGCTCGAGTGAGGATATTGATCCCTGGATGGGTGAAGATAGATCCAAGCTCCAGGCTATCGAAGACCTCGAAGAAGTAAACATTGATCCCAAAGATGCTTCGAGGGTCGTTAAGCTCAGGAAAAATCTCGATGCCAACAGAAAGGCGGAACTGATTACTTTTTTACAAGAAAACCTAAACATTTTCGCTTGGTCCCATGAAGACATGATAGGAATTAGCCCGAGTGTCATCATGCATACGCTAAATTTGGACAAAAGCATGCCTGCAAAGTCCCAGAAATAGAGGCGTCTAGGTACGACTCTAGCTAAGGCATTGGAGGAAGAAATAGCTAGGCTTTTGAAGTGCGGCTTCATCCACGAGGCTAAGAATCTGATTTAAGTCGCCAATCCTGTCCTGGTCCCAAAACCAAATGGAAAATGGTGAACCTGCATCAATTTCTCCAATCTACATAAAGCCTGTCCCAAGGATTGCTTCCCCATGCCAAGGATTGACCAGTTGGTAGACGCAACCGTAGGGCATGAGCTCATGTCCTTCATGGATGTGTACTCTAGATATAACCAGATCGCCATGAACCCTACGGACCAGGAACATACTAGCTTCATGACTCCAACCAACGTGTACTGCTATAAATTCATGCCCTTCAGGCTGAAAAACGCTGGGGCGGCCTACCAAAGGTTGGTCAACAGAATGTTTCCTGATCAGTTCGAAAAAAATATGGAAGTGTATGTTGATGATATGTGGTCAAGTCAAAGACTACCGATAACAATATCTCTGATTTGAAGGAATGTTTTGGAATTCTAAGAAAGTATAATATGAGGCTAAACCCCCAGAAATGTACTTTTGGAGTGGCGTCGGGAAAATTCTTGGGATTCATATTCAATGCCAGGGTGATAGAGGCAAACCCAGACAAAATCAGATCGCTACCAGAGATGCCTTCACCCAGGTCGCATAAAGATGTCCAGATTCTGATAGGAAGGGTGGCGTCCCTCAATTGGTTTATTTCTAAATCCATCGATAAGTGTTTTCCATTCTACAACCTGCTTCAGGGGAACAAAAAGTTTGAGTGGACTGAGGAATGCGAGCAGACTTTCATCGACCTGAAGACACATTTGGCTGAGCCACCGGTGTTATCTACACCAACGGCAGGAGAGCACCTTTTCCTCTATTTAGTCGTGACCGAAAATGCGGCCAGCGCCGTGTTAGTCCGGGAGGAGGACTGAGTTCAAAAGCTCGTTTATTATATAAGCAAGAGACTTCTCGGAGCAGAATCTCGATATCCTCTAATGGAAAAGATGGTGTTCTGCCTTATTACGTCTTCCCGGAAACTTAGGCCATATTTCCAATCCCATTCAATCCACGTCTTGATCGATCAGCCTTTAAGGCAGGTGCTACAGAAACCTGAGACATCGGAACGTTTGTTGAAATGGGCGGTCGAGCTCAGCCAGTTTGAGATATTGTATGTACCCCAAACTGCGATAAAAAGCCAAGCCTTGGCTGAGTGCACTGGATTCCAAGAAGAACCTTTGAAAGAACCAGTGTGGGAATTATGGAAAATCTTCGTAGACTGATCATCTAATGAGAACCGGTCTGGAGCTGGGATCATCCTAATATCCCCAGAAGGGCACCATTTCCACTCCGCGTTGTGGTTCGGGTTCATGGCATCCAACAATGAAGCCGAGTACGAAGCCCTGTTGGCCGGGCTTAAAGTGGTGAAGGAATTGAAGGCCAAGGCCATCTAATGCTACAACAATTCCCAGCTCATGGTAAACCAAGTATCGGGGGAATATCAAGCTCGAGGGCCCAAATGGTAGCTTACCTGGCCAAGGTCAAGAAGGAGCTATCCGAGTTTGAGTATAGCTTAGTCGAGCAGATTCCTCGCGAGCAGAACGCCAATGCCGACGCCCTGGGTAGACTCAATACCTCCAGAGAAGGCGTGACTCTGAGCATAGTACCAATGGAATTCTTAGAAAATCCGAGTGTGGCAGAAAGCTCGGTGGAGGTTAAGATGATCGATATCAAACCGACCTGGATGACTCCCGTAATAGAGTATCTTATGACAGGAAAATTTCCTAACGATCAGAAAGACACAATGAGAGTACTCCATCAAGCTCCAAGGTACACAATCATAGACGGGACGTTGTACCGACGTGGCCACTCCTTCCCTCTACTACGGTGTGTTCTGCCAGAGGAAGCCAAAACTATTTTGCAGGAGGTGCATGAAGGCTTCTGTGGGGATCACGCTGGGGGGCAAAGCCTGGCCTTGAAAATATTATGGCATGGGTATTTTTGGCCAACGCTAACGAAAGACTCCATCTCCTATGTCAAAAAGTGTGATAAGGGCCAGCGGTTTGCCACCGTTGCCCGAGCTCCTCCGGTCGAGCTAAAAATGATATCATCCCCCTGGCCATTCGCAGTATAGGGAATCGATTTAATTGGAGCCCTGCCCACAGGAAAGGGAGGAGTTTGCTATGTAGTAGTGGCTATCGATTATTTTACAAAATGGGTGGAGACGAAGCCCCTGGCTACAATCACCGCAAAGAGGGTCCCCGACTTCGTGGTCAAGAATATTGTTTGCCGATTCAGACTGCCAAGAAAGATTGTGTCAGACAATGGGACGTAGTTCGATAGTGATCTCTTCACTGAGTTTTGTGAAAGGAACAACGTAATCAAAAGTTTCTCCTCGGTGGCCTACCCGCAAGCCAACGGACAGGTCGAGGCTATAAACAAAACCCTCAAAGCAAGCCTTAAAAAGAGGCTGGACAAGGCCAAAGGAGTATGGCCCGAGCAGCTCCCCCAGGTGTTGTGGGCTTACCGGACCTCCCACCGAACTTCCATGGGGAATACCCCTTTCTCCTTAACTTTCGGAAGTGAGGTCGTCCTCCCTATCGAAGCAAAGGTAGCCACACATAGGCTCCAAACCTTTAGCTCGGAGTGGAACGATGAACTACTCAGCGCGTCCTTCGACCTAATCGATGAGAAACAGGAAGATTCACAACTACGGCTCGCGCATTATCAACAAAAAATCACTTGTTACTTTAATTCACAGGTCAAGAAGTGTGTCTTTGGATTAGGAGACCTGGTACTCCGAAGGGTGTTTTTAGCAGGCAAGGACCCCAAAGATGGTGCCTTAGGCTCAAGCTGAGAAGGGCCCTATCAGATAATCGATATCGTACAGGAAGGTTCTTTCAAATTGGCTCGACTTAGTGGAGAAATAGTACCACAGACCTGGAATGTTATACATTTGAAAAGGTATTATCAATGATCAAACCACCTGTTTATGTAAGGCTTGAATATAAAAGCCATTTAATTTTAGAAATATATAAAAAAAAAAAAGGGGGACAGTTTATGGTATATTTGTATCTTTGCAAAGTTTCATATGCATGTTAGGTCAAAGTAACCTAGAAAGTCCACTTTCTAATTACTTAGAGGGCAGACAACCCTAGGACCAGGTTCCGAAACATAGAAGTTGGCTAAATTGATTAACCAGTGTTTTTCTAAAAAACACGAGGTGTCAATAAAACTAACGCGAACTAAGTTTTTAATTAAATATCCTGGACACGACCAGGTTCTGAAACTTAGAAGTTGGTTAAATTGATTAACGAGTGTTTTTCTAAAAAACACAAGGTGTCAATAAAACTAACGCGAACTATTAAATATCCTGGACACGACCAGGTTCCGAAACTTAGAAGTTGGTTAAATTGATTAACAATGTTTCTTTTAAAGAAAAACACGAGGTGTTAATAAAACTAACGCGAACTAAGTTTTTTTTAAATTAAATATCCTAGACACGACCAGGTTCCGAAACTTAGAAGTTGGTTAAATTCATTAACATTATTTTTTTTTTAAATAAAAGACAAACACGAGGTGTCAATAAAACTAACACGAACTAAGTTTTTTATCCTGGACACGACCAGGTTCCGAAACTTAGAAGTTGGCTAAATTGATTAACCAGTGTTTTTTAAAAAAAGTGCAAGGTGTCAATAAAACTAATGCGAACTAAGTTTTTTATTCTAGACACGACCAGGTTCCGAAACTTAGAAGTTAGTTAAATTAATTAACAGTGTTTTTTCTTAAAAAACACGAGGTGTCAATAAAACTGACGCAAACTCAGTTTCTACCGAGCACATCGTAAAGCATGAGAAAGAGGGTCGAAGAATAATTAAAACTTAGATAAAAAAAATTAATATATAAAAAAGATTTGTCTCGAGGTGAACAACCTCGTGCTTAGCATTTACAAAGGAAAAATACATAAAAACAAAACAAATCTAAGAGCCCCCAGGCCGCTCTGAGGACGTCACCTCCTCGGTCTCCTGCTCGCCAATAACAGAGGCCTCCTCGGTCTCAGACAGCAGCTTCTATTATAGCCGAGCCTTGAACTTCTCGAGGTAGTGCCCCCACACGTCGGAGGCCATGAAGGAGAAGTTGTCGTCCTGATGGAAGGCCCAGCAGTGGTACAGCATGCTCTCCATGGAAGATATCGATCCTTCTTCTCCTCGAGAATTGTCGCCTTGACCTCCAGCTGTTTGGCCTTGGCCACCTCGAGCTCGGCCTGAAGGGCTACTGAGGCAGCCTTCACCACCTGCTCGCCTTCTTGAGCAGTGGTTAAGGCAGCCTTCGCCGCTTGTTCACCCGCTTGGGCTGTCGCCAAAGCAGCCTTGGCACCTGTTCGCTCTGTTGAGAGGCGACGAGAGCAGCTTGGGCCGCAGTTAGCTCGGTTTTGAGTTCCTCATTCCTAGCCCTAGCCCGAGATATGCTGCAATGTCGAGCCAAGACAGCCTGCAAAAAGAAAAGAAACAGTTAGGCACCAGGGAAAAATAATAAAAGTCAGGTCATGGAAAATGCTTCGTGTGAGGTTCATCCCCAAGGCAGACTCCATGACATTCTACGGGCTTCTCTCCTCGATCGCCCTTAGGTCGTTGGGCTTAGCCTTGTAGAAATGCTCCATCGAGTAGCTCGTTGTCTCGTAGACGGTCCCCAAAAAAGTGTCTGGAATCAGCTCCAGATCCTCGGGGTTATAAGGGATACGAACAGTGGCAGCAGGGACCACTGGAGCTGGTGGACCAACCGGTGCTACCGAATCCTGAGCAGGAGCTGGGGGAAAGCGAGGAGGGGGTGCAGTCGGACCTCTCTTCTCCGGGGCTGCGGCGGGCTGAGCTCCCGAGCCCAAGCCTTTCCCCTTAGCCGGGGATTTGGAAGCAGCCACGACCGAGGGGGGTGTTTTCTTCAACGTGGGCCGAGGTTTCTTGACTAGGGGACCCTCACTGGATCTCCCCTCCTGGAACATCAAGCGGATGTCAGGTTCCCCTTGTTGTGCCATCTCCTCACCTGAAAAAGAATGAGAAATGTGCTAAGGATGCATATACGATCAGTATACCAAGAAAATGTATATAAAGTAACAAAAATCCTACCCTCCGAGCTAGAGGAGTCTATTTCCACGACCTCCGGCCTCGGAACTGCTATAGGGGAAGGAGAGTCTAAGTCAACCACTTCTTGGATTAGGGGAGGTTCCGAATCAGGTTCTACCTCAAGACTGGACTCCTCTACGTATTTCCTAAGTCCAAGAGCTACAACACCCTGGAGAAGGGATGGCCACGACCTAAGATTGGTTCCATACTCCTCAAAGAAGGCCGACCTAAAAGACAAGGTGTTATATACTACTATGGTAACCCTAGGGAGGCCCATGTCGTGACGTAGTACTAATTGATCGACGCAATGGAGTAAGGTTATATTACAGTCAGAGTCGTTTTGGTGACGATGCACGAACTGGTTTGGGTTAAACCTAACTAGCCTAAGGTCTGCGTCTGCCTTATCTAGGTCCCGAAAAGGGTATGGGTTACCTTGGCCGGAGGGGCCGGCTGCTGCCCCCGATTGAGCTCAGGCCACAACAAATTCCCAAGCGATCTCAGGAGCTCGCCTCTTTCCCATAAGTGGCATCTCGGGCTCCTCTTCCTGCTCGTCGCCGTCGATGACCGCGGCTCCTCCCTCGGGGATGGGTGCCAGCTCATGAGCTACTGTGTAAGTAGCCCGCGTCCTCCTCAGAGCCAAAGTCTGGCCTTCAGAAATTAATTTACAAGCCAACATTGTGTCATCAGACACGAGCTGGCGGTAGTCCTTCTCACTAGACGGAAGCCCCGCCAGGGTATCATATTGACCACCAAGGGTCACTGATTTGGACGTCCTCGCAAAAATGGCTGCATGGTGATGCTCCAATCAGTATACACGCGAAAAATCTAAGAATAAAAAAATAATAATTTCACGTGCTGAGAATAGGAAAGAAACTTACGAGGACGGTTGAAGTAATGGTATTCACAATTGCGAAACCCATTTGACATGAAAAATTGGTCTTTGAAGTCGTTGGGATGAATGGGCAGCTCGATGACCGAAGGCGAGTTCGGGAACCGGGTCAAGTAGTAGAACTCGTCATCTCACCCCCTTTGGTCCGGGCTGGCTTTGAGGTAGAAGAAGTAAAGGATATCTGCCAGAGTAGGGACCTCCCATATTTGCTTCAAGAAGAGATATCTTAGCCCGGCCAGTAGATGATAGGAGTTCAGTGGAAGTTGAAACGGTGCCAACCTCACATAGTTGAGGAAGTCTACGAAGTATTGGTCAAGGGGGAGGAAGGCCCCAACCTTTAAGTGTTCATCACTCCAGGCCGCGAAACCGTCCTGGAGTGGTGCGCAGCTTCGCTCCCCCTCGTAGGGAGGCCGGGCGATGAGAGGCCCTGTCCTAGCCTCAATGTTATGGGACAGCAGGATCTTGTTGACCCTTCCTTGAGTCATTATCTTCGAGACAATCCTTTCGGGCTCAGAAAAGGCATCAGAAGCGACCGCGACCTCCTTCTCCCCCACGGGCCCGAACTCAAGCAGGGGGGAATCAGGGATGACCTCATTTCCCTTGTGAGATTGCTGGGACGACGAGCCAGTTACGTTCTTTTTGGATGCACCTTTCTTGGGTGCCTTCAGCTCGCCTATCGAATAAAAATGACAGAGTTTTTAGTGGGCGACGTAGAATCTTTTTGAACGGGAGAAATAACAAAGGCGATAGGTCCTAACACGTGAGCTGATGCAATATCAGCCCGTGTGATGCCATCCGTTGCCTGTGCCACACGCCTAGGTTTTCCAACAGACCCCTGATATTCAGGGATCTATGTGTCATGCGAGTCACACCACTACTTGCCTTGGGAAGAGGGTTTTAAAGAAAAACCGCCCAAGAAACATGACCCGTAAGCTACCCGGTTTTATACCCTAAAAACCTCTCGTCCTCCATATCCCGAAAGGGTATTTCCTAAATTTACCTAGAGATCACCCAGTAATTACCTAGTTATGAACATCACAATCCTAGACATGTTTTAGGATCTACTCAATACGCCTAAAATTGAAACCTATGCACCAAAGTTATTCAGGAACAACCTACTGTTTGCGACTATGAAATGTAGATTCACATGACAAAGAAAAAGGAAGGAAATCAAAACACACAAAAAATAGGAAACTTACAGTACGTTCTCCACGTAAAGTTGCAAGCAGCGTAAACGTAGGAGTCCTGAAGGAATCCTTAAAACTGGGCTTCTGAAGGGTTTTTGTGGCGAGAATATGGGGATTTCTGAGATTTTAATCAAAAGAAGAAGAAGAGTTTTTGAAACTCGGAAGAGAGAAAATGAAGAAAAATTTCGAATGAAAGGTGATGAGTACTGAAAATTTCCAACCCTATTTATACGTAAAAGGCATAAGGAAACGAGGACCGTCTGATCAAGGTAATGCGAGATATGAGGGTCATGATTCGAAAGATGAAACGGCAGCAAAAGGTGGTCAGGCCATTTAATACAATCCTCGAATCCCGAACAGGTGCTAATCACGGCGTTCCACGTGTCCAGTACTCAAATGGTGGGCAGGGTCTAGATAATTGCAAAGGAAGTTTAAAAGTCCCTACCGTGAAAGTCAGAAGTGACGTCATAGAACACGAGCAAGGACTTGGGGGCAAATGTACGCCCTAAAAATCAGCACATACCTTGTTGAGGTAGCTCGGGTACAGCGGACTAGCAAAAAACCATAATCGATGCACCATGTGTTCACCTTTCATCCGAGGAACTTAGGTACGATTCCCTAGACAAATAGCTCGAGCTGAAGAGTCATTTAGCAACTTACCACCTGGAACCATTTTGTGTAATATGGCATCAAAAGGCACGAGCTAACATTATGACCAGAGGTCTGATGTACCCCAGGATCTTTATAAAGTTGACCACGCAATAAAATTGTTTTATTCCCGAATTCCCAGATATGCAATATAAATGTGCGTGATCAGACATCACATGCCTGATTTAGGCCATGCGGCCCATTATCCATTTTACCTATTGATTAGACCACACTTCAATATAAAATTTAGATATTAATCATCAATGTCACAGAGATGATGTGAAGGATCAAGAGATCACGAGATGACCCAACACCTACCCAGAGATCATTCTCCTATAAATACCGAGACCCTGGGTAGTGCAAGGGGTTGGATTCTTCCTGTAATACAAATACTCTGTAAAAATAGAAAGAGATATACAGCAATAATATTGACTTGTGGACTAGGGGTAATTTAACCTCCGAACCACGTAAAAAGGAACGAGTATTCTTACTATATCATTCTAAGTATCTTAAAGAGTGATTATTCTCATTACAGTTTATCCTTAAGCACTAGTTCATTCCAGCTAATTTTTGTAATACACTGTTGGCGAAAAACTGTGTCAACAATAGTCATCCACTATTCGGTCTTCAGTGGATCAGGTCCTCCCTCGAAAGTTGGGGGATGCTGCTTTCGGAACCAGTCATACAATGGCTCCCATATGTTCCCAACCTCTACTGGCTGAATAACTGGTACCACCACAGGTGGCACAGTAGGTGCAGCACTCCCTGATGGAGCCTGCTATCGTAGAAGATGAATCTGCTCATCTTGGCTCTGTAGTCGCGCTTGCATCTCTGCCATAATCTGCTGCAAGTTCTCAGGGACTGGCGGAGGAATCTGGCCCTAGTCATCACCTTCGGTCCCAGACCTAGTTCCGGCTAGTCGCGTAGATTTCCTTGGATGCATAGCTATCCAAGTTAATCTGCAATCAACGACTCGGCAATTAGACCATGATGACAGGGTAAAAGTTTTTCCAAAATCCACCAACGGAACATAATCAATCACAAACAATCAAGATATAGGCATTCATCCATACATTCACCCATATATACACAATATACAGTTAATCATTCAGATATTCATTTACCCGCACATCAATGCTAATAAGCATGCCTCAATATTATCACACAGCAGTCAAGGGCCACGCCCTATTAGTATCTCATGCTTCATATTAATCCAATAGATAGCAACATTCATAATTTATTCCAAGCACACAAGCATATAATCACATATACACATTACCAAACCCTGAATCGAGCTTGTCTCTAGCGGCGAAAGTACATGTCCAGCCGGTCTTCAGGAACCCTTAAACCTAGGACGCTCTGATACCAAGTTGTAACGCCCTGGATAGCCAAGACCGTTACACTGTGTATTTATAAAGGTTCAGGACATGCTAATCAAGTCATTCGGTTAAAAACGTGTCTCTGAACCCATTACTGAACTAAGGTTAAAATATTTTGGTCACAAAAGATACATTTCATATAATTAAACATTTTGCACAAGGGATCCCAAAAGAAACAGATTTTGAAAGTCAGTTTACAAAATTTAAAGGTATAAACAACCGCTAGCCACTCTAAGGGCAAAACAGACATTTACGGTCCTCCTGTTCCTGTCTCCTCTTCAACCGTGGCGGCCGAGTAACTGGCCATGTACGTTCCTCCTTTAGAGCTCTCCGAGTCAGGGCTAATCAAGCTTACCCTTACCTTTACCTGCACCACGTAGCACCCGTGAGCCAAGGCCTAGGCTGAAAACATATCATCATACCACAAACAATCGATAACAATTAAACAACTCTTTAAGCATGTTCATACACTAAGCAATCCACATTAATCACATAGTCCATAGACATAACCAAAGAATCTACAAATCAATACTCAGCTATTCAGCATGACAAATTCATCAATCAACAATGATAACCAAATCACAGTCTAATCAAGGTTAACGTCATTAGGTCACACCCTTTGTTTACCCCACTAACTCCGATCCGCTTAAACTGAGCTAAGTGAATATTAAGCTTTCCTCAGCTACCAGTGGCTGAGTCGCGACCTATGCGCCAATGTGAACTCCGAGGCTCTTCGGCCATTTTTTCATTATTCACATGGCATAATACCATACTTCGTAAAGCATACAAGACAGGGAACCCTTAGTCCCATTATAAATTCACAATCGGGTGCAGTTTTCTTACCTTTAATTTCCAAGTGTACTGATTACGAGAGATGTCCCTTGAGCACGATCCGTTTCCCGAGCCCTAGCTCATACCTAGTCACAACCAAGATATTGGATACCATTAATAATTGTAAAAAGGTTTCCAGATAAAGTTCTAGCCTCCGGGACATCGAAGTCCACCAAACACGGTAGTGGGATCGATCTCGAGCACCTTAGGTTAGGTTCCCGCACTTAAAAACTCTTAAAGGCCAAAAATGCCCTTAAGGGCCGCGGCTCAAGCTCCCTATGCCGCGGCATGCCCCCAACCCGAGGCCCAGCCTCGCCCAAAATTAAACACGGGCTGCGGCTCAGCCTTCCCCATGCCGCAGCTCGCCCTCCTTCCCCAACACTCATCTGCTTCAGAGGGCCGCGACACACCAAGAACTATGCCACGACTAACCCCTTCGAACCCAGAAAAACCACTATTTTTAACACCCAAACCTCACTGAAAACCACCATTAACCACCCTAATGATATAATCCAATTATCACAAGCATTCTAACACGATTTCAGCAACATAACCCAGCTGAAACCTAGTCTAGAAACTCATCAAAACAACATTTCAATCTTTGAAACCCACAAGCTCAAGAACATCAAAACCAGTCAAAAAATCCCAGAATTCAAACACTATATCATAAATTGAAGCTTACCTTCACTGAAGACTCAATCCTCCAAACAATTACAGAGCTAACTCCCAAGCCTTCTACCCTAATTCAACCTTTAATGCCAAAAACCCATAAACACTTTAGAACTCAACCATATTCACAGAATTTAACCACCAAAGATAAAACTCATAACTTACCTTATCTCTTGATTAGATCCTTTAGCTAATCCCTAAGCTAATCTCCTAAATCCCAGCTCAATTTCTCTGAATTCCAGCCAAGTTCTTCTTGGTTCCTTGTGGTTTCCCTTGAGAGAGAGAGAGAGAGAGGAAGGAAAGGTCAGTTTAGCTTGTTCTACCACTTTCTGAGTTTAACTTAGTATATCCTTAAGCAATTAAGTCAATCCCGAGGCTCGGGGTACCGAAAATGTACCCGAGGGCAAAATGGTAAAATTCCCCAGTTTTCCCACCTAAGCTTCTTAACCTCAAATATATCTCCAATTATTTAGTTCCATGACCCAATAACCCAAATAACCATCTAATATCCGAATTACCCCTTGACTTGCCCCAAATCAATTATTAGGTCTCGTTGTGACTTTTCCGATAACTAGCTCCCTAGGATCACTTCAAGTCACATGCTGTACATTTACCCACATAATAATGTGGTCCTCACAATTATAACATATAATCACGTTTACACCCTCAATGGGCTAAAATTACAAATATACCCCTTTAAGCTCAACGGGGCCTACATGCATACTAATACTCATAGACATGCATTTCATATATATATATTCATTTAATCATACAAGCATGCTTATCACAGAATCATGCATTAAACTTTTTAATTCACATATAAACCAATCGTGCCCTCCTGGCACACTAATCAAGGCCCTTAAGCTTTCTTAGTGATTTTGGGTCGTTACACACACATTAAACACAAATAGTAGGGCCATGCCCTGCTCTACGAGCACAAACAATTTTCTTACTTGTGTCCCGAGTTGACTGATTAATGCGATCCCGAGCACGATCCCCTAACCCGAGCCTTTGCGGTAACACCTTGTCACAACGCAATAATAATAATCCATCAAGACCTAAATCAATTAAGTACTTCAAAATAATATTCTATCCTTCGACTCCTAGAATTCTACTAAACATGGTATTAGAACCCTTCATGAGCCCTTAAATTTGGTTCCCGAGCTTAAAACCCTATTTTGGTCAGAGAGCCTTGGGGCTCTCTTCTAGGGGACACAGGTCGCGATGCGCCCTGCTTGTGTCGTGACGCCTGTGCAAAATCAGAGGCTACTCAAGCCTCTTCGCACACATAGGTTGCAATGCCTGAAGAATAGGGTCGCGGCTCGAGCCCAAAACCCAAGAACTCCCATGAATATTTGAAAGCTAAACTCCCTAAAATTCACCAAATTTCATAATCCATACCAAAACAAATCAGCAGTATTAATACACCAAAACTTATCTCATAACTCAACTGAAATCAACAAACCAACTCAAGGTTTAAAACTAAGTAAAAGCTCAAGATCACAGTAGAACAAAGCCAACAATTCAGTAAAAAATTCTTACCTCAACTTTATGAATAAAGGCTTGAGTTATCCCTAGCCAAATCCCCAGCTTCAACCCACAAATTCCCAAGCTGATCCCCCAAGAATTCCACCAAATTCCCAAGTACTCAAGGAGGGAGAGAGAGACAGAGAGGGAGATAAGGCTGAGAGAATGTAATTTTCCTTCCTAGGTGTTCTACTGGTATCTAGACCCTACCCATGTGTATCTCCAATTTCCTAAAATGACTAAACTACCCTAGATAAATCCATAGCCACTTAATGCCACTGAGGGAAATCCCGTCATTTTCCACATTCCCGCTAATTCCTCGAATAGTCCTATAAATCACCATTAATCCCAACATACCCAAATAATTGCTAAGTCACTACCCGTTACTCGGTACTCCCAAACACATGCTACATTCCCAAAATACCCCCAAGCTCACCCCGAGCTGGTTATTCGACCCCGTTGTGACTATTCCGCTCCCTAGAATTGTCTCGGATCACACATCACAGTTATATCTCCACAATACTGTGGTCTCAGTCATAACACACATAATCACAATTATGCCCTCAACAGGCCAAAATTACAAATATGCCCCTATTAACAAAAATGGGCACACATGCATATTTAATTCACCTAAACATGTATTTCTAATCACATAATCATTTAATCCATGTAATAACATAAGTAAATCAATTATTACCCTCTTGGCACGCTAATCAAGGCACTAAGCCTTATTACCAAATTTGGGACATTACAAGAAGAGTTCAAGGTGACTATAGTAAGTTGTCAAATCTTTGATTGAGGATAGAAAAACATGTGGCCCATTGGAATGCACTCTTTGGAAAAGAAAAGATTGAGATTTTTAGAAAAGTTGTGAACAAAGCAACATCTTGGTTCGAAGTACAACAACTAGGGAAGTCTTTTTGCAAAGAACAAACAAGATGCTCACATTCCCCTAACTTTAGGGTTCATGTCCTTACAACATATGAGGGGAAAATCAATCCAATAGACCACCTCAGTGATTTATGTATGATGATGAACTTGCATCATGTATTTCTAGAGGCTCGCTACAAATGTTTCTCTAGAACATTAGTCGGAGCATCAAAGTAGTGGTACCTCAAGTACTAGCCTAATTTCATTAACTCTTAATCAAAACTGACAACAGACTTCAAGAAATAGTTTCACGCTGCTGACACCCATCCAAATAAAAAATAGGAATGGTCTGGCCAACCTTAAGTAAAAACCTACTGAGTCATTGAAGTATATAGTCAAGAGGTTAAACAAGGAAGTTGTGAAGGCCAAGAAGGTCTAGAAATATGATTTATTATAACCTAAGGTTTTGATAGAACTAATAAGAATGTGACACTTGTCACAAGCATGTTTATTAAGGATTTTAGATGAATAATTTAATCAAGGATAAATCTAGAAGCTCTAGAACCTTCCAGTAGCTGTTAGGATCATGTTTTACTCAGTCAAAGTTGTTTTAACAAACTTCAAATATGCTGAAAATGTGAAAAAATATGTTTAAAATATCATCATATGCTGATATATCACAGTTATAGGGTCGATACATCGCCTACGGAAGATACGAAAAACACGTCAATTTCACACGAACGAAACCACAAAAGCTCGGGGCATAGGTAGGGGCGATATATCGCCTAGGGTAGGCGATATATTGGCTCTTGGAGCCATTTTTGAAACTTTGTGGATTTAAATTAGGAACAGCCCTCAACCACTTGGACTTGCTCTTGAACGTTTTTGACCGAATTCTGGGCATCTGTTGATTCGAAAATTCAAATGTATTCAATTATTATTCACGTATTTATTCATTTTAAAAGGGGTTAGTTTCACTCCTTGAACTCTATAAATAGGACCTAGTACTCAGACATTTCATTCATTATTCAAGCATTCTTCAGAGGCTCCGAGCTGCTAAGTTTATTCTAGAGAGAAAACACTAGGGTTTGGGATTTAAAAGCTTTTCAATCTAAGCTTTATAAACACTTGGGAAGTAAGATAGAATGACATTTCGGTATTGAGATATAGATCAAAGTCCTATACTATCCAAGGTATTCTTATCCTCAGATTTAGTTCATTATAGTTCTATTATTTTCTTTCAAATCCTAACTTGATTTTATGGCTTCTTGGTTAGGTGTTTAAGTTCTTGAAACTTAAGGTTCTTCGGTAAGTTTCTATCTTGATGGTTAAGATCTCTTTTTCATCTCCTTTTCTTTAGAAACTCATGGTTCTTGTTGATTTTAGGAGTTTTCCATCCCGTTCTTGTCTCCAAAATCCCGATTTTTGGTAAGGAAAATAGGTTAGATTATGTAATGCCACAAAATCCCTAATGAGGTTTAATGGTCGGATTAGAAGGCCGGGAGGGCCATAATTGATTTATCATTTCATTAAATGATTATATACATGATTATGTGAATTATAATATTATATGATGATAAATACATGCATGTGGGTCCACTTTTAATTTTAAGGGTATTTTGGTGATTTGGCCCGTTGAGGGCATATTTGTATATTTTCATGCATGTTGGTGAATTATTGATGAGGCCACATTATAATGTGGATTTGTTCAAGCAATTCAGCATGAGACGGTCTTTGAATGTAAGCTAGTAGTTTGGTCATAACGAGGTTAATTTACCGGGCTCGGGATGAGTCTCGAGGTAATTTGATGATTAGTGCATTACCGGAAATTATAGGGTAATGGGATAAGATTTATTATTATTTGAGAATAATGGGAATAGTGGGAATTGGAGGATGTTAATTATAATTAACGAGATAGATGGGAAAGCACGATTTTGCCCTTGCTAGCCTTGAAAGGGTTTTACTTAACCTAGGGGCATTTTGGTCATTTGACCAAGGGTTATATCTAACTAAGGAAATTCAAGCTAGGGAATCAAGTCTTGAGGGTCTAGGATTGTGTTCTACCATTGAAGAGGGTTTAATCTTGAGCTTGAGGTATAAATTCAGCCATGGAAACTCAGGTTTTTGCCCTGTTTTTCAATTAGTTTTCAGCTGGAATTTTGGATTTGATAGTAGTGAATTTAATGAAGTTTTTGGGAAAGATTGATTGGGTTTTGATGCCTGAAACTTGTAGAATGGATTTTTGGGTTCATTTATGAGTTTGGTTGAGGGTTGGAATTAGTTTGTGAAGTTTAGAAGGGGAAAAACCAGGGCTGAAACACCCTGGTTCTGGCGCTACACCATTGTCCAGGGCATGCTTTGGTTGTAGCGCCATAGCGCCTGGGGGGCAGTGCTGTAGCGCTGCCCTGTTTTTCTAGGGTACTATTTTGGGTACTTTTGAGGGTTTTCAGCTTGGGGTTTCAATTCCTAAGGCTCAGGATCAAATTTACTAACTGCTCTAGTACGATTCGAGGTCTCGGGAGCCAAGTTTAGATCAAGAACCTTTTATTAATGATTTTATTGATGGAATTCCATATTTGGTTATGACTAGGTGATCGCTAAAGGATCAAAGGATTGATCATTCTCAAGGGTCATTTTTAACTTGTTTCACGCTCGAACTAGAGGTAAGAAAACTGCACCCAATATGTGACATGCATGATTATTAATGAGGCATGTTGAGCGCTCTATATGTGGACATTGATTGCATTATAAATGCTTAGCAATCTTGCTTATCTGTGAATGGTACTGACTTATTAGTCAGAATCGACAATGGTGTCAGTATTGACTATGAAGCTGTGACTTATTAGTCAAGTTCAGCAGTAGTATTGAGCACTAGTCGTATGGAATTGACCTATGAGTCAAGAACGGAATTAGCCTGTTTAACGCAAGTCGAAAAGATTAGATCTAATTGACATAAGCATTATCAACATAAGCATGAAATGCTTGACCGACCTTAAGTTCGATGAAAACAAAAGCGCTTGTCTAGTCTAAAGCCTAGTTACTTAGAGCCAAAGCCAAAAGGCTAAGGTGACCAACATGTCACATGGCTTAGGGAGCGGATCCCTAGAGATGGACTTATTAGCCATCTATTTAAGGAGCAGAACCCTAGAGATAGTCACCTATCTAATTAGGGTGCAAAGCCATAAAGATAGACTTATTAGTCATCTATTCAGAGTATGACTTAATAGTCACCTATCTGATTGGACTGCAAACCCCAGCATGATTATTAGAATCTCTATTGATCTTCACTTATCTTATTTGGGCTACAAGCCCTAGTATGATTATCATAATCATCTGTTGATATTGAGTACATGCAGTAATAAGTTTTCTTGTTGAGCCTTGGCTCACGAGTGCTATGTGGTGCAGATAAAGGGAAAGAAAAGCTCACCCAACCTTGAGTGGAGAGCTTAGGTGGTGATGTGTACATATGCGGCCGCATGACCACCACGGCCAAGGTGTTTCTCAGGGGAACTAAGGGCTAACCCTATTTTTGCTGCTTAGGTCGGCGGGTTGTAATTTTTACACTGTAATGATCGTTTTGGATTGTAAACAACTTGTAAACGCTTTTATGGGCCCATGTACAGTTTTATGTTTTAAATAAAATATATCCATTCCTTTTTATTAAGATTTTTTTTCACCTTAGCCTATTAATAACTCTTAGATGCATGTTTATAACCAAATGACTCGTTTAGCGAGTTAAGCACGGTTTAAAGTTCACAGTAACAGTCTTGGAGTAACTAGGGCGTTACAACTTGGTATCAGAGCGTGCCAATGTTTAGGGTTCCTGTAGACTGGCTGGGAATGTACACTCACCATTAAAGACAAGCTCGACTCATGGTTTGGTAACTATTTATGTGGTTATGTGTTTAACTACCTAAATAGAATATAAATGCTTTACTTGTCTACATGTGATATGGTAATAATGTTGGGCCTTGACTACTGTATCATAAGCATGAACGTGCTTATTTGCACTGATATTGCTAGAACATGCTTATTAGTATTGTTCATTGTGAATTATTAACTAAAACGTGCTAAATGCTAAATGCAATGATCATGTATCCATTTGTATATCTGTATAATTGTGGAATATGGGTGATTATTTGTTGATCTTGGACTGTGAGGCAGCAAGAGGTTTAGTTATCACTGCCTAACTTACAGCATTGATTGTTTCAAGACAGTATAAGTTGATAAGAATGATTCCAAGACAGACAGATTCATCAGTTGGCCAGGAAGATCAGGGCCAAAATAATAGACAGGGTCAAGAGAATGACCAGAATCAGATTCCTCAGCCAGCTCCTGATAATTGGCAGCAGTTGTTTAATGACTTACAGGCCAAAGTATTGAGGCAGGAAGAAGAAATCCGCCTCCTGAGACAACAACTAGTTCCTGCAGGGAATGTTTTACCTGAGGCACTACATGTATCGGTGCCAACAGTTGAGTAGCTGCCTGAGACTGGAAGCAAATGGGAACCTCTTTATGAAAGGTTTAGGAGAGCAACCTCTAGTTTTTGAAGGTAGTGCAAATCCAGTTAAGGCAAAGCAATGGATGAGTATGAGTGACTTCATGAGGGTGTCTGGTAATGAAAGGGTGGTTTGTGCCACATACATGTTTCGGGAAGATGCCCGAATTTGGTGGGAGGTTATATCCCATACCAGAAATGTCAATGCCCTGAGTTGGGAAAAGTTTCATACTCTACTTAATGAGAAGTACTACAATGATGCCATCAGGGCTGCAAAGGCAGAAGAGTTTATCAGATTACTTCAGGGGAGTTTGACAATGGCTGAATATGCTCTGAAGTTTGATAGATTGGTAAAGTTTCCCATGGAGCTGGTGCCCACTGATGGGACCAGAAGGTAGAGGTTTCTCCAGGGGCTACAACCTATATTAGCCCGGTATGTTCGTATCACCACTATGGCTGGAGTTGCTACTTATGCACAGGTGATGGAGAAGGCGCTCACAATTAAGAGCGTAGAAAACAAGATCTGGCGGGACAATGCAGCCAGAAGAGAGTTGAGGAGGACAGGTCCTCCATTTATGGGTTCAGGTAGAGGTGGAGGCCCCAGTGATCAGAAGAGGAAGGTTCTTGATAGCTTCCCAGCTCCAGGTCCTGACAGGCGACCACGTGGCATTTCAATTGGCCGCCAGGGTGGCAGTGAGGTCTAGAAGACTTATCCAGAGTTCCCTAGGTGCAGGAGGCGCCATTTGGGAGAGTGTAGGGCAAAGGCTTGCTTCTTATGTGGGGTAGTGGGACATTGTAGTGTCTCGGGATTTTACTTAGCTAAATAGTACTAGTAGTAGCTTGTAGTATATTAGTTTCCGTGGATTTTGGTTCAAGTTGGGACTTAGTTGGAAACTCATAGCAAAGTTATGGATTTTATAAATTTAACATATAGTTTAGAAATATTAATTATAACATAAGGTTTGATTAATATTGTTGGTCCTAGAAATATTCTTTATTATAACCTAAGGTTTAGATAGAATTAATAAGAACGTGGCACTTGTCACAAGCATGTTTATTAAGGATTTAAGGATTTTTTATTAATAGTTTAATTAAAAGAAAGATCTAGAAGCTCTAGAGCCTTTCAGCAGCTGTTAGGATCACGTTTTTACTCAGTCAAAGCTGTTTAAACAATTCAAAATATGCTGAAAAAGTACAAATACGTGTTTGATATATCAACTTATGCCGATATATCACAGCTATAGGGCTGATATATCGCCTACAGGAGATACGGAAAACACGTCGACTTCGCATGAACAAAAGAATGAAAGCTCAGGCATAGGTTAGGGCGATATATCGCCTAGGGATGGTGATACATCTACTCCTGGAGCCATTTTTGAAATATTTGTAGAACCGAGCTAGAAACAACCCTTAACCACTAGGACTTGCTCTTGAACGATTTTGACCGAGTTTTGGGCATCTGTTGAACAAAAATTCAAATCTTTTTCATTTTATATTCTTTTATTTATTCAATCTAAAAGGGGTTAGTTTCACTCCTTGAACTCCATAAATAGGACCTAGTACTCAGCCATTTCACTCATCATTCAAGCATTGTTCAGAGCCTCCAAGCTGCTAAGACTACTATAGAGAGAAAACACTTTGGTTTTGGGTTAAAAGCTTTTCCAAACTAAGCTTTCTAAACACTTGGGAAGTAAGATATAGTGTTATTTTGGAATCGAGGTGTAGATCAAAGTCATAGTTCATCCAAGGTATTCTTATCCTTAAGTTAAGTTCTCCATGGTTCTTTAGTTTTCTTTTGTTTTCTTTCAGATCCTAACTCTTTGTTATGATTCTTGGTTAAGTGTTTAAGTTCTTTGAAACTTAAGGTTTTTCGGTAAGTTTCTACTTTGATGGTTTAGATCTCTTTTTCATCTCATTTTCTTTAGAAACTCATGGTTTTACTGTTGGTTTTAGGAGTGTTCCAAATCCCGTTCTTGTCTCCATATCCCGGTTTTCGGTAAGGAAACTAGGTTAGATTATATGTGTTTATATGTTTATGTTATGATATTTTTATGTTATGTTATGATATGTGATATGATATTTGTTGTAGTCCTTGGGCATATGACTTGCATAGATAGCAAGCCCCAAGAATTTATGTTGTAGTCGCTTGGGCATATGACTTTCTTAGATAGCAAGCTCCAAAATTTTTATCATTTTCGTGGTTTAGAGTTATGATTTACCCTACCTCAATTAGTAGACAGAGGACCTAGATGGGTTATCATATACTATAGTTGTGATCTAACCTACCTCGATTAGTAGACTAAGGACCTAGATGGTTTTATCACATACCACGTTAATGAGTTAATGACCATTAATATTGTATTCCTAAATGATATATGCTTTTATAGTCATATGTTTTATAGTATATGCTTTATGATATAGTCTTATGTTTTATGATTTACGACATATATGTTTTTAGTAGATTTTCCTTGCTGGGCATTAAGCTCATTCCTTTCTTTTTAGATGGTGTAGAAAAATGAGCATGGAAGGTGGGAAGGATTCGTGGTAGCTTGTCATGTGTGTTGAGGATGAATGGATTGAATGGACTACTGGAAGATCGAGGATGACGTTTTTTTTAAGTCTTTTGATTTATGTTTTTATGTATTTTTGCACTTAGTATTTTAAATAATTTAAAGTTTATGTTTTATGTAAACAATGGGATCCCATACCATATTTTGTATTTGGTACAATATTTTGGGTTTTAAATAAAGTTATGTTATTTCATACGTATGTATTTAAAATTAGTAGCTATATCACAGTAGTTTAATGGTCTGAGGTCTTAGAAATAGTCGGGGCAATACAGTTGGTATCAGAGCCACAGTTCATATGCATGAAGTTCTCCTTGATACACACGCACAAGCTCTGAATCTAACCGCCAATGTAAGTGTTTATGTTATGATTATTATGTTTATGTTAATATCTAACGTTTTAGTCATTATGTTTTCAGTTAAGAATGGATGGAGCCTTGACCTATCAAGATATCTGAGCCATTAAGGCATTAAAAAGGATTAGAGAGCCAAGGAATACTATAGGAGTGTTAGAAAGAATCACACAAAGATTGATCTTATTCCACAAGGAGATAGTTCACCTTCAGACTTCTAAGAAAATTATGATGAGAGCTACGAAACAATATGTCCTAGTAATTAGGTTTTTTAAAGATTTTCCTTCTGTAATTTCAACATTAGAAGAAATATGGGAGACTATAGATGATGAAGATGATTTACCGGTAGTTATGAGATATTATTTTCTCATACTTAAGTTCACCTTTAAGTTGGAATTTCAACTCACTAATGAGCAAAAGCATAGCATCTTCATGAATCTTCCCTGAGGTAGTCTTAAGGCTCAAGATAATGATGATTATGAAGAAATAGATGATGATATGCTAGATGAAGGGTCAGATGTAGAAGATCCTGATTTTTAGATTTACCCTAGTTATGTTAGTTTAGTTTATTTATTTCTTTATTTAATTTTTTTTTTTTTTTTTGCTTTGATGATTGTACCTAGTGAAAATCTTTTTCCGAATGAATATTATTGTTATTTTTGAATGACATGTATGAGTTTGATTTTTTTTTACAATCATAATAAATAATAAATTCAATAAATAAAGACCAAGTTCAGTGAGGGTGGATACAAATCAATGGACCGGGGTTTGTATTGAGAATTTCGGGGGCCATAGTAGTGGAAATGATTTTACTGATCCCAGCCCTCCCTCAATATGGTTAACTTTGGAACAACGAAGAGTTTCGAGCCTGAGAATTACGTCATATAGGATGATTAGAAACAAACTTAGAAAATAATAAAGATGGCTTATTTTTCTAAGTATAGAAACACACCCTAATTATAAAGAGTTCTTACATAATTTTTCATAAGAAATCATAACTGATAGGTTCGAGTTATCTTTGCTTAGAAATCATAACTTAGCCGCAACCGTTGCCTCAGCCAGCGGTTCAAGGACCCCAGCAAGTAAGTCTGTATGGGGGATGGCCAATGGCAAACTATGCGCCTTACCTAGCTCAGTACATAGATCCAGTCTATGAGTGGTTTCGTAAGCAACACACTCCAAACTTTGAAGGGACAACCGACCCCTTTGAGGCAGAAGAATGGCTCAGGAATGTAGAGCCGATACTAGCACACATGAACCTTGGAAACGCGGATCGCATATCCTGTATTTCATCTCTTTTAAAGAAGGACGCTAGAATATGGTGGGATTTAGTACAGCAGACTCACGACATCACCACCATGACATGGCCTAGATTTGTGGAACTGTTTCACAAGAAGTATTATAACTCGACACTCATCACCACAAGGGTGGAAGAAATCTCTAGTCTCAAGCAGGGCAATCTGACGGAAGTAGAGTATGCACGATAGTTTGAACGACTAGCCAAGTATGCACCAGAGTTGGTCCCAACTGATTTTTTGAGGGTCACCAAGTTCGTTAGGGGACTCAGACCCAAAATTAAGCTAGGAGTCAAGCTAGCAAACCCTTGAACCACTTCTTATGATGATGCTTTAGAAAGGACTATAGAAGTGGAAAGGCTTCAGGCAAATGTTAGTAAGGAGGAGGCCAGCAAGCCTGAACCTAAGCACCAAAATCAACCTCAGAATGGTCGAAACAATAACAACAACCATCAGCATAACAACAATAGTGGTCAGAAGAGAAGGCATCCTGAAAATAAGCAAGCGGATGGTAACAAAAGAGCACAGACTAGCAAAGGAAACAATAGGTCAAGTTATGTAGAATACTCGCAATGCTCCAAATGCCAAAAGAAGCATCCTGGTGAGTGTTGTGCAAACACCAAAGGATGTTACAATTGTGGCCAGGAAGGTCATCGGAAGAGGGAATGTCCACAGCTCAAACAAGAAGAGAAGACGGATAATAAGATGGTTCCAGCCAAAGTCTTTGCCTTGACCCAAGGAGAAACTGAAGCTAGTAACAAAGTGGTCACAGGTCAGATTCCTATCCTCTATAATATATGGTCAATATTATTTGATTCAGGAGCAACACACTCGTATATCTTGTTAGGAATGATAGAGAAATCAGACAAACCTTGTGAAAGATTTAGAACTAGGTTTGTGACAGAATTGCCTTCGGGCGAGGTAGTCCTGTCATCACGGATAGTACAAGGTGTACCGATCAAAATCGATGACATAGAACTAGAAGGAGACATGATAGAACAAGAAAGCAAAGACTTCAATGTAATAGTAGGCATGGATTGGCTAGGAAGGCAGGGCACAACCATCGATTGTAGACACAAGCGAGTGATGTTCGAAACTCCTGACGGGCAGAAACTATGCTTTATAGGAAAGGTTTCAGGACTACAAACACCACTTATCTCATCTCTCAAAGCTCAAAGGATGATAGAGAAAGGATGTCACACATTCTTAGCCAGCGTTACTAGTGTGACAAAGGAAACACCACTAAAGGTTGGAGACATCCGCATTATAAAGGAATTTCCAGAAATATTTCCTGACGACCTACCAGGATTGCCACCAACTCAGAAAATTGACTTCACAATTGAACTAGTACCGGGAACTGAGCCTATCTCTACCGGATGGAACCTACCGAACTCAAGGAGTTTAAGACGCAGTTACAAGAACTCTTAGACTTAGGTTTCATTAGACCAAGACATTCGCCATGGGGAGCACCGGTACTATTTGTGAAGAAGAAGGATGGAAGCATGCGGATGTGTATAGATTACCGTGAGCTAAACAAGGTGACAATTAAGAATAAGTACCTGCTACCCTGGATCGATGACTTATTTGATCAACTCCGAGGAGCGACAATGTTCTCTAAGATTGATCTACGGTCCGGTTATCACCAGCTCAAGGTACGGGAAGAGGATATTCCCAAGACAACTTTTAGAACTCGTTATGTACATTATGAGTTTCTAGTTATGTCTTTTGGTCTTACCAACGCTCCACCTGCATTTATGGATTTAATGAATCGGGTCTTCAAAGATTACTTGGATAGATTCGTCGTAGTGTTCATCGATAATATTTTGGTGTACTCCAAGGATGAAGTCGAGCACGAGGAAGATTTGAGAATGACCATGCTGCGACTGAAGGAGCATCAACTCTACGCCAAGTTCAAGAAGTGCGAATTTTGGCTTTCGCAAGTGGCATTCCTCGGCCATATAGTATCCAAAGATGGAGTTGTTGTAGACCCAGCTAAGGTAGATGTTGTGAAAGATTGGCCAAGACCTAAGAATGCATCAGAAGTTAGAATTTTTCTCGTGCTAGCAGGCTATTATCGGAGATTTGTAGATGGCTTTTCTCAGATAACCACTCCACTTACCAACCTAACCCGAAAACAACAGAAGTTCAACTAGACAGATAGATGTGAGGAGAGCTTCCAGTTGCTCAAGGATAAGCTATGCTCAGCACCAGTACTTTGTGTACCGACACCCAATGACAAGTTTGTAGTATATTGTGATGCGTCAAAGCAAGGTTTGGGTTGTGTGCTGATGCAAAATGACAAAGTGATTGCCTACGCATCAAGGCAGCTTAAGGAATAAGATCAACGCTATCCAACACATGATATGGAGTTGGCAACGGTGGTCTTCGTGTTGAAAATCTAGCGCTACTATCTTTATGGAGAGCGGTGTGAGATTTATATGAACCACAAGAGCATAAAGTATTTCTTCACACAGAAGGAGCTCAATAAGAGGCAGCGAAAGTGGTTAGAAGTAGTAAAGGATTATGAGTGCAAAATCCTATACCACCCAGAAAAAGCAAACGTAGTTGCTAATATGCTATGCAGGAAGAGTTACGAAAATCTAGCAGCATTAGCCGGAATAGAAAAGCCACTTCCGCAAGAGCTGATCAATGCCGGAATAGAAGTAGTCATTGGTAAACTGGCTAACTTTTCCATCCAGTAAAATCTATTAGAAGATATATGGATCGAGCAAGGGCATGACAACATGTTAGTAACACATATAGCTTCAGTCAAAGAAGGCAAGGTCACAGATTTCTCTATATCAGAACAAGGGTTCTTAAGATATAAGGACCGGGTATGCATGTCGAATGACCATGAGATTAAGATGAAGATTTTAGTAGAGGCACACAATAGCCCATACCCAGTTCACCTAAGGTTGACCAAGATGACTCATGACCTTAAGGCACTATATTGGTGGCCGGGAATGAAGAAAGACGTAGCATAATATGTGTCCAAATGCCTAGTATGCTAGCAAGTAAAAGCAGAACATCAGCGACCCGCAGGCTTATTGCAACCGCTTAGTATTCTAGAATGGAAGTGGGAAGACGTAGCCATGGACCTCATGATAGGATTTCCATGAACAAATAAGCAGCACGATTCAGCTTGGGTAGTGATAGATAGACTAGCCAAGTCAGCTCATTTCCTGCCTGTCAAGACTACGTACACAATAGACCAATACGCAAACATCTATGTTCAAGAAATATTACGACTACATGGAATCCCTAAGACCATAGTAACTGATAGAGGATTAGTGTTTACATCGAGATTTTGGGGAAGCTTGCAGCAAGCCATGGGTACCAAGTTAAGTCTTAGCACGACATTTCATCCTCAGACCAACGGTCAGTCTGGGCGTACCATATAGATTTTAGAAGATATGTTGTGCGCTTGTGTACTGGACTTCGGAGGATCATGGAGTAAGTATTTGCCAATGATAGAGTTCTCCTACAACAATAGCTACCAGTCAACAATCGGTATGGCACCCTATGATTTACTTTATGGAATGAAGTGCCGATTGTCGTTACATTGGGAAAAGGTAGGAGAAAGACAAATTCGTGGTGGATTTCGTGGTGGGGTTACCCAGGACTGTTGGTCAACATGATTCAGTATGGATTATTGTGGATCGATATACCAAGTCTGCTCACTTTCTACCAGTGAGGACTACTTATACAGTTGACCAGTACGTAGATCTCTATGTGAGAGAGATCGTGCGTCTTCAGGGAGCACCAAGGTCGATCGTGTCAGATCGAGACCCCACTTTCACTTCCAAGTTCTGGGGGGTTTACAGAAGGCCATGGGAACACAATTGAAGTTCAATACTGCTTATCATCCTCAAACAGATGGACAATCTGAGAGGACGATTTAGATATTAGAGGACATGCTGCGAGCATGTGTGCTAGACTTTGGTGGATCCTGGAGTAAGTATCTACCTTTGATAGAGTTTTCCTACAACAACAGCTATCAGTCAACCATTGGGGTGGCACCTTATGAGATGTTGTATGGTAGGAAATGCAGATCTCTCATTCATTGGGATGAGACAAGAGAAAGGAGATACTTGGGTCCTGAGGCAGTTCAGAGGACCAGTGAGGCCATTGAGAATATTAGAGCTTCGATGCTTGCTTCTCAAAGTAGACAGAAAAGTTATGCAGATCCCAAACGCAGGAACATGGAGTTCCAAGTGGGAGACTATGTCTTCCTTAGAGTCTCGCCATGGAAAGGGGTGAGAAGATTTGGGAAGAAGGGCAAGCTGAGCCCTAGATTTGTAGGTCCATTTGAGATCCTGGAGAGGATTGGTCAAGTGGCTTACAGGTTAGCCTTACCACTGGCATTGTCAACCGTTCATAACATGTTTCATATCTCAGCTCTTCGGAGGTATATATCTTATGTGACTCGTGTCTTGAGTTATGAAGATCTGGAGCTTGAGGCAGATCTCTCCTATGAGGAACAGCCAGTCCAAATACTAGACAAAAAAGACAAGGACCTCAGGAATAAAACAATACCTTTGGTTAATGTATTATGGAGGAATAGCAAGGACAAGGAAGCGACCTAGGAGCTAGAGTCAGATATGCAGAATCAGTATCCCAAGTTGTTCAGGTAAATTTCGAGGATGAAATTTATGTAAGGAGGGGATAGTTGTAATGCCCCAAAATCCCTAATAAGGTTTAATGGTCGAATTAGAAGGCTGGGAGGGCCATAATTGATTTATTATATCATTAAATGATTATATGCAAGATTATGTAAATTATATTATTATATGATGATAAATGTATGCATGTAGGTCCACTTTTCAATGTAAGGGTATTTTGGTCATTTGGCTCGTTGAGGGCATATTTGTATATTTTCATAAATGTTGGTGAATTATTAATGAGGCCACATTATAATGTGGATTTTTTCGAGCTATTCGGCATGAGACGATCTTTGAATGTAAGTTAGCAGTTTGGTCATAACGGGGTTAATTAACCAGGCTCGGGGTGAGTCTCGGGGTAATTTGATGATTAGTACATTATTGGGAATTATAGGGTAATGGGATATGATTTATTACTATTTGAGAATATTGGGAATAACGGGAATCGGAGGTCGTTAATTATAATTAACGAGATAGATAGGAAAGGATGATTTTGCCCTTGCTAGCCTTGAAAGGGTTTTACTTAACCTAGGGGCATTTTGGTCATTTGACCCAGGGTTATATCTAACTAAGGAAGGTTGTAGAAAACTAAACCAAAACAGAGCACGTTTCTCTTCTTCTTCCCAACCATTTTCTTCTTCTTTTCCTTTGAAATTTTGAAGCTCCAATTAAGGATTCAAGCTAGGGAATCAAGCCTTGAGGGTCTAGGATTGTGTTCTACCATTGAAGAGGGTTTAATCTTGAGCTTGAGGTAAGAATTCAGCCATGGAAACTCTGGTATTTGCCCTGTTTTTCAATTAGTTTTTAGCTGGAATTTTGGATTTGATAGTTGTGAATTCAATGAAGTTTTTGGGAAAGATTGATTGGGTTTTTATGCCTAAGACTTGTAGAGTGGGTTTTTGGGTTAATTTGTGAGTTTGGTTGAGGTTTGGAATCAGTTTTTGAAGTTTGGAAATTGGAGAACTCGAAGGGGAAAAGGCAGGGCTGAAACACCCTGGTTCTGGCGCTACAGCGCCCAGGGATGGGCACTACAGCACTGTCCAAGGCATGCCAACTCTGGTTGTAGTGCCATAGCGCCTTTGGGACAGCGCTGTAGTGCTACCCTGTTTTTCCAGGGTACTTTTGAGGGTTTTTTGCTCGGGGTTTCAATTCCTAAGGCTCGGGATTGACTCTACTAACTGTTTTAGTACGATTCGAGGTTCCAGGAGCGAGGTTTGGATCAAGAACCTTTTATTATTGATTTTATTGATGGAATTCCATATTTGGTTATGGCTAGGTGACCGCTAAAGGATCAAAGGATTGATCGTTCGCAAGGGTCATTTTTAACTTGTTTCACTCTTGAACCAGAGGTAAGAAATCTGCAGCCAGTATGTGACATGCATGGTTATTAATGAGGCATGTTGAGTGCTCTATATGTGGACATTGATTGCATAGTAAATGCTTAGCAGTCTTGCTTATCTGTAAATGGTACTGACTTATTAGTCAGAATCGGCAATGGTGTTGGTATTGACTATGAAGCTGTGACTTTTTAGTCAAGTTTGGGAGTAGTACTGAGCACTGGTCGCATGGAATTGACCTATGAGTCAAGAACAGTATTAGCGTGTTTAATGCAAGTAAAAAAGATTAGATCTAATCGACATAATCATTATCAACATAAGCATGAAATGCTTGGCCGACCTTAAGTTCGATGAAAACAAAAGCGCTTGTCTAGTCTAAAGGCTAGTTACTTAGAGCCAGAGCCAAAAGGCTAAGGTGACCAACATGTCACATGGCTTAGGGAGCAAATCCTTAGAGATGGACTTATTAGCCATTTATTTAAGGAGCAGAACCCTAGAGATGGACTTATTAGTCATCTATACAGGGAACAGATTCTTAGAGGTTGACTTATTAGCCACATGCACAATGTGTGACTGAATAGCCACTTATCTGATTAGGGTACAGAGCCCTAGAGATAGACTTATTAGTCATCTATTCAAAGTATGACTTAATAGTCACCTATCTGATTGGGCTGCAAACCCCAGCATGATTATTAGAATCTCTATTGATCTTCACTTATCTTATTTGGGCTACAAGCCCTAGTATGATTATCATAATCATCTGTTGATATTGAGTACATGCAGTAATAAGTTTTCTTGCTGAGCCTTGGCTCATGGGTGCTATGTGGTTCAGGTAAAGGGAAAGAAAAGCTCACCCAGCCTTGAGTGGAGAGCTTAGGTAGCGATATGTATATATGCGACTGCTTGACCACCACGGCCAAGGTGTTTCTCAAGGGAACTAGGGGTTAACCCTATTTTTTCCACTTAGGTCGGCAAGTTGTAATTTTTACACTGTAATGACCGTTTTGGATTGTAAATAACTTGTAAACGCTTTTATGGGCCCATGTACAATTTTATGTTTTAAATAAAATATATCCATTCCTTTTGATCAAGAATTTTTTTCACCTTAGCCTATTAATAACACCTAGATGCACATTTATAACCAATTGACCCGTTTAGTGAGTTAATCACGGTTTAAAGTTCACAGTAACGGTCTTGGAGTAACCAGGGCGTTACAGATTATATGTGTTATGATATTTTTATATGCTATGATATGGTATGTGCTATGTATATATGTATAAATATGTTTTGTAGTCACTTGGGGCTTATAGTTTCTTAGACAGCAAACCCCAAGATTTTTATCATTATCGTGGTTTAGAGTTATGATTTACCCTACCTCGATTAGTAGACTGAGGACCTAGATGGGTTATCATATACTAGTTTGTGATCTAACCTACCTCTATTAGTAGATTGAGGACCTAGATGGTTTTTATCACATGCGAGTTAATGGCCATTAATATTGTAGTCATATATGATATACGTTTTTACGTCATATTTTTATAGTATATGTTTTATGATTTATGATATATATTTTTAGTAGATTTTCCTTATTGGGCATTAGGCTCATTCATTTTTATTTTAGACGGTGCAGGAAAATGAGCTTGGAAGGCGGGATGGGTTCGTGGCAACTTGGCATGTGTATTGGGGATGGATTGATTGAATGGACTGCTAGAAGATCAAGGATGACGTTGTTTCAAATCTTTTCATTTATGTTCTTATGTATTTCCGCACTGAGTTTATTTTTAAACAATTAATTAAAGTTTATGTTTATGTTTTTATGTAAATAACGATGGGATCACATATTTTGTATTCCGTGCCATATTTTGGATTTTTATAATAAAGTTTCTATTATTTTATGCATGTCTTCCAAAATAGTAGCTATGTCTTAGTAGTTTTAATGGTCCGAGGTCTTAGAATTAGTCAGGCCATTACAACAAAAATGAGGAACAAAAAAACTAAAATTAATTTTAAAAATAAATATTAGGGGTGTTCAAAATATTTTGCAACCCACCCAATTTAAACCCGAACAAACTGACAAAAACACAACTCGAAAACTTCGAGCACTTTTTTAACTTGCCCAATTACTTCATTGGGCGAATTGAAAATCGATGCCAACCCACCCAATTATGATTTTTTTATTATTATTTTTTAATTTTTAATATTATGTTGTACTTGGAAAATATATGAGTTAAATTTTCTTGTTCGTGGTACAACTGACAAATAATTAATGATGATTATTCAGTCCTTAGAACACTATATAAGTTATAAGATGAGTATCTCGGGTAAATCCCAGCTCTAGTAGACATCAAGGAGATCGCCTAGCCAAGTTGACCAAATATCATGGAGATCGCTTAGCACCATCTCGTTGTAGCTTGTAAACCTCCATCTCGATGAGTGCATTCAGCTCATCGTAAATGCTTGGAATGCACAAGCTTAAATTCCTAAGGACTCAGCAATGTTGCACAAATAAATAACATGTTGTAACTACCCTGCCTAATAAACATATGATATCAGGCAGTTAATATCTCCAAGCCTTTTAATTACCCTTTAATATCTTGAAGAAAACAATTTATATTGAATTTGAACATTGAAATAATTTAATTATAAATTTAAACTTTAGTAGAAAAAAAATTAAGCGGATTGAGCAAGTTAACTTACCTAATCTGCACAAATTTATTGGACAGGTTATGGGTTGGAAAATCCCAACTCGACTTGAGATTGGACAGGTAAAAAGTCCATCCAACTCGACCAACCCGACCAATGAACAACCCTAATAAATATTAATAAAAAAGTATCAAGCAAGTAAAATAAATGTAACCAATTGATGAGAATAGGTAAGGACAATTAATCCCCTAATTTATAAATCAACTCTTAATGTTGTAGAATTGCTCACACCTCAATTATTCTTGTAACTAAGATTTCATGACAATTGAACATGCTAACTTTCCAAATGCACATGTTAGGGCTCTCAAAATTCAAGAATACAATTTTCTTGTAAGCACCAATTAATCTCATAAGTTTTCAACGTGAATAATCTAACGTCCCAAAATTCTTAATAATGCTTATTGCCTTGATTAAGGGGCCTAGGAGGGCAATATTAGAATTTTATGTGCTTATATATGAAGTAATTGGATTAATTGTGTATTTATGTGAGTTATATTATGATATGACTATGTTTGCATGTTTAAGTGTATTAAATATGCATGTGGGCCTGTTTCTTATTAGAAGAGAATTTTCGTAATTTTAACCTGTGTGAGGGTATAATTGTAAATATATGTATTTTAGGATTGAGACCACATTATTATGTGGATATATTTGAGTTATTCGGCAGAAGGCGATCTTAGTGAGCAAGTTAGCAGTTTAATCACAACGGAATCAAATACACGGCTCAGGGTGAGCCTAGGGGTATTTTGGTAATTTAGTAAATTACTGGGATTTATCGAGCAATGGGAAGTTAATTGGTGAATTCTTTAAAAATTATGAGGTGTTATTTGAGATTGGCGGGAAATGGTGGCAAAACCCCATTTTGCTCTTGTTGGGCTTTGAGAGAGATTTAGATGAGTGGGGGTATTTTGGTCATTGGTACCATGGACTTATCTTGATTAGCTGAGTTTATCAACTCCAATCCCTTCGAAAAATATAAATGAAAAACTCTCTCTCTCTCTCTCTCTCTCTCTCTCTCTCTCTCTCTCTCTCTCTCTCTCTCTCTCTCTCTCACTAGTGTTTTGGCTTCAAGGACTTTGGAGTGTCTTAATTATTTTGAGTCTATAAGGGATCTTGTGGGAATTGGAACTTGCTTTGGGAGAACTTAGAGGCAATCAAACTTACAAAAGCAGCTAGAAAACGAATTGATTAGAGGTAATTGTAAGTTTTGAGCATTGAGTTTTTAATGTTTTGAGTTCTAAAAGTTCTTTATGAATTTTTGGTTTCTGTTATGTTTCGGTTGAGTTTGGGGATTGGTTTTCATATTTCTTGGTTGTTGGGACCATTGTTATAGTCAATTGTGTGTAAAATCGAGTGCTAGGGTGATTTTGGGAGGATGGGCAATTCTTAAAATCGCTAGTGTTTACCGAGTTTTTCGGAAACCTTAATAATAGAATATTAGAGAGCTTAGAAGAAAGGATTTGAGGAGTAAAGACAAGGTTTTTACGTGGTTGGGGCATTAATAAGCCTTAGTCCACAAGACAGTTATATTACAGCTTAGAGAACCTTTGACAATGGAGTTTTTCTACAAGTTTGAGCAGAGTAACTATTTACAATCAAAATCTCAGATCCCCTCCTCGGTGCACCACTATTCGTATTTATAGACACAGGAGTGCACTGGGCTTGGGTCGGGCTAACCTGGGCCTAATAAGGGCATAAATACCATTAGCTTCTCTGATGGGAGCCTAATACAAAGGATTAAAATATGAAACGTACAATAATCTAAGCCCATTGGGCCAAACCAAATAATATCTTATTCTAAGGAATGTGACAAACTAGAGTTTCAGTCTGGGTTCTCTGGGCTACGAGGAAGATTTGGGGGACAAGATCGGTCAGAGTAGTGGCAGTATAGTTTTAAACCAATGGCGTACAATCCTGAGGTAGCCTCTTCTGCAGGTTAAGCGTGGGGACACCCCCCACGCTTCATGGGACGATGTCAGTATCCTGGGCACTTTATCTCACCCACTCGGACACTCGACCCGGGTTCGTTTACCAACGTCCCCCTCCGTTCACCAGGGTCCTGGACCATTTACCAGGATCCGGGTCTATCCTTAGCGATCTCGGCTCCCATCTTGGTTTTGCGAGTTGCGACCTTCTCTGCCCCGTCTCGGGATGTTGGGGGCGGTTTCGGGTTCATACCACCTGCCCCAGCGGAGGTCCTGGTCCGCACTCCCAGACGCCCTTTGGACCTTGCCCGGACTTGGGCTGCCAACATCTGTTTTCCTCTCATCAAATGGGCCTGACCTGAGCCTTAACTCCAAATCGAGCAGCCCACGGGCTTAGAGTGTGGGTCCGGACACCCGGAAAGAAATGGGGATAACAATTACCCCCCAAGCCTTCATCACGGCTCGCGTGGTGGAGGCTTGTCTCCCTCCCGGACCATATCATCACTTCCCGGTTCGTTTCCAAGGCGACAGGCCCGCAGGTGAGGGGCACTGCATGCTGAACAATCATGGAATTAAACCCTGCTGCGATACCCCGGGCTGAATCCAAAGGACCCAGACCATTTACCAGGATCCGGGTTCGTTTACCAGAGCCCCAGTTCATTACGAAGGGTGCACGTGCCCCCTTGTCACTGGCGCATAGATGGCACTAGGTCTTGAAAGGTTAGTGTTTAACGCCCAAATCGTGACAACCACTAAGCGGTGGTTGTAGTATAATCAGGCGGTCGATCCATAAGGAGGTAACCTAAAATCAAAAGATTAGTAGAAAATAACACAAAAAGTTAGTAACAAGAAATAAATAAAAAAGATGGAAATGAAAAGATGTTTGAGATTTTGGTATTGTATTTTTTATAAAGTGATGAAATGAGATAAGTGAAATAAAGGTAAGATGTAATCAAGAGTTTGAGAAAATGAAAGGTTTCAAGAATCATCCATATGCTTGTTTAGTTACTTGGTTACTTGATTTACAAAAATACACAAGTAAATAGTTCACATCCCAACATTTACTTGGAAAATCTAACATTAAAGTCCATAGTTTTTCTAACAAAAGTTCATTTGAGTTATAAAGTTCTTTACTTTAAAAGCACAATGTTAATCTTATGAAAAATCTAAAAATGACAAAATACCCAAGGGCAATAATGCAATAGAAGATTAGACATAAAATTATGTATCAATATTACTTTTACTAATTAGAAGCACATAGAAAGAGCATGACTAATCCTAATACTATTAGCATAAGTAAATAAAGATAACAAAATAAAGATAGAGATGAAAGAACATAAATAACTCAAATATATTACATTAAGAACATAGTAAATCAAAGTAGCAAAATAACATCACTTGCATATGGAATCGTCCCTAACCTTCCTAGGAAGATTAGGCCATTATGCTCATGATTCTCACAAAATTCTAAGAAGAAAATATGAGAAGAAAGTGAGTGGAAATTTTGCTATAGTTTCTCTACTCTAAAAATTACATATCAAATGTGAAGAAAGTGTCCCTATTTATAGATGGAGAAAAGGACTAAAAATAAATTAAACAACAAAATGGGGTTTACAAAATAAATCTAAAATATTAATAATAAAATATGATTTTGAAAAATCAAATCTTATTATTAATATTACCCTAGCTATTTTTGTGTATAGTCAAAATGCTCTTTTTCTAAAATACCACAAAAACATGATCTTTGAAGCTCAAAATAGCAATTTACAAAGCCCAATACCCACAAAACATGGCTGGTGACACAAGAGGGTTTTGACCCATTTTTGGCCAATGAAAACGTGCCACATGGGCGGCTGGGTTGAAGAGAAGGTTGATGGGCTGCTGCGATTTGGGCTTGCGTGGCTGATGAGCTGCTGGAAGGAGTGGGCCTGCATTGGGTTGGCCTTTGTTTGGGCTGTTGGGCAGCTTTGTTGAAGGAAAACAAAGGAAGCTTGGCTGCTTGTTGTTGGGACACGTGGAGGGAAGCTGTTGGGCCGAAGGAGGGACGTTGGAGCTGAAGGCTGAAGGAGTTGAGGTGAAGCAGCTGCCTGGGACGCGTGGCAGGCGTGGAGTGCGCCAGGTGGCGTGTAGAGGTGATGGGAGCTTCAGCATGGGCCTGCGAATTGGGCTGGAGTCTTGGGCCGAATGCTTTCAAAAATACCATTTCCTTCATTTTCTTTTTTCAATTTTAACTATTTCTTTGTTCTTTTTTTTATTAATGTCCAAATGCAATTTATTTCCTGAAAATTAAACACAAATTAAATTTAAAATTAATATTTTCAATTATAAAATATATTATACTAAATTCATGAAAATATTAATTAAAACTTAATTTATTTTACACTTTAAAACCAATAAATTTGCATTTTTGAGCACTAATCAGTCAGCAAACACCCTAATGGTTACTGTGCTAGGGGCTAGCGTGTTGGCTCGGTCTACGAAGCGTCCCATCCACACGAGTGTTCCCATTATTACCTCTGCGACAAGGTGGACCGTTGGATGGGGCGACCTTTGAGGTGCTCTTTTTCTGGGCTGTTGGATCGAGGCAGCGCAGATCATGCCTCGGGGGTACCGTGATCCAGTACTCGAGTAGATCCATTAATGTCCCTGCACGATCTAGGACCGTCCGATAGGGGGGATCGCGCCTAACCGTTAGATCAAAATGGCCTTCTGGCTCTTATAAATAGCCTCAAGTTTACATTTGAAATCTTTACATTCTCAGAAAAGAAAAACACTTAAAGGATCTTTTATGACCGAGCTTGCTGACAACATTTTCCATCGTATTCTTCGTCTTCGTCGTCACCTATTCCCTACGCACCCAGTGTCCACACCTTCGCCTGAGCAGAAGACATCGGCCTACCCCATAGACGAGCTTTTGGGCTGCCTTCACCTGTTCAAAGCCGTGATTTTACCGTCGCTGCCGCCGAAAACCCACCATTCTTCATGACCAGCTTTTTACAGTAAGTTTTCCTAACTTTTTATCTATTTAGGCTGTTAAATCTTGCCCGCGTTTAGATTGGCTCTGAGTGCCTTAGAGTAGATTAGGAAAAGAAAACTAGTCCGGACTATCCCGAATCTCCTCGGGTTCGGGTGGTTCCCGAACATGTTGCAATAGGATGGCTTAGGAGAACAGCCAGATCCTTTCCTTTTCTTTTTTTGTTTCCGATCAAGGTTTTGCGGCTTCTTAGTGATCCCGGACCTGGTCCGGAGGGGACTCCTCCAAGCAGTTCGTAGGAGAGCTCGCGTACCTTAACCGACCTTCTTGGGTTTTGGTGTTGACTACTTGGTTGTTTGTTTTGTTCTGCTTTGCTCCCAGATCATCAGCCATGACCTCGGGCGTCACCCTTCATTTGGAAGAACAAGTTAATGCGGCCTCTATCACTCTATCCGAGTCCAAGACTCCCAGAGGCAACAGGTGGGAGATGGACAGGGTGCAGAACCTATTTCGAAACTAGCAGATGTTGTACGCCCTAGAGAAGCATTTGGGCATAGAGCCGACTCTCGGACTATTCTATAACCGCCTGGCCAGAAGAGAGGAGAAGGCTTACACCGACGTGGGCGAGTTTGGAGCCTAGAGTGTAGGCCACATCAGTGCGAGAGCAACTCTCCCGCTCCACGACTTCTTCGTGCAATTCCTCAAATTTGTGGGGATTGTGATGTTCCAACTCCTGCCTCAAGTGTATCGGCTGCTTGCGGGATGGCGCGTCTTTTGCATCGCGAAGCCAATCCCGGATCTGACCCTGGTAGAGGTGTTGTATTTCTACAAGTTGGAGCCGCAAGTCAACGTCAAGGACAAGACCTGGATGGCTTCTACAGGCTAAAACCGCGGGGCAACTACGCCGCTCCTACCAACACCTGGAAGCATCCCCCGGACATCAGACATTACTGGTTCATGACGTCCGGGTTTCTCATAGAAAAGAAACCCACGCTGATGCTAGACTTCCAGCGAGTGGGTAAGTGGTTTCCCGTTCCCTAGTTTCCTTTTTGTTGTTGCTTTTTATTCCTCATTCTCAACTCATTGCCTTGGGTGGCAGGACCCTATGCCCAGACTCCCCTCACCCAGTTCATCCTTGACCGGAAGAGACTCTACTCCGAGCTAATCGTGGAGGATTTAGACGTAGGGGGCTACGTCAACACCGACAACCTCCGAGTGGTCGGGATGCTAGCGGCCAACCAAACGATCAAGGCCTCGAGTCTCTGGGGGATACAATGCGAGAAAGACCCCGCATTGAGGGAGGCGCTGGCCCTTGAGCACATCAGGGCTGTAGAGGACGCGACTCGGGCAGACGCGGCCAAAAGGAAATGGGACCAGCCTCAACAGAGGGAGAGCGCCACCTCCGAGGAGCTAGAAGCCCTCTTTGACGAGGCCCAACCGAACATGGGGACCCTCGATGCTAGTGTATCAGGGCGAGGTAATTCGCCTTTGCTTTTGACTTATGCTCCCCGAGTTGGGGACTTAGTTAGGGATAGACTAGTTTATCGAGGCCCCCTGTTAAGGGTTCGGGTGGAGATGAGGCCTTCGTCTCCCATCACTGTCGATTTGAAAACTCTAATGTACTCGTTCGGGTTCCTTCAGTATGGGAACTTCCTATACCCGGATGACATGGGAGGTCGAATCCATTCCTTCACCTTAGGAGAATTGAGTCGAGTTCGAGGTCTAGACAAGGGTTCATCCCAGATTATTTTTGGTTTTGTTATTACTCATTCGTATTGACTTGTTTATTTTGCTAACCCCTTTTTGTTTGTGTTTGTTCCAAAAGATTCCGACATGTCCAACCCCGTGGACAAAATGAACTAGGCCCTCAAGGTTCGGGCCACCAAGGCGAGGGCTTCGGCCAAAAAAGCTGCTAGAGGCACGCCCAAGCCGAAGTCAGTGCCGGAATATCATTCCATCAGGGAGGCTTTAGATGTGGTCCCGATCAGGACCGTTGATCCAGCAACTGCCCCAGCTCCCCCCGCTCATCCTCCGGTAATCGACCTGGAACAGGACCCGCCGGCGAGTTGGAGTTCTGGGAAAAGAGTCGCGGAGTCGGGTGCGGACGAAGCCGCGACAAGGGCGAAGAGGGCCAAGACCAAAGGCGTTGGCTCGGCCGAGGAATCTTCCGGGGAGAGTCATCTCGCTGCCAAGGAAATCCCGGAAGCGCTCGCGCTCCCAGTCCATCCAACTTTACCCGAAGAGGGGGAAGCAGTCTTGTGGGACAAACAGTCCAAGATGGTAACCCAAACTTGGGAGAATGGTCGGGAGAAAAGAGATGAGGTCTACCAGGCCCTGATGATTCATCGTCAGGTTGAGTTCTCGGAGCGTCCGGCAGCATTCAGCGCTCCCCAGCCGATCGTGGACCGGCTGGTTGCCAAGACGGGATTTCATCCCAAACTGGGGCAGGACACGACTCCATTCGCGGCAGACTTGTTGGACCAGGTGGGGAACACCATGTCCAACCTTTAGTTTAAGTGGTATGCCACCATCGCCAACCAGGACATGTTGTTCATCTCCCAGGCCCTCCGCCATCAAGCCACGGCTGTAAGTTATCAGTTTACATCTCTTTTTTCCCCTTGCACTTCTAGTTCAGATTTTTCTAACTTCAATTTGTTCCAGGATGCTCTACTGGCTCATCAGAATGTCGACTTGGTGGCCAAGATTTCCATGAAGATGAAGACGATCCAACTGGAGCTGGAGGCGGCTGTGAATCAGCAGGAAGCCGCTAAGGAAACCCTGGCCAAGGAGGATGCTCAGGCCAACGTAGACCGCGAAGAGGCTGCCCGGACTAAGTTTCAACTTGAAGAGACTATGTCGCGGAGGGAAGCCGAGACTGGCAAGCTAGTGGCCGGTCTAGAGGCGGAGCTCCTCCGAGTAAAGTCTCTGCAGGAGGTAGCCGCAGCCTAGTCTACCCAGGATCGGGAGAGGGTCACCAGTCTGGAGTCCTAGGTCCATGAATTGGACGAGTTGCTCCAGCAGGAGGTGAAGGCGCACGATGAGACCCGTCGCAAGAAATAACAAGCGGATGCCATACTGGAGGTTACCTTCGACGAGGCCATCTACATGGCCTGGCTCCAGGACAAAAACATGAACCTCCTACTCTACCCTAACCCCGCCGCGAAGAGGGCTGAATTTGAGGCCAAGGAGAAAGCTGACGCGGAGCCCCTAGATGAAAAAGAGGCAGATGGAGCCGTCCCGGATGCGTCAGGGCATGGCGAAGCCTAGGCCCGGGTCCTCTTTTTGTTTTTCTCTCTTTGCTTTTAATTTGGTAACACTTTCATGGACGTGGGTGCGACGAAAACAATTTTTGTGTTCTTATTTACTTTGTTTCTATTCGTTAAGCTTTCACCAAGTGTTTTACCACTATTCATGAATGATTCGAGTGTTTGGTCCCGGTTCCAACGGCCAGGATCTCTTCTGGTGACCCGTCGTTGGGTCTCAACGGCCTGGACTAGATTATTCCTGATTTTAACTTATCAGCTCGCTTTAATCATGCTGCTCAAGTCCCAACGGCCTGGGCCATTAGGGAGTTTTGATAATTATTCCTGAATTTATTTGTCCAGTTCCCAGTGTTGAAAATCTGACGGTCTGGACCGTCAGGGATTAGTTGATTAGTTTGTTTTGAAACCTAGGTTAGGTTCCCACAGCCTGGGCCGTTTCTAAGACTAATTTTAGACAACTTATACCTAGGGTTCGCGTTCTAATAGTCTTGTGAAATTGTAGGAATGACGTGGACGGGTATTTAGTTATTTGGGACCACGTACGGTCAACCAAGTTTTAGGTATTTTATATCCTCGGGACATGCATGCTCGGGTTAGGACCTGGGCTATCCCGTACGTCCTACTGCATATTTCACCTACCGGACTGCGATTGTCCGGGCCGGGACCAGGCCTAAGCCTTAGGTCCTATATATTGTACCCCCAGACCGCGTACGTCCGGGCCGAGACCAGGCCTGAGCCTTGGGTCCATTTGGGCTTTCACCTCCCAGACCTTGTCGGTCCGGGTTAGGACTAGGCCTAAGCCTTACGTCCATTTGGGCTTTTACCCCTCAGACCTTGTCGGTCTGGGTTAGGACTAGACCTGAGCCTTACGTCCATTTGGGCTTTTACCCCCCAGACATTGTCGATCCGGGTTGGTTTGAACCTAGAGCATTTAGCTTCCTACTTTGTTCTCGGACTTTGTTTATAATGGATATCCCCCCCCCCCCCCCCCCAAAGTGAGCAAAGACTGGTCTTGGGTCACTTGCTTATGGAGGCAAATGAGAATTTTCATTGTTTCACAATATCTCTTTATGGCGTTTTGTACACGCCATTTTTATTGCACAAGAAATCGCCCTAGGGCGTACATTGTTTACAAAGAAAATATAAAGCTAGAACATGCTCTCCTAACTACTGATAGTACTTACGGAGATGTTCTGTGTTCCAGGCCCTTGGGACTTCAGTGCCATCGATTCGCTTTAAATGGTATGTTCCCAGACACACTTCATGCTGAATTTCATACGGCCCTTCCCAATTCGGGCCCAGAACCCCCACTCTTGGATCTTGGGTTGCAAGGAAGACTCTCCTTAGGACTAGGTCGCCGGTTTCGAACCTCCAACTCTTTACTTTTGAGTTGAAATGCCGAGCGATTTTTCCCTGGTACATCTTCAACTGGACTTCTGATTCCTCCCGGATCTCTTCGATGAGATCCAAGGATTCCTGGAGTAAGGCGTGGTTTTGGGCGGGATCGTACGTGTCTCTTCTATGGGACGAGATCGTGGTTTCTACTGGGATGACAGCTTCGCACCCGTACACCATGGAGCAAGGAGTGTGTTAGGTAGACGTTTGTTCGGTGGTCCGGTACGCCCATAGTACGCGGGGCAACTCTTCTAGCCGCTTGCTCTTGCAGGCTTGAAGCTTTTTCTTTAATGTCCCCTTCAAGATTTTGTTGACGGCCTTCGTTTGCCCGTTTTCTTGAGGTCTGGCGACTGTGGAGAAGCTCTTGATGATACCATGTCTTTCACAGAAATCCGTGAAGTGGATGCTATCAAACTGCTTCCCGTTGTCGAACACAATCTTGTAGGGGAGCCCGTACCGGCAGACGATGTTGTTGACGACGAAGTCCAGGGCCTTCTTTGAAGTGATAGTGTTCATGGGCTCCGCTTCGACCCACTTGGCATAGTAGTCAATGGCCACGATAGCGTACTTCACACCTCCCCTCCCGGTCGAGAGCGATCCTACTAGGTCGATTACCCATACCACGAAGGGCCAAGGACTGGTCAATAGGGTTATTTCCATCGGAGGGGCTCCCGGGATCTTCGCGTACCTTTGGTACTGCTCACATTTGCAGACCTAATCAATACAGTCTTTTTTCATGGTTGGCTAGAAATATCCTTGGCGCAGGAACTTCTTGGACAAGTTGAGTCCGGCTGTATGATCTCTGCAGAAGCCTTCATGCACTTCATGCAAGATTGCACTCATTTCGGTCCCGGATACGCATCGGAGGTACAGCATGGATAACCCTCTCTGATAGAGCTTTCCGTCCATCATGACGTATCGATGGACCTGGTAATGAAGCTTCCTGGCTGTCGCCCGGGCTATTGGCACCCCCCCCCCCCCCGATTGTCAGGTATTGGATGATGGGTCCCATCCAAGACGTGGAGTAGTTGACGACATTGATCGTGGAGGTCAGAATACTCGGTATAGGGAGATGGTTGATTGGGACTAGCCCAAAAAGCTCTGCCTCAGCATCCATGGCCAATTTTGCCAACGTGTCTGCAAACACGTTTTGCTCCCTGGGATCTGGCGGATGGAGTGCTTCTTGAAAGTTGGAAGCATTTCTCGCGTCTGAGTCACGTAAGCTGCCATCTTTTCCCCTTTAGTTTGGTATTCTCCTGAGATCTGCCTAACAACCAACTGGGAATCGCTATAGATCTCCAGGTTTGCGGCCCCTACTTCCTGGGCCAGGCGCAACCCAACCAATATGGCCTCGTGCTCGGCCTCGTTGTTCGAAGCCTCGTTGTTTGGTGCCTCTGAGGCAAGACTAGGATGATTCCGGCCCCTGCTCCATTTTCATTCGAGGCCCCGTCTACGAACACCTTCCACACGGGCGCTGCGGGAGCCGCGGGATCGTCTTCTTCAGTGATCCTGGAGAATTCCACGTTGAATTCGGCTAGGGCCTGTCCCTTGATTGAGGTTCTAGGGATGTATGCAATGTCGAACTGACTCAGTTCCATGACCCACTCAAGAGTCTCCCTGATGATTCAGGTTTTTGCAACACTTGCCGCAAAGGATGGTTGGTCAGAGTCTCCCTTTATTTATATTTATATTAAATACATAAAAATATGAAATTGACGAGCACACTAAATTTGAAACTGACAATAAGCTAGTGTAAAAGGTAGAAAATACAAATAAGAAAATGACGTCAAGAAGGAAGAAGAAACAAAAAACTTGTAATATTTTAGGTTACATTTTGTAATTTAATTATTTTTCAAAAGTAATTATGTGAGTCCTACAATTATTGTGTTAGAGAAGTTTTAAAATCAAGATTTTACAATACCTATAAAAGAATCTCATAGGATTCACTTTCCTTGCTTTAAAAATAAAATAAAATAAACATTATATCAAATGCTAATATTTTTCTCTATAAATAAGAGAATGGAGATTATCATTCACGTACCAAACAGCTCCTATGAACAATAGCATGTGCAATTTGAATAAAAATATTACAGACATTATGATATATCAATAATGATTTTTAATATGAAAAGAGGAAATTACGTTTCTCAAAAAAAAAATTACGTATGATGTTGATTAATGGAAAAATTCCTAATTTCGTCCATTATAACAATTGGGCCGAGAAGCACAGATGTTACATCATATTGGGCCACGACATGGGCTGAGTCAAAGTCATGAGTGTCGTATCGTGGGGAATGACCAATGGGGAGGGGGTTAAGACTTGGCAAATACATTATTTATTGGGATTTTAGAAAAGATGTCACATTAACTATTATTGGAGAAATTAATTTTATTATATGATGGTGTACATTATAATTATAATAAGTATTTTATTAATTTAAAAAAAAAATTAAAAAATTATAATGTCGAAATTAAAGTTCAAATATATACTTGTATACATATATTTTATATATATATAAAATAAATTGTTTAAACTCTAATTTTGATATCATAAATTATTTAAAAAAATTTAAAAATTAGTGTGAAAGATATTAAAACTATAATATATATCATCATATAAAAGAAATTAAGGTTAATTCTTCTAAGAATCGAAATAAGAAAAGACTTAACAATAAAGTTAAAGTGATACCTCTACTATATTATAATAGCTAAAAAAAATACATTAATAATGAATTAGGGTGATCAAAAGAAAAAACAGGGTTGGACTTGGAAAGGTAAGGTGAGAGGGACCCATCAAACATGAATATATTACAAATAAATAAATAATGTTTATGTGCTTTGTTCTCGTTCTTCCTAATTTGGTTCCTCACCGACGCATTTTCATTATAGTATTATATTATAATTTATAGTAATATCTTCACAATTCCAAGTTGTTACAATTTTTCTCAATATCTTTCCTGTCTCCTTCTCTCATCTCAATATAATAATATCACCAAACAAACACTACAATAATACTTGTGCAACTACCAAACATGGTTACACCTGACCTGGATTATACACTTTTATTTACATCTTTGGTAAATTTCGAGGGAATTTGTAACCCCCTAGAGAATGTTTCTATGTATATATTCATTATTCCGATTACAAAGTCATTATAGAGATAAATATATACTAATTGGACACTTTTATTACTATTTTTTTTTATCATTCATTAGTTCAAAACAAACATTTTCAAGTCTTTTTGTTGTTGTTGGAAGAAACCTATTATGACTTCCCAAGTATATATAAAGAAAATTGGGTTATGTAATGAGATTAATAGAGTATAACATATAATATTATAAAAAAAAAAGTGTTACAAGCACTTCCTGTATCTATTTATGTAATTATATGTGTGACATTTAACAAATTTTTACATTATTATTGGTTTTTAAATATATTTCTCTAGTTTTAAAGAATAATCATTATTTAACTTTTATTAATGTTCTATGGGGGGCAAAGAAAGAAGTGGCTCTATTTTTTTTTAATGGCCTTTATTTCCTAAAGATAGTGCTAAACTAAGTGATTCCACCCTGAATGTATAAGATTAAGCACTAACTTTGAACTTTCAAAGGGTTTAATAAAAATATTACTAAAAAAAAGAGTTTAATATAAATATATAATTACAACAAGAAGTGTTTGCCACACGTTTTTTTTCCTTTTCTTCTTTGTAATCATAACATTTCTTCTTTTTATTATTATTATTATTCCTTTTTTTTCCTTTTCTTGAAGAGGAAATGACAGACTGATTAAATATGAAAATAACAAAAAGACAGATTAATAAAACGTGACATCATATGAATATGGGTGCGATTTTTATTTTATTTTGCTTTTATAGAATAGTACCCACTACTACCAACTAGATTCTCTTTTGTGATTATATTCTAATTTTTATTGTAAATAAAAATAAAAATAAAAAATCCACCAAGTTAGACGAAAATTTGTCTTTTAACATATAATGAAGGCATAATTCAACGTATTATATAGATGTACGAACATTGAACAAACACCTATACTTCAAAAAAAATATTATTGTAATTTTATTATTTTTTATTTTTCAGTAGGGTACTGTATTCCAACTAATTTAATTAATGTAAAATAAACTCCAGAGATTTCCATGCTTCAAATAAACTAAGAATAGACAGCAATCCATTAATGAACCTTTTTTTAAAATTAAAAAAAAAAAATCTCTTCTTGGCATGCTTCTCTTATAGGCTATAATAATTTTTACTAATCTACCATTGAGTTCATCATGTAAAAAAAATCACATGCAAGAATATAAACTCCAGAACAATTATTTATTTATATATGTCATAACAAAATTCTCTAATACTCCTTAAAAATGGACTATTGGTGTATTATTTTGTGTTTTTTATATTTAAATAGTTAAAATTTTAATTTTTTTTAAATATGATTGGGTACATTGTAGCTCTAACAGACATCCCATAAATTTTCTAAAATTTTTAAATAATTTAAGGTGTCAAAAGTAAAGTTCAAATATTTATGTTGCACTTGTATTTATTTATATGATCTTGCAAGATAATATTTGAAATTTGATTTCAACAGTATAAATTATTTAAAATTTCTCAAAAACAAATATAATGTTTGATGTATATTGTCATATAAAAAAATTAAAATTATAACTAACTAGATGCTGAAAACATATTTGGTGCATCAGTAGTCTCGAATTATCCTATGTCATATAAGAGTGTGTCCTATATTTTTTTTTAACTATTAAAAAATATGTAAGTTATAGATTTTCTATGAGATTGCAAATCAATAAATCTGATGAATTATTGTAATTAAATACTTAAACAAATGAACGTGATTGTATTTTAAAATCCTTGAAATAGAAGTACGATTACATTTAAATGCGACAATTAAGTCACAGCCATTTATAAATCTATTGCCAAGAAGAGCAACATTCCAACTACTACTACGGATACAAATAAATAATATTATCAGAAAGAGACCCACTAGTATTTATTGTGTCTATTTATACACTACTACACATTATGCCCTTCAAAAAAAAAAATACACATTATGTATACATGCAATATTTTGTTCTATATTGTGTATATATGTACTTGTAATGTATCGAACTACTAACAAGTATTACTTATTTATTTATTTATTCGCTTGGAAACCTAAATAATACTTCGTTTTTTTTTTTCTTAAAGGTTAAAAATGATAACTTTAGCAAGCTGAATTTGACCAAAAGTGATTGCAAGCTATATAGTTTTACATCTTAAATTAAATTATTAAATTCCTTTTTTAGCTGGAGCAATCAATAGAAATGAGCACCTTTACAGTAATATCATCAAAGGGACTAATCACTCAAGAGTGCTTTTGCAAAGATATGATGTAGGCAAAAAAAGAAGATAAAAACAAAACAAAAAGCATAAAGATTAAAATGTATACTTTAGTTCAAAAACAATGTGTCATTTAAAAAAAAACTTTTAATAATGTTCGAATTAAAAGACCTAAGTAGTTTTTGCACATTTTACATATACAATAGCAAATTAACAAGTATATAATATATATTACAATGATAAGTAGGAGGAGCTCAGCTGTTACAATGTCACAATTACATTGTAATTACTCACAAAATAATTAACTCCAAATCTTAAATCCTAATTAGGGTTACTCAACATTGATTTTCCAAAGTGCCATTATTAGACAATGATGTCTTTTCTTTTGAATGCTACTTGTCACGCGACATAAGATTTCAACTTTTTCTTAAAAATAATAATAATAAATAAAATTATACGTGCATTAGTATTGTACAAATGTGAGATTATTATGAAAAATATAGCAAATGATAATAATAACTAACAAATTAAGCTTAAATGAAAGTCTGCTGAAGCTTCTGAGTCTGAGAGTGACAATGCATCTGCCGGCCCGCAACACGTCGCCGTTTTGAGATTAAATAAAGCCGAAAATGAAAAGACTACGTTCACGCTTCACACGCGCGCTTCTTAGCCACGTGTGAAAGTTGCTCTTATTTTATTATTATTTTATTTGAAGCTTAGCGTAGAACTGAGATCATTTATTAATTGTCAGACACCGACAGCTTGCCTTTCAGCTTCACCTGCTTCATTTTATCGCTCGGCTCGGCTCGGCTCATCTTCTTCCTTGGACTCCACTCTCTAGTACTCTTTTCAGTCTTTTTGTTTCTCTATTAATTTGAGTTTTTTTCTGTCAAATTAGTTTTTTTTTATTTTTTATAAAATGAACTTCATTGATAAAAAACAATTTTATTATTGAAGGACTGAGAATATGTGCTAGTCCTCGTTTTCTTTGTGGGAATTTTGTTTTTTTTTAAAAAGGAAAATATTTTTTTTATTTTTAAATAAGGAAAAGAAAAGGTCGATGAGTAATGCCAACTAACATGAGGTGAAAAATGAAATTGACGATTGGTGATGAAGAAAGCATAAATGGAAAAATGAATAAATATGATATATTCCTTTCAAAGCACTCAATATATAATTCCATTAAAAAAAATCTACAGAAATATGTCACGTTGAGTAATATTATATGTATAGCAAAGTTACCAAGTCATTGTTTTTAGCACATGCATATATATACATGCTTTTTATTTACATTACTAAAAATACATAACAAAGGTGGATTCAATCTCAACTTTTCCTATTGGAAACTCCAAATCAAACTCCTGACTTTTCCCCATATTACAAAAAATCAAAATATATTAAAATACAACAAATTTCTCTCAAATATATCTTAAAAAAAATACTAAAATTGTTAAATATCTTTGCACCTGAAATTTATTTTTTTGGTAATTACCAAATTAATTAAATCAAATAAATTAATTAAAATGCAGAATGTTAATTAAATGTTGAAATAGATTTCAGATCTGTCGGGACAAAATACGAACTTGTCACGACAGAAACTGAACAGAATAAAAAGATAGTGCAAAAACAATAAAGAACACAGCGAATTTTTACAATGTTCAGAAACTCTTTCGAATAACCTACTCCTTGGAGCCACGTCCAGAGAATAAAATCAATTAATAAAGAATCACAAGTACAAAATATTGACTTAAACAAAATAAGACTCTCTCTTGAGATTTGCCGCAACTTTGTTATACTTCTCTTCACTAATCTGATTCTGATTGAAACGCTCAACCACTTTAACTCCCTTCAATGTCCAGCGAGTGCTTGCATCCTCCCGACACAAGGCTTGTAAAAATTATCTCCCGAAGACTATAAGAATTCTGTTCAAATTATAACATGTATTCACTCTTGAAATTGTTATAAACTCACCACAAAACTAAACACTCATTTTACTACAAGATCACGTGAATACAATGATCTTGAATACAAAATATGAACTCTCACAAATATTACAATTCACTCACAAACTATGTACCAAATAGTTCACTTTTTCTCAAGGCCCTAGAAGCATATTTATAGAGACCATTTCGTACTAAGAAAGGCTGAGAAAGAATCTTCTAATAAAAGCAAGAATATTTGAAGATATTCTTGACTAATGAAGATTTGCCATTTTTAGATGATTCTAATCCGACAGACACAGATTTTGCGGGGACAGCTAATACATGTGTCAGATCAAATTTCTCAGATAGAAATAACAATTAATTACTTCAAAGATTGTATTTCCTGAAGTTTATTACCTTGAGCAGCACGAAAATCAAAAGACAAATATTTCATAAATGAATTTGAGTAAGCACATAATATTTTCTTTATAAAACCAAGATACAAATTCCTTTAATAAACATATTGTGATAATATCAAACTAAATAAGGAATTATTTGCAAACCTTACAAATTAATTCAATACATTAATTTCAAAAATCACAATAATAGGAATTTAAAATCATCTTTTAAATAAAAAGATATTTCTATAAAATTTGCCAATTTTAGGATTTATAATCTCCCCCTTTGGTAATTTTATAGACAAAGCATATCTATTTTTTTTAAAAGATCTTGCATAAAACAGTGAGTGCTTAAATTCACTATAGTGACAAGAGCCTCGAAATGACTCCCCCTTCCAAAAATAACCAACGCACATGAATAAAACAATTAACAAAAACAATGAACAGTCGCAGAAATAGAATAGAGTACTCTCTCTCCCCCCTCATTGTCTAAGAAAATGCCCAAGAACAAAGGAAACGAAACCAAAACAAAGACATAATTATTGTTTTTTTACATTTATTGAAAGCAAATAAAAATAGATGGAGAGGAACAGTAACGATCATGGAGCTGGAGTGGTAGATGCATTGATGATGGCCAAAGAAGCTAGAATTTGGCATTGAGTATCCTCCTGTTGGGAAAACTTATACATGATCTTATTTATTTTCATGTAGATCTTATATTAAACAAATTAATATAAGAAAATCTAAAACATGTTTCTAAAATTGAATTCAAACAGAAATAATGAAAAGAGCACTTACATTATAAGCAGCAAAATGATAGAGTCATTCCACTACTACAAAAAAAAAAAGCATGAGAGGTTGGTTAAAAACTTATACAGGATCTTTATTTATTTTCATGTAGATCTAATATTAAACAAGTTAATATGAGACAACCTAGAACATGTTTCTAAAATTGAATTCAAAGAGAAATAATGATAGGAACACTTACATTATACGTAGTGGAATGAATGAGTCATTCTTTCAGTTTCTCTAACCATTGTATCCTTTCTGTCGCAGGGTATCACCAAGAAATTGAACCGTTCTTCAATTTTCTTCACAGCCTTCCAAAGTATCCTTAGAATCACCTATACTAGGGTAGGCTAGGGCTGAGCAAAAAATCCAAAAACCCGAACAAACTGACCGACCGAAAACCGTTGAAACCGAACACCGAAAAAACCAACAACGGTTAAAACCGCCATTAGATGGTCGATTTTTTTATACGGAAAACCGACCAAAATAACCGACACAGACCGATTAAGGCCTATGCCTTATACTTTTTTTAATTTGTATATAATATATATTATATTATTAAATAAAAAGGGATTGGACTTTGTTTTCTATCTACTCTTTTGAACTTGATTTGTGTTGTTGTAGTCAACTAGACTTAGATTTTATTTGTGTTGTAATGGACTATGGACTTTGGACTTTAAGTTTAAACTTTAACCATGTGTTGAGATTTGTGGTTGTAGGCTTTTGGTTTTAAATGTGTTGGCCTTTGGTTTTAATTGTGTTGTGTCTTGGATTGGAGTTGGACAATAGACATTGGAGTATTGGACTTTTGATGATGTGTTGTGCTTTGAGGTTATGTTATGCTTATGGACTTTTAATTATGTTTCAAACATTCAAATTTGTGAATGTAATTATGTTCTATGTATTTATGTTTTAAAAACGCACAAAAATGAATTCCAACAATTCAAAATTTTAGTTTTTTTTTAACTAAAACTTTCTCAAAAAAAAAAATCAGTTTTTTCTCTTTAACTGGTTTGGTCGGTCGGTTTTTGGATTGCACCAATTCGGACCGAAAACCGAATTATGGATTTAATACTATAAAAAAAACCGCCCAAACTGACCGATGCTCAGCCCTAGGGTGGGTAATTCTCAACACATGAAATAGATACAGAGAGAAGAAGAGAAAAGAGGCTCAAAAAAGGACTTATGCTGTAGAGAGAATCTAAAACCTACTAGATCTCCTGATTTTCAGTCAGATAGTCTTTTTGTAATCTATTTTCAACTATCACATAGCATTCTTTTAATAGACTCAATTAGGTCATTTATTTAATTAAAAAATCAATAAAATAATAGCCAATAATCAGTCCTAAGTAGAAATTATCATGGGCCATAGGCCCTTGAAATTTCCCTTTTAATTATAAGCTCATTGGACTTAAAATAAAGGCATGTATTATTTTCTATTAATTTAATTAATTAAATAATTATTTAAATATTTTATCAAATTAATTATTTATAATTTGAACTTTGATTTAAACTTATTTATTAATTTATATACCAATTTATCTTAATTAATAAATCTCCCATAATTTCTCTTTTATCCTCTAAATTACATAACTCTGTGAAACTATCCAAAATTGACCTGATCAACTTTGATAATTCTAATTGATAATTAAATCAATTAATTGAGACAATTTAGATGATTTTATCCAAGGTACAGTGGGGACCATGGGCCTATGAAATCAAGCTCCAATAAGTTATCATAAATTTAACAAATAAATTTACTAACTTATTAATTCCTTGTGACTCCACTAAAGACTCAGAATTGCACTCTTGAATTCATAGAACGCTCTATAAGAAATATAGATATGTTATTAAGTATCCATTGTTACAACCATAATTGTCACTCAATCCTCTATAGACAGTCTATAATGAGATGGGACTAAAATACCGTTTTACTCCTCATTGTGTTTTATCCTCAAAACATTTACTTCCTTGTAAATGATATTTCAGTAAACTAATATTAATTACTGAAATGAGATCTCTATCATTTAGCACCTTGAACCAAACTAAAAGGAAACCATCGTTTCACTTCTTCATCAGAAGCTATAGATGTTCATATCTATGATTAACACTCCCACTCAATTATGCTACTGAGTTGCCAAGATGTAAATAAAGGCTAGTCTGTAAGGTAAGCTGGTAACTAACAAGTTAAAGAACTCAAATAATACAATCAGTTATAATACTAACCACTCAGAATTGAGATTGAATTGACCTATGGTTAACTAAATGATATGACTAGAATAGATAATAATGGTATGTTTACTTATCATATCAACTGTTAATATCGGTCCAGTCCGATGTAACAAATACATCTATGGATACCAAAAATCCACCAAGAAAAAAAAAGTTTCTAGTCCCTTAATGAAGTGAGTGGCTAAGGGGCACTGAAGGCGCCAAGTACGCTATAGAGTCAGAAGGTCATCACGTGCAACCAAGAGGCCACATATTTGCAAGACCCTAGGCCTCACAAAGTCACTTCATGCCAAATGAGGGAAAAGAATTCCACACCAGTAAAAAGTCCTAAGCAATCAAGTCCAAACTCCCGTAAGACCCACTCGCATTACAAGACCCTCACACAAGGCATCAAGCACCTCGCGCCTGGGTCTCGTGAAGGCGCCTCGACCATGCCCAGTGCCTCGCGCCCTAGGCCTCGTGAAGGTGCCTCTGCCTCGTGCACCTAGTAGGCCCTCGTCAGAAGCCTCACGTTGCAGCACCTCGGGCACCTAGTAAGTAAGCCTCGGGTGCTTGGCCTTGCGACACCACAAGGAGACAAGCGTCTCACGGCCCCCAAGATGCCCCAAGGCATCTCGCGCACCAACCACGCCAAGGCTATTGCGGCCTTGCCCCGTGCACCAGCCACGCTGTGGGCCTCGTGGTGGCCTCGCCTCGCGCACCAGCCGCATCCTTAGAGACCTCGTGAGAGACGGCCTCACCACAACCCATCATCTCGCGCGCCTACCTTAGATGGCCTCGCGCCTCGCGAGAGGAGGTGTCCCGCGTGCTTGCCTAGGGTGGTCTCGTGCCTCGCGAGAAGAGGCATCTCGCGTACCTGTCCCAGATGGTCTCGCGCCTCACGAGAGGAGGCATCTCACGCACCTGACTAGATGGCCTCTCGCCTCGCGAGAGGAGGCGTCTCGCACCCAGGAGGGGCGCACCCTGTACAGCCTCACGCCAAGAGCCCCGTCTCATGCCAATGCACGCCTCATCATGTACCTCACCCACAAGTGTCTCGCGCCAAGGGCCCAAGAGCCCCGTCTCGTGCCAACGCACCAAGCACCCCTTGGCCTCACACCAAGGGCCTCGCGGCATGGGTCTCGCACTAAGCATCCCTTGGCCTCGTACCAAAGGCTTCGCGGCATGGGTCTCACACCAAGCATCCCTTGGCCTTGCACCAAGAGCCTCGCAACATGGGCCTCACACATGAAAGCTGCAAAGTGATGGTCTCGCAAGGTGAGATCCTAATCTCATATGTAGGCATCATGCCTCACCGCACACGTAGCAGGCCTCGTTGAAGAGGCCTTACCTCTCTTCCTGAGGTAAGTGCCACCAACGGGGCACCACTTTCCCTGTGAGTACCATGAGACGTAGAGTCAAGGGCCTCTTGAACATGTGGTTAAGGAAGGTCAGAAAGGACCTCACAACGATTCGACATGGAGTCAGAAGAGATACTGTAACGACCCAAATTTACTAATAAGGCTTAAGGGCCTTGATTAGTGTGTCGGGAGGGCATAACTGGGTTATGTGATTTAAATGATTAAAAGCATGTTTATATGATTATTTGGATATCTGTGATGCATGACTATGTGTATTAGTATGCATGTAGGCCCTGATTAGGTTAGAAGAGCATATTCGTAATTTTGGCCCATTGAGGGCATAAATGTAAATATATGTGATAAATTGTTGAGACCACATTATTATGTGGATATATTTGTAACTTGTGACTCGAGGCGATCCTAGTGAGCGGTCTAGCGAAAAAGTCACGGTGGGAATTTGTACCCGGCTCGGGGCAAGCCTGGGAGTATTTCTAAGAATTTAGGAAATATATTGGAGTCTATTTTGATATTGAGGAATATAATTGGTGATTAGTTAGGTGTTGGGAAGTAAGAAGTAAATATTAGAGACACTCGAGGAATTAGCGGGAATTGAGAGTAATGACTAAAATGCCCTTAGGAGATTTAAAAGCTTAGTTTTAATTGGGAGGGCAGCTTGGTCTTTTGGTGTTTAAAATCAGAGATAAGTGTTGTTTTTGGATTTATTTCCTTAGTGGAATATGTAGAAAGCTTTAGAAGTCTAAAGAAAAGAAAGGAAAGAAGGAAAAAGAAATAGAAGTCTTTTCTCTCTCACGGTTTAGGATTCCTTCTTCAATTCTTGGGGCCTTTTGGAGCTAAAACTCAGAGGAGCTTTAGGATAAGGCTTTGCAATTGGGACCTTGATCAAGTTTGAGAGTTCAGCAGGGATTAGGCATCCAACTGAGGTAAGTTTCTAGGTTCTTCTCTTGTGTTTCTGGTTTTAGTTGAGCTGGTTTACTAAACTTGAGTTTTGGATGGAATCAAGGGCGATAAGCTTGAGGAAGTGAAGGGCTTGAGACTGACAGGACACTAGGTATAATCTAGGTTGAGAGTCTCCATTGAAGGTATGGAATTCTAGCTCTAAAGTCCTGAAGTTTCTGTTGGGTTTTTGAGCTTTAAGCTTAACTATGGTGATTTCTTTATTTTGGGGTGCATGTGATTGAGTTTTGTATGGTTGAGTCATATGGGGTGAGATATAGATGTTGGTAGGCTTGTTTTGGAGTTTGGTTGAAGTTTGGAAGGATTTTGGAGGGTTTTGGCTTAAGGAAGTTCGAAGAGGTGAAAACAGGGTGTGGTCTGGCTGTGACTAGCGCTGTAACGCTAGCCTTAGGGTGCTACAATGCTAGGCTTGGATGCTTGGGGCGTTTCTGGCTCTGTTTGTAGCGCTGTAGCGCCCACTTTAGGGCGTTGTAGCGCTACCCTGTTTCCAGAAGGGGGTTTTTGGGATATCTCTTAGAGTTTTTGCCCGGGGGCTCGGGGTTTGATTCCACCACCCCATTTGGTGGAATTAGGGCTTCCCGAGGGCTCGGGATTGGTCCCGAGGCTAGGTTTTGGAATTGAAGTTTGGTGTTGGTTCTAACTTGTGACCGTGACTAGGTGTACGCTAGGGCTCGGAAGGGATCGTGCTTGAGGGTTGTCGTCATTGATCAAAGCTACCGGAATCCAAAGGTAAGAAACTGCACCCGGTTATGTGTTAATGATGGGACTAAAAGCTCCCTATACATGAATTGTGTCATAGATGGTATTATGCCATGGGACATGTGATAAACAGCCTAAGAGTGCCGGAATCAATATTTGCGCACAGGGCGCAGTTCGACCACTGGTAGCTGAGGACAGCTTAATATTCACTGAGTTCGGTTTAAGCGGGCCAGAGGCAGTGGGATAAATAGGGGGTGCGGCCTAAGGGCGTCGACCTTGTTTATTATGTGAATTGTTTATAAATTTTTAATTATGAGTTTGGTATGTTGAATATCTAATTATATGAACATTATGGATTGTTGGGTATATGGCTATGCAATATGAGTTGCTTGATTGCTGATTTGAAAATTGATTGCTTAATGATTATGCTCTGTTATCTGGTTTCTTGCTGTACCTTGGCTCACGGGTGCTACGTGGTGCAGGTAAAGGCAAGGGCAAAGTGGACCAGTCCTGAGATGGAGATCTTTGGGGCTGAATGTACATAGCCAGCTAATCGGCTGCCACGGCCGAGGAGTAGTACAGGATGGGAAAAAGCCTAAATGTCTGTTTTGCCCTTAGAGTGGCTAGTAGCTGTACTTTTATCTTGAAATTTTGTAAACTGTCTTTTAACATTATTACTTTTGGGATCCCATGTAAAAATGTTTGATTATAAGAAATGTAGCTTTTGTGGCCGAAATCTTTTAACCCTAGTTCAACTACAGTTTTAGTAATACATTTCTAACTAAATGACTTGATTAGCAAGTCTTACACCTTAATAAACACACAGTGTGACGGTCTTGGCTATCTAGGGCGTTACAGATACGGAATGAGCCTATAGATCAAGAAGAGTTAGAGTACAGATACGGTGTCCACGCCAGACAGGTAGTGGTAGTACAAGAATGGTACATGGTCAGAACTCCCTCAGCACGCCTATGAGGTCCATACCCGACAAGTAGTGGAGGCATAATATGATACCAAGGCAGGAGTACTTTTGCAGACCCCTGACACATACTAGAGCAGACCACCACTCTTCCAACACCACTACCACCTGTGCTACTACCCTGATAGTGTACTCATGTACTATTTTGTCCCGAAGGACTACCATGTATAAGGGGCCATCAGAGCCTAGCTATAAATAGAGCTGGACCCCTCAGAATAAGGGGTTTGAAAATTCATTGTACACTCAAGCTATTAAGCAATATACAAAGGCTCACTCCATTGTTGATCTGTGTTTATCCTTCCATAAGTTCATTCTAAGTTCTTATCTAAATATCTCCATACTTACCTTTGAGTTTTCCGATCTAATTTTGTTGATGAGATTTCACCGTCAACAGTTTGGCGCCGTCTGTGGGAAGAACAAGCATCAAGCCAATGTTCTTTCATTACTTCCAGCAAAGAAAGATGCTAAGGCGTTCAAAATGCCTACGACAACTACAAGATGATGAGGTTCGCCAGGACAGAGTAGAGCGGAGGGCTTCCAAGAAAAACCCCCCTCTGCCTAAGCATGGAGGTAGACCAGAGGAAGCCCTTCCCCCAAGGGAGGAGAAGGAAGCATCGTCCCTGGCTATCCGGCCTGACGGAGGTCAATCAAAGCCACCAGTGCATCCACTTCACCGGCCCCCGGTGGCACAACACTCAGACCACCAAGACCCAGGTCCATCGACGCACGGGCCAGGCAAGGGTCCCAGGGTACACTCGGTAAGTTCCATCTCAAGGACTCGCTTCTACAAGGATGAGATTCACGAGTTACATAAAAAGACTCGAAGGTTGGAAACCACGATAGAGAACATGCAGGGGGTCTTAAATGACCTACTGCAAGGAAAGTCAAGCATACCCCTTCCTAAGCATAAAGAGAAGGAGCGTGATAAAGGGGAAAACACTGTCCCTGTAGACGATGGGAGAACCCGACTTTCCACCAGTAAAACTCCCCAGACAAAGTACCATGAGGGACCTAGACTGACAAAATACCCCCAGGAGCAAAGGCGGAGGGAAGACGATGGTCGTAAGAACGAAGCAGAAGTCACCTCAAAAGAGGCACCCCCTGGCCAAAGAGAAAAGCTCCATGGGAAGAGGTTAGAAGTAAGAAACGCATCCCCCGCGGCTCCCCCGAGGAATACAACCAAGGCAAGGGATCAGTTTGAGAACCCGCAAGACTCCTTAAGAAAAAAGAGGAAGGAACTAGACATCAAAATGCAGCACCCTCAAGGAAAGATTATCACCGCACCTGGGGGGCACAGAGATGATGAAGAATTTGACCATGATTCTCCCTTCACAAGGGAGATCCAGGCTGAGCAAATCCCCGCCAACCTCAGAGAGCCTCGCATGACCCCATACGAGGGTACTACAGACCCAGAGTATCACTTAGACTACTTCAATAACTTGATGAGGTTAAGAGGGGTCAACAGCAGAGCAAAATGCCATTTCTTTGTTGTTACACTTAAAGGTGTTGCGTACAAGTGGTTCAAGAGGTTAAGGCCAGGAACAATCAAATCATGGCAGCAATTCTCTGGCGAATTTCTTCAATAGCACCATGCGGTCTGTGATTACGTTATGCCAATTACCAACCTCGCTAACATAAAGCAAGGTGAAAATGAAAGTCTGAAGAACTATATCCATAGGTTCAATATGGAAGCAACAAAGGTGGGAAGTTTAACCAAAGCGGAGCTCAAGATGGCTATTACAGCCAGAGTTCATCCAGAAGCAAGTTATGGGGTAACATGCTCAAAAGAGAAGTTTCAAATTTAGATGATTTCTTTGAAAGAGCACAGAAGTACATACGTGTGGAAGAGGGCCATAAGAACTCGCATGTTGAGGGAAGCAAACCTTCCTCCAGTCGCCCTACTACCAATATGTCTGAAGATTCCATATAGAATAGAACATCATGCTAGAGGGGTCGCTGACCAAGTTTAAAATTGGATGATGACCACCTAGCCATAAAGGTCCCCACCCGAGGAGAGATCACCTCAAAAATCGTAAAAAGGTCTCAAAGTAGACGCTTGCAAAAAGGGTCTCAAAGAAGGCGCTTGCAAAAAGGGTCTCAAAGTAGACGCTTGCAAAAAAGGGTCTCAAAGAAGGTGCTTGCAAAAAGGGTCTCAAAGTAGACGCTTGCAAAAAGGGTCTCAAGGTAGATGCTTGCAAAAAGGGTCTCAAGGTAAACGCTTGTAAAAAGGGTCTCAAAGAAGGCGCTTGCCAAAAAGGGTCTCAAAGAAGACGCTTGTAAAAATAGTACTATGCATAATGACGAGAAGGACGCTTCTCGCAAGAAATAATAAGCGCACGCAAAAGTATATAAAAGGATAGCTAAAACCCAAAGGGTCAACATATCCTTAAAGATACAATCAAGGTGCACCAAAGAGAGACCTATCAAACCCCTTCACATGGGCTCAAAAGGACCTCGAGCATAAGAAATACAAAAAAATATATAATAATAAAAATAAAAAATAAAGAGAAAGAGAAAAGTCTACAAGAATGCCTAAAGGCCTCCCTATAGACTGGGGGGCAAGTGTGGATACCAAAAATCCACCAAGAAAAAAGAAAGTTTCTAGTCCCTTAATGAAGTGAGTGGCTAAGGGGCACTGAAGGCGCTAAGTATGCTATAGAGTCAGAAGGTCATCACGTGCCACCAAGAGGCCACATATTTGCAAGACCCTAGGCCTCACAAAGTCACTTCATGCCAAATGAGGGACAAGGATTCCAAACAGGTAAAAAGTCCCAAGAAATCAAGTTCAAACTCCCGTAAGACCCACTCGCATTGCAAGACCCTCACACAAGGCATCAAGCACCTCACGCCTGGGTCTCATGAAGGTGCCTCAGCCTCGCGCACCTAGTAGGCCCTCGTCAGGAGCCTCGTGTTGCAGCACCTCGGGCACCTAGTAAGTAAGCCTCGCGCGCCTGGCTTGCGACACCACAAGGAAACAAGCATCTCATGGCCCCCAAGATTCCCCAAGGCATCTCGCACACCAACCACGCCGAGGCTATTGCGGCCTTGCCCCACGCACCAGCCGCACTGTGGGCCTCGTGGTGGCCTCGTCTCGTGCACCAGCCGCATCCTTAGAGGCCTCGCGAGAGACAGCCTCACCACAACCCATCATCTCGCACGCCTACCCTAGATGGCCTCGCGCCTCGCGAGAGGTGGTGTCCTGCGCGCCTGCCCCTGATGGCCTTGCACCTCACGAGAAGAGGCGTCTCGCGCTCTCGTCCCAGATGGCCTCGCGCACCTACCCAGATGGCCTCTCGCCTCGCGAGAGGAGGCATCTCGTGACAAAGAGGGGCGCACCCTGCATAGCCTCGCGCCAAGAGCCCCGTCTCGTGCCAACGCACGCCTCGCCATGCACCTCGCCCACAAGCGTCTCGCGCCAAGGGCCCAAGAGCCCCGTCTCGTGCCAATGCACCAAGCACCCCTTGGCCTTGCACCAAGGACCTCGCGGCATGGGTCTCACTCCAAGCATCCCTTGGCCTCGTACCAAAGGCTTCGCGGCATGGGTCTCGCGCCAAGCATCCCTTGGCCTTGCACCAAGAGCCTCGCGGCATAGGCCTAGCACATGAAGGCTGCAAAGCGATGGTCTCGCAAGGTGAGATCCTAATCTCATACGTAGGCATCATGCCTCACCACACACGTAGCAGGCCTCGTTGAAGAGGCCTTACCTCTCATCCTGAGGTATGTGCCACCAACGGGGCACTACTTTCCCTGTGAGTCCCATGAGACGTAGAGTCAAGGGCCTCTTGAACATGCGGTTAAGGAAGGTCAGAAAGGGCCTCACAACAATTCGACATGGAGTCAAAAGAGAAATGGAATGAGCCTACAGATCAAGAAGAGTTAGAGTACGGATACGGTGTCCACGCCAGACAGGTAGTGGTAGTACAAGAATGGTACATGGTCAGAACTCCCTCAGCACACCTATGAGGTTCGTACCCGACAAGTAGTGGAGGCATAATATGATATCAAGGCAGGAGTACTTTTGCAGACCCCTGACACGTACTGGAGCAGTCCACCACTCTTCCAACACCACTACCACTTGTGCTACTACCCTGACAGTGTACTCATGTACTATTTTGTCCCGAAGGACCACCATGTATAAGGGGCCATCAGAGCCTAGCTATAAATAGAGCTGGACCTCTCAGAATAAGGGGTTGGAAAATTCATTGTACACTCAATCTATTAAGAAATATACAAAGGCTCACTCCATTGTTGATCTGTGTTTATCCTTCCATAAGTTCATTCTAAGTTCTTATATAAATATCTCCATACTTACCTTTGAGTTTTTCGATCTAATTTCGTTGACAAGATTTCACCATCAACAACATCCAATCTTATCTACTTTGCTAATGTTCTGGAAATAACATAACACTGCGATGTGTAAGTAGATCATATCATAGATTTGCAAGTCAGTGAAAATCCTGTGCACTGACTAATCTTAGGACTAACTTATTTTTTAACATATAATCATATTTATATTCCACTGTGATTACGTTACTATAAATATGATTAGCTATATGATCGGGATTTAATAGAAGTTTATATTAAACAAATAATTATGAAAATAAAACATGTGAGCAAAGTGATTGACCAGGTCAAAAAATAATTTCTATTATTTTATTGATAATAAATGAGATTACAAAGAAATTGGCTTTTAATTAGGGAATAAAACCCCAACACCTCCATGGCAATGAACTGCTCGGAGAGACTTGCAATACCTGTCTAGATAGAAGCAAGAGTAGTCGGAACAGCAGGGGAGTCAGGCTGGACATCGCCAGACCCAGAACCAACCAAATTAATGCTCTTGACCTTTCAAGCAATGGTAGGAGCACTATCATCTTTGAACTCTTTGCAATGTAGGTAGGACCAACCAAAGGAGGAATCAAGGTCTCGTGAGACTTCTTCAAAGGACGTTGAGAGTCCAACAATTTATAACTGACTTGAGGAAATATCAAATGTTGACCCTTACGCTTGGCACCACTCAAGGACACTATCTAATCAAAGATAGCGGCAGCAAGATCGACAGTGACACCAGTCCCAATTTTGAACAAAAGAAAGGCCATATCTTGAGTGATGGTTGAGGAGTGAGTGGTGGGAAGCCAATTGAACATGGCGAACTTAAAAAGTGCACCATAGTAGTAAGTAAGGTTCGAGACACGGAGAGATGTACTTGGTTCCCACACCATAGCTTGGCCAACTAATTAAGATAAAACTTGATCCTTTACAAACTCAATGGAATCATCAATCTCCATAGGAACTAGATTTAGTATCTTAGCAATTTTAGTAGGACTAAACTTATACCAATGACCCCTAACATAAACCTTATGAAACATAAAGGAATTCTGATCTAACAACTCATCATTCAGATTTGCATAAAATTCCTTAACTACCCGAGGCACAAACCCATCAAAGTCAGACAAAGAACATAACCAACCCCTTTCTTCTAAAGTAAGCAAAACCCAAAAAACACGATGAAGAGCAAGAAGGAAATTTTGTTCACTAATGAAGTGACGATGCTCATAAAATTGCATAGTTTTCTCATTACCATTAAAACAAGAAGTAAGAGAATGAGCTTTGAAAGAGGAACCTGAAGAACGAACTAGGGCACCTTTGTGTATGGTGCTTTTGGTAGACAATTCTAGAAATGCCAATGGTGTTTTGCCCTTCAGGTCAGAGGCAACAGGAGTGGTTTCTGATGGGTCTTCTTCAGATTCAGTCTCCCCCTCCGAATCTTCATGAAGAGAATCTCCATGTGGTTCTTCAGGAATTGGCTCAGTCGGAGAGGGGTCTAACTCAGGCAACGAGTCTTTTGTTTCAGGAGAGACATCATCCGAGGAGGTGCAAGGAGAAGGATGAATTTTGTAACGCCCTGGTTACCCCAGAACAGTTACGGTGATCGGTGAACTGGAAATTTGACCCGCTACCCGAGTCCTTTGGTTAAAAATGTGCTCTAAGTGTTATTAACAGGCTAAGGTGGAAAATCAATAAAAAGGAAAGGATATATTTTATTAAATACATAAAATTATTCATGGGCCCATAAAATCTTTTTAAAGTTATTTACAACTCAAAGTGGTCATTACTGTTTCAAATTTACAAACCCGTCGACCTAAGCGACAAAAATAGGGTAAACCCCATAGTTCCTTTGAGAACTCATTGCCCGTGGTGGTCAAACGGCTGCATATGTACACATCACCACCTAAGCTCTCCACTCAAGGCTGGGTGAGCTTTTCTTTCCCTTTACCTGCACCACATAGCACCCATGAGCCAAAACCCAGCAAGAAAACACAATAATGTATATAAATAATAACAACTGATTATTATTATAATCACATAGAGCTTATAGCTCTTAAACAGATGAGTAATTTAACACTTGAGGTTCTGGTAAACCATAATGAGTGACTGACAAGCAAGTCACTAATTTAAACAGATGAGTGACTGCTGGGTAAGTCACTAGCTTGAACAGATGAGTGACTGCTGGGTAAGTCACTAGCTTAAGCAGATGAGAGACTGATGGGTAAGTCTCTAAATTAACAGATGAGTGACTGATGGGTAAGTCACACAAGCGCTTTTAGTTTTCATCAAACTTGAGGTCGGTCCGGCATTAACACTCTTCTGAGTCATTTAATGCAGATGTCGATTAGATCTAATCTTTATTAGCTTGCGTTGAACATGCTAAGGTCGTCCTGACTTATAAGTCAGCACTGTGTGACTAGTGCCCAGTGCCACTGCCGAACTTGACTAATAAGTCACAGCTTCACAGTTGTTACTGACACCTTTGCCAATTCTGACTAATTAGTCAGTACCATGCACAAGTGAGCAAGATTTGCTAAGCATTCAATAATCAATCCATGTCCGCATTTACACAATCAACATGCCTCATGAACAACCATGCATGTCACATATAGGGTGCAGTTTTCTTACCTCTGGTTTGAGCGAGAAATATAATAAGAACAACTCCTGAGAACGATCAACCTTTGATTCCTTAGTGGTTACCTAATCATAACCAATTATAACCTCCATTAATGAAATTCAACAATGAAAGGGTCTTAACCTAAACCCCACTCTTGGGACCTCAAAACATGCCCACACGGTGAGTAGATTCGATCCCAGGCTTTAAGGATTGCAATCCCAAGCCAAAAACCCTTAAAAACACTCAAAATGGGACTTTGAAGGAACAGAGGAGTGCTACAGCGCTGCTCCCTAGCGCCCCAGCGCTATTCTCAGAACCGCAAATATCCAAATGCCTCCTGTGTAGCGCTGTAGTGCCCTAGGGTGGGCGCTATAGCGCTACCTCCAGACCAGATACCCCCTGAAACCTCCTTCTTCAACTCCTTCGATTCTAACTCGATTCCAATGCTTCCAAATCCCATTTTTGGTGACAAATGAACCCAAAAACCATCCTAACATACCCCAAACATCACAACCATAGGAACCTTAGCCAAAAATCCCAACAAAACCAAATATTCAACCTAGAAATCACAACTGCAAAACAGAACTAAAACAAGGAAAACAAGGGAATTCAATGGCTAGAAACTTACCCAAAGTTTAGCTTATGATGCTCTTGAATGGAGGAACACTCTCCCAAACTCCCAAGGCTTACTTCCCAAGCTTGAATCCTCAAGAATGGTTCAAAAATCTCAAAGGAATTGAAGGAAATAATGGTACGGGAAGGCTCTTGAAAAAGCTCTATTTTTCTACCTCTTTCACAACTCAAAAATGGTTTATATCTATCCTAGGGGTGAAAAGACCAAAATACCCCTAGTTCAAATAAGGTTTTCCAAAGGCTCCCAAGGGCAAAATTGGTATTTCTCACTTATCTCGTTAATCATAATTAACGCTCTCCAATTCCCGCTATTCTCGATAATCTCAAACACCAATAATTTATATTCTGTTACCCTTTAATTCCCGGTAACGCTCTAATCATTAAAATCACCCTGAGACTCATTCCGAGCCCCGAACTTAAACCTGTTATGACTAGACCGCTAATCAATATTCCAAGATCGTCTCATGTCGAATAGTTCAAACAAACCCACATTATAATGTGGTCTCAACAGTTTATCACTGACATGCATACAAATATACAATTATACCCTCAATGGGCCAAATTACCATCACACCTATAGCGACCCAAATTTGCTAATAAGGCTTGGAGCCTTGATTAGTGTGCCTGGAGGGCAATAATTGTTATATTGTATTAATTTATGTGAATTTAATGAATATGTGGTTAGAATTCATGTTTAGGTGAAATAAATATGCATGTGGGCCCCATATGGTTGTTAAGGGAAAATTGGTAATTATAGCCCGTTGAGGACATAAATGTAATATATGTGATATTGTTGATATAATTGTGATTTATTTGTGATCCACGTTCTGAGATGGTCCTAGAGATCTATTCCGCTTAAAGTCAGAACGGGATTAAATACCCAGCTCGGGAGGAGCCTAGGGGTATTTTGGGAATATTGTAACTTGAGTTTGGGAATTTTTAAGTAATGGTTAGTGACATTTTGGTAACTTGGGTAACCATAGGAACTATTGAGGATAGTTACTTTAAGTGAGAAAGTGATATTTTTGTAAAAGAATAGGAAAGGTCTAGGCTGCCTTTGAGGATTAGTTAGAATAAGAGTTAGATGGAAGGGGTAAAAGGGTCTTTTGGCTTGGATATAGATAACTTTGGCTGAGGGGAAAGGCTGGAACGTTCTCATTCTTATGTTTATGCAAGAACTTGGCTTTGGGAGCTCTAGAGGAAACTAGGGAAAAACAGAAAGGAAGAAAAGGGAACTCTGAATTTTGTGGGATCAAGAAGGGAGTTAAGGCCAGTAAATTTAGAGGATTGCTCTACATATTGAGGTAAGGGAAATTTTGCGTAATTATGTTGTAGAATTCAACTAAGAATATCATGGTTTTATAATTGAATTGTGTGTTTTGTTTGGTGAATTCTTTGGATGAATTGTGGTTAGGTTCAGCTTGAATTTTGTGGAATTAAGTTTGGAATTTGATTGGGGAAGCAGCTCAAGGTCGAATCTCCACTTGAGGTAAGGGTTTCATGCATCTCTGTTTGGTCGATTGCTGGTGTGGTTTAAGAATTTTGAGGGATGGTTTAAGTTTTACAAGTTCTGGTTTAAGTTTTGAAAGGCTTGGTTTAAGTTTCTGAAGTTTTAAACCAAATTGTGAATTGTAGGTTTGATTGTGCGATTGAGCTTATTGTTGATGTTTTTGAGTTGTTAGATGGTTTATTTGGGGTTTTGAATTGATTTTCGGACTTAGGTATGCCTTGGTATTGGTTTGGGAGTGTTTTGGGTTGGGGAAAACGGTTGGAGAAACCTAGATTTCTGGGTTTGCGAAGGAGCGTCGCGGCCCTGTTCTTCTGCGCCGCGGCGCTAGGCTGCATCAGTGGACGGGGGCCCTTCTGGGCGCCGCGGCCCTCATAGGGTGGATCCGCGGCACTAGGCCATTTTTGGGCAGGGGAAAAGTGTGGTTTTTAGGCTTTTGCCCAGGGGGCTCGGGGGACGCTTCCGCCACTTTGTGTGGGGTTCCGGGAGGTCCCGAGGGCTCGGGTTTGGTTTCGGGAGACGTTTTTGAATTGGTTAGTAATGGGGATGCTATTTGTGTGTTGTGACTAGGTTCTTAGAGAGGCTCGGATTAGAGGACCGTGCTCGAGGGTTCAGTGCTCAGGAAGCTCGGGACACAGGTAAGAAAACTGATGTACCCATAGAGCAGGGCGAGGCCCCATAGTTGTGTTGCAGGGCACGACCCTATATGATTATGTGTTGGATGTAGCCCATTGAATATGTTAGTATATGTTTAAGTTATGTTTAAATTATGATGTGTATGCATATATGTGAATGATCGGCTAGGGCCGGGAACGACGAAGGCCGAGAACGGCAAAGGGGCGGGAGCAACGTTTAGCACGCGGTGTGCGAGTTGCCAGGGTAAGACCCTAAAGGATACCTGGGATATCCTTACGGTGTAGACCGCAACTCAGGGCCTAGTAAAGCGCCTGAGACGGCATGGCCGTATGTGTTTAGCTTATGGACAAACTGGTTATATGCTAAATGGTTCATATGCGTATGTTATCTGTTTATGTAGAGTTTTCTTGCTGGGCTTCGGCTCACGGGTGCTCTGTGGTGCAGGTAAGGGCAAGGAGAAAGTCAACCGACCATGAGTATGGAGAGCGTGATGCGACGCTCTGCCTGGCTGCCACGGCCAGGGGTATTTTTGGAAGTTGTTTGTAAAGGATCCTATTTTTTCATTTAGTCGACTTTAAATATATTTTGAGTTGTAAATATTTATAAACAATATTTTGGGATCCCAAATGTTAATTGTCTTATGAATTTCAGTTAATGGAATTATTTTCAAAGTTTATGTCTCTGTTTATGATTTAATTACACGTTTATCTTAAAACCTCGATTAGCGAGTTAAAAGCACGTTTTAAACTCACTTAGTAACGACTCTAAGGAAGTAGGGTGTTACAACACCCCTGTAATAAAAATGTGGACCCACATGAATGCATTTAACATCATATTATAATATAATTCACATATACATGCATTTATCAACTAATGGCATAATCAAGCAAGTATGGCCCTCCCGGCCTACTAATCCTGCCATTAAACCACATCGGAGAATTCGGGGCATTACAAATTTTTTCCTTCGTTTTGAATTTGGATAAAGGAGTGGAATCAGAGATGGAGCCAGTACCTTTTGCTAGAGCCACTTTGGTCTTCTTGGTTTTCTTTGACCCAACGACTTTGGATTTTCGCTTTCCTTTTGCCTTGGGTGTCATCACATCAGGGGATAATGACAACTCAGAGTCATGAATAGACGGATCGGTCTCGGCTTCGGTGGAGACGGACTGTGTAGGGCTTGAGGTCAAGGCGGGCTTGAGTTTGGTAGGACCTTTGGGTGAGGCGAGTGGAATCGCCAAGGCTTGGTTTTGTTGCTCATTGAGGTTGGGAAAGGTCACTCCTTTACTAGTAGCCCCAACCAAGGGAGATCCCTCAAGACCTAGAAGAGCAAGGACATTCTTCCTTGCTATGGTTTTGGGTCGACGACCTGTAGGAGCCGAAGCAGCTGGGAACGATGAGGCATCAATAGGTGGGATTGATGCTGGAACGGGAGGAGTGGCTGAAGGAACCGCCTCAGAAACTGTCTCCTTCTGAGACTTCACAGGTTTGGAGGTGGAACCACGACCTCAGGTCTTCATGGCTGTTGAAAGACAAAGAATAACAAAAAATAACAAAAAAACTAGAACCTTGGGCACAAGTGAGTGAGAAAAAGAAACAAGAACACTTAGAACCAAAGAACCAAAGGGAATTCGAATATATAGAGAATTCGGTGAACAAATGAGGCAAGTTCGAAAATGGGTAACAAAATAAATGGACAACAGAATTTAGTGTGATAAATTCCAAAATATCTCATTTTAAAAAAAAATATTCTTTCACACCTCAAAATTGAAAACTTTTACAAGATTTTGAATATAATGAGATAAAACAAATAAATTGCATTTAATATTATTATTATTATTGTTGTTGTTGTTGTTGTTGTTGTTGTAGTAGTTTCAAATTTAATTTTTCTTTAGTACTCGGTCAACAAGGAATTAATTTTTTTTTATTTTATTTTATTTAAAAAAATGTTGAAATAAAAGGTTAAATTGTCATATCATATGTGTCCATGTAAATGCCAAGTCTTGTTCAAAAGAAACAAGATAACATTTTCTTCAAAAATTAGAAAAATGAATTATAATTAAAATACTAAGTGATAATGATAACCATAATTCGAAAAATAATATACCAATCACAAAAAATATTTTAATAAATTCATTATGTGTATGAGTCTTACAACATTCTTACACAGTCTAGTCAACAGGTATTTGTGTGTGCATGTGTAATCAATTTGACGTTTCTTTTTGGCCTTTTAAACCTAGGGTTATTGCCCATGTTCAACAAATGTAGCATTTTTCAAATTGTAACCATAATGGAGGCTATAACTCTTATACTGACAGTGTTAGAAGTATGTCCTAAAAGCATGTAAAAGACATTTATTATTTCAATGAATAAATAAATACAATGGTCTATTATTGTTGTATTTAGATTATTAAATTATTGTTTGAATAATTTTTGTAAATATTAGAAAAATTCCATATTCATTATTGAGGATGTGATCTTATATTAGTACGAGAGAATTAAGATCACATGAATGAATAAAAATAGTCAACAACAAATTGAAGTTATTGAATTCTGTAATTGGGGTCGTAAGTACAATTTACTGAGTGTCATGTTGATACAAATAATCTAGATTTGGATTATTGATGTGGTAAGACATCTCGGTAAAGGTATTTTATATAATATGATTATATATGACAGGGACCGATATGAATAAAAGTCTTTATCCAAAAATCATTTAATAATAAAGATTTGTAATTCATATCATAGCTGATGATCATTTATAGATCAACCTAAATCCTGAGTGTTTGTGAACTCGTGTTCATGTTTATTAAATCTTTTGATTCATTCGTTAAGGTCTCTTCATAGAATGAGGCTAATGACTTTTGTTTTGGAGATTTAATATCATGGATGGCTGGGAACATGTATCAACAATACAGAATCTAATCTTTCCCTAATGGATCATATATTGGTTCCCGTAAGGGTTAATTCTGGAACTGAATGATTTTGAGCTCAAATCTATAATTAGATTATAGATTAATTGTTCACTAGTGAATTAATGGTACTTAAGGAATAAGAAGTAAATTAGAAAGGTAAAATGGTAATTCTTCCATTCTAATTTATGAACTAATTAATTAGAGGGTTGAACTATTGTAAGATGGTTATATCAATGGACAACTTAAAATAAGATTTCTATAACATAAAGAGTTCAATTATGAAATTATAGTGGAGAAATATTAGAATTAATAAATTAACTATTATGATTAAAGAGTTTAATTATTTAGTTTTAATTTATTGGAGCTTAATGTTATAGGTTCATGGTCCTCGAAATGGCTCAAACAAATACTTACAAAAATAAATAACAAAATTGGCAAAATGACTTATTTGATAAGTAAAATATTTTTCTATGCACTAAACATAATTATTGTATAATTATGTGTAATTAATTAATTATTTGATTTAACAAAAATATAATTAATTTTGAATTAATTTATTTTGGGATGTTTTGGTATTTAAATGATGAAAAAAAATTGGGAAAAATCACATGCCCTCCCTTGCATGAGGTGGGCGTGTAGAACAATGCACAGTCACTGTGCTACACGCACAAGAAGGTTCTAGAAGGATCTTGGTTCAACAATTTTAGTTATTTAAATATTAAATAAATAATGAGATATTTTAATATGATTATTTAAAAAAAATCTGATAACTGATTAGTTAATTTTAAATTGTTTAAAATAACTAATATTATTTATTTTTAATATATTGGATATATTAAATATAGGATATCAGTTTTTCAGAGCGATACTTTTCAGTGATAGAAAACATATCGTGAAATCTCCCTGAGAGAAAGAGAACAGTGCTACAAGCATAGGTCACTGTTCTTCACAAATTTAGATCCAAACTTTATCAGATCTCATGTGTTAAGAACATCTGATAAATAGATCTTGCCTATTGTTTTGTATAACAAGCCCACACCCGTTCTTTGTGTGTTGAGAACATTTTGGAAGATCCTGGTGTGAGATCTCAAGGATTTTTGCCGTACAACAAGATAGAAGCAAGGAAGGACTTGAGGTAATTTTCTATTCATCTCTTTGATTCAATATATATATATATATGTATGTGAAGAAGTAGATCTAGAAATCTTGTGGGATTAAATTAACAATTTTGACTGTTGTTGCGCTGCGTATAATCTCTGATTTGATCTATAAAAACCAACAGACGGTATCCCTTTACACTGGTACAGTATCCTCCAATATAATTGCTAATTACCTGGTACCAACTTACTCAATATCGGCTTTCACAAATCAGTATAGGTAGCTCTTTTCCAGAATGGAGCCAGAAAAAGAAACTGGATTAAGGAATGCTCATACTAAAACATACATAATGATTTGATCAAATATAAATTGGAGGGTTTATAGTTTTTCAAATATGGTTTTTATTTCTCATAAAGTATAAGAATTATAACAATCATTTTCCAAAAATTGAAAAACTATGGTCAACAAATTTCTTCCAAACAGGACAAGAGATTTATACAATCACATATGCAAGACAAGACAATCAATTATTGGCAATTTCAAATAAAAAAAACCCCCAAGGATTTCCCGAGAGAATCAAATTTGACAGTGTCTAAAGCTTTAGTAAAAATATCTGCAATTTGTTTGTTAGTTTCAACATATTCTAAAATCATAGTTTTGTTTTCAACAAGTTCCGTGATAAAATGATGACGAATGTCAATATGTTTGGTGCGAGAGTGCTGAACATGATTTTTGGAGATATTAATAGCACTTGTATTATCACAAAAAAATTGTTGAAGTTTTAAGATCAAACCCATAGTCAGCCAACATTTGTTTCATCCACAAAAGTTGAGTACAATAGCTTCCAGCAGCTATGTACTTAGCTTCGGCTGTTGACAAGGAGATGGAGTTTTGTTTTTTACTATGCCAGGAAACCAAATTGTTTCCTAAGTAAAAACAACCACCACTTGTATTTTTGCGGTCGTCAGTGTTTCCTGCCCAATCTGCATCACTATAATATACAAGGTTAGAGTTTGTTTCTTTGGAGTACCAAATAACTAAATAAAGAGTATTATTGATATAATGAATAATTCTTTTTACAATAGTCACATGAGACTCCATGGGGTTCCCCTGGAAGCGAGCACACACTCCAACACTGTAACTGATGTCTGAACAACTAGCAGTTAAGTATAGAACACTCCCAATTATACTCCTGTAAAGAGTTGGATCAAATTTCGTCCCATTCTCATCTTTAGATAGTTTGATAGTGGTCCCCATGAGAGTTTTAACAGGTTTAGATGCATCAAGCCCAAATCTCTTCACCAAATTTCTGGCATACTTGCTTTGTGAAATTAAAATTCCCTCATCTGACTGCTTAACTTGGAGCCCTAAGAAAAAATTGAGCTCTCCCACCATGCTCATCTCAAACTCTTCCTCCATTTGTTTCACAAATTCCTATACTAGAGAGTCATTAGTAGAACCAAACACTATATCATCAACATATATTTGAGCTATCATAATATTGGTATCAACATTTTTTTTTTATAAAAAGTGTCTTGTCTACTCCCCCTCGCTTGTACCCCTTTGAGATCAAAAAATGAGTTATTCTCTCATACCATGCCTGAGGGGCTTGTTTCAAGCCATACTAAGCTTTTTGCAGCTTAAAAACATGATTAGGAAAGTGAGTGTAATGCCCAAAATTCCCTAATAAGGTTTAGGACCTTGATTAGGAGGTCGGGAGGGCCATAATTGATTTATTATATTATTAAATGATTATGTGCATGATTAGGTGTATTAAATATGCATGTGAACCCATTTCTGATTAATTGGGTGATTTTCATATTTTGGCCATTTCAGGCATATTTGGCATATATGTGATATGTATGTGGTGCTTTTTATTATTTGGTTATGCTAGGGTTACTCAGCATGAGACAATCCTAGGAGGTAAGCCAGTGGAATAGTCACAACGAGATTTATACTTGACTTGGAGTGAGTCAAGGGGTATTTAGCATTACCGGGTTATTGGGTAATGGGAATAAATATTTGATGGTAAATTAGGAGTTAGTAAGATCAGGGGGAAATTTTGGAGGTTTTGACTATTTTGCCCCCGGGGAAGTTTTTGGGGTCCTGCGCATTAGGATTTGTTTGAGGCTACTTAAGCTTGACGTAACCTGTTAAGAAATAAAAAGAACGTTCAGTAAGTTCTCTCTTCCTCAAAGTTCCATTTTCGTCTCCCGATCGCATTTTCGAAGGAAACTTGAGTTCTAGGACTCAGATTCAAGCGAGGATTGAGGCATAGCGATCCTAGGGAAGATTAGAAGCTTATTGTTGACCCTCGATTTGGCCAACGACACGGAGTCAGAAATACGACAAGAAATGAGATGATAATCAAGAATGAAATCAAATGGTAAAGAAATGACACTAATGGTTTATAGTGGTTCGGCCACAATGAATGGTAATGACCTACATCCACTTAGTGCTATTATTGATATTGAATCCCAATGTCGTGATCAAAGAACTAGGGTTCTTGAGTTTTACAAGCCTTAGGAGAATTACAACTATTTGGAGGATAATTGCACTATATACTCTTTCTCTCATTATTTCCCAAAAAGGTTCAAAAGTCAAAAAGTCCCTTCCTTGAGGTCTCTCATGCATATTTATAGGCTCAAGGGGGGTTACATAGGCCAATGGGCCTTAATTATCCTTAATATCCGCATATCAAGGCAATAAAGAGGAAATAATCAACGTAGTTATTATAAAATTACAATCTTTTAAGGAAATAAACCAAAGCATACGACCAGTCTGGTCACATCTAATTGTGAGGTTTGACGAAGCAACAGGGAGCTGGTCGATAAGCGAACAACACCTCTTCATTTTGACTCTACCACGTGTCAACTACGTGTGAGAAATTCTTGTCACGTCATCAGCAGCCGTTTTTTGGGTAAACACTTATTAACCAGAGGATTTAGTTGGGAAACAACTCAATCGGAGGTAATTCAAGTTTTAAGTTCTAAGTTTTTAAGCTTGAATTGGATTTTGTATTTTGAAGAGTTTTTGGATGATTTAAGACTTGGGTTTTGTTGGTATTGGATCATGGGGATGTTTGGGAACGTTGATTTTTGGATTTGGAGATGTTTGGATAGGTTTTTGGAAGGTTTTTAAAAGGAGAAATTGAGGTTTTGGCTAGGTTTCAAGGTGGGACCGCGGGCCTGTTCTTGGGCGCCGCGGCCCAAGCTCAGTGCATGTAATGCCCCGGATTCCCTAATGTGGTTTAACGGCTGGATTTGTAGGCCGAGAGGGCCATGATTGTTTAATTTTGCCATTTAACGTGTTTATGTATGTTTATGAGAATTATATTATAATATAATGTTAATTGTATGCATGTCGGTGATATATGTTGAGACCACATTATGATGTGGGTTTGTTCGAGCTGTTCGACATGAGACGATCGTAGATTATTGATTAGCGGTTTAGTCACAACAGGTTTAAGTGTCGGGACTTGGGTTGAGTCTCGGGGTGATTTTGATGATTAGAGCGTTACCGGGAGATAAAGGGTAACGGGATGTGAATTATTGGTGTTTATGATTTTTGAGAATAGCGGGAATTAGGGAGCGTTAATTATGATTAACGAGTTAGGAGGAAAGTACCAAAAATGCCCTTGGGAGTCTTTAGAAACCATTAATTGACCTAGGGGTAAAATGGTCATTTCACCCCTAGGATAGATATAACCTTATTTAGCTGAAAGAGGAGATGGAAAAACAGAGTATCTTTGAGAGTTCTCCCGTACCTCCTTTTTCTCTCTATTCTTTGTGGTTTCTGAATCAATTTGGAGGATTCAAGCTTAGGAAGCAAGCCTTGGGAGTTTGGGAGTGTGTTCCACCATTGAAGAGCTTCATAAGCCGAGCTTTGGGTAAGTTTCTAACCATAGTTTCTCTGGTTTGCTCTGTTTTAGTTTTGTTTTGCAGCTGAAATGTTTAGGGTGAATTCATGGGTTTTGTTGGGAGTTTTGGCTAGGGTTCCCATGCTTGTGATGTTTGGGGTGTGTTGGGATGGTTTTTGGGTTCATTTGGCATCAAGAATAGGCTTTGGAAGCTTGGAGATCGAGTTAGAAACGAAGGAGATGAAGAAGGTCGGTTCAGGGAAGTTTTGGGCTGGAGGTAGCGCTACAGCGCCCACCCTAGGGCGCTATAGCGCTCCTCAGGAGGGTTTCTGGCACTTGGGCGGTTCTGAGTTTAGCGCTGTAGCGCTAGGGGTTGAGCGCTGTAGCGCTACCCTGTTCCTTCCAAACCCCGTTTTGAGTGTTTTTAAGGGTTTTTGGCTTGGGGTTTCAATCCTTAAGGCCCGGGATCGATTCTACTCACCGTGTGGGCATGTTTCGAGGTCCCGAGGGTGGTGCTTAGGTTAAGACCCTATTATTGTGAATTCTCATTAATGGAGGTTATAATTGGTTGTGAATAGGTAACCGCTAAGGAACTAAAAGACCGATCGTTCTCAGGGGTCGTCTTTATCATACTTCTCGCTCGAACTTGAGGTAAGAAAACAGTGTAGGGATACAGTTGCACCCTGTACAGGTATATGACATGCATGGTTTGATATTGAGGCTTGTTGGTTGATATATGTGAACGTGGATTGCATATTAAATGCTAATGAATACTGATTACCTATTCAAGACACTGACTAGTCAGGGACCGACTCTAAAGTCGACGATCACGCATTGAATGGCTCTATGGAATTAATGCGGGACCGACCCTAAGGTCGAAGAACTTATAAGCGCTTGCCTGGTCTACGACCAGATGACCATAGCCAAGGTATATGACCCCGGTGACCGTTTGTCACGTGGCTAAGGGACGTTGTCCATAGGTTCGGCTCTAGAGTCGTGAGGAAGGTTATGTTGGTGACTAATCACCATGCACCTGTCCTGATCGAACATATGAAAGAATCACTTAACCGTTAAGCCCTGGTGACCCTATCGTCACATGGCTAGAGGGAGCGATGCTCGTTATTGTGACTGTTGGCTATTGTCACCTATTTATTGGACTGATAGTCCTGAATGGTTACCATGATCGTTGTTGATATTATATCATGTTTTATCATGTTTTCTTGCTGGGCCTTGGCTCATGGGTGCTATGTGGTGCAGGTAAAGGAAAGGAAAAGCTTGGCCAGCCTTGAGTGGAGAGCTTGGGCGGTGTGATGTACATACAGGGCCGCTTGACCGCCACGGTCAAGGAGTTCTCAGAGGGACTAGGGGTTTACCCTATTTTTGCCGCTTAGGCCGGCGGAGTTTGTAAATTTGGAACTGTAGCGACTCTTTTGTATTACGAACTACTTGTAAATATTTTGAAAGGCTCATGAGCAGTTTATTTACTTAATGAAATGTACCATTTCCTTTTTACTGGTTTTCTACCTTAACCTGATAATAACACTTAGATCACGTTTTTAACCAAAGGACTCGGGTAGCGGGTCAAATTTCCGGTTCACCGTTCTCCGTAACTGTTCTGGGGTAGCCAGGGCGTTACAGTGCAAGTGGGCAGTGGAGATGAAGGGCTTGGGGACCGCAGCGCTTTGGAAGGAGGGTCGCGGCGCTTGGTGCAGGTGCCTGAGGCTGGAGCCTCTATTATGGCTAGGGGCCGCGGCTCAGAGAGATGGGGTCGCGACACTTGAGGGAATTTATGGCCAAAGTGATGTTTTGATCATGGGAACTCAAACCTTAGGCCTTGGGATCGTTCCTAATATCCGGTGTAGTGGGATTCGACGTCCCGAAGGCTAGGTCTTGGTTTCGGGATTGGGTTTTAGAACTTGAACTCATTGGATCACCGTTTATGGTTGTGACTAGGTTATCGCTAGGGGTTTGGAATCAGGATTGTGCTTGTGGCTCATTTATTGGTAACCTGTGCTTGGACCAAAGGTAAGAAAACTGCACCCTATATATATGACATGCGTGGTTTTAATTGAGGCATGTTGAGTGTTGAAATGTGGACATTGAATGCATATTAAATGCTTAGCAAATCTTGCTTATTTGTAATGCACGAGAAACATGTGGTTAGGGCATGCCATGAATGTTAAAATATGAGATTGATCAGAGCTTGAGTCTCTGTGTTTGTGCATGATCCTAATTATGCTAGCAATTCTTAAGTAAGCATGATGAATGCCCTGTATTCGGATATTTGACATATGACATATGTCTGGTAGCATTGCTTACTTGTGCGTGGCACTGACTTACTAGTCAGAATCGGCATTGGTGTCAGAATTAGCTGTGAAGCTGTGACTTACTAGTCAAGTTTGACAATAGTTTTGAGCACTGGTCGTTTGTTACTGACCTAAGAGTCAAGAGCAGCATAAGCATCATGAACGCAGAGCCGATGAAAGATTAGATCTAATCGACTTCTGCATTGGATGACTCATTATGAGCATTAATGCCGGACCGACCCTAAGTTTGATGAAAACTAAAAGTACTTGCCTAGTTCTATGACTAGTTACTCAGAGCCGGGACCAGAAGGCCCAGGTGACCGTATCGTCACATGGCTAGAGAGAATGAAACCCACAGTAGTGACTCTATGGTCACTTGATTGGTTTGCATTGGTGACTTGCTTATCGATTACTTATTCTGTTTAAGCTAGTGACATGATCACTTATTTGTAAAGGGAACGGAACCCACCTTAGTGACTTTTACAACTGTCACTCTTCTATTTAGGGCTATAAGCCCAACATGGTTATCGGAACCACCAGTGTTAAATCACTTATCTGATTAGGATTGACTTGATAGTCATCCACTCAGGAGGGCAGGATTCCTTATCCTGGATACCCCATCATTACTTGAACTTATTTGCATGTGTGATTAAGGCTATTATTGCTAGGCATGCACTTTATGATTTGATGACATGTTATTACTGTTCATGAGCATATTGAGTTTTCTTGCTGGACTTTGTCTCACAGGTGCTATGTGGTGCAAGTAAATGCAAAAGAAAGCTGGACCATCCTTGGGTTGGAGAGCTTAGGTGACGATGTGTACATATGCGGCTGCTCGACCCCCACGGCCTAAACCCTATTTTTCTGCTTAGATCGGCTGGTTGAAAATATATTCTTGTAATTAAACTTTAAATTTTATTTTTAGGATCCCAATGTATATGGTAAACGTTTTAGTGAAACGTTGTATCTTAACCAAAAATTTTAACCCTAAATCGCTAATCATACTTAGTTACACAATTATGGCCAAATGACTCGATTAGCGAGTTTAGCACTATTTAAAATGCACACCGTAATGGTCTCTGGAGTTTAGGGCGTTATAGTGAGGGTCCTCAAACCCTTTGGATTTCTCAACATAAGTCTCTTCATTCAAGAATCCATTTAAAAAGGCGGATTTAACATCCATTTGAAATAATTTAAAGCCAATAACACATGAAATAACTAACAATAGTCTTATGGATTCAAGTCTTGCAGTAGGGGAAAATGTCTCATCAAAATCAATTCCTTCAACTTGAGTGTACCCCTGTGCAACTAGCCTAGCTTTATTTCTTATTATGGTGCCAAATTCATCAATTTTGTTATTAAATATCCATTTTGTACCTATAAACATTAGTATGGCCTGGTCTAGGGACAATGATCCATACCTCATGCCTTGTGAATTGATCTAGCTCTGCTTGCATAGCATTAATCCACGATTCATCACTTAAGGCATCCTGTTAGGAGTATGTCCTAAAAGCATGTAAAAGACATTTATTATTTCAATGAATAAATAAATACAATGGTCTATTATTGTTATATTTAGATTATTAAATTATTGTTTGAATAATTTTGTAAATATCAGAAAAATTCCATATTCATTATTAAGGATGTGATCTTGTATTAGTACGAGAGAATTAATATCACATGAATGAATAAAAATAGTCAACAACAACAAATTGAAGTTATGGAATTCTTTAATTGGGGTTGTAAGTACAGTTTGCTGAGTAATGTTGATACAAATAATCTAGATTCAAATTATTGATGTGGTAAGACATCTCGGTAAAAGTGATTTATATAATATGATTGTATATGACATGGACCGATATCAATAAAAGTCTTTATCCAAAAACTATTTAATAATAAAGACTTGTAATTCATATCATATCTGATGATCATTTATAGATCAACCTAAATCCTGAGTATTCATGAACTCCTGTTCATGTTTATTAAATCTTTTGATTCATTCGTTAAGGTCTCTTCATAGAATGAGGCTAATGAATTTTGTTTTGGAGATTTAATATCATGGATGGCTAGGAACATGTATCAACAATGCGGAATCTAATATTTCCTAATGGATCGTATATTAGTTCCCTTAATGGTTAATTCTGGAACTGAATTATTTTGAACTCAATCTATAATTAGATTATAGATTAATTATTCACTAGTGAATTAATGGTACTTAAGGAATAAGAATTAAATTAGAAAGGTAAAATAGTAAATCTTCCATTCTAATCTATGAACTAATTAATTAGAGGGCTGAACTATTGTAAGATGGTTATATCAATTGACAACTTAGAATAAGATTTCTGTAAAAGTATATCTATAACATAAAGAGTTCAATTCTAAATTTATAGTGGAAAAATATCAGAATTAATAAATTAACTATTATAATTAAAGAGTTTAATTATTTAGTTTCAATTTATTGGAGCTTAATGTTATAGGTCCATGGTCCCTGAAATGGCTCAAACAAACACTGACAAAGATAAATACAAAAATGGGCAAAATGACTTATTTGATAAGTAAAATATTTTTCTATGCACTAAACATAATTATTGTATAATTATGTGTGATTAATTAATTATTTGATTTAACAAAAATATAATTAATTTTGAATTAATTTATTTTTGGGATTTTTTGGTATTAAATAATAAAAAAAAATTGGGAAAAATCACATGCCTTCCTTGGCATGTGCTACACACACAAGAAGCTTCTAGAAGTTTCTTTGTTCCGCAATTTTAGTTATTTAAATATTAAATAAATAATGAGATATTGTAATATGATTAAAATATTATTATTTAAACAAAATGTGATAATTGATTAGTTATTTTAAATTGTTTTAAATAACTAATATTTTATTTTAATATATTGGATATATTAAATATAGGAGATCATTTTTTTAGAGCGATACTTTCAGTAATAGAAAATATATCGTGAAATCTCCCTGAGAGAAATAGAACAGTGTTACAAGCATAGATCACTGTTCTTCACAAACTTAGATCCAAACTTTATCAGATCTCATGTGTTGAGAACATCTGATAAATAGATTTTGCCTATTATTTTGTATAGCGAGCCCACACTCGTTCTTTGTGTGCTGAGAACATTTTGGAAGATCCTGGTGTGGGATCTCAAGGATTTTTGCCGTACAAAAAGATAGCAGCAATGAAGGACTTGAGGTAATTTTCTATTCATCTCTTTGATTCAATATATATATATATGTATGTGAAGAAGTAGATCTAGAAATCTTGTGGGGTTAAATTAACAATTTTGATTGTTGTTCCGCTGCGTATAATCTATGATTTGATCTATAAAAACCAACAAATGGTACCAGAACCATATTCACATATATATATATATTGAATCTGTGTGAGTTTAGTTTTATGCATTTATTTATTTTTGATGAATGAATGGATGGCTTAATATGATTGAATGCATGGGAATGTTGAATCGTTAATTGTATGATGTTTTTGGGTTAGGATTTGTTTATAATTATATCATTGTGTAAGCCATAAAGGGGCATAGAATTTATATAATTTTATTTTGTTTTTGACACCATAAAATTGTAATTCCGATCACACAAAGTCAAAACAGAGCCCAGTATTTAGAATTCAGCCACCGTTCCTCCGAGGCCACCCTCCGAGCCACTACCGGGGACGTCGTATGAACGTCCGTACGGTTCCGTACAAATGGGCCCCGGCAGCATTTTTTGATGTCACGTGTCCTCGTCTTACTGGTCCAGAACTTTTTTATTTTTCTGAAATTAATCTGTTATTTTTTTAAAATGTTAAATATCCTATTTATTAGAATTTTGATATTTAAATAATGAGATAATTTGTTATCCTAACAAACCTTTTTTTAATATATTATTTAAAATTTTATTTTTCTAAATAACAAATTTTAATTAAATTTATTTAAGTTTTTAATTAAAAGTTGTTTTAATTAGAAGGAAAATAAAATAATGATTATTTAAAAGTTTTGTTTTATTTAATCAAGATAATTAGAAAATTGTTTTCTTATTATTATTATTCTAGACCAACAACACATATCCTACCGAAAGTAAAATAAAGAAGCCCGATGGAGATTAAGGCGGATTTATTTTATTTTATTTTTATTTTATAAAGTGGTTGTAAAATTAGAAATACCCAAAAGTACCCGGTTCAACATTTATTGTTTATTTATTTAAATAATTGTTTTTATGTGATTGATAACTGTTCATGCATTTTGTGCCATACATAAAAAACCCACACAGTCATTATCATGCATCTCATTTGTAGAAACATGATTATTAGGATTGTCCTATATGTTTATATGAGTTGTTTTGCGAAACCAATTGCATATAAATTACCTAGTTTTATTATTTGAAAACTTGGTAAAATATCACACCGGTTTTAAGTCTGTATGACTTAATTTCTTTAAACCAACTTTATTTTAAAATTGTTTTTTTTAATAAAGTTTAGATGAACATAATTGGTAATTTAAAATTGGATATGGACCTAGAAACTTGCTTTCTTACCAATTTTAATTATGTTCATAAAGTTTAAGGAATCTATAATTAATTTGGAATTAATTAGATTAAAAACACTTATTTCAAAATAGTGAGTGGGAGAGGGTTGATAACTCAACATAACCCGTGATCTCCATTATTAATATAACACCATGATATATGAATAGCGCCTCGCGTGGCTTTGTTTTCGTCCCCCTAAGGAAGGTGTCTAGACATGTCAATAGCAATGTTATATTTCTTACAAAGATTGGAACTAATGATGTATTTTAGGTTTGATCGACCCTAAGGTGGCATGTCCTTAGTTAAGTCATGAACTCCGAAATAATGGGTTAAACTCACAAAGTTATGATTAAGCTTTTGCAGTGGATAATTATAACTTGATCAAACTAAGCGGTACTTTAATGTTTAAAAGAGAAAATAATAAGTTATTTTAAGTTTTAAACAATAAAGATAAGAATGTCTTATAAATTCTCTAAGATTAATTTGACCGACCCTAAGGCGGCACTTTAATTGTTAGAAAGTTTTATCATGGAAATTAAACTATTTTTTATGTGTTTTAATTGTGTTCATGCTTCACGTTTAATTTCTGAAACTTTGATATTTATTTTATTCAGAATATGTCTATCTCTGGTAATTAAATCACTGCTTTAATTGCACAAGAAAAATTAATGGGTGATAACTTCATAAAATGGAAATCAAATATGAATTTGTTGTTGGTTAGCGAAAACCACAAGTTTGTCCTAAATGAGGAATGTCCTGAAGAACCTGGCGCCACTGCCCCGAAACATGTTCGGGACAAATTTGATGCATGGATTCAATCCAATAACAAAGCTAAGTGCTATATGCTTGTAAGCATGAGTGATGTCTTATGAACAAAGCATGAATCCATGGAAACTGCTTTTGAGATACTAGAATCTCTTAAGGAAATGTTTGGGCGCCCATCTGATCAAAGTCATCATGAGGCTACTAGAACCTACATGAATGCTAAGATGAAGAAAGGTCAATCTGTGCGTGAGCATGTCTTGAACATGATCAGTGTACTCCATGAAGCTGAGATGCATGAAGCAGTCATGGATGAAAAGACACAAGTAAGCATTATACTTGAGTCTTTAACTCCTGTTTTTTCTACATTCACAACAAATTATGTCATGAATAAATTAGAATTTAATATGACCCAATTGCTGAATGAATTACAAACTTTTGAGTCTTTGAACAAGACAATCTCAAGTCAGGCTGAAGCAAAACCATCTTCTTCTAAGAAGAAAAGGAAAAGCAATAACAATGACTGCAAACCTAAAAAGGATAATCCGAAAAAGGTAAAGAAGTCATCCAAGGCAACCGAGAACAAAAATAACAATGACCCCAAACAAAAGACACCCAGAGGAAAGTGTTTCCATTGTAATGTCGATGGTCATTGGAAGAGAAACTGTCCAAAGTATCTCGCCGAGCTGAAAGAGAAAAAGAAAGGTAAATTAGATTTACTTGTACTCGAAGCTTGTATGATGGAACATGATAAATTATCATGGATAGTTAATTATGGTTCCACTAACCATGTTTGTTCTTGTTTGCAGGTGCTTGAGTCCGCAAAGCAGTTGGAGCAAGGAGAGATGACTATGAGAGTGGGAAGCGGAGCACTTGTTTCTGCTAAAGCATGTGGAACAGTCCGTTTAAATTTTAAGAATTATTTTCTAGTTTTGAATAATGTTTTCTTTATTCCTAAAATTACTAGAAACATTATTTTTTTATCTTTGTTACATGAACAAAATTTTGGCATTTCTTTTAATAATAATATGATTTTTATTTCAAGGAATGGGAACAATATTTGTCATGCAAAACAAAAGGACGGACTGTACATGCTTAACCCAATTAAAAAATCACTCAATAATTCTGAATTATTCAAAGTAGCTAAACCACAAAGTAACAAAAGACAAAAGGTTTCTAAAGAAAATGACACGTATCTTTGGTACTTAAGACTAGGTCATATTAGTCTAGATAGGATAAACCGGTTAACTAAAGATGGACCCTTGAGGGAACTAACAGTTGGAACCCTACCGGTTTATGAATCTTATTTAGAAGGAAAATTGACAAAACAACCTTTCACTTCAAAGGGAAATAGAGCCAAAGAACCACTAGAGCTTATACATAGTGATGTATGTGGTCCAATTAATATTCAAGCTCAAGGTGGTTATGAATATTTTGTCACATTTACTGACGACTATTCTAGATACGGTCATGTTTACCTAATGTTTAAGAAGTCAGAAACTTTTGATAGGTTTAAAGACTTCAAAGCCTTAGCTGAGAAGAAATTAGGTAAATCTTTAAAGACACTCCGATCTGACCGTGGTGGTGAATATTTGGATTCTGAATTCAAATATTTCTTGCTGGAGCATGGTATTCTATCCACAGCACATGGAACACCACAACAAAACGGAGTTTCAGAGAGAAGAAACCGACCTTGTTGGACATGGTCAGGTCTATGTTAAGCTACTCTTCACTTCCCTTATCGTTTTGGGGATATGCACTTCAAACAGCTAATTACATTTTGAATGTAGTTCCGTCCAAAGCTGTGACAAAGACACCACTAGAATTATGGAATGGAAATAAACCTAGTTTATGACATTTCCGTATTTGGGGTTGTCCTGCTCATGTGCTAAGACCTAAATCTGGAAAACTGGATTCAAGGTCTGAAGTGTGTATATTTGTGGGCTATGCTCCAGAAACAAGAGGTGGATATTTCTATAGTCCAAGTGATCAAAAGGTATTTGTTTCGACGAATGCAACCTTCTTAGAACACGACTATACGAATGATTTTAAACCTCGGAGCAAAGTAGTTTTACAGGAACTAATGAAAGATAAAATTTCATCTCCATCTTCTTCATCAGTTAATGATAAAACTACCAAAGAAACCATAATTCCTGAAAAGGAAAAACCAGTGCAACGTCGTAGTGGGAGGATTGTGAGACAACCTATTCGCTACGAACATGAGGCACACGTTCTTGTATCAGATACTGAAAATGATGATCCATTGACTTTTAAAGAAGTAGTGGAAGACCCTGATGTTGATAAGTGGCAAGCTGCCATGAATCAAGAAATGGAATCAATGTATTCCAATTCAGTCTGGGAACTTGTAGATCTGCCTGACAATGTCAAAACCATTGGATGTAAATGGATCTACAAGAAGAAAAGGGGTGCAGATGGAAAGGTAGAGACTTATAAAGCAAGGCTTGTGGCCAAAGGCTACACACAGAGAGATGGTGTAGACTATGAAGAAACATTTTCTCCTGTAGCCATGCTTAAGTCCATTCGCATACTTTTATCCATAGCTGTCATCTATGATTACGAGATCTGGCAAATGGACATCAAGACAACCTTTATGAGTGGCCAACTTGATGAAACCATATATATGGAACAACCAGAAGGGTTTATTAAGAAGGATCAAGATCAAAAGGTATGCAAGTTGTTGAAATCCATTTATGGATTGAAACAAGCATCAAGATCTTGGAACTTAACATTTGATGAAACTATTAAAACATATGGCATCGAACAAAATGTTGACGAAGCATGTGTTTATTAATACATCAAAGGGAAAGTTGTGGTTTTCTTAGTTCTTTACGTTGATGATATCCTACTCATTGGGAATGATGTAGAGACATTATCAAATGTAAAGAAATGGTTGGTTGACAAATTCCAAATGAAAGATTTGGGAGAAGCGAGCTATGTTCTAGGCATTAAAATTCTATGAGATAGAAAGAACAAGCTCTTGGCACTTTCATAAGCAAATTATATTGATAAAGTGCTTGAAATATTCTCTATGGAAAATTCCAAAAAGGGTCAATTGCCGACCAGACATGGAATTACTCTTTGCAAAGACCAATGTCCAAAGACACCACAAGAGAAAGAGGACATGAGAAAGTATCCCTATGCATCAGCTGTAGGGAGCCTAATGTATGCAATGTTATGTAGTAGACCTGACATATGTTATGCAGTAGGGATTGTCAGTAGTTATCAGTCAAATCCAGATTTGGAACACTGGATTGCGGAAGAAACATATTCTCAAGTATCTCAGGAGAACGAGAAACTATATGCTAGTATATTCGGGTAGTGACCTTGAACCTACTGGATATACTGACTCAGATTTTCAATCAGATAAAGATAGTAGAAAGTCTACTTCTGGGTCAGTATTCACTCTTGGTGGTGGAGCAGTTGTCTGGAGAAGCATTTAGAAATCCTGTATAGCTGATTCAACAATCGAAGCTGAATATATAGCAACTTGTGAAGCAACTAAAGAAGCAGTTTGGCTGAAAAAGTTCTACACGGATCTAGAAGTGGTTCCAGAAGTGGAGAAACCACTTGTTCTTGACTGTGACAACAGTGGAGCAGGGGCCAATTCTAAAGAACCAAGAAGCCACAAGAGGGGAAAGCATATAGAGCGCAAATACCACTTAGTCAGAGAAATCGTACATAGAGGAGATATGTCCATTATGAAAATTGCATCAGAACACAACCTGGTAGACCCGTTTACGAAGACGCTTCCTGCAAAGCAATTCGAGGGTCATGTATGTAATATGAGATTGAGAGAAATGCCCTACTTGCTTTAAGTACAAGTGGGAGATTGTTAGGAGTATGTCCTAAAAGCATGTAAAAGACATTTATTATTTCAATGAATCAATAAATACAATGGTCTATTATTGTTATATTTAGATTATTAAATTATTGTTTGAATAATTTTGTATATATCAGAAAAATTCCATATTCATTATTGAGGATGTGAGAGAATTAAGATCACATGAATGAATAAAACTAGTCAACAACAACAAATTGAAGTTATGGAATTCTTTAATTGGGGTTGTAAGTACAGTTTGTTGAGTATCATGTTGATACAAATAATCTAGATTCGAATTATTGATGTGGTAAGACATCTCGGTAAATGTGCTTTTATATAATATGATTATATATGACATGGGCATATATGAATAAAAGTCTTTATCCAAAAAACATTTAATAATAAAGACTTGTAATTCATATCATAACTGATGATCATCTATAGATCAACCTAAATCCTGAGTGTTTATGAACTTCTGTTCATGTTTAGTAAATCTTTTAATTCATTCGTTAAGGTTTCTTCATAGAATGAGGCTAATGACTTTTGTTTTTGTTTTGGAGATTTAATATCATGGATGGCTGGGAACATGTATCAACAATATGGAATCTAATCTTTCCTAACAGATCGTATATTAGTTCCCTTAAGGGTTAATTCTGGAACTGAATGATTTTGAGCTCAAATCTATAATTAGATTATATATTAATTATTCATTAGTAAATTAATAGTACTTAAGGAATAAGAAGTAAATTAGAAAGGTAAAATAGTAAATCTTCCATTCTAATTTATGAACTAATTAATTAGAGGGTTGAACTATTATAAGATGGTTATATCAATGGACAACTTAGAATAAGATTTCTGTAAAAGTATATCTATAACATAAATAGTTCAATTCTAAATTTATAGTGGAGAAATATCAGAATTAATAAATTAATTATTATAATTAAAGAGTTTAATTATTTTGTTTCAATTTATTGGAGCTTAATGTTATAGGTCCATGATCCCCGAAATAGCTCATACAAACACTGACAAAGATAAATACAAAAATAGGCAAAATGACTTATTTGATAAGTAAAATATTTTTCTATGCACTAAACATAATTATTGTATAATTATGTGTAATTAATTAATTATTTGATTTAACAAAAATATAATTAATTTTGAATTAATTTATTTTTGGGATTTTTTGGTATTTAAATAATAAAAAAATTTGGGAAAAATCACATGCCTTCCTTGACATGTGGTTCACATGTAGCACAGTGCATAGTCACTGTGCTACACACACAAGAATCTTTTAGAAGTTTCTTTGTTCCACAATTTTAGTTATTTAAATATTAAATAAATAATGAGATATTGTAATATGATTAAAATATTATTATTTAAACAAAATCTGATAACTAATTAGTTATTTAATTTTTTTTTAAATAACTAATATTTTATTTTAATATATTGGATATATTAAATATAGGAGATCAGTTTTTTAGAGCGATACTTTTCAGTGATAGAAAATATATCGTGAAATCTTCCCGAGAGAAATAGAATAGTGATACAAGCATAGATCATTGTTCTTCACAAACTTAGGTCAAAACTTTATCAAATCTTATGTGTTGAGAACATCTGATAAATAGATTTTGCCTATTATTTTGTATAGCGAGCCCACACTCGTTCTTTGTGTGCTGAGAACATTTTGGAAGATCCTGGTGTGAGATCTCAAGGATTTTTGCCGTGCAAAAAGATAGCAGCAAGGAAGGACTTGAGGTAATTTTCTATTCATCTCTTTGATTCAATATATATATATATGTATGTGAAGAAGTAAATCTAGAAATCTTGTGGGGTTAAATTAACAATTTTGATTGTTGTTCCGCTGCGTATAATCTATTATTTGATCTATAAAAACCAACACTTCCTTCATGTTTTTTTGGTTCAAATGTAGAAGTAAAGCAAACAAATTGAACCAAGTTTACATACCTCTTTCGAGTGACCATACTCTCTTCAAGATTTTCCAAAATGAGATCAGAAGGGTGATTATTTTCTACTCTGGTTGAGGGTATTTTTTGAATTGAGTCAAAAGAATTAACTGGACCTTCCTTCTCTGTTCGTTCAGTTGCTGTCGCGACATAATCTGTGTCTAATAATCATTAGCAGTTGTTGTCGCCTCTGAACGATATTCTGTCAGATCTAGTAGTTTATGTTGTTGGACATCAATGAGCCTGTTAATTTCTTCTTCATGGGAGTACTCAGAAAAATCTTTTAGATCACTAACAACCACATTAGCAGATTCCATAACAGTTTGGGTTCTCATGTTATAAACACGATATGCCCTACTATTATTGGAATAACCAAAAAAAACTCCCAAATTGCTTTTAGAGTCAAATTTGCCCAGATTCTCACGATCTCTAAGAAAATAACAAAGGCACACAAAGACATGAAAATAATTGACACTGGGTTTTCTACCTTTCCAGATCTCATAAGGAGTTTTATTTGTACCTAGACGTAGAAAACACGAGTAATTGTATAGCAAGCAGTGTTAATTACTTCAGTCCATAGTTTCTTTGTGAGTTTTTTGCTATGTAGCATAACTCTGGACATTTCCTGCAAGGTACTATTTTTCCGTTCCACTACCCCATTTTGTTCTAGGGTTTTGGGTGTAGAAAATTCATGATAAATTCCAAAAGATTACAATATTCATCATAAACTGAATTTTCAAACTCCTTACCATGATCACTTCGTATTCTTACAATTTTTCCAATGTTGCAATTTTTTTCAACTCTTAATCTTGTATATAGAGTTTTAAAAGCTTCAAATGTGTCTGATTTTTCTTTTAAGAAATCTACCCATGTAAACCTAGAAAAATCATCCACACAAACAAAAACGTATCTTTTACCATTAATACTTTCAACCTGTATAGGATTCATGAGATCCATATGCAATAATTCCAACACAATTGAAGTATTAATATTAGATAGAGCTTTATGTGAAAATTTCAAATGTTTTCCCAATTGACATGATTCACACTTACCAGGTGATTCTTTACCCAGTTTGGGTATACCACGACCTGCATTAGCAATTTTTTTCAAAAATTTGAAATTTATATGTCCAAGTTTTTCATGCCATAAATCAATATTATTAAAACTGGATGATGATGCATAACATGTGATTTTTTGTGTGAGTGTGTAACAATTATCCAAAGAGCGAGAACCTTTAAGAACAATGTCACCACTTTGATTTACAATATTACACTCATCATGCGAAAAATTAATAAGAAAACATTGGTCACAAATTTGGCTTATGCTAATTAAGTTAGCTTTCAGCCCATCAACAAGAAGAAAATTTTTGGTAACCCTTCAATGTTTAGAGTACATTTTCCTAAAATATTTCCTGTCATTCCATCCCCGAAAGTTACTACTCTACACTTCAAAGATTTGAAGTTGGTGAGTATGCTGGCATTACCTGTCATGTCTTTAACACGCACTATCAAAGTACCATGAAATAGATGCATGTATTTTATGACATGTAAAGGTAGCCAAACAAACTAAGTTATTTTTCTTGACCCACATTGTTTTTTTATTTTGAATTTCTTTTGGTCAATAATTGATTCATGCTACCAAAATGTTTAACATAATTCTTTTTAAACAAATTCAACAGAGAAAAATACTTAGGTCTTATGTGTCCTTTCATACCACAGAAATGACAAAATTGTACAAATTGTCCAATGTTTTTCTTCTGAGAAATTCTCTTTAGTTGTAGATCTGTTGAAACAAATGACAACTATGTTCTCCAAAGAGCCACTTGTTCCTGCAAAATGGTTAGTCGTTACAACAGATAGATAATTCACAGATTTTACAAAAACTTTTTTCTTAGAAGATTCATATCCACAAGAACCTAATCCACTAAAATCACCAGCCTTTTTTCCTACAGAGAGAACATCATCCAAAATTCTAGATCTTGAATTAAGCATTTTGACACCTTTTTGCATAAGATCAATTTCTTTATTCAAATAATTAATTTCATTATTTTTGGAAGCAATAATCAACCAAGTTCTTTAATTTTTTCAACTGATTTCTTATTATTGCTAGCCCTTAATCGATTCTCATAGCAAACTTTCAGCCATTGATCATACATTATCTTGTAAGAATCTTTCAATGACTCCTCATCTAAGTCAGATTCATCAGAGTCAATGTTAGATTCTTCATCATTCTGAACAAAATTATTAAGGCATACCAAATCCTTGAAATCAACTGAGGGGAAAAACATACCTTTGTGAACAGAGGTTAAAGCAACACTATTGTCTTCCTCATCACTCTGTTCGTAGTCTTGATCACTCCAAGTAGCTTCCATGACTTTCTTTTTCTTTAAGGTATTGGCACACTCGGATTGAATGTGTCCAAATCCTTCACATTCCCTACACTGAATACCATTTTTATTAGTTTTAAAGGGTTTAGTAAAATTAACTTTTGGGTTTTTGGATATGGGCTTTTTGTTTCCCAATTTCTTTATGTACTTCTGAAATTTTTTTGTTAAAAAATCCATCTAATCATCCTCATCATCCGAATTTTCCTTCTTTTCTCTGGAAGATTTCAAGGCAATAGATTTCTCATTGATTTCTTCTATTTTACCTTTTTGTCTGATTTGTTGGTTTAGTTCAAAAGTTCAAAGTGAACCCATCAATTCGTCTACTTTTATTTTGTCCAGATCTTTTGCTTCTTCAATTGCAGTGAGCTTAGTCTGAAACCTATCAGGAAGAACTCTAACAATTTTTTGAACCAAAACATTCTCTTCAAGTTTCTCACTAAGAGCAAAATATTCGTTAGCAATATCTGGCAATTTTTCATAAAATTCAGTGAGGGTTTCATTTTCATTCATTTTTAAATTTTCAAATTTTTTTGTGAGCATAACAAGCCTAGAACACTTGAGATCAACAATTCCTTCAAATTAGGTTTGAAGGATTTCCCAAGCATGTTTGCCTGAAACACATGAAAAAATCAATTTAATGTAACCTTCACCAACACCATTAAAAATAGCATGTAATGATTTATTATTGTAACTGGACAGTTTATCTTCAGCATCAGTCCAATCGAGTTCAAATTTTACCTTAGTTACATCATTGCTTTCTACTGGAGGAGTCCAACCACTCAAAACAACTCTCTAAGCCTTTTCATCTTGACATTTGATGAAGGCTCTCATTCTAACTTTCCAATATGGATAGTTAGAATCATTGAGTAAAGGGTGGCGAGTTATGGAACCTCCTTCTGTGAAAAAAGACATTGCAAGAACAAGAACAACAAACGGAATAAACCAAGATCACACTCAGAAATGAGTGACTTGCTCTGATACCAATTGAAATTCCATTTTTAGTAATTACCAAATTAATTAAATCAAGTAAATTAATTAAGGTGTGGAATGGTAATTAAATGTTGAAATAGATTTCAGATCCGTCGGAACAAAATACGATCTTGTCACGACAGAAACTGAACACAATAAAAACATAGTGCAAAAAAAATAAAAAAACACAACGAATTTTTACAAGGTTCAGAAACCCTTTTTGATAACCTACTCCTTGGGGCCACGCCAAGAGAATAAAACCAATTAAGAAAGAATTACAAGTACAAAATATTTACTTAAACAAAACAAGACTCCCTCTTGAGATTTGCCACAACTTTATTATACTTCTCTTCACTAATCTGATTCTGATTGAAACACTCAACCACTTGAACTCCCTTCAATGGCCAGCGAGTTCTTGCATCCTCCCGACACAGGACTTGTAAAAATCCTCTCCTGAAGACTATAAGAATTGTGTTCAAATTACAACATGTATTCACTCTTAAAAGTGGTATAAACTCACCACAAAACTAAACACTCATTTTACTACAAGATCATGTGAATACAATGATCTTGAATACAAAATATGAACTCTCACAAATATTACAATTCACTCACAAACTATGTACCAAAGTGTTCATTTTTTCTCAAGGCCCTAGAAACCTATTTATAGAGACCATTTCATGCTGAGAAAGACTGAGAAATAATCTCATAATAAAAACAAGAATATTTGAAGATATTCTTGATTAATGAAGATTTGCCATTTTTAGATGATTCTGATCCAATAGACACAAATTTTGCAGGGACAACTAATACCTATGTCATATCAAATTTCTCAAGATAGAAATAATAATTAATTACTTCAAAGATTCTATTTTCTGAAGTTTATTACCTTGAGCAGCACGAAAATCAAAAGACAAATATTCCATAAATTAATTTAAGTAAGCACATAATATTTTCTTTATAAAACCAAGATATAAATTCCCTTAATAAACATATTGTGATAATATCAAACTAAATAAGGAATTATTTGCAAACCTTACAAATTAATTCAAGATATTAATTTCAAAAATTACAATAATAGGAATTTAAAATTATTTTTTAAATAAAAATATATCTCAATAAAATTTGCCAATTTTAGAATTTACAGCACCATTGTTTAATTTCAATGTTCTATAAATTAATTTATTCCTTATAACCCTACTTAATCTAATTCTTTTAATTGTTAGTGATAGTATAGTTTTATAATTTATAAAATTTACTTGAATTATGATTAAAATTATTGCATCATAGTGACACTTATAAATTACATAAAAAAGAAAAGAGAAGAGAAACTCATATTCCATTTTTTTTACTCCATCCCTTCCCACCTAAATCATTTTTTTTTTCTTTTTCAATCTTCTAGAAATATAACCACACCTTTTCTAACTATTTTTGTTTTAAATTTTCTCAACTTAAACTGTAAAATAGGGAGCCATCTTCCAAGTTGGTAAAGGAAAAAAATTATATGAAATGAAAAAGGGTAGAGTAAAAGTAAGCCAATGAACGTGGCTTAGGCTTGGAGTGGAGTGAAGCAAAGGAAGCCGCCGTGTGGTCCCCATATACAGGCTGTCGAGAACTCACTAACTCACAACACAGTAGTCCTCTCAAAAAGTCGCCTTCTTCCTCTTTCTCTTCCCCCATTTCTCTCTCCAACTTTCCTTTTCTCTTCTCCCACCTTAATACCATCACTTCTTCCAACTCGTTTCTTGGCTTTGTTCTCTCTCTCAAGCAGAGAAGAATCCATCCCCACTCTCAAAAACAAACAAAACAAAACTTTCTTTCTAGTTCTCTTGATCCCATTTCATCTGCCGTCTTTCCAAACAACTCCAAGAACTCAGATTTCCATTTTCATTCTTTCGAGCGCCATGGATACTCATGGCTATGGCGTCTCTTTCTTATTATTATTTATTCTTTCTTTGTTTACTAACTCTTTCGCCGCATTGCCGAAAAACCCATCTCAGAAAAACTCTACTTCCTCTTCTTCCACTTCCGGTTCCGGCCAGATTAACTCTAACTCGGTGCTGGTTGCGCTTCTCGACTCGCATTATACTGAGTTGGCGGAGTTAGTCGAGAAGGCCCTTTTGTTACAGACCTTAGAAGAGGCCGTGGGAAAGCACAATATCACAATTTTCGCCCCGAGAAACGAAGCTCTAGAGCGCCAGCTCGACCCGGAGTTCAAGCGGTTCTTGCTCGAACCCGGGAACGTAAGGTCTCTTCAGACACTCTTAATGTTCCACATTATCCCCAAACGTATCGGCTCCAACGAGTGGCCCGGGTCCGATTCCGTTCCAGTTCGACACCAAACGCTTTGGAACGAGCGCGTGCATTTAACAAGTAAAAACACCGGCGAGAAGGCTATCGACTCGGCCGAGATAGTCCGAACCGACGACGTAGTTCGTCCCGACGGTGTCATCCACGGTATCGAAAGGCTTCTAATCCCACGTTCAGTTCAAGAAGATTTCAACCGGAGAAGGAGTCTCCGATCAATCTCCGCGGTCTTGCCGGAAGGTGCGCCTGTGGTTGACCCCAGAACCCACCGGCTGAAAAAGCCAGCTGCCCCTATTCCCGCCGGGGCTCCACCAGTTCTTCCTATCTACGACGCTTTGGCTCCAGGTCCTTCTCTAGCCCCGGCACCGGCTCCGGGACCCGGTGGGCCACGCGGCCACTTTGACGGAATGGCCCAAGTTAAGGACTTCATCCAAACCCTCGTGCATTACGGTGGGTACAACGAAATGGCTGATATTTTGGTCAATCTAACCTCCCTGGCCACCGAGATGGGTCGGCTTGTATCGGAAGGTTATGTAATTACAGTTTTGGCCCCGAACGACGAGGCCATGGCGAAGCTGACGACGGATCAGCTTAGCGAGCCTGGGGCGCCGGAGCAGATTGTGTACTACCACATCATACCAGAGTACCAAACCGAAGAGAGTATGTACAATGCGGTGAGACGATTTGGGAAGGTCCGATACGACACCTTGAGGCTGCCCCATAAGGTCATGGCTCAAGAAGCTGATGGTTCGGTGAAATTCGGCCATAGCGACAGCCAGGCCTATCTTTTCGACCCAGATATCTATACCGACGGCCGGATTTCGGTTCAGGGCATTGACGGGGTTCTTTTCCCGCCCAATGAGGACCCCAATTCGGAGAAGAAAACAACTCCTCTTGTTAAGGTTGCCACCAAGCCCGCCAGAAGAGGTATTGTCCACAATCTTTTCTAATCCAATTCCATATTTTTCTCAGTATTTTCGTTTTGTTTTGGCTAATTAATCATATTTGTTCGTAGTGTGTGTTAGAGGAAGACAAAGTAAGTTGCTTATGTTCAATGAAACAGTAAACAGTCTTAAATAATTTGGCCACTGTCGATTGTGGTTAAAATTATAGTGGAATACAAGAGGAGAATATCATCATGGTATTTTAGGTTTAGTATATATGATCCTATGATTGTGTCTTTGATCATTAGTTATGCTAATCGTGTTATTTCCACCATTCCAAAGATGAAAACTTTTTGGACTTGGAAATGGTGGTGGTCGGTGAGAATTGAAAAATAAAATTAAATGATATCACGGGCTGCTCTGTCTCCCAAAAACACTGTCGTTTGAGGCAAGAAAAGCAGGGCCTATGTCCCACTAATGTATTGAAATGTCTTAACTGTTGTGCGTGTTGATTGGCTAATGCCACCGAGTCCATGTGACTAAAAATATGCTAAACCAAGGTTTTTTGCCTAAAAGAATCCAGGCTTGCCCCAGCTGTGTGCTGAGATTAGGTTTGGTTTCTTTACCCCACCAGAAAACTTAGATGCTCCCAAAACAATTTGCATTATTATATTTCCCCACCACCACCCTTTTTCACATTCTCTTCTCAATCACATTAAAGAATTAGCTGGCATGATTTTTTCTGTCTTCTTCTGGCATATTTTATTAGCTGACCTTTATTTTTGTATGTGGGTTGTTTAGTTAAGGCAATCTTTTGAGTAAGCCAAAAGACTCTGTAAAAATCATTGGCCTTAATATATTTATTAAATTATTAGATTATATTATTTGTTTTATGTTATTCTCTCTTCTGGGTTGACTTCTTCTAACTCTGGTATTTACTTTATTGTGTGTTGCAGGAAAGTTGATGGAAGTGGCCTGCAATGTGCTTGGAGTTTTTGGTGTATCTTCATGTCAATAAAGGAAAGCTCTCTTCATTTTAAATACTCAAAACAGAGGGAAAACAAAAACATGTCTTTGTAAAAACATTCATAAATGGTAAAAGAAAAAAAATTGCCCTTTTCGTATGTGTAATTTTGATTCAAATACTTGATCTTCCTTTTAGCTGTGAACAAGAGCTTTGCTGTATATATATATGTATATATATATGCAGTGTAGAGTGGCCCTGCCTACTACTACCACTACCACCATGGAAGAAGATTATATAACGTGAGAGAGCTTTTGCTTTGAAGAACTTTTTCTTCACTTATAGTCCTTGCAACAGAGAGAAAAAAAAGTGTTACTGTTGTTTTTGTCATAAGAAAATACTGTAATTACTTACATATCATTTTTTTTAATAATTATTTTATGTTTGTCTTCTCCATTGTATATCATAAACAACTTCTCTTAAATATCATATTATAAATTCATCCTTTGTCCTCCATTCTTTTATTGAGAATCAAAGAATTTTATCATTATTTTTTTCTATAATTATTCTTTTGTGTTTGTTTGGTTGTCTATGTGGCTTCATGAAAATATGGGGTTGTGGTGTGAATAAGAATAAAATTGGTAGTTAGATGAGTTAATTTATTTGTAATAAGTTGATGGTGGTCTTTCATGGGGTGGTGATCTTTGTCAAGGTTATAAATAAGATTAAGAAAGTTGAACATAGTCAAACAATTATTGATACTCTTTTCTCTACCTTTAAATTTCCCACGTTAAAATTATATTTCTATATTAAAGTATTCCAGGCTGCCCTTTAAAAGCTTTATGTGATGGTTCTAATGTCTTTGGTTAATTATCAAGTAGTCCCTTTTTTGGTGCATTCCATTTATATTTTTGTTAATAATTTATGGTCCAAAATTTTGTATAAATAAAAAATAAAATATATTTCCTCCAAAACTTTTAACATTATTTGATTGTACCCTTAAACTAAACAGTCTTTTAAATTTTTTCCCTCAATTATTGAAACTATCAAATCGTGTCCTTTGTTATGATTTGCATAAAATAATTAACATTCTTTACATTCGAACTTTGACAATTACAAAATTGTGCACTCTTTAATATAAAAATTTAAAATATATTTTTCTAATTAACTCTTACAAAATTAAAAAAAATTCAATAAAATAGTAAAATTATTTAAAATTCATTTTTAAATACAATTAAATTTAAAAATATTTTTTTGAAAAGAAAAACTAAATTGCTACAAATAAAAAAACATATTCCCTTCTTTTTTATTATTTTTTAATATATTTTTTAAAATTACTTTCTATTCTTTCATTTTTTCCCAATGTTTTAATTAATTAAGTTTTATATTTCTTTTAAAATTAGTACATTTTAAATTTGTAATATTATATGTTTATTTAATTTTTAAAATGATTTTAGGGGAAAAAATTGAAAGAATAGAAAGTAATTAGAAAAATTAATAAAAAAGAATAAAGAAGAAGTAGGGAACATGTTTTTTTTTTAATTGTAATAATTTAGTTTTTCTTTTAAAAAATATTTTAAAACTTACATATATTTAAAATGAATTTTAAATAATTTTCGTATTTTATTAAATTTTTTTAATAATTTTTCTTTAATTTTTTAAGAACTAATAAAAAAATAGATTTTAAAATTTTTATAATTAAATATGGCACAATTTAGTAGTTGTTAAAGTTTGGGGGACAAAAATACTAATTATTTTATGCAAATCATAATATGGGGCACAATTTAATAGTATCAATTGTTCAAGGAAAAATTTTAATTGACCTTATATTTTAGAGGCACAATCTGATAGTGTCAAAAATGTTATTTATTCTAAATAAAATAGGCACATATGCAAAAGATTTGTTAAACCCTATTTTTATTTGAAATTTCTTAAAAATAACATTAGTACAACTGTTTATTCTAATTACAATCATGTAAAAAATTGAATTTATAACTATTAACCTACCCGAAACACAAGGTACACCAAAGACTAATTTCCCTATGTCTTTATATGCTTGCACCTATAAAACTTTCTTTTTTGCATTTTTTTTGGCTCACCGACAGTTTATATATATGGATCTTCATTTATGATTGAAATCTCAATCAGAAAATAATAATAATAATAATAATAAATAAAGTAGTTGTAGGAGAAAATGGACTAGCAACCAGCACACTGAAAGGAACCCACAAGGGGTTAATGACCTCCCTCCAACAGAAGAGGCTCCGCCACATTTTGACTTATTATAATTACTCACTTTTATTTATTTTGGAATTTTTAATCCTTAATTGACATTTTAAGAGAGAGAATATGAGTTTACATACTTCCAAACCATGACAAAGATAGAAGAACGGAAAATTCTTTGTCCTCTATTTCTTATGCAAACTTTTTCTTTATAATAATTTATTTCCTTTTATTTTAATATTAGGGTTTGGTAAACTTTCACTGCATGCTGCAATAGACAAATAGTTAATACTTAATTATGTATGTTATTTATTTAGGAGTAATACAATGCATCACCATGTCAATGTTACTATCATATATAATACTTAAAAATAAAAAAAAAAGATTTACTAACTATATAAAAACTCATATCATATAATTAGATACTAGAATTATGATATAAGAGGTGACATTTCTAGCACGTACATATATATATATATATTAAATAAAAATTTATGATTGAGGTTTCGATTGAATCAGCCATGCCTTTGTTTTGGTAGACACAGACACAGACACAGACAGAGGTAGAGGACAGCCTTTTCCCTACATTACCCATTTTAATGAGTTGGCTTTAAATCAGAACAAAAAAAATCTAATTCATCTTCAAAATGTTAAGTTGTTGGCCAAGCCATCATGAAAAAAATAAAAAATAAAAAATTGGGAAACTTGTAAAATTATCCTTTATTTGTGTTCAATATGGCTTAACATCTGGCTATGGGTTGAGAACCCCTATTCATAATTTATTAATTATTAAACCAGATCTAATATATATATATATTTATATTTAAAATGGAAGGGAAAGAAAGTGTGTGCAATGTGCATAATTTTTTAAAAATATCTCATATCATATCATTTTATTTGATAATAATTATAATATATTTTTTTATAAAATTTTTGGTTGTCGATATATTGTCTCCTGCTGAAACTAAAACTATATGAGTCAATTGCTAATACATACAAAATAATTAAAAATAAACATTGTAGTACAAAATTTATAATTTGCTAATAAAAATTGCATCTATATTTTTTATCGGAATATTAAAAATTATTGATTAAATTAATTATATTTATACAAAAAATATATATCAAAAAGATATCAGTGTGATTTTTTATATTAAATATAGAACATAAAAAGAAAAAATCAATATTTTTTTTGGACAACAGTGGAGTATTTCATTAAAAAGGCAATAAGCCAGAACTCATACAAGAGATAAATATGAATCAAGGTCAGAAGCATGTAGGCAACCCCGGCCAGAAGACCCTTGCTTGCTCCAAAGACAGAGCAAGCTTTGTGAGTGTGCCGCGGAATTATTGATCCTATTACGATGGTTAAATGAAATGCTACTAAAACTATTACATAATGTATTAATATCATGAAGTACCAAACCCAATTCACCAATAGTCTCTGTTTTATTTTGCAATGCCTAACACACACGACTACAATCTGAATGGTCACTAATACCATTATATCCCAGCCGAGGACATAGGAGAAGACCTTGTAGGATAGTTGTTGCTTCTGCCAGGTGGGGTGCCATGGTTCAAGTCTGTGGAATGGCAGTAGACCCAAAACAAATTCCTTCCTGGTCATATCTAATTGCTCCCAGACCAATTTTCAAATGCTCTACATCTACTCCTGAACCCTGCTTCAACAAATACGTGCACAGAGCCATCACTAATTGGACATCCACTAGACACCCCACTAACAACACTGTGCATCACCTTTGGAATTTCCACACTCACCTTTTGAGCAGCTTGATAGCGTGTCAGATAGTCCAAGGCCCAGTTTGAGACGTTCATCTGTGATTCAAAAATGGTCATGAACAAACTTATTTCAGAGAAACCAAATTCTCCAAAATAGAGTGAGCAATTTCTTCATCTCCTCTTGTTTCAGAACAGCGACACACTCCAACATAAGTTCATAAAAATCAGAGTAGTTTGTGTGCTTACCAATATCTTCAGCTGGCCACACACTTAATACTCTTTAGAATTGGACAGCCCCATAAAGCATAGCATGGAATGTTGTCTCAACTGCAGCGTTGCATGCAGGGCAGGTACGGTCTGTTGGGACACCGTGATTTGCAAGATTGGCACTAGTTGGTGGATAGTTGGAGGAAGCTTTCCAAACAATATTTTTTTACCTTTGGTGGGATGAACAAGGTGATAGGTGAGTTTTAGGCGTGTTTTGAGAAAGAAATTACACGTAGTACTATTTCATCGTTGCCATAGCTGCCATACTTATTACACATATGGAGGAGAAAGACGAGAACATGACAAACATATCTGAATGGTCAACTTTGACCTATCCCACACTAGTGGGTAGCCACTATAAGCCTTAAAGACCTCCGTCTTCTTTACTAACTTACTTAATTGCTTCATCGAAACAGTGTCACCTCTTTTTTTAAAACATCTTATTATCACTTTGCTTAAGCCTTGTGTCATTAAAATGTTTAACTTTACATAAGACTTTTCAAGGCATTTCATAACTTTTCTCATATTCATATGCATGGTCTTATATCACATAATAATGTATCACATAACTATACATGCTATGCATACATGCTGATGCTGAAATGCCAATGTTCATGTTTGATGGTATTCAATCAAGGCATTGTATCACATCTCATATAACTCAAAACATCTTTAGTCATAATACATGAAGCTTTGGGTTGGTGGCGTTGTTATACCTTAACGTAGAGCTATGGCTCAGGTCTAAGGTTTCCAGCCTAAAAACTTAAGGCTTCATATATCATAACATGTAACAAAATCATGAACATAGAATGTAATCCACGTATTCATCAACATGAGAACACATACTTGCACATAACTCAGATCAAACTTAACCAATTAAGACAACTTTCACAAATCACGAAACTCATCTATTATATATCATATAATCCATTATGATATACACACCACATATAACTTGTATAACCATTCATAACATACTCATTATCATCCCATACTTAACTCATTAGACATACACAATCAATGTATTCATGTATCTCACACTTAAGCACAAAATGTGAAATTTACTTACCTTAGGTCCTTAGCTTATTTTAAAACTGCTCACCAAGATTTAATCAATCCAATCCATACAGATCCTATTCAAGGTACATCATTTATGAAATTCTATAAAAATCATAAATATACACTATTGATGGTATATATTAACAATACCAGAAACCACATAAATGATAATAATAATTATTCTCATCATAATGTTAATACTCTTCATGCATTATAATGCTCTTCACAAAACACTACTTTAGGCCTTACTCATAATATAACGTATTTTTTATGATACATTAATAATAATAATAATAATTTTCGTCTATAAATAAACTTATTTCAATATTAATAACAAAATACATCAATAACAATACGTTTGCGAATGTATATATTCAAATAGTCATTCTATAAAAGAAATCATATTTTTAACATAAAATTGTAATAATCGATATAATGATAATAATATAAATATAAATACTTGTATTATTATTAATTAGTCATAATATCAATCCCAGTGATATAATAAATATACTTTCTCCAAAATTCACTGATCTTACAAATATCAATAATTGTAAGAAACTAATATTTAATATCATTTTAATATGCAAATATTAACGAAAATATTTATATACAATAATAATTGTTAAATAATAGGTTTACTATAAATCACATTATATATATATACATGAAACTATATTCTTGATTTACTTAACAAAATAATAACAATAATAATTAAAATTATTTAATCGTAATAATTTCCATATTAATAGAAAATAAATTAAATATGTCTTTTTAAAATTAATTAATTGTCTATTATTTTCTATAAAATTGGGTAGCACAACGGCTATAAAATGGACAAACCCAAAATCAAAACTTGTATAAAAAATACATATAATCCCAGACAACCAGTATAATTATAGAAAATATTCAGTACATTAAGAATATGTAAATATATACTATAAATACACATAATAACAATTATTCTAATTAATCACAATATAGATCAAAGAAATTATACCACAATGATCGAGTTTCACAACAAGCCAAACGATGATTTTCTGAAACTCAAAACGAACTTCGGAACCTCGAAACTAAGTTTGGATCGTCGGTCTACGGTGGATCGCGGTGGCTTGTGGTGGGCCCACCACCCAACTATGGTAGATGTGGGAACAAGTTATTGGGTTTTGAAGCCCACAACACGAGGAACACGATAGTGGTGACGGATCGGCAAACAGATGCCCGAGGTGGCCGAGTTGCAACTTTGAAGTCGTGCGGTGGCCGAACTTAAATCGACCGGTTGAGGTGCTTAACCGACGAGTGAGCTCTAGATTCCCACATGGTCGATAGTTTGGAGGCCTCTGAATCCAACAGTCTGGCGCGTGGCTATATGTGGCAGCTGGAAAGTGGTCGTTTGTCGTCGGCAACAGTAGCACACAAAGAGGAAAAAGAGAGAGAAAGAAAGAGGAAGAGAAGGAGAGAGAAAGAGAAGAAATTTTTTGAGGAGAGAGAGAGGCTACGGGTAAATAAGGCTGAAGCCTTTTTTTTTTGAAATTACATTTGGACCCCAAAATATTAAAATTCTTTTCAAATAAGCCCTTTAACAAAACTTTCTTAATTTTATAAAAATCTCCAATTAAAATTATATGACATTTGGGTCCAATACTTGACTACTCAAGTTTCTCTCTCTCTTTAATCTCGTTAATAACATAAAATCATATTTTAAACACTATTTTTCCATTACTATTTCTTAAATTTGTAAACTTGTACATCTTATGTAATGAAACTCTATTTTACAATAAAAAATGTATTATGAAAATGTTAGGTGTTACAATAGCATTGTTAGTTATCAAGCGACCCAGAAGAAAGGTGCTCTGTTCCTCTGAAATAGCATAGCCAAGCATTTCTCGCATTCTATTAGTTAACATTTTGGAAATAATTTTATAATTCACATTACATAAATAATAGGCCGATAATAAGTTGTGTGAGTCGAGTCCTTTACCATAGGAATCAAAGTAACAGTTGTCTCATTAATGCAACTAACCATACTGAAACCATTGAGGAAGGCAAGGTAAGTTTTGCACACATCGACACCAACAACATCCTAGAATTTCTGGCAGAAACTGTAATGACCCAACTACTCTAGACTTTGGACCATTAATGAAAACTAAGCATAGACACTAATCCCTAATAATACTTACAAGTGAAATAATCATACTTTATTAAAACTTGAAAAAAAACAAATGTTAAACTTACATAAACTCAAAGCAGGATATGGGATCCCATTGTTTTAAAAACAAAACATGACATAATGGTAATTAAAAAGAGATTACATAAATAGGTGCGGAAAAATACACATAAATCATAAAGAAAGACTACATCCTCGAAATCGAAACTCTCGACTCCTTGAATCCATTCCGCCTCAATACACATTCCCGAAGCATCCACGAACCTTTCCCACCACTATAGCTATTTTCCTGCACATATGAACATAAAAGGAATGAGCCTAATGCCCAGCAAGGAAAATCTAACATATAGCCATATACATAAAAATTCATAATGCAACATAAAAACATACCATAACACTTATGTCACATACATACTATAATGGCCATTATTACTTGGGGTCCCATAAACTAAACAAGTCATATGCCCATTAGATTAGTGGGGTCTTGCTAGCTAAGCAAGTCATATGCCCATAATCTATTTGGGGCTTGTTAGTTGTATAGGTCATATGCCCAAGTCTACAAACATACTTAACATAGTATTTTTCATAACACATATTCATAAGATAACATATAAAAATCATATAAATCACATAACTCCTATCCTATTTTCCTTACCAAAATAACCGGGATATGAGAACTGATTTGGGACCTTAGAACACTCCTAAAAACCATTTATAAAATGGTGAGTATATTGAAGAAAAGGGATGAAAGTGAAGAAGGAACTATGCTATCAAAATATACTTACCAAAAACCTTTGTGCTTAAGAACTTGGATTTCCTAACCAAGAATAAGAATAAGGTTAGAATGAGTAGAAGACTATGAGAATTTTAAAGAACATAATACAGAAATGGACTAGAGTTTGGAAATACCTTGAAGACTTATATGACCAATCTAAACCTTGAACCGAAATGTGAATAAACCTTACTTCCCCAAGTGTTTGATAAGCTTATAGTGATCAAGCTTATAATTCCCAACCCAAGTGTTTACACTCTCACACTAACCTAGCAACTTGCAGCCTCTGAACTTAGAGTAATAGATGAATAAATGGCTGGGTACTAGGTCCTATTTATAGAGTTTAGGAATGAAAAGATCTTCGTTTAACTTGAATAAAAATAATGTTTTTTTAAGTGAAAATAATTTGAATTATCGTTCAGCAGAGGCTGAAGACTCGTTCAAAAAGATGCTGGACTCATCAAGAGGTTGAAGATTTGAATGGAGAACGTTTTTGAAAACTTTCAAAATATGCTGAGAGGGGCGATATATCGCCCCCTGTAGGCGATATATCGCCTGGGCCAGTATGCCCGAGGCAATTGTGCAACGTTTCGTGTTTTTCTTATCTTTGTGTTGCGATATATCGCTCCCTATAGCTGCGATATATCGGCATACGCTGAATATTTAAACACGAAATTACACATTTTTAGCTTAATTTGAATTGAGTAAACAACCTTGACTAAGCCCTCTAACATTTTCAAAGCTGCTGACTGACCTTAGAGTATTCAAATTTTAACCTTAATAAATTTAATCCTCAAAATACTTAATCATTAATAAACCTATACATAACATGTGCTATTATCTTATTGGTTCTTATCTAAACCTTATAGTATAATAAATATTATCCTCAATATCAGTCATATTAATCAAACCTTAGGTCAAAATTAATATTCCTAAACTATAGGTTAAACATAGAAAATCTACAAGTACTACTATGAGTGTCCAAATAAATCCCGGTCTGAACCAAAAATCCACAGTCATAAAGATAATACTATTATTACTATTATACTACCATCTAACTTAGCTAAGTAAAGTTCTTTGGACTCTATAGAAACCAACAACCATACCATCTTTGCTTAGGCTCTTTCTCATACTCATCTAGAACAAAGCTTTTCTGACATCTTCTTTTGAAAAATTACACATAAGCTAAGTATTCATGGAGCTTGTAATACATCATGGGACCACTTCCAACATGGTTTATATTAGTTTGAAGTGGTTGTTCCGATGGAAATAAGGCACCATAGCAACATCCAAACACATCAACCATACCTTTAGGATCCTCCACCCAATTGTTACTTTCATAAAAAAGTATTCCTCTAATTGCATTTTTCTTCTTTTATTGAAAAGCACTTTGATGAAATAATTCATAATTTTTATCACTTAATCCATGAGAAACATCCTTAGATCGAGAAGCCTAATATTTCTCATCTTTATAAATGAGAACATCAAGTTCTTTCTTAGTCTTCCGATATTTGGCCAATGTACTTCTTGATGGAAACAGATTTTCCAAGTGCGCAGCGGAATGCGTTTATGACCCCAGTAAATTATTAAAATTCTATATATAAAACCATTATATATATATTAGATCCTGTGATTTATATATATTAATCTAATAGAAGAAGATTTACCTTCTTGAAGCCTATCAAGTATCCTTGCTCTCTTCTTGTATAATAAACGATCATCCTATAAAAGCACACAAGACTCACACCAAAGTCTTCCAGACCATAATCTTAACACAACAAGACATGTGTGAGCATGTAGAGATTCAATAGGACAATTTAGGACTCCATTGATATTCTCAACATATGAGATCAATGAAGTTTGGGTAAAGAGAAGGGTTGAAAACAAATTATTTTCTCTTTATTTTTCTCCCTGAGAAAACTCTCTTTTTTCAGTCAGTCTGAATATTATGATCGGTATCTTCTCTTGAGAGAAATATAATAATATATATTTATATTAGTCATCTAGGATTTTATTAATAATTTTTTTAATTAATTCAGTTAAAATAGATATTATCTATTATTATATTCAAAATATATTTAATTGAATTTGAATTGATTCAAAACCAATCTAACAACCCATATGAGATATCTGATTTATTTCAAATCAGTTATCTAAATTTAAATTTCAAAAATTTAAATATTAAATTAATTTCTCAAATTAATTTCAAAATAAGATGACATAATTAATTCAGAACTAATTATTTTATTTAATTAATTAATAATTACGAAAATTACAATAATTAAATAATAAATATATTTTCTATAATTATCTCATAATTATGTATTTGCCCCAAAACTTATTTTCTTCACAAATATACCCATACTTGTTCTATTGATGCTCTTACCCTGTACAATGTTTATAGAGCCAATCCGAGGACCTATGGACCTATAATTCCAAGCTCCAATAAATTTAGATTATTAATTAAAGCTCTTTAATATAATAATCTTATTTATTAATCACAATATTATTCCACTAAAAATATGCTATTGCACTCTTGTAATTATAGACTTATATTTACTAAGTACTTTATTAAGTGTCCATTGATTTAATCACTTCATGCAATTCAATCCTTCAATAATTGGTTCATAATTAGAGCTAGGTGAAATTACCATTTTACCCCTCTAATTACCTCTTTATTTTCAAGTACCATTAATTCACTAGCGAACAGTTAATTTATAAACCTTTTATAAATTAGAGGCCTCAAATTGTTCAGTTCCCGAATTAACACTTAAGGGAACCATTATTCAATCTTCATATGAAGAAGACTTGGATTCCATATCTGTAAATCATGTCCCCAGCCATCTAAGTTAATGAGTCCCCAAAACAACAGTTTTTAGCCTGATCATTCTCACAGACCCTAACAAGTGAATCAAAGGACCCAAATAACATAAACATGAGTTCATGATAACTTCAGGATTTAGATCAATTTGAATATGATCATCGAGTGATATGATTATAACTCTTTATAGTAAACGAAATTTTAATAAAGAGTTAAATACAAATCTGGTCCAGTCTTATACAATCTTATTGTATAAAGCACATCCACTAAGATGTCCTACTACACCAGTGATCCGGATCTAAATCACATGTATTCATAATACTAGTGGACCGTACTAGCAGTGTTTAATTAAAGATTCCATAACTTTAATATAAATTGCGGACTATTTAATTCATTATCTACAATCTTAATCATCTCGTACCAATACAAGATTATAGCTACATTAATGAATTATAAATTTTCTGATATTTATCTAAATATTATTCAATAATAATAAACATTAATTATATATAAAAATATTTCTTTTCTAAATTTCATAAATAATGAACTAATTTCATTGCTTTAAGGGCACTATGCCCAACACTTCCATCAACAACTAAATCCATGGCGGCTAATTCATCTTTTTTCTTCTTGATATCTAGTGTCATCCTTTTAAAATAGGACATGTTTCAATTTTTTTTAACCAACGCCACTCCTACTTTGCCTCGGAGGTCCTCCACTGCTTCATTACTTGAACAACCCCACACCTTCTTAACAATTTTTCAGCGATTCGGTTCATACGCCCAAGCCATTTCAAAGTAGAACCTTGGCTTAATACAAGGGCCACCATGTGTAATAACCAACGTTATTATTTTATTCTTTAATAAGACTATATGTTAGTTTTTATTATATTTTATAGTTTAGTTTGAGTGGTGGAAATTAAAAAGATTGCTTTAAGTTTAAATTATTTATTTTGAGGTATGATCTTATGATTTAGAAATAATTATAATTTAGATGAATTATAATTATTATAGCTAGTAATTTATGAGATATTTTTTTAGTATATAGTTTTAAGTTTTTTTTTTTAATTAAATTAGAATAGTTTCATTAAAGGATAATGCACATATTATTTGGTGGTCTAAGAAGTATACATGTGGTATTAAATTTAATCCCAATTATCTAAATATAAGTATATGGTCGGATTTCCCTATAGTATTATTAGGTGGGATTTTGTGAATTTATTTATTAAGTATAAGAGTTATTTTGAAGAACCAAGTCTTGAAGAGTACACTAGGTGGCATGGGAAGCATAATATTAGGCAAGGTTAGAATATTTTGAATTAAGTTACTATGGGTCAACAAAAGCTAGTTAAAGGGAGACTAGAAAACTAAATTGTGAGAGTCAACAACTTTATAGAGAATATAGGTGATAGTTGAAGCTTTTTGGAGCATTTTGAACTAGTTTGAATTTGAAAAAAACTTAGGTGTATGCATGGGAGACTAAGAATGAAACCAATGGAGACTTTGACTACATTTTGTTACATAAGAGTGTAGGTGAAATCAAATGAGGATTTGTAGCATTTTTAATTGGTACACCATAGGTCTGGCCGAAACTTCCTTTGGGAGGGAAGTTCACAATTTAAAATTTTTGTTGAAGAAGAGTGGAGAGGTTTAAGGAAGGAGGATGGGGTTTAGAGCCTATAAATAGAGTCTTTCACCATTCATTTTCTCACACTCAAAAAGCTCTCAAGCCTCTCTCATTTCGAAATTCTATAGTCCCCAAAAGCTCTCTTCTTTTTGCCCACAAAACACCTTATAACTGAAATCTTATAGCATTTATAAGTGCTCGGGAAATTTATTTTCTTCTATTTCTTTTATCAAACCTCAAATACCTAAGCAAATATAAACCCTACATGGTCGAAACACCAAGCCTATCAAAACACTATACAGCTGAAATTACCAAGTATCAAGCTCTTAGCATTGTTGTTGATGTAGATGTGATTTCCTACAATTGATTAGACAGGCACCAGCAACCTGTCAAGAACAAAGAAAGAGAGATGAGAGTTCAATTGGGAGCACCGGTGGGGTGTTAGCCAAAGGGACTCCGATGCTCAAGTTAGTCAGGTTGTAACGAAAGCTTAATTGAAAGTAACAAAACTATAATGAAAATAACGATATAATAATGGATGGATGAGTATTAGGATGGTCAGAGTGACGGCAGAGATGATGGCGGCATTCAACGATCGGTTCAAGTCCGGTTGGGTCAGATCAGGTTAACTAATTCAACTTGCTTGACTGGATCGCTTGGAGAGAATAGTACTTTGTTTCAGTAAGAAAGTAGAGTAGAATAACATGGTTATCCAATGTCCCGTTCTCAACCTTTGAGGGTCTTATTTATTGTCCTTCTGTTCGTTCCATTCTCCTCCTTCCTATCTGCCCGTCTGACCCGTTCTTAGTGGTTCTTCTCCGATCTTTATGGGAAAAAGAACGTATACTTTGACTGCTTCAATGTCCCTGGCTGATTGAATGCATCCGGACTCGGGTCTGGGTACCATTTGGCTTGTTGGATGGTTTATCCAATATGTGTGAGCCCATTTGCATTGATTTGGGCCTTGTGAATTAGTCTGGTTGACTGGGCTTTAATTTGTAGGCAAATTTTGCCCACTACAGTTTGTCCCTCACTCTCTAGTTAGAATTCATGTCGAATTCTATGCACCATGGGACCTTAAGGCTATTTGGCCAAATGGGGTGAGTGTCCAAGTAGCCAGGTGGATGAGTGGCCGAATAGGCTGAGCGGCTAGGTGCCAGATGGCTGAGTGGCCGAGTGGCCAGGTGCCTGAGTAGCTAGGTGCTAGATGGCTGAGTGGATGAGTGCTAGATGCCTGAGTGTCCGAGTAGGCCGAGTGGGCCGAGAGGCCAGGTGGCTGAGTGGCCGAGTAGGCCGAGAGGCCAGGTGGCTGAGCGATCGAGTAGGCCGAGTGGCTAGATGCCAGATGGCTGAGTGGCCGAGTGGCCAGGTGGCCGAGAGGCCAGATGGCTGAGTAGGCCGAGTGGCTAGATGCCAGATGGCTGAGTGGCCGAGTAAGCCGAGTGGGCAGGTGGCCGAGTGCTCCTCCGGGGTGGCCGAGTGCTTTGCCGGGGTGGCCGAGTGACTCGTATGCTTGGGCCAAGTGGCCTGTCGATGAGGCTGTGTGCATGGGGGAGATGGCCGAGTGGGCTGAGTGCTCCTCCGGGATGGCCGAGTGCTTCGCCAAGATGGCTGAGCACTCCATCGGGATGGCCGAGTGGCCTACTTCTTGTGAACTTCATCTGTCTCTGAGACTTTTTAGGTGTTTTCTAGGGAAAGTTGAGTACCTTTTGGTAGGACCTCTTGATGTTGACTACTTATTTTTTCACCCTTGCATTCATGGCCTTATATGGCCAATTGGGGAGTTTGTGATTGATCTTTCTGTAGTGGTGATAAATGTAATTTTTTTGTTTTAGTTACTTTAGGATAGTATTCCTCACGTATGTGCGTCTGATTTATGTATGTCTGATCGATATAGTTCTCTCTTCTGAATGAGTGGTCTGTCTGACTAACTAGTAGATTCTTAATTCATTCAATAGGCATATCTTGCTTTAAGGGTCCTTTCAGATTGACTGACTGACTAACTGGTCATTTTGTAATTTAATTGGTATAATAGTCAGTCTGTCTGAATAATACGAAATCTTTGTCTTGTATATCTTTGATGTTAGGTTCGTCTATCTGACTAATTGTTGACAACTTGTTTTTTTCTTAATTTTTCCTTAATGAATGGTTCGTCTGACTGATTGATGAGTTACTTGGTGGTTCTTACTTGTGTGTCTAGTTGAATGTTTTGAAATCTGAGGTAGCTTCATTGGAGAATCAGATGTTAGTGATTGGGCTAGAAGATGAGATCTAGTGTCGTGACATAATGGCTAGTGGATGGTAAGACTGATAGCTGGGATGTTTCTAAGTACATCGCAGACTTTGAGGAATTGGAGAAGTTGATGTCTGAAGAGACGGCCCGGGCTGAAGAGTTACCCACTTCTTTTGGCGTCATGACTACTCATGACCTAGTTGCGGATGATTGACTCCTCCTTTGTTCAAGTTCTCTGTTGGGGGATGACTGAGTTTATCCCATCTTATGTATTTTTAGTTGTTGTATGGACTTTTTCTTATGTAGTGTTGTAAACACGAGAATTTTTTTTTTTGTTGTATCCTGACTGGTTGTAGCTTATGTTAGCATTCTATAAGTTGTTGTATCGGATGCCGGTTGGCCGTATGACTTATGGAATATTAGTATCTTATTCCCCCCAATCTAAGTATAAAGTTACTTAGTCAATTTATACTTAGATTAGTTATTGATCTGTTCATAGTATATGTAAAAAAATGCTTGTGATAGGGGGCTGCGCTTGGTGGAGCTGCCTACATACCCTTTGCAGGGATCAAGCCCAAATGTAGTTCTGATACTTCCTGCATGACAGTGTCAGTATGTTGCTTGAATGAAGATCTCGTGAGATCATTGATGAAAGAAAATGAAATGAGACTAGATTGAGTTAAAAGTGATACTGTTTTAAGTGGATAGCGTTCCAACTGTTGTTGATTTCACGTCCCTCTTTACTTTGTAGCTTGTATGCTCCATGTTCGACTACCTTTGTGATCAGGTAGGGACCTTCCCATGTCAGGGCGAGCTTATCTGCTCCCGCTTCCTTAGTGTTCTGGAAGACTCTTTGTAGTACCCAATCTCCTACTTTGAATGTCCGAGTGCAGATGTTCTTGTTGTAATGTCTGGCTATGCTTCGTTGATAGGCTGAGATTCTTAAGAGTGCTTTGTCCCTTCTTTCGTCGATGGTGTCGAGTTCATGGCACATGTTTTCCCAATTTACTTTGTCTATCGTCAGCTCATATCTAGCTGTCGGAACTTCACTCTCGGTAGGGATGACTGCCTCTATCCCGTAGGCTAATGAGAAAGGTGTTTCTCCCGTCGAAGTCCTGGTTGTGGTTCGGTAGGACCAAAGGACTCCTGGTAACTCGTCACCCCATCTTCCCTTAGCTTTTTCAAGGCGCTTCTTGATGTTGTTCATGATAGTCTTGTTGGAGGACTCTGCTTGTCGATTTTCTTGGGGATACCTTGGCGTGGAGAAGCTGAGCTTGATATTCCAGAATCTGCAGAAGTCTTGGAAGTTGAAACTGATGAATTAAGAGCCATTGTCCGTTACGATCTCTTTCGGTACTCCATACATGCAAATTACATTCTTCCAAATGAAGCCCTTTACTTCTTTGTCTTTGACTTGGTGGAACGAGTCTACTTCGATCCACTTGTTGAAGTCGTCGATTACTGCAAGCATGTACACCTACTGTCCTGGTGCGGTTGGAAGCTTGCCTACTATGTCCATCCTCCATTTCATGAATGGCCAAGGGGATGTGATTGAGATGAGACGCTCCGGAGGTTGGTGGGATATTTGAGTGAACCGTTGGCATTTGTCGCATCGTCTTGCATAGTCAGAGGAGTCGGCTCGCATAGTTGGCCAGTAGTAGCCTCGTGTTAGGGCACGGTGCGCCAAGCTTCGTCCTCCAGAGTGGTTGCCGCACTCTCCTTCATGCAACTCAACTAGTACGTATTTGGCCTTTGCGGGGTTAATGCATTTCAAATATGGACTAGAAAAGGAACGTTTATAGAGTTTACCTCGTATAATAGTGAAGCAGGTTGATTGAGCCTTGACCCGACGTGCTTCGTTCTTATCTTTGAGAAGTATGTCTTGCTCCAAGTACTCGACTATTGGAGTCATCCTTGTTTGGTTGTTGGAGATGTCACTAACTTGCTCTTCTTCATCTTTCCAGACAGCTGGCCATTGGAGATATACTACAGGTATTGTCTTGGGGTCGGTTGTCTGGATAGAGGATCCAAGGTTTGCTAATGCATCCGCATGACTGTTCACCCCTCTTGGTACTTGGTTGATAGTGAACTTGTTGAAGACCGACTACAAATCCGTAGTCTTGTTGAGGTAGGCTGCCATCTTGTTATCCCGGGCTTGATAGCTACCTTGCATTTAGTTGACTACCTACTGAGAATCACTAAAGACCACAAACTTTTTGACTCCCATGTCTTTGGCTAGTTCGAGTCCAGCTATCATTGCTTCATATTTGGCTCATTGTTGGTAGCTTTGAACCCGCATTAGACTGCTTGTTCGATTACATTACCTTGGGGTGAAGTCAGGACGAGTCCGAGTCCACTTCCTCTAGTGTTACTTGAGCCATCTACTTGCAACTTCCAGATTCCGGCTGACTGTCCCTCAGTCAGACAACAAAGATCTTTTTTTGCCTGCACATGTATGTTGGGTGTAAAATCTGCAATGAATTCAACTAATACCTGAGATTTGAGGGAAGTTCGTGGCTTGTATGTTACTTTGTACTCGCTAAGCTCTACCGCCCACTTGGTAAGTCTGCCTGACAGTTCCGGTTTATGGATGCTTTTTTGGAGTGGGAAGGTGGTCAGGACCTTTATTGGATGGCACTGGAAGTATGGGCGTAGCTTCCTTGCTGCGTGGATGAGTGCTAGTGCAAGCTTCTCCAACTGGCTATATTGGGTTTCAGTATCGAGCAAGGCTTTGCTTACATAATAGACTGGAGATTGCTTGCCTTCCTCTTCTCGGACTAGGACCGCGCTAACTGCGGTCTCGGATACTGCTAGGTAGATGAATAATGTCTCATTGTCTTTTGGCTTTGAGCGGAGAGGCGGGTTGGCCAGGTACTGTTTTAGTTGGGCTAGTGCCTCTTCACATTCAGCTGTCCACTCAAAGGTTTTTGATTTCCTTAGTGTGTTAAAGAAGAGGTGACATCGTTCTGATGACTTTGAGATGAATCGGCTGAGTGCTGCGATGCATCCAGTTAACTTCTGTACACCTTTTATGCACGTTGGGGAAGGAATCCTTTGGATTGACTCTATCTATGTTGGGTTAGCCTCGATTCCCCCTTGAGTTACTAGGTACCCAAGGAACTTTCCTGTAGTCACACCAAAAGAACATTTAGTTGGATTTAGTTTCATGTTATATTTCCTAAGAATGTCAAAAGATTGTTTTAAATGGCTGATATGGTCCTCTGCAATGAGGGATTTGACAAGCATGTCGTTAATGTAGACTTCCATCGTCTTCCCTAGCAAGTTGACAAACATATTGCTGACTAATCTTTGGTAAGTTGCTCCTGCGTTATTCAATCCGAATGGCATGACCTTGTAGCAGAATATGTCCAAGTTGGTCATGAAGGCTGTCTTTTCATGGTCATCTGGATGCATCAGGATCTGGTTGTATCCTGAGTATGCATCCATGAAGCTTAGGAGTTCATGACTGGCTGTGGTGTCTACTAGCATGTCTATGTGTGGTAATGGGAATGAGTCTTTTGGACACGCCTTGTTGAGGTTTGTGAAGTCGATGCAGACTCGTCATTTGCCATTCTTCTTCTTCACGATGACTACATTGGCCAACCAGTCGGGATAATGCACTTCCCTCACGAACCCATTATCAATGAGCTTTTGAATTTCTTCGTTAATGGCTTTGTTCCTTTCAAGAGAAAATTTTATTCTTTTTTGCTTCCTTAGTGGGTAGTCTGGCCAACCTGCAATTTATGGTCAATTACTTCGGGGTCAATTCTAGTCATGTCCGCATGGGACCAAGCAAAAAAAATCATAATGTGCAAATAAAAAATCAATGAGTTTAGTTCTGATGTCGGGGTCCAATCATGATCCGATTTGGACTTTGTGGTCTGGGAAGTATGGATGTATTTAAACTTCCTCCAACTCCTCCATGTCTGGTTCGTTCATCTGGGAGTCAGTCAGTCAGTCTTCTTGTAATTGCTATAACTGAGTGGGTTTGGCCTTCATGGTAGTCTGGTAACATGCTCTTGAGTCTTTCTGTTGGCCTTTGATTTCTTTTACTCCCCATTTAGTTGGGAACCTTAGAACTTAGTGGTATGTTGAAGGGACTGCCTCCATTTCATGTATCCATGGTCGACCTAGTATCACGTTGTAAGCAGACGGAGAGTCTACTATCAGGAATCTTGTGCATAGATTGAATCATTTAGCATAGACAGGTAGCTCGATCTCTCTTAGTGTGTTCTTTTGCTCTCCACTAAAATCGATGAGAATCATAGTCTTCTTTATGATTTTTGATTCATCTATCCCCATTTCCCTGAGAGCACTTAAGAATAAAATGTTAGCTGAACTGCCATTATCAATAAGTATACGTTTAGTAAGACAATTAGCAATGTAAAGTGCAATAACAAGAGAATCGTGATGCGGGTTGAGGAGTCTGGTTGACTCTGTTGTTGAGAAACTGATGGTTTGAGCAGGTAGGTTGATGGTATTCTTTTCTGTCTCGCTGGACTCTCCTTTGATCCAGTTGGTCTGCCTGGCATGTCTTTTGGCTGCTAAATGGGTGACTCCGCTTATCTTAGAGCCACCAGTTATTACATTCAATGTTCTTTCATGAGTAGGTGGCTTCGGCGGGGTTACTTCTCTTCGGACGACTGACCTGTCTGCCTCCTGCTGGAATGTTCTTTTGCCTTTGTCTGTGAGCAATTCAGTCAGGTGACCACGTCTTAATAGGTTGGATACTTCGAGTCTTAAGGAAATGCACTCATCCGTTCGGTGACCGTGGTCATTTTGGAACTCACACCATTGTGTTTTGTCTCGCTGGTCAGATGGAGTCCTCATCCTTTCCGGCCATTTCACTTTGTCTCCGAGCCCTTTCAGTACGCCAATGACTTCGACTGGTGAGATTGAAAGATTGTATTATGGTATCTTTGGTCCATCTTGGAGACGTGTCTCAGACAACCGGTTGTACTCCCTCCTTCTATTCTTTGATCTACTAGGATACGGGTATGGCTCGGATCGTCTGTCACTCTGCCGTCTGTCTACCCTCGAATCTCTTCGAGTGTCTTTCCTTGGAGAAGAGTGATAATAGTTCGCTTCATCCTCCTCCCATTTGATTTGTGCCCAGGCCTTGGCAAGAACATCTTCCATCGTCTTGCAAGGATACTTGGTAAGTTCTTTGTATAAGTCTGAGTCGTAGCGAAGTCCTTTGCGGAAGGTTGAGATGGCTGTGTCCTGATTACAATGGGTTATAGACACCTTCTCTTTGTTGAAGCGGCCTACGTACTCTTGTAAGGGCTCACCTCGTTGTTGAACTATGATGTAGAGGTATTTTGCAGACTTTTCAAGTTTCTTGCTACTAGCAAACTGCTCAACAAAAGTGTCAGTCAATTATGCAAAAGTAGAAATAGAATTATTAGGTAAATTAGTATACCACTGGAGGGCTGGTCCAATCAGACTAGAACTAAACCCCTTACACATGCATGCTTCCCTCATGTCGCGTGGGATGGAAACGGTGAACATTCTCTGCCTGTATTGTGCGATGTGATCTCCCGTCAAACATCTTCATATTTGGGAAGTTGAACTTCTTTGGCATTTCCACTAGTGCAATGTCATCTACGAATGGAGAGTCTGCATAACAACTTGCTGCACTCTTCTTAATTGGAGCCGACATCCCAGGAATCCTTTGGATGAGCGCCTCCATCTCAGCCAACTTTCGAGCCAACTCGGGATCTTGGATTGGAAAGGAGCTTGTGGTTGCTTGGCGGACTAGCTCGCTCATGACTGGGTGATTCAATCCGATTGTTTGCTGCTCTGGTATATTCTGACCAGCTCCAATGATGGTCTGGCTGGCTCCAACGGTAGGCTAACTAACACTTGAAACCTGCTGCTGTCCGGGTCTAGTGACTGGCTGACTAGTGGCTGACTGACTAGCTCCTGGAATATGTTGCTGTCTGGCTACATTGGCTGGCTGGCTGACTCTTGGAATCTGCTAGGATTCGGGCGCAGATGAATGTCCATGTTCAGTCATGGTTACCTGTTAACCTGTATTGACAACATAATTTTGAATGTTAGACATGGTGGGTGGAATTTGATGGTTCCTTACCGAGGGTGATGGAACTGTCTAACTCGGTCCATCACTGTTAGAGATGGGGGTGAGGTCACCCAAAGGTTGTATAGGGCTAACTGGGCCTTGGAAGTGGGATGGCTGAACCTCGGTGGCTTGAGAGGACATGGCCTCCATTCGTACAAGCAGGTCAGCATTCTCAGCTTCGAGCCTCCTCGTTTTCTCGCGTTCTTCATTCATCTGGGCAGCAAGAGCAGCGAGTTGAGTAGACAAATCAGGTGTCTCAGTCGCGTCTGACATGGCTCTTAAGTGAACTCCTTGATCTCTTTGTCGATCGTCTTATTGCTAGGGCCCCACGGTGGGTGCCAAATTGTAGATGTGATTTCCTACAATTGATTAGACGGGAACCAACAACCTGTCAAGAACAAAGAAAGAGAGACAAGAGTTCAACTGGGAGCATCGGTGGGGTGTCAGCCAAAGGGACTCCGACACTCAAGTTAGTCAGGTTGTAACGAAAGCTTAATTGAAAGTAACAAAACTATAATGAAAATAACGATATAATGATGGATGGATGAGTAGTAGGATGGTCAGAGTGACGACAGAGATGATGGCGGCATTCAACGATCGGGTCAAGTATGGTTGGGTCAGACCAGGTTGACTGATTCAACTTGCCTGATTGGATCGCTTGGAGAGAATAATACTTCGTTTCAGTAAGAGAGTTGAGTAGAGTAAAATGGTTATCCGATGTCCCGTTCTCAACCTTTGAGGGTCTTATTTATTGTCCTTCTGTTCATTCCGTTCTCCTCCTTCCTAGTGGAGGGTCTTATTTAGAGGGCCTCTCAACAGTTCAAAATCATGGGAAGAGAGGGAGAGTCGCACTAGTGGAAGAAAAGAGACGTTCTTGAATTTTCTAAAGAGAGAGAAAGGGAGATTTCGGGTTTGAGAGCTCTAGGAAATTTCTGGGTGGAGTGTTTGAAATATCTTTCTTATGATCTAAGGAACGTTTTTGACGTGACAAAAGGGGCTAGAAATGTCGTTTTCAAAAATCACAAAATTTCACCATTAAAGTGGGTGTTCTTGAATAATTTCGGATCTAAGGGAACATGAGAGGTTCCAGGTTTGTTTGAAGTGTTTATAAATCTTAGAGGAACCCTAATAAGTGTTTTGGATGTGAAGAAATGGATCAAAAAAGCTCTAAAACAAAATTGTGCATTTTGACCACCATTTTTGGCAGTACACCGGTGACAGGGAAGACAACCATGATCCGTCCATCATGGGTCGATTTTCTTGAGCTTCAAGAGTTTTTTGAGGTGCTAGTATCTTTGGTAACAACTTCCAACCGATTTAGAGTGTCAAAAGCAAGCAGAAAGAGGAGTTAGAATCTCGCCGGCGATGGAGAAGAAGAAGATTCCGACGAGGCTCCAACGATGCCGATCTGGGTGTTTCTGGAGGTGTTTTTTTGTTTTTGTTTTTCAATCTTAAAAATTAGCAAATTGATTTTAAAGCATTTTCCAACTGGTTTGGTATTTTTCTGATTTTTCTTTGAATTTCTATGATTTATTTAAATTTAAATAGAGATTAATTATGAAATATATTTTTATTGTTTAGAAAAATATGAGTTTATGTTTGAATGATCTCTGTATGATTTAGAATTGTTTTGTATGTTCAGATTTAAGTTTTGATCATGCTTGATAATTTTCTTCAATTATTTGCTTTTAAATATGTGATTTAAGGATATAAATGTGGATAAATTATTTAAACTATTCTAAAAATTTTATAAATTTTTGTATATGTTTAAAATGAGATTCTAAGGCTCTCTGCAATTTATTTTGAATTTTTATCATTTATGTAATTTCCATGATTTATTTGGTTTATTCTATATTTTAATTATGAAAAATATTAATGCTACTGTTCTGAACCCTAGGTAATATTTGTGTGTTACTGTAGGGTGTAGAAACTGGTTTGTATAGTTAGATTTTATTTTTAATCATTTATGATTTTTTCTTGATTTAATTAGTTTTTCTATTAAATTAATTAAGAAAAATAGTTATTTTTCCCAGAAAATTCTAAAATATTTTTTCTAAGTTTATTTTGGATTTTTGAAAATTTCTGTATGTTAGTTTGATTTTTGGGCTGGTTGTATATTTATTTGGATTATTTGAGTTTTATTTGGGAAATTGAGGAAAAATAATTTATAAATGTTAAAAATTATTTTTTTGGTCTTATATGAGTCTTTGCTTATTATTTAGGGTTTTAGAAAGTTGGTTGTTAAATTTTGTTGTCATATGATAGAAACTGGTTTGTATAGTTAGATTTTATTTCATTTATGATTTTTTCTTGATTTAATTAGCTTTTCTATTAAATTAATTAACAAAAATAGTTATTTTTCCCAGAAAATTCTAAAATAATTTTTCTAAGTTTATTTTGGATTTTTGAAAAGTTCTGTATGTTAGTTTGATTTTTGGGCTGGTTGTATATTTATTTGGATTATTTGAGTTTTATTTGGGAAATTGAGGAAAAATAATTTATAAATGTTAAAATTATTTTTCTGGTCTTATATGAGTCTTTGCTTATTATTTAGGGTTTTAGAAAGTTGGTTGTTAAATTTTGTTGTCATATGATGATCTTTAGAAATTATTGACTCTTTTATGTAATTATGATATTAAAAGGCATTTTGGTAATTTTTCACATAAAAAATATTTATATGAATTCATGCGATTCGTTAGAAACATCATCGTTTGTACATGTGACATGATAGTTTGAACCTCTGTGAAAAATAATTTTAATTTATGTGCCATGCACGTTAAAATTTCCTAGTTAAATTATTTCGATAATTAGGGTTTTGAAATAAAATCCTAATGCCTATTTGGACGTCTGGGATCTAGCGGTCGTCGAGATGACACAACAAGTGGTTCGGAACACGTCGGCGGACAATACACTGCTTAAGATAAGAAGAGTGGACATTTGCGCACAGGGTGTACGTTATGCTTACAACCTTGTTTTCTTATTTGTTTTTCTATGTAATTATATTTGTGACCTGAATTGTTGCATTAGATTGGCTAGCATGAGGATAGTGCTAGTGATTTTAGTTAGTAGACATGCTTAGATAATAGAGTAGGCGTGCTACTAGATTCTAGCTGCTTGTGTGAGTATAGCACTTGCAGGAATTATCTTGGGTGTGTATAACTCGGGATAATAGAATGCCACCACGGAACTGCCGAGTGTGAGTACATCGCAGGCAGGGCAACAATGTCTCGAGGGAATGGCTGAGTGTGAGTACAACTGTAACGTCTCAAAATTACCTAATAAGACTTAGGGCCTTGATTAGGGGGCCGGGATGGCAATATATGGAATTACGTGTTTAAATGCTATATTAATTATAAATATGTGAATTATGCGATAATATGATTAAATGCGCATATTTAGGAGTATTAAATATGCATGTGGGCCCGCTTCTTATTAGAATGGCGACTTTGGTAATTTGGCCCGTAGCGGGTATAATTGTATTTATGTGCATATATGTGATATATGTGAGAGACCACATTATTATGTTGGTTTATTTGAGTTACTCGACACGAGGCGATCCTAGGGAGCAAGCTAGCGGGAAAAGTCACAATGGGACCTGATACCCGACTCGGGGCGAGTCAAGGGATATTTTGGGTATTAGATATCTAATTGGTTATCAGGTTATGAAAATAAATATTTGGAGATATATTTGGAGTTAGAGTGTTTAGGAGGGAATATTGGGGAAATTTACCATTTTGCCCTCAGGGACGTTTTTGGTACCTCGAGCCTTGGGATTAACTTAAGTGACTTAAGTTAGAAAATAAAAGACAAAACAATAGAAACACTTGGAAGCTGCCTAAACCGACCTCCTCCCTTTCTCTCTCTCCTTCTCCAAGCTTTCTTTGAGTTGTTCAGTGAAACTAAGGAGAATTTTGGGCTAGGATCACTTGAATTGAAGCTAATGATTTGGGAATTAACTCAGTAGCAACTTGGGGGAAATTAATCTTTATCAGAGTTAAGCTTTAAATTATGATTTCTAGGATTTAAATTCTGTGTTTCTTGGCTGGGTTTTAGTGTTCTTGAACGTTTGAAGTTTAAAGGTTGAATTGGAGTTTTGATGAGGTTTTATGACTAAGTTTTGTTGGGTTTAGCTGCTGGGAACATATTAGAGCTGTTGTATTGATTTAATTATGTTATTGGGATGATTTTGGGTTAAATTGGATGGGATTTGGCTGATGAATATGGAGGTTTTTCTGGGTTCGAAGGGGTCAGGCCGCGACTCTGTTCTTGGTGTGCTGCGGCCCTCTACAATTATTGGGAGCCAAGGTGGGCTCTGCTGCAAGGGCGGGCTACGGTGCCTCCATGGCTGGGTTGCAGCGCGTGTCTGATAATTGGGGAGGCTGAGCCTCTGGTTGGAGGCAGGCCGCTACATAAGGGCATGGGGACGCGACTCTTAGGGGGGTTTTTCAAGCCCGAGAAGATTTTGAGCACGGGAACTCAACCTTAGGGGCTTGGGATTGTTTCCACTACCCGAGTTGGTGGAACTCGAGGCCTATGAGGCTAGGACTTGGCCTGGAAGCCTTTGATCACTCGATATTAATGGAATCATATTTTATGGTTGTGACTTAGGGTATCGCTAGGGGTTCGAAACTGGGATCGTGCTTGAGGGTCGTTCTTATTTGCGCTTGCCTGGACCTAAGGTAAGAAAACTGCACCCAGAACGTGTTGTATGTGATTAGGGCTTGGCCCGTCTGTTGTATATTAATATTGTAACACCCTGGATAGCCAAGATCGTTACACTGTGTGTTTATAAAGGTGCAAGACTTGCTAATCAAGTCATTTAGTTAGAAACGTGTTACTGAAACTATAGTTGAACTAGGGTTAAAAGATTTTGGTCACAAAAGTTTCATTTCTTATAATCAAACATTTTTACATGAGATCCCAAAAGTAACAGCGTTAAAAGACAATTTACAAAATTTCAGGACAAAAATACAGCTACTAGCCACTCTAAGGGCAAAACAATCATTTAGGCTTTCCCGTCCTGTACCACTCCCCGGCCGTGGTGGCCGATCAGCCGACCATGTATATTCAGCCCCAAAGCTCTCCAACTCAAGGCTGGTCCACTTTGCTTTTGCCTTTACCTGCACCACGTAGCACCCGTGAGCCAAGGCCCAACAAGAAAACACAATAACAAAGCATAATCATCAATCAAACAATCAGATAGTTAATATAGTGTAATCATACACTCAACACTCCAAGACATTCATATAATTAGGCATTCAAAATATCAAACTTATCAATTATCATTAGCAACCAATTCACATAAACACAATCAGGGTCGACACCCTTAGGTCGCACCCCTATTTATCCCATTGACTCTAGCCCGCTTAAACCGAGCTCAGTGAATATCAAGTTGTCCTTAACTACCAGTGGCCGAGCCGCGCTCTGTGCATAAATATAGATAACGTCAACCTTAGGCCATTTATCACATGTCCCATGGAATAATACCATCTATGACATCATACAGATATAGGGAGCTCTTAGTCCCAATACAATCACATATCCGGGTGCAATTTTCTTACCTTTGGATTCTAGTAGCTTTGATCAATGATGACAACCCTCAAGCATGATCCCTTCCGAGCCCTAGCATACACCTAGTCATGGTCACAGGTTAGAACCATACCAAACTTCAATTCCAAAACCTAACCTCGGGACCAATCCTAAGCCCTCGGGAAGCCCTAATTCCACTAAACTGGGTGGTGGAATCAAACCCCAAGCCCCCGGGAAAAAACCCTAAGAAATAATCCAAAAACCCCTTCTGGAAACAGGGTAGCGCTATAGTGCCATAAAGAGGGCACTATAGCGCTACAAGCAGAGCCAAAAAGCTCTGAAACATCAGGGCCTAGCGCTGTAGCGCCCAATGACCAGCGCTACAGCGCTAGTCACAGCACAGCCAAACTTCAGACTTTCTTCCTTCGATTTTCCCCGAGCCAAACCTCTCCAAAAATCATCCAAACCTCAATCATATCCCAAAACAAGCCTAAAAACATCTATAACACATCCCATAAGACCCAACCATATGAAAATCAACCACATGCACCCCAAGATAAAGAATTCACCATGAGTGAGCTTTAAGCTCAAAACTCAGCAGAACAACAAAAATTCAGGACTTTGAAGCTAGAACTTCTTACCTTTGATGGAGGATTTCGACCTAGGTTATCTTCCACACCTCCTCAACTTTCAACTCCTCAAATCCTCAGGCTTAACTCCCTAGAATTCCCACCAAAACTCAGCTTAGAAAACCATTTCAACATCAAAACCAGAAACTGAAGAAAACCTTGGAAACTTACCTTAATTGGACTGAATCCCCGTAGAACTCCTAGTTTCACCAAGAACCTCAAGTGCTAAACTTGATCTAATCCTCCTTTGAACCAAAACTCCAAGAATTCACAAGAAATGGTGCAAGAAAATGATAAACCGATAGAGAGAAAAGGGTTAGCTCTAGGTGTTCTGTTTTTCCTTCTTTCCCTTTTGTCTTTTCTTTTTTTCTTTTCAGCTTCCTTTGGTTTCTAAACTTTCCACTAAGTGTATAAAGGCAGAGTAATGCTTATCCCTGGTTTTTGAACAAAATGACCCATTTGCCCTCCCATAATTCCTAAGCCTTTAAGACAACCTAGGGGCATTTTGGTCATTTGCTCCCAATTCCCGCTAATTCCTCGAATGTATTTAATATTGTCCACTTGATTTCCGACACCTAACTAATCACCAATTATATTCCTCAATATCAAATAGACTCCAATATATCTCCTAAATTCCCAGAAATACCCCCAGGCTCGCCCCGAGCCGGGTATAAATCCCCGCCGTGACTTTTTCGCTAAATCGCTCACTAGGATTGCCTCGAATCACAAGCTACAAATATATCCACATAATAATGTGGTCTCAACAATTTATCACAGATATTTACATTTATGCCCTCAACGGGCCAAAATTACGAATATGCCCTTATAACCTAATCAGGGCCTACATGCATACTAATACACGTAGTCATGCATGACAAATATCCAAATAATCATATAAACATGCTTTTAATCATTTACATCACATATAATCTAGTTATGCCCTCCCAGCACACTAATCAAGGCCCTTAAGCCTTATTAGTAGATTTGGGTCGTTACAAATATGATTAGGGCTTGGGCCCCAGGATTTGTTATGCTAGGCTATTGTTCTAAATGCGTGTCAATAAATGCTTAAGTGCTTATATTCAATACATGAATTTTATGATTAGGGCATGTGGCCTCGTTATATGAATATGTTAGTATCATGAAAATGATTATTCTATGGAATTATATGATAGCATGAGTATGTGCTTATAAGTAAGATATGTAATCCTGAATCAGGGCTTGACTTATGAGTCAAGGACGGCAATAGCGCGCTGTGCGTTTGTCAAGAGGCATTGGCCTAAACCAGCAACGTACTATTACGTTGATCGACTCTAAGGCCGATGATGAACCATATGGGTTGGGCTAGCTCTATGGCTAATGAGACAGAGCTAAGGGCGAGGCCCCAAGTGACTCTATGGTCACGTAGCCAGGGCATAGGCCTGGGAATCGGCTTAAAGGCCAACTGAACAGGGCAGCGGCCCCAGGTTGATCCAATGATCATGTGATTGAACTTAAATGATATTGGATATGAATTGATGTTACTAATTTCTATTGAATGACTATTTTAAAGTTATGTTTTCTGTTGTTGAATGTTCTGTTTTCTTGCTGAGCCTCGGCTCACGGGTGCTTTGTGGTGCAGGTAAGGGAAAGGGAAAGCTTGACTAGCCATGAGTTGGAGAGCTTCGGTGGCGGCATGTACATATGCGGCTGCTCGACCATCATGGCCGGGGTTATGTCAGAGGAACTAGGGTTATAGCCCTGTTTTGCCGTTTAGGTCGGGTGATGTAACTTGTGATATGTATTTATCCTCTTTAACAGTTGAGTTGTAATATTTTGGGATCCCATGTTATATAAAACTTTTGGAATAAAAGTCAATGCTTCTTTGACCAAAATTTTAACCCTAACCCTTGTCACAAACCTTAGTTACACGTTTTTACACGTTTTAAGCCAAATAACCAGATTAGCAGGCCTGACACAATTTTAAGTACATAGTGTAACGGTCCTGGATTAGGAGGGCGTTACAACAACGCAGGCTAGACTAGGTGCCACCATGGGAATGCCGAGTGTGAGTACAACACAGGCAAGGTGGCTTACATTTCATGTTCAATCAACATGACTTGTTAATATCTATGTGTGTGAGTATAACACGCATTATGTTAGTGTGACATTGTGTTTAAATATCGCACGATGATTATTATGTTTATGATGTTTATTTATGTTTTCTAGTTTGGGGAGTTATGTCCTACATAGCTCTTCTTACTGGGCGTTAGCTCATGGGTACTCTGTGTGCAGGTAAAGGCAAAGCAAAGAAGTGAGTGATGCGGGCTTGAGGCATTGACGGAACATGTTAGAGGCTGGGCTCCAGTTATTTTATGTTTTTAGAAATAAATGTTATGTTTTTAATTTTTCAGACTTGAACACTTATTTTTTTTATGTTGTTGTTATTAAACCTAGCGTCCAACATTTTTATTTTTAAATAATGAGATCTCATTATCTGTTTAAATTTTAAATAAATATTTTCTTTTAGTGTCTTAAAGTATTTATTGTTTATTATTTTAAACGAACCCCCTAAATAACGTCTCGGGAAATCGGGGTGTTACAGTGAGTGGGACCTAAAAACTTAGTGATGTATTCGTGGGGACTATATAGTCGAGGAGTGATCAACGGGCCTATGATTTTATTTAAAAATCATTTTCTTTAATGTCTTTCTTTTTATTCTAATGTTGCTCATTTTATTTTGTTAAAGACTATTATTTTATTTTTGTAAAGACATGGGATCCCTTTGCTTATTATGATTTTTCTTAAATAAATGAGAAATATTTACGTTTATGATCCAACACTGTGTTCTCAATAATTTTATGAGAAATTAGGGTGTTACAAGTGGTACCAGAGCCACAACTATATTGGTCCTGAACATTCTCACAAAGTACACACGACAGCTACAAATGACAACTCGCTACCAAGTAAGTATACTCATTTTCAAAATATGTTTGTAATGTTTCTCTTGTGTTAATTTCAGAATTTATCTCAATGGACCCAAGTGTCATTAGAAAAGTTAAGGAGATAAGAAGAATACCTGACCTTGATTGTGAGAATGAGTTTGAAAAGGTGTTTCTTATAATTAACCGAATTCACAAGAAGATATAAAAGATTATTGGTAATCATACAACCATGCTAAAATCACATGATAAGTTCATAGTTCTCATGCACTCAGGCAAATTACTGCTAGCAGAACTGAGTTTAAAGATAGCATGGAATGAAGTTTTATTTGATCATGATGTACCTGTTTAAGATAATACGACATATTTATGGATAGGTTGTCATGGAATTTTAGAATATTTGAAGATGTCATATTACCAAATAGGGAAATAGGAGAAAATGTTTATCAATCACCATACAACCTTAGGGAAGGATTTCTTAGTGAAGTTCCTTTCAGTTCAAGATTTATCTACACCTAAGAGGATTATGAGGACTTCACTCAGGACATGCTAGAAGAAGGATCTGATGTGGAAGATTAGATGAATATAAGGACACATCGTTAAGTTTTATTTTATATTATTTTTAGCAATTTTTTTCTAATTTGTAAATAATTTCTTATTTTTAATAAAACTTGTTATTTTATTTTATTTTATTTTATTTTTTAGTAAATATTAAGAATTTTGGATTCAATTCAAAGTGTAAAGTTTAAATTCCTCTCTTACGGGTTAGCCCATTTGTGAAGGCCCATTTGCTTTGCATTATTAGACTGGACCTAATAAAAAAGAATAAAAATTAATAAAGCAAGGGTTCAAATTCATGTCTTTTGGGTTCAAGTGGAAGTTAGGGCCTTTGTAACGTCCCAAAAATGCTAATAAGGTTTAGTGCCTTGATTAGCGTGTCAGGATGACATAATTGGATATATGTATGATTAAATGATTAAATGCGTGACTATGTGGCATGCATGATATATATGATAATAAGAGTATGATTATATGCATGTTTATGAGTCTTAAATATGCATGTGGGCCCGCTTTTGCTCATAAGGGCATATTTGTAATATTAGCCCGTGGTGGGCATAAATGTGATTATATGTGTTAAAAGATTGAGACCACATTATTATGTGGATATATATATATAATATATGACTCGAGGCGATCTTAGTGAGTGGATTGGCAGAATAGTCACAGCGGGGATTAATACCTGGCTTGGGGCGAGCCTGGGGGTATTTTGGGATTTATTGAGTAACGAATAAGTGTTTTGTGATTATTGGGGCATGTCTGGATTAATTGGGAATTTATAGGACTGTTGGAGAATTTGTGGAAAATGGGAAACAAAGACTGTTTTGCCCTTGAGGGGCTTTAGTGGGAGATTTTTAAGCAGGGGTATAATGGTCATTTGGCTAGAGGATAGGCTTACTAACTCAGAAACCTTTAGAAACCAAAACACTCTATTTACCTCACCACTCCCAACTGACCCTCTCCTCCTCTCTCTCAATTTGGTGGAACTTTGAGGAAGCTATGGGGAATTGGTGGCTGGAAGCTTTGGGAAATGAAGACTTGAGGCCTAAGAGTCTGGTTAGATGTAGATAGGGGGAGTAGTTCACAGCCAAGGTGAGTTTGATTATTCTTTCAATGGTGTGTTTTGGTTTTATAGTTGTTCCTAGTTCTAAGGTTTAAGATTGTGAATTTGAATTTGGATGGAAGTTTGAATGAGTTGAGCTGGGGTTTTGTTGCTAAAATCATATTGGTGTTATGCTGGGGATTGAATTATAGTTTTAGGATTTATTTTGGAAGTTTTGGTGGACTTTTAGCTGGGAAAAATGCTGGAAAACCCAGGGGATTCTGGGTTCACGGGGGCGCGCCGCAACCCAATTCATAGGGGCAGCGGCCCGCTTGCCCCAGATGCCCTGGGAGGGCTGCTGACTTGAGGGCGCGCCGTGACCCTAGGGGAGTAAGTTGCGGCCCGTGTCCTCCAGCATGGAGGGCCTGACTTCTGTCTTAGGGGCGGGCCATGACCCTTAGGGGCAAGTCGCGGTCCTAAATGGAAAATAAGGGGAACTAAGGGTTTTAAGTTTGGAGAGGCTTGGGGAGTCAAACTTAAGTGTTCGGGACGATTTCTACTACCTGGTTTGGTAGAAATCGAGGTCCCGGAGGATAGTATTTAAATTCAAAGTTTTTAAATGGTTTAGAATCTTATGGTTATCCATTATCGCAGTGTGACTAGATTTTACCGCAAGGGCTCAAGAATTAAGGAACATGCTCGGGGCCGTTATACGCTTGCTGCTCAGGATCCGAGGTAAGAAAACTGCACCCGTGTGGTTGTGTTTAGGACTAAGGTTCCCTGTATTTGAATATATGTAATGTGTGACTGTATTGATGATATGCTTTACATGAAAGCTTGGCCTAAAGGTACCAGGGCTGATGATAAGCGCACTAGACGCAGCTTGGCCAATATGAGTCGGGGTCAGCCAAATAATCAGAGGACTCGGCCTAAGCGAGCCAGGGTTAGCTAAATAATCAGAGGACTTGGTTGAGGGCTCGGCCTAAGGGATCCGACACCTAATCACTTGTATTACTGTTGAGATGTATGATTGAGAATATATGTTTGCCGTTGTTTAATGCTTGTACTCTGTTGAATAATGGGACTGGTTGGGTCAAGGTTGATTAAACGCTACTGTTGCTCTTTTTTTTATTGGGATTGTTGCCTATAATCTATTGTCTGTTGAATCTGGTGAATTATGTTTACTGTCTTTATACTATTGACTAGTTGTGCATGTTGTTTTAAGTTTTCTTGTTGGGCCTTGGCTCATGTGTGCTACGTGGTGCAGGTAAGGAAGTTGATAGTTGGACCAGGCATGAGTTGGAGAGATTCAGGGGTAGTTTGTACATATGCAGCCTGCTCGATCGCCATGGTCGGGGTAGCTTGGGAGGAACTAGGGTTAAACCCTGTTTTTGCCGCTTAGGACGACTAAATTGAATATGTTTATCTTTTACCAATCTGTAAACTGATTTTTGGGATCCCGTGTACGAACTTAATATTTTGATGACAAAATAATCATTTTGTTGACCAAATCTTTTATTACTTGACCTTGACTTAGTCTTTAAATACACATCTAAGTTCAAACGACTTGCTTAGCAGGTTAAGCACTATTTTAAACACACAATATAACAATCTTGGTTATCCAGGGCATTACGGCCTTAGTAGTGGGTATGACATACTGAACTCAGCCCTCCTCCAAGGAAGATTCAATTGTTAAGGCCCATTTACTTGAGTTGGACTTAATTGTAATTGGGTAGTTTTTAGTAGGTAGATGGACCTAATAGACTACAGTACAATAGGCTAAGTTATAACTTATGCTTGTTTTCTTAGCATTTACAATTTTCTCTTTTGGGGAAACAAAAAAGAAATATGGAGTAGGAACCAAAAAGATCTAAAAGACTAAATGGCCAAGAAAGAGGATAGGGAAGAGGCCGAGGAAGGGGAAGTTGGTGAGGAAGAGGAGTAGCTGCCACATCCATTTATGAAGAATTTCCAAACACGCCAGTAGCTTCGGGAGTGCCAGAAGCACCTAATGTAGCGGAAGAACCGGCAGCTGCTGCCGCTCGAGAAAACTTAGAAAGAGAGAATGCACATATTAGGGCAGAGCTAAGGAGGAGAGAAGAATAATTCCAAATAAACCTAGGACAACAAAAATAAGTGGCACAATAAGTCATTCCTTTAGCACAATTATTACAGTTGGTAGAGCCTCACTATGAGGGAGTATATGAACGCTTTAGGAAGCAGCAACCACTGAACTTTGATGGCGGATCAAACCCAATAGAAGCAGAAGAATGGCTTTGCTCGGTAGAATCTGTAATGCCCCAAATTTCCTAATGAGGTTTAGGACCTTGATTAGGAGGTCGGGAGGGCCATAATTGATTTATTATGCTATTTAATGATTATATGCATGTCTATGTGAATTATATTATTATATGATGGTAAATGCATGCATATGTGTTCATTTTAATTATAAGGGCATTTTGGTAATTTGGCCCATTGAGGGCGTGATTGTGTATTTTTATGCATGTGGGTGAATTACAAATAATACTACATTATATGTGGATTGGTTCGAGCCATTCGGCATGAGACGATCACGGAATGCAAGTTTTCGGTCTAGTCATAACAGGATTAAGTTTGGGGCTCAGAGTGAGTCTCGGGGTAATTTGGTGATTAGAACGTTGCCGGGAATTAGAGGGTAACAGGATATGAATTATTGGTATTTGAGAATATTGAGAATAATGGGAATTGGAGGGTGTTCATTATAATTAACGAGATAGGCAGGAAAGGACGATTTTACCCTTGGGAGTCTTTAGAAGCCTTTATTTGACCTAGGGGCAAAATGGTCTTTTCACCCCTAAGATTTATATCAGCCCTTTGAGTTTAGAAGGTTGTGGAATTATAAGAAAACAGAGCATCATCCCCATCTCTTTCTTTCTCTCCCGTACATGTTCTTCCCTCCTTCTTCCTTTCATTGTTTGAGAGCCAACTTGAGGTAACAAGCTAGAAGAGCAAGGCTTGAGGGCTTAGGACCTTGGTTCAATCATTGAAGGGGATCTAAATCATACTTGAGGTAAGAAATTCATCCATGAAAATCTTGTTATACCCTGTTTTTCTAATAAGTTTTCAGTTGAGGATTTTGATGTGTTAGTTGGGAATTAATGGAAGTTCTTGAGTTTGGTTGCTTGGGTTTTGATGAGGGTGTGATGTAGATGAGGTTTGGGGGTTGAATTTGATGTTTTGGTGATGTTTAGGATTGGTTTGGAGGTTTGGTTTTCAAGGGAAATCGCAAGGGAGAAGACCAGAAATTTTTTTGGTCTGCTGATGGCGCCCTAGCGCTAGGCAGGGCAGATTCTGGGGTTCTCTGACTTTGGGGCAGCGCCCTAGCGCCATTAGGCAGTGCCCCAGTGCTAGTGAACTTTCCAGCAAGCCTATTTTAGGGCTCGGGGTGACTTCTAAGACTCGGGGGTTGGTTCCTTTGCCTCATTTGGGTAGATTGAGAGTCCCGAGAGTGCGAGATGGATCCCGAGAGTGTGGTTTTAGATTATAAACCTTTTTATGATTTATTTTATTGATGGGATTCCATATTTGGTTATGACTAGGTGACCGCTAAAGGATTGGTCGTTCTCAAGGGTCGTTCTTTTACTAGTTCTTGCTATAACCCGAGGTAAGAAAACTGCACCCTGTGTATATGTGACATGCATGGTTATTCTTGATGCATGTTGGATGTTTAAATGTGATGCATGTAATGCATGAGAAACATGTGATTAGGGCATGCTATGAATATTGAGTATTGAGATTGTTCAGAGCTTGAGCCTCTGTGTTTATGCATGATCCTAATTGTGCTAGTAATTATTGAGTAAGCATGCTGAATGCCCTTTATTTGGATATTTAACATATGATATATGTTTGGTGGCATTGCTTACTTGTATATGGTACTGACTAGTCAGGGATACTGACCTAAGAGTCAGAAATTGCATAGCGTCATGAACGCAGGGCCAAATGAAGATTAGATGTAATCGATATCAGCGTTGAAAGACTTTAAGGCATTAACGCTGGACCGACCCTAAGGTTGATGAATCTTATAAGCACTTGCCTAGTCTAAGACTAGTTACTAGAGCCAGGGCCTAAGGCCTAGGTGACTGCTTGTCACATGACTAGGGAACAGAGTTCCATGGTTTTGACTCTATGGTCATGAGGAAGGTTATGTTGGTGACTAGTCATCATACACCTATCCTGTTTAAGCTAGTGAAAGGCTCACTTATGTATAAAGCTCCGGTGACCCTATCGTCACATGGCTATTGGGAATAAACCCACCTTAGTGACTATTACAATTGTCACTCTTCTATTTGGGGCTAAAAGTCCTGTATGATTATTATGATCATTGGTTGATGTAATATACTCAACAATACGTGGATTCATTTGCCTGCTTGAATAGGGCTATACCTTCTAGGCGTGTGCCTTATGATTTGATGACATGTTATTACTGTTCATGAGCATATTGAGTTTTCTTGCTGGGCTCCGGCTCACGGGTGCTATGTGGTGTAGGTAAAGGCAAAATAAAGCTGGACCATCCTTGAGTTGGAGAGCTTAGGTGACGATGTGTACATATGCAGCTGCTCGACCACTACGACCGAGGTTTGAAGAGGAACTAGGGTTTAACCCTGTTTTGCCGCTTAAATCGGCTGGTCATAAATATTTCTTGTAATAGACCTTTAAATTATATTTTTGGGATCCCAATGTATACAGTAAACGTGCTAGTGAAACGTTATATCTTAACCAAAATTTTTAATCCCTAAACCGCTAATCATACTTAGATACACGATTTGGCCAAATAACTCTATTAGCGAGTTTAGCACTGTTTATAAGGCACACTGTAACAGTCCCTGGAGTTGGGGCGTTACAGAATATATTTTTGAACATATGCGATTGGGGAACTAGGATGGAGTCTCGGGCGCCTCGAGTTTACTCAAGAAAGACGCTTGCATCTGGTGGGATGTAGTGAAGCATACCTGAGATGTGAACGTCATTGTAATGCCCTGGTTACTCCAAGACCGTTACTGTGAACTTTAAACCGTGCTTAACTCGCTAAATGAGTCATTTGGTTATAAATGTGCATATAGGTGTTATTAATAGGCTAAGGTGAAAAATCTTGATCAAAAGGAATAATATATTTTATTTAAAACATAAAACTGTACATGGGCCCATAAATGCGTTTACAAGTTATTTACAATCCAAAATGGTTATTACAGTGTAAAAATTACAACTTGCTGACCTTAGCGGAAAAAATAGGATTAACCCCTAGGTACTCTGAGAAACACCTTGGCCGTGGTGGTCAAGTGGCCGCATATGTACACATCGCCACCTAAGCTCTCCACTCAAGGCTAGATGATCTTTCTTTCCCTTTACCTGCACCACATAGTACCCATGAGCCAAGGCTTAGCAAGAAAACTCATTACTGCATGTATACAATATCACATGATGATTATGATAATCATACTGGGCTTGTAGCCCTAATCATATAATATTGAGATTCTAATAATCATGCTTGGGCGTGTAGCCCTAATTAGATGGTATCAAGATTTTAATAATCATGATGGGGCGTGTAGCCCTAATCAGATAAGTGACTGATGAGTAAGTCACGAACTTAAACCAGATGAGTGACTATGGAGTCACAAACTTGAATCAGATAAGTGACTAATGAGTGAGTCACGAACTTGGGCTCCGCACCCTTAGCCATGTGACGATGCAGTCACCTGGGCCTTCTGGCCCTGGCTCTAAATAACTAGCCTTTAGACTAGACAAGCGCTTTTGTTTTTCATCGAACTTAAGGTCGGTCAAGCATTTCATGATTATGACGATAAGGCTTATGTCAATTAGATCTAATCTTTTTCGGCTTGCGTTAAACATGCTAATACCGTTCTTGACTCATAAGTCAATACCATACGACCAGTGCTCAGTACTACTACCGAACTTGACTAATGAGTCACAACTTCATAGTCAGTACTGACACCATTGCCGATTCCTAACTCATAGGTCAGTGCCATTCACAGATAAGCAAGATTTCTAAGCATTTAATATGCAATCAATGTCTACATATATATAACACTCAACATGCCTCATTAATAACCATGCATGTAACATACTGGGTGCAGTTTTCTTACCTCTGGTTCGAGCGAGAAAAAATAAAAGAACAACCCTTGAGAACGATCAATCCTTTGATAACTTAGCGGTCACCTCAAGCTCAATATGGAACCCTCTTCAATGGTGGAACACAACTCTAGATCCTCAAGGCTTGATTCCTTAGCTTGATTCCTCAAATGGAGTTTAAAAATTCCAAAGAAAGAAGAGGGAAAAATGGTGATTGTGAGAAGAAGAAGATGAGCTTAAGTCTTTCCACAGCCTTCTACTTAGTTCACATATAACCTTAGGTCAAAAGACAAAAATGCCCCTAGGTCATTTAATTCCCTCTTAAGGCTACCAAGGGTAAGATTGTCCTTTCCCGTCTATATCGTTAATCATAATTAACACCCTCCAATTCTCATTACTCCCAATATTCTCAAATGATAATAAATCATATCCCATTACCCTTTAATTCCTGGTAATGTACTAATCATCAAATTACCCCGAGACTCACCCCGACCCCGAAATTAACCCCGTTATGACCAAAACGCTAACTTGTATTCAAAGATCATCTCATACCAAATAGATCGAACAAATCCACATCATAATGTGGCCTCATCAATAATCACCAACATGCATGAAAATATACAAATGTTCCCTCAACGGGCCAAATTACCAAAATGCCCTTATAATGAAATGTGGACCCACATGCATGCATTTATCATCATATAATAATATAATTCACATAAACATGCATATAATCATTTAATGGCATAATAAATCAATTATGGCCCTGCCGACCTTCTAATCCAACCATTAAACCTCATAAGGGATTTTGGGGCATTACAGTAAAGACATGGGATGAGTTTGTCCAAATGTTCAACAAGAAGTACTACAATCCTGTGATTCTAGCCACAAGGGTGGACAAATTCATCGCGCTTACTCAAGGGAATTCGACTGTGACGGAGTATGCTAGAAAATTTGACTGACTGGCCAAGTTCGCAACGAACACGGTACCCACCGAGATGATAAGAATTCAAAGATTCATAAAAGGACTGAAGCCAATGATAGCCCAAAACGTGAATATAGTTCGAGGAGTAACCACGTACACAGAAACATTGGAAATAGACTTGGAAGCTGAACAACCAGAAGATAGAATCTAGAAAGAAGGTGTAGCCAGGAAGGACGCTAGAAAGAACAACAACAAATAGAACGACCTTAAGAGGGAACATGACGGTGGTCAAAACCAGAAGGATGCCATGAAAGAAAAACTACATCAGAAGGCAATGGAAACAAGAGGCCTTACGTACGAGAAAACATTAAGGAGAATGCCGATATAAGACCAAGGGTTGCTTCAATTATGGAGAAGTGGGTTGTGCGCCCTAAAAATCAGCACGTACCTTGTTGAGACAACTGAGGTACAACGAGCTAATAAAAAGCTGTAATTGATGCACCACGTGTTCACCTTTCATTCGAGGACATTCGATGCCATCCCCTATACAAATAGCTTGAGCTGATGAGACATTTAGCAACCTATCACCTGGAACCATTTTCTGTAATATGGCATCGAAAGGCACGAGCTAACATTACGTTAAGCTCGTGGTACGCCAAAGGTCTGACATACCTCAGGGTCTTTATAAAGTTGACCACACAATATAAACGTGCATAAAACAGACATCACGTGTCTGTTTTATTCCAGAATTCCCGGATACGTAATATAAACGTGCGTGATCAGACACCACATGCCTGATTTAGGCCATGCGGCCCATTACCTTTTTTATCAGTTGATTAGACCACACTTCAATGTAAAATTTAGATATTAATCATCAATGTCACAGAGATGATGTGAAGGATCAAGAGATCACATGATGACCCCAATACCTACCCAGAGATCATTCTCCTATAAATACCAAGATCTTGGATAGTGCAAGGGGTTGGATTCTTTCTGTAATGCAAATACTTTGTAAAAATAGAGAGAAGTTTACAGCAATAATATTGACTCGTGGACTAGGGGGATTTTAACCTCCGAACCACATAAAAAGGAGTGATCATTTTCTTTGCAGCTAATTTCCAACATCCTTGAGTATTATCACTTTCTTAGTACGGTTTATCATTAAGCAGTAATCCATCCTAGTTATTCATATAATTCATTATTGGTGAAAAACCGTGTAAAAAGTTTGGTGCTTTCATTGAGAGGATTTAGATTAGTGCAATCACGAAAATTTCATCATGGTGGTCACTCGTTCAAGGCATGGTAACGAAACAGATCAGCATGGTGGGCATGAGGCTCACCATACCGCTGTATCCAATGAACAAAACCTGGAGATTCAACAATGATTGGGAAAATAACTGATGGGCCATGATGACACCGGAAGTTCAGCGCCCCTACCACCAAATCCGAACCCGGGTTGATGGCGGTGGAGATGGAGAACATGCAGTTGAGGAGCCATCTAGCCAAAGCAAATAAGCGAATTGAGGAAATCTTGGCCCGGCTACCCCCTCTTGCAACTGGCGTTAACGTCGAAAAGAGCCAAAGTAGGACTCACAAGTCCCACCGGGATAGTCGGCCAAGGCCTAGTCGATCGGTTAGAACCTCAACCCTGAGTTCTATGCCCATGTCACACCATCACTAGGAAACTACATTTGATGATTTTCCCAAGGACCATCAATGAGTCAGCTAGAGACAATAACCCTCCTGAGAAATCATCTATTGAGCAGGTTTGCCATAGTTGCGGCCTGAGCTAGAGACGCAGACGAAAGTTCCAGACTCATGGCTATGAGAACTAGAATCCTTGTTGGGGGCGACCTATGGAAAGAAATCCAGAGGAAGGGCGTCAGCACCGTGGATGAATTCCTGAACAAGGCACATAGATGGATAAACTTGGAAGAAGCACGAGCGTCGGTCGTAGGAATTGGCCAAGTCCCTGACCAGCCCGTTGGAGCGGAAACGGACGTCGTAACTACGACTCAAATCGTTGCCCAGAATAACCAGGGGGAGGAAGCAAGAGAAAGGGAAATGGTGAGGGCAGCCATAATGGTCCTAAGAAAAACAAGTCCGTGGAGAAGTTCAAACCAGTCTACCCTACTTATGTCGACCTCACGGATACTAGAGAGCGTATTTTTCTGGCAAATTCTGCTCGCCTTCCTTGGAAAATGCCGGAGTCCTTAAAAAATCAAAGGGCAAAAAGGGACCCTTCCAAATTTTGTCGATTCCACAACGACATTGGTCACAACACAGACGATTGTAGGCATTTGAAGGATGAGATCGAGACACTCATCAGGGCCGGACCCTTGGCCTAGTATGCGCGGAATCAAGTCCCTTCCAGTCAGATCGCTGGGCAAAGCGCTCAACAAGCTCCGGAGGCTCCTATAAACCGGATCGGGGCCCAGGTAAATCAGGATACCCCTCCTCCCATAGTAGGGGGAGAGATAACCACCATCTCCGGAGGCCCTCATCTGGCAGGCATGTGCAGAGGTGCCCAGAAGAGATACATCAATGAACTGAGGTCTCATAACAGAGTTGAGTTTATCCCGGAGCAGCATCTGCCTAAACAACATCGATTGGAGAGACAACCAATCAGTTTTACCGAAGAAGATGCTAGTCATGTCTAGTTCCCACATAACGATCCTCTAGTCATAGCCGCCCAACTCGCCAATCAGAGGGTTAGGACGATACTAGTTGATAATGGGAGTTCGGTGAACTTGTTGTTTCAGTCCATGCTAGAAAAAATGGGGTTGTCTGTAACCGAGCTGAAGGCCACCTCCATAATGTTGTATGGGTTTTCTGGTGAAGGGTCGACAGCGATAGGAACAATCGAGTTAGTAATAACCTTGGGTGAGGGACCCCAAACTATTTCCAAGCTCCTCGAGTTTGTGGTCATCGATTGTCCCACTGCATACAATGCAATTTTGGGTCGGCCTACGTTGATGGCATTCGAAGCCATAACTTCTATCCGCTACCTCGTAGTCAAATTCCCCTCTTCTAGGGGATATGCACGGTCTGAGGCGATCAGCTCACTGCCAGGGAATGCTATAACATTTCCATGAAGGGAAAGTCACAACCCGGGCAGCATACGATGGCCATCCAAGACGGGAGCGAGGAATCCCAAGAAGTGAGGAATAGCCCTGGGATAGAAGAACCTTAGCAAGCCGATGGCGTAGGTACCACCCTGAGTGATGATATTGACGCTAGAGTAGGCGAAGATAGATCTGAGCTTCAGGCTATCGAAGAGCTCGAAGAGGAAAACATCGATCCTAAAGACCCTTTGAGGGTGGTTAGGCTCGGGAAAAACCTTGGCGACGAGAGAAAGGCAGAGCTGCTGAAATTTCTGCAAGGAAATCTAGACGTTTTCGCCTGGGCTTATGAAGACATGGTAGGGATCAGCCAGAGCATCATCATGCATACCCTTAACTTGGACAAAAGCATGCCTACGATGTCCCAGAAACAGAGGCGTCTGGGCACGACCCGAGCTGCGGCCCTGGAAGAGGAAGTAGCTCGAATTTTAAAATGCGGCTTTATTCGCGAAGCAAAATACCCGATCTGGGTCGCCAATCCTGTTCTAGTTCCAAAACCTAACGGAAAGTGGTGGACCTGCATCAACTTCTCTAACCTGAATAAAGCATGTTCCAAGGATTGCTTCCCCTTGCCAAGAATTGACAAATTGGTGGATGCCACAGCGGGACACGAGCTCATGTCCTTCATGGATGCATACTCTGGTTATAACCAGATCACTATGAATCCCACGGACCAGGAGCATACAAGATTCATGACTCCAACCAACGTCTATTGTTATAAAGTCATGCCCTTCAGGCTGAAGAACGCATGAGCAACATATCAGAGATTGGTTAACAGAATGTTCGCTAATTAGATCGGGAAAAACATGGAAGTGTATGTTGACGACATGTTGGTCAAGTCAAAAACTGCCGATAACCATGTTTCCGATCTGAGGGAGTATTTTGAGATCCTAAGGAAGTATGGTATGAGGTTGAATCCCCAAAAATGTACCTTCGGGGTGGCATCGGGAAAATTTTAGGGGTTCATAGTCAACAATAGAGGGATAGAGACGAACCCTGACAAAATTAGATCGCTGCTCGAAATGCCACCGCCCAGGTCGCGAAAAGATGTCCAGAGTCTGATAGGAAGAGTGGCAACCCTTAATCGATTTATTTCCAAGTCTACTGACAAGTGTTTGCCATTCTATAACCTGCTTCGGGGGAACAAAAAGTTTGAATGGACCGAAGAGTGCGAGCGGGCCTTCCTTGATCTAAAAACACATTTAGCCAAGCCACCAGTGTTGTCTAAACCAACGGCAGGAGAGCCTCTTTTTCTTTACTTAATTGTTATGGAAGATGCGGCTAGTGCCGTGCTGGTCCAGGAAGAGGACCGAGTTCAAAAGCCAGTCTATTACATTAGCAAAAGACTTCTCGGAGCTAAATCGCGGTATCCTTTAATGGAAAAGATGGCTTTCTGTCGTATCACGGCCTCCAGAAAGCTTAGGCCGTACTTCCAGTCCCATTCAATCCACGTCATGACCGATCAACCTTTAAGGCAGGTACTCCAGAAACCTGAGGCATCGGGACGTATTTTGAAATGGGCCATCGAGCTTAGCCAATTCAAAATATTGTACGTACCACGGACTGCAATCAAAAGCCAAGCTCTGGCTGATTTCATGGCTGAATGCACTGGGTTCCAAGAGGAACCTGTGGAAGAACCGGTGCATGCCTTATGGAGAGTCTTTGTGGATGGTCCATCGTCTGGAGCTGGAATCGTTTTGATATCCCCAGAGGGGCATCGTTTCCAATCCGTGTTACAGTTCGGATTCGAGGCATCCAACAACGAGTCCGAGTACGAAGCTCTATTGGCCGAGCTTAGAGTGGTAAAGAAGTTGAAGGCCAGGGCCGTCCAGTGCTACAACGATTCCTAGCTCGTGGTAAACCAAGTATTAGGGGAATACCAAGCGCGGGGAACCAAGATGGCGGCCTACCTGGCCAAGGTGAAGAAAGAGTTGTCTGAATTCGAATATAGTCTGGTTGAAAAAATCCCTCATGAGCATAACGTCAATGCTGATGCTCTAGCAAGACTCACCACTCCAAGGAGGCTGAAACCTTGAGCCTGGTACCGGTGGAATTCTTGGAAAGACCAAGTGTGGTGGAGAATACAAGGAAGATCGAGATGATCGACACCAGGCCAACATGGATGACTCCCATAGTCGAGTACCTTACAACAGGAAAGTTACCCAACGAGAGAAATGATGCTAGAAAGATACTCCATCAAGCTCCGAGGTATACGATCGTAGACGGGACGCTGTACCGACATGGCCTTTCTCTGCCTCTTCTGCGATGTGTTCTGCCAGAGGAAGCTAAAGCTATTTTGCAGGAGGTACATGAAGGCTTTTGTGGTGATCACGCTGGGGGGCAAAACCTGGCCTTGAAGATATTGAGGCAAGGGTATTATTGGCTCACTCTATCAAAGGACTCAATTTCCTACGTCTGAAAGTGTGACAAGTGCCAGCGATTTGCCACGATCGCCCGAGCTCCACCAGTTGAGCTGAAGATGATCTCGTCCCTATGGCCATTTGTGGTTTGGGGAATCGACTTAATTGGAGCCCTACCCACGGGAAAAGGAGGAGTTCGCTATGCGATAGTGGCCATTGACTATTTCACGAAGTGGGCAGAAGCAGAGCCCCTGGCAACAATAATGTTAAAGAGAGTCCTCGATTTTGTGGTTAAAAAGATCGTTTGCCGGTTCGGACTGCCAAGGAAGATCGTATTAGACAATGGAACCCAATTCGATAGCGACCTCTTCATCGAATTTTGCGGAAGACACGACATAATTAAGAGTTTCTCCTCAGTGGCCTACCCCCAGGCTAATGGGCAGGTTGAAGCTATGAAAAAAACGCTCAAGGCAAGCCTTAAAAAGAGGCTGGACGAGGCCAAGGGAGTTTGGCCTGAGCAGCTCCCGCAGGTGATATGGGCGTACCGGACCTCACACCGGACTTCGACGGGGCACACCCCTTTTTCCCTGACTTTCGGAAGTGAGGCCGTCCTTCCTGTCGAAAAAAAGATAGCTGTGCACAGGATCCAGACCTTCAGCCAGGAGCAGAATGATAAATTGCTCAGCGCATCCCTCGACCTGATTGATGAAAAGTGAGAAGATTCAAAGTTACAGCTCGCACATTATCAACAAAAAATCGCTCGTTAATTTAATTCAAAGGTCAGGAAGCGTGCCTTTGTGTTAGGAGATTGTAGAGTCCAAGAACTTTACTTAGCTAGTTAGATAGTAGTAGTAACAGTAATAACGAGTAGTAGTTATAGTATATTTATGATTGTGGATTTTGGTTCAAGCCGGGACTTAGTTGGACACTCGTAGTAACACTTGTAGATTTTATAAGTTTAGCCTATAGTTTAAGAATATTAATTATAATATAAGGTTTGATTAACATTGCTGGTTATTAATATGACAATTATTATAACCTAAAGTTTAGATAGAGCCAATAAGAATATGATACTTGTCATGAGCATGGTTATTCCTAAGGTTTAGATAGAGCCAATAGGATTATGACATTTTTCATATGCATGATTATTAAGGAATTATTATTTTAATGATAAAATAAGGGAAGTATAAGACTTAGTCTTCACCAAAATCTGTTAGGAGCATGATATTTGTCACAATTTTATTTATTTGTGGATTAGGTTGTAAATAAATTTTTCGTAACTTTAGGGTACTATAGTTTCTAACCTATTTTTGACCTAGTTATTTTATGAATTTCGAAAAATAATATTTCTAGAAAGTTGTAGATAATTGAATTAGCTTTCTAACGGTCTAAAGAGAGTCTAAATCGAAATCTTACAGCTCCAAATATATTGATTTTACTTCAGGTGAGTTTAGAGTTACGAGATTTAGGGAGTTAGAAGTTAGGATTCCATTTGTTTTTATTATTTTTGTTTTAAAAATAAGGATTTGACTCCTTAAACCTCTCTCTGAAAAATTTGACCAAGTCCTAAGCCATTGGCTGAAGAATATTCAAATATTTTCAATTAAATTCATTATTTTTATTCAAAGCCAAAAAGAAGATTTTTATTCGTAGAACTCTATAAATAGGACCTAGCACTAAGTCTTTTCATTCATTCTTCAAGCATTGATCAGAGCCTTCTAGGTGCTAGTGAGACTATAGAGTGATAAACACTTGGGTTGGAGTTATAAGCTTAATCATTATAAGCTTAATAAACACTTGGGAAGTAAGGTTATAGTGTATTTCAGTTTCGAGGTATAGTTCGGTGATAGAAGCTTTCAAGGTATTCCTAATTCTAGTTCCTTTCTGTATTGATTCTTATAGTTCTTCTCTACTCAAATCCTAACTCAGTCTTTTCTATTCTTGGTTAGGCATCTAAGTTCTTGAACTTGAGGTTCTTGTTGGTAAGTATCTTTTCGATGGTGTAGTTCATTCTTTTCATCTCTTTTCCTTAGTATACTCACATCTTTATTATGGTTTTTAGGAGTGTTCCAAAGTCCCGATCTAGTTCTCATATCCTGTTTTTTGGTAAGGAAAATAGGATAGATCTTGTATGTTTGTATGATATGTTATGCTTATATGTTATGTTTATGTTATGATATGTTTATGCTATAATATGTATATGTATAATATGCTTTGTAGTCCTTGGGCATATGACTTGTTTAGATAACAAGCCCCAAGATTATGTTTTTAGTCGCTTGGGCATATGACTTGCTTAGATAGCAAGCCCCAAGATTAGTTTATCATTTTCATGGTTTAGAGTTATGATTTACCCTACCTCAGATATTAGACAAAGGACTTAGATGGATTATCATATACTACCATGTGATCTAACCTACCTCAGATATTAGACAGGGGACCTAGATGGTTTATCGCATGCCATGTTAATGAGTTAATGGCCATTAATATTGTAGTCGTATATGGTATATGTTTTATAGTGTATGCTTATGATACATGGTATATGTTTTTATAGTCATATGTTTTATAGTTTATGTTTATGATGTAGTTTTATGCTTATGATATATAATGTATGTTTTTAGTAGGTTTTCCTTGCTGGACATTAGGCTCATTCCTTTATTTTTAGTGTGATGCAGGAAAATGAATATGGAAGGTGGAAGGATTCTTGGTAGCTTGGATTGTGTGTTGAGGATGGATGGAATGTGTGGACTGCGTGTCGATCGAGGATGAAGTTATTTATTCTTAGTCTTTTAAATCATGTTATTTCCGCATTTAGTTTTGTAAACAATTTTCTTTAGTTTAAAATTATGTATTATGTTTTAAACAATGGGTACCCATGCCATATTTTCTATTATTATGTATTTGATACAATATTTCAAGATTTAATAAAGTTAGTTATATTATTTCTTATGTATATTTCCCAAAATAGTAGCTATGTATAGTAGATCTAATGGTCCAAGGTCTTAGAAATAATTGGCTCATTACAGTTGGTATCAGAGAAAACGGTCCATTTACATGAAGTTCTCCTTGATACACACGCTCAAGCTTCGAATCTAACCGCCAATGTAAGTTGTTTATGTTATAGTTGTTATGATTATGTGTTTCGTTAACGTTTTAGCCCTTATGTTTTCAGTTAAGAATATTTGTAAATTAGTTTATTTTTCGTTATTTATTTTATTTATTATCTTTGCATTTATGATTGTACATAGTGAAAACTTTTTTTTTTTCCAAATAAATATCATTGTTAATTTTTTTTTACAAGTATGAGTTTGATTTTTTCTACAATCATAATAAGTAATAAATTTAATAAATAATGACCAAGTTCGGTGAGGGTGGATATAAATCAATGGATCGGGTTCTATATTGAGAGTTTAGAGGGCCATAGTAGTGGGAACGATTTTAAGGATCCCAGCCCTCCCTCAATATGGTTAACTTTGGAACAACGACGAGTTTCGAGCCTGAGAATTAAGTCATATAGGATGATTAGAAACAGACTTAGTAAATTATAAAGATGGCTTATTTTTCTAAGTTTAGAAATAAACCCTAATCATAAAGAAGGCTTACATAATTTTTTCATAAGAAATCATAATTAATAGGTCCAAGTTATGCTTGCTTAGATTAAGTTTTGCCTTAGAGCCTGTTAGGGTAAGTTCTAACATGTTCTCGACTGTTAGAACTTTGTTGAAGATGTCACTCAGAAGATTTGCTCACAAAAATGCCAATGCCTCAAGCGTTGCTCCTGAAACTTATGAAGCCCCTCCAGGTCGCACGAGGCATGAGGAAACGAGGATCGTCCAATCGAATTAATGCGAGATACGAGGGTCATAATTCAAAAGACGAAACAGTAGCAAAAAGGTGGCCAGGCCATTTAATACAATCCTTGAAACCCGAATAGACGCCAATAATGGCGTTCCACATGTCTGATACTCAAGTAATGGACAGGGTTTGGATGATCGCAATAGGAGTTTAAAAGTCCCTACCGTGTAAGTCAGAAGTGATGTCATGGAACACGAGTAGGGACTTGGGGGGCAAATGTACGCCCAGAAAATCAGCACATACCTTGTTGAGACAGCTCAGGTACAACGAGCTAATAAAAAGCCGTAATCGATGCACAACGTGTTCACCTCTCATCCGAGGACATTTGGTGCCATTCCCTATACAAATAGCTCGAGCTGATGAGACATTTAGCAACCTATCACTTGGAACTATTTTTTTGTAATATGACATCAAAAGGCACGAGCTAACATTACGTTAAGCTCGTGGTACGCCAAAGGTCTGACGTACCTCAGGGTCTTTATAAAGTTGACCATGCAATATAAACATGCATAAAAAAGACATCACGTGTCTGTTTTATTCCCAAATTCCTGGATACGCAATATAAATGTGCGTGATCAAACACCACACGCCTGATTTAGGCCATGCGGCCTATTACCTTTTTTATCTGTTGATTAGACCACACTTCAATGTAAAATTTAGATATTAATCATCAATGTCACAGAGATGATGTGAAGGATCAAGAGATCACGGGATGACCCCAATACCTATCCAGAGATCATTCTCCTATAAATACCAAGATCTTGGATAGTGCAAGGGGTTGGATTCTTTATGTAATGCAAAATACTTTGTAAAAATAGAGAGAAGTTTACAACAATAATATTGACTCATGGACTAGGGACATTTTAACCTCCGAACCATGTAAAAAGGAGTGATCATTTTCTTTGCAGCTAATTTCCAACATCCTTGAGTATTATCACTTTCTTAGTACGGTTTATCATTAAGCAGTAATCCATCCTAGTTATTCATATAATTCATTGTTGGCGAAAAACCGTGTCAACAAGGGTCATCTCAAGAAGGACTTCCCAAAATTGAGAAACCAGAAGAAGGATTGGAAACTAGTACCAGCCAGAGTTTTCACTCTTACAAGAGGTGAGGCAGAAACTAGCAATAAAATCGTATCAAGTCAGATCACTATCTCTGGCAAACCATGTAATGTTTTATTCGATTAAGGAGCTATGCATTCTTTTGTCTCTATGAATATGATTGATAGCTTAGATAAACCATGCTAACTTTTTAGAGATAAGTTTGTCACAGAATTACCCTGGGGGAAAGAATGATATCTAGTAGGGGGTGTGTAGCGTTGTAATTAGAATCAGAGGAAGAGAGTTAACAATATATTTGATTGAGTTAGACATTAAGGATTATGATGTAATATTAGGCATAGACTGGTTAGCAAAACATGGGGCAACAATAGACTGTAAGGGCAAGATAGTCAACTTTCAAATAGAAGGTGGAGAAAAGTTCACCTACAAAGGAGAATTCTCAAACTCGCATACCGATAGTCTTAGCTCTCAAAGCTCAACAGTTAATCAGTAGTGGTTGCCAGTAATTTCTAGCTAATGTGCTTGATAAGGGCATTTAGGATATTATATTTGTTATCCTTTCACATTTAGATAATGTTAATTTCAAGTGTTTTTAGGTATTCTTAGCTTTGTTTTACGAGACTTTGATTTTTAACCCATAAAATATTTTATAAGGTATCATTGATGAATTTGATATATTTTTGAGGTTAGGAATGGATGTGCAATGATAGAACTTGAGAAAATGAATTTTGGGACAAGTTTGAAGTGTTTAAGAAGTCCCTAAACCCGAGGTTAGAGCTTAAAGTTGAAGAATACGAAGAAAAAGCACGCGAGTAGATTTTGGGTTGTGTTCGTGGCCACCAACATTTACTGGCTGCGACCTAGAGGACAGAGAGTAGTGGTCATGACCACCATAATCTCCTGGCCGCGGTCGCCACGCTTAGGCTGCCCAGAAACGTCCCGTGGCCACGGCCATCAGGAATCACTGATCGCGGCCTGCGAGAGCATTTTTCTTAAAATTTTAATTTTTAAATGTAATTTTTAATGGGCTATAAAAGAGATTAGGGTTAACTTTGAATACAACTTTGGATTACAAATTTTAGAGCCTAGAGCAGCAGAGGAGGATAAAAGACATCATCATAAACATTCTTCAATCTAGTTTTTCTTTCTTCTCAAACATTTTTTATTTTCATTGAATATTATGTTTGTGAATGTGAATGTGATTATGGAGTAGTTTTCTTTATAGTTGAGGGTCATTTCAAGACCCTAGACATGAGATCTTGAATGCATTGATGAATTTTATTCCTTCTATTCCCTTATATTAAATTGCTTCTATTTTTTTACTTGAATGTTATGAATCTTGTAAAATCTTGTATAGATGGCCACTAATGAGGGTTTTGCATTGTTCTACTATCATCTTAGGATTTCTATTCACCTAATAGTTTATGATTCTAAGTACAGTGATAAATTATAATTAGGATATCGTGACAGGTATTTTGATTGTGATGAAAAATAGAACCTAGGTTAAATGAATTGCATGCTTAATAAATTTGTTGCCTAGATTAACCCGTTTCAATAGAGTGTAATGCTTTTACTAGGTTAAATAGATCGCATGCTTAATGAGTTTATTGCTGGGTAAAAAGGGTTAATTAAGAGCGCTTAGCTTTAATTAATTATAATAGGGAAACTAGGATAATTGACTGCTTAAGTGTTATCTGCGGGGTTAATAGTTTAATTGGGAATATGGAATATTATTCGTCATTGTCTATAAATTGATTGTCGAAGGTGAAGAGTAATTCTTGACTATTTCTTTAATATCATTCTATCCGTAGTTATATAGTCTTTGATCATTTTTATTTTATTTTATGTTTTCAGTTTTTAAAAATAAAACCCCTATCTAATTTCTGTTTAGTTTTTATTTTGAATAATAGTTTGATCATAGTCCTCATGGGTTCAAACCTTATTTACCGCCATACTGAAGTAGCTGGTATAAGTGAATAAAAAAATTTATTTAAATTTGATACGACATACGACACCCATCAAATTTTTTGGCGCCGTTGCCGGGGACTATTGTAAGTCTTTTTATTATTCAATCTAATAAACTACATACTCACTAGTTTAAAATTTTTAAATGCAGGTGTATATTTTTGGGAATTATGCCCTTAAAACAATTGTAGTTGACAAATGTTTTAAATGAAATAAATAATTGAATTGAATTATTATATATACAGACTATGTTCGATATTATGTTGATAATGTTAAGTAAATATCAGAAAATTTCAAAGTTCATCTATGTGGTCTTAATCTCATATTGGTATGAGAGGATCGAGATTGAGATAATTAACTTAAAATAGTTCGCAGTAAAATAAAGTTATGGAATCTTAGATTAATTACTGCTAGCACGGTTCACTAGTGTAATAGGACATTTTAGTGAAGGTACTTTATATATAGTGATATATAGAACTGGACCAGATGTGATTTGTTAATACTTGTTTAAACACCATTTCGTAGTATTAATCAAACACATCAAACGATGATCATATACACGATGATCTTAATCCTGAGGTTACTATGAACTCCTATATATGTCATCTTATCATTTGATTCATGCGTTAAGGTTTTTCATAATGATCAGGCTGAGAACAATTATTTTGGGGACTCAGTGATATATATGGCTGGGGACATAGTTTAACATGTATGGAATTTATACCTTGTTATAGATTGAATAATGGTTCCGTATTGGGTTGACTTTTGGAGCTGAAAATGTTATGAGAGCTCATGTCGCAAACTTGTTGTAACATAACTTTTACTAGTAAAGTCAATGGTACCATTAACTTTTAGGAACTAGATATAGCTAAAAGGTTAAAACAATAATTTTATTCCCTTTTAATTATGAACCATTAATAGAAGATTAACGTTGTATGTAATGATTATATCAATGGAGACTTTATTCTTTAATAAAGTACTACGTAAATATATGTCTATAATTATCAAGAGTTCAATCCCATATTTATAGTGGAATAATCATGAGATTAATAAATATAATTATTTAATCAAAGAGCTTTGATTAATAATCTAATATTTATTGGAGCTTGAAATTATAGGTCCATAGGTCCCTAGGGTGGCTCTATCAACACCATATCAAGGTAAGAGTTGATACAAGGGTAAAATTGTAATTTGGAACGGGTCAAATATAAAATTATATGGTAATTGAGGTTGAACGATCAATTTGGAATTAATTATTAAATTTTAAAAATATATTTATTTATTTAAATATTAAATTTTCGAAATATATATAATAATAAATAAATTATTTTTTTGAAATTAATAATTTTATTAGAGGGATAAAATATAAATGGTAAGTAAAAAAAGTTTTGATTTATTGATTTTTAAAAGATGATGATAATGATGATCATTAATTTGAATTTTGAATTTAAAATTTAAATTTGAATTATGGTTGTGATCTTTGCCTTAAAAAAGATGATACCATATTTTATGGGAATAATTTATTTAAATAAATAAATATATAAAAGAAAATAGGAAAAATGCAATATTCCCTGAATGAGAATAGTGCCACACGCATAACACAATCCAAGGACTGTGCCATGCGTGCGTGTGGTACTGATAAAGTATCACTATTGAGTTTTTCATATTTTTATTTATTTAGTTAATAATTTGAAAATAAATTTGTTCATATTTGGTAAGTTAGATATTACCTAAATCTATTCCTATCATTATTATTATTATTTTGAATAATAGTGTAATATACAACCTGTATATATTATGTGATAAGTAGAGAAGAAAAGTATAGTGATTCAGAAGAGATTCAGAAAATTGTCAGACAAGAAATTCTCATCTTCTTCTCTTATTATTGGACCTTTCTCAAGCCATAATCCAAGTACTCATGTGTTGAGATAAACTTGTGATTTCTAAATTACAAACCTTTGTTCTCTATGTGCCCACCTACATCTTGAGGTGTAGAGAACACTCCGGAAGATAGTGGTCTGAGTACTCAAAGCGTTGGATAGGAAGATCGTTATTTATACAAAAAGACTCAATGACACTTGATAGGCTTCACGAAGTAAATATTTCTGTCCTTAAATAGTTGTATACGTGTGCATGTAATATATAGTTTTGTATATTTATGTATGTGTGTATATCTATGTGTATATATATACATGTATGGGCGTGTATATATATGCTGCATGATTAATGATATTGTATATTTATGGTTCTTGCATGTATTCTTAAACATATAAACTATTTATATGTTCAAGAATATAAGGGTGGAGGGGTCGAATGCTCAGCCCCGCCACCCCCACTGCTCGTGTGCTCGCCACCATCGTGGCTGGCCGAGCACCCCCTTGTCGCTGCCCCTTTTTGGTGACACACCTAGGGTTTGTGTCATGCAAACCTTAATGTGTTGTTACCTAAAATATTTTAACTATTTATTTACTTAAAATTTTGAAATTGAATTAAAATGGTTTTAATTTGGTAATTTCTATAATTAAAATAGTTTTGATTACTTTCCTTAATTAAAAATGTTTTAATTATTCTGTTCCATAATTAGAACTATTTTAATTAAAATATCAAATTAAAATTAAATTGTTTAATTTTTTTTAATTCAATAACCCAAATTCAAATTGGGCCTTAGAAACTATTTGGGTGTTAATACCCAAAGTTTATTTATTTTAAAATGTTGTTTAAAATAGTTAAAAGTTGTATAATTCAAAATGGATATGGAAAAAGGGTGGCATTGGCTCAACAAGACTACATCTCAAGGCTTGAGATCAAGGCGTTCTTAATCCAGCCTTAGCTAGTCTAGGTTACATTTTCATGTATATTTTGCAAGTGTTGTAATTTTTTTCTAGAAATACCCAAAAGTTACCAACTCACACTTATTTATTTATTGTAGATGTTTGAATATGATTAAAATGTTTAATGTTTTGTCATGCATTATAACAGGTCATTCATATACCCACACAATATGCAATTAGCATGCATTATATTAGTGCAAAAACATGCTATTAGGAATGTCCTATATTTTATTATATGTTTATATATGTTAACTCATATAATAATAAATTTAGTCTTAATTAGTTAAGATAGTAAATTAAAATTAAAGTTGTTTAATTTATTATTTTAATGAAAAATGTTTTATTAAAAGAAAAATGATATTCTTTTAATTATAGCATAATTAAAGTTAGAATTAAGGGCACAATTTATTCATTTTATTTTGCTTAATTGGATTAGTAATTATTAGAATATCATTTGGTAAAAATAATTAAATTTATTTTTACACAACTAAATTTTAAAATATTATTTTTTGAAAAACATACTTTTCCAAAATAGTGAGTGGGAGAGGCAGTTATGACAATAAGTCCCATGGTCTCCATTATTAGTTGAACACTGAGAGGCATAGGAAGGGCCTCGTGTCACCTCTGTTTGCGGCCTCCCTAAGGAAAGACTTCTGAATATGTTTATTTTATCTCAAGGTTGACTTCTCTTATGAGAATATAATTAACGATGTATTTCAAGTTTGACTGACCCTAAGGCACACTCTTGAGTTAAGTCATTAATCTAAAAATAATGGGTTACACTCCGAAGGTGTATCTAGGCTTTCGAGCACGACTAGTACATCTTGACCAAACTAGCGGTAGTTTATAAGTCAAAAGAGAAAAATACGTTTTTAAGTTTTCACTTATGAAATTGAGATTTGTGTCAAAATTAATTTAGAATTTGTCTGACCTACCCCAAGGCTGGTCCATTAATTTATCGTTAATTAGTATTTATTTTTATGTGTTTTTTATATGTTGCATTCATGCATCATATTTTCTTTTCTGAATTATATCTGATATCTATTATTTATTTTAATTAATTATATTTTATTTATTTATTTCTAGCAAAAATGGTTAATTCTCTTAATACTAATCAATGACCTCAAAATGTGAAAGAATCAGTGAATCCTTATGACAGCTACCTAAATAACTTTCATTTAGACTTCAATAATCTTGATAATTGGTACAGAGGCATACATATAGTTCTGAGTAAACTAAAAATGTATGATACAATCATTGATGTGCCTCCAGATGAGCCATCAACTTTATCTGAATATGATGATCATCAAAACTATGCGGATTGGATGAGATCTGATTATCAGACTCGTCATTGCATACTGAAGACTATGCCTGATGATATTAAATCGAGATATGTAAATCTTAATTCCACATACGAGATATGAGAAAAGATCAAAAGAGACTCTATTGATCACTTGAGAAGTTTGCAAGAAGAAATGGTAAATATGATTTACTCATCTCCTTTTAATATATTTGAATAGTTGATTCAAATTTGTATGCCACAAAACCATATTTTTATCTTGTTTTCAGGAACGCATTATTCAAGAAAAGAAGGAAATGTGGAAAAGAAACAAGAAAAAGATTGCAAATTGGTAGACCAAGGAATGACTGGCATGAAATTTAGTTTTTAATTTCAAACTTTCTATTAAGTCTGTTTTTTTTAATTGGTTCTAGAATTCTTTCTAGAAACTTTATTTTAGATTTCTTTATTGATGAATGAACAAGTTTAATATTTCTTTTAAATAATACATTCAGTTGTTATTTCTGAAATATATTTTTTCTACCTATTTCATCAATGAGTATATTGATAATTATGAATGATTAATTATTGGGCAAATTATAGATTTAATAAAGAAGACACATTATTCTAACAACAATTAAGTGTAACATATATGTGAGTTACTTTTGAGATTGATTTATAATTAAATAGAAAAATAAAAAAATAAAAGACAGTCTTTTAGTAGAACCATTCAATGGTTCTCTCCTTATTTATATAGTCTATTAATTAAAGTTAACCAAAAGACCTTTCTTTTATAAAGGCTCAAAAATCACATAATCAAATAGCTAATACATAGAGATGTATGTTGAACCTTTTAATGTTCAAAGCTAAAAGAGATAATAAATATTAAGTCAATATAGATTGACATTTATTTAAGATATGTTTACCTTTGTTGAATGCAAAAGAAATTTCTAGAAATTTTCATGCAACATTCAAAGACATGTTAGATCTGATAAAAAAGGAAGTCTAAACTTGAATTTGGAATTCAAGTAATTTGCATGTGAACTTGGAATTCAAACCTAACTCACATACAACTAGAATGCTAAGAAACATTAGTATTTTGAAAATGGAATATAGTCATATGAGATAAGATTAAATAGATAATGAATGATCATTCTCGTCTTTATTATTTCTATAATTTTGACACTTATTATACTCTGTACATGTTTGACTGTACATCATCAAAGACTTAAAATTTGGGATTCACAAGTAGTTATGTGAATAATTGAAAGTTTTCTATGAAGTCATTTAATGAAACAATTTAATGATCATAAAGAGATTACAAAAGTGTTTGTATCTCTTAAATGCTACTTTAATGAAGCATGATTATTACAATCACTATATCTCTAGTTAACTTGTACTAGAAATAATGACTATAAGTCAAGTAAGCAAGTTACTGATAATTAACAATGATAAAACCAAAGAATATCACAAATTTTGAGAAGCTTTATTATAGTCGGAGAGTGTTGGGAAACTTATACATAATCTTTATTTATTTTCATGTAGATCTAATATTAAACAATTTAATATGAGATAACCTAGAACATATTTCTAAAATTGAATTCAAAGAGAAATAATGATAAGAATACTTACATTATATGCAGCGGAATGAATGAGTCATTCCTTCAGTTTCTCTAACCCTTGTATCCTTTCTGTCGCAGAGTATTACCAAGAAACTGAACCGATATTCAATTTTCTTCACAATCTTCCAAAGTATCCTTAGAATCACCTAGACTAGAGTGGGAAATTCTCAAGACATGAGATAGATACAGAGAGAAGAAAAGAAAAGAGCAATAAGGCTTGGAAAATGACTTATGTTTAGAGAGAATCTAAAACCTATCAGAAACTTGTGTTTCCACTTGTGACTTGACTTGTGTTTTCAACTCTCTCTTAACATTCCTTTCATAGACTCAATTAGGTCATTTATTTAATTAAAAAATCAATAAAATAATAGTCAATTAACAGCCCTAGGTCGAAATTATCATGGGCTTTAGGCCCGTGAAATTTCCCATTTGATTATAAGCCCATTGGACTTAAATTGAAGGCCTATATTATTTTCTATTGATTTAATTAATTAAATAATTATTTAAATCATTTATAAAATTAATTATTTATAATTTGAACCTTGATTTAAACATATTTATTAATTTATATACCAATTTATCTTAATTAATAAATCTGCCCTAATTTCTCTTTTCTTCTCAAAATTACATAACTATGTGAAACTATCCAAAATTGACCTGGTCAACTTTAATAATTCTAATTAATAATTAAATCAATTAATTGAGACTATCTAGATGATTTTATCCAAGGTACAGAGGGGACCATGGGCCTATGAAATCAAGCTCCAATAAGTTATCATAATTCCAACAAATAAATTTACTAACTTATTAATTCCTCGTGACTCCACAAAAGACTCGGAATCGTTCTCTTGAATTCATAGAACACTCTAAAATAAATATAGATATGCTATTAATTATACATTGTTACAACCATTATTGTCACTCAATCCTCTATAGACGGTCTACAATGAGATGGGACTAAAATACCGTTTTACCCCTCATTGTATTTTATCCTTAAAACACTTAGTTCCTTGTAAATGATAGTCCAGTAAACTAATATTAATTACTGAAATGAGATCTCTATCATTTAGCACCTTGAACCAAACTAAAAGGAAACCATCATTTCACTTCTTCATTAGAAGCTATAGATGTTCATATCTATGATTAACACTCCCACTCAATTATACTGCCGAGGTCCCAAGATGTAAGTATGGGCTAGTCCATAGGGTAAGCTGGTAGCGAACAAGTCAAAGAACTCAAATAATACAATCAGTTGGAATACTAACCACTCAGAATTGAGATTGAATTGTCCTATGGCTAGCTATATGATATGACTAGAATAGATAGTAACGGTATGTTTACTTATCTTATCAACTGTCAATATCGGTCCTGTCTGATGTAACAAATACATCCAATCTTATCTACTTTGCTAATGTTCTGGAAAGAACATAACACTGCAATGTGTAAGTAGATCATATCATAGATTGGCAAGTCAGTGTAAATCCTGTGCACTGACTAATCTTAGGACTAACTTATTTTGAACATATAATCATATTTATATCCCACTGTGATTACGTCACTATAAATATGATTAGCTATATGCTCGGGATTTAATAGAAGTTTATATTAAATAAATAATCATGAAAATAAAACATGTGAGCAAAGTGATTGACCAGGTCAAAAAAATAATTTATATTATTTTATTGATAATAAATGGGATTACAAAGAAATTTATTTTTAATTATGGCGTAAAACCCTAACAAACTCCCACTTGCACTAATTGAAACGAATGCCTTAATTCTACTAATTCCATTTCCTTGATATGCTTATCAAATGTGGCATCTGGTAGTGTGTCTGTGAAAAGATATGCAAGATTGTCTTCAGATGCAATCTTCATAACCTTCACATCTCCCCTGCCCACATATTGTCGAATAATGTGATACTTCCTTTTTATATGGTTACTCCTCTTGTGACTACGAGGTTCTTTCGAGTTGGCTATTGCTCCTATATTGTCACAAAAGAACATAAGTGGTTTATCCATTTCTGGAATAACACCAAGATCTGAACAGAACTTCTTTAGCCATACTATTTCCTTAGTTGCTTCTGATGCGTCTATGTACTCAGCCACCATGGTGGAATCTGAGATTGCAGACTGCCTTACGCTTCTCCATATCACAGCTCCACCCCCAAGAGTAAACACCATTCCAGAAGTAGATTTCCTGTCATTGACATAAGTTTGAAAATCTGAATCGGTGTAGCCTACAGGGTTTTGAACACCACCCTTGTAGACTAACATATAATCCGTAGTCTGTCTTAAATACTTCAGGATATGCTTAACTGCTATCCAATGTTTCGGTCCCGGGTTTGATTGATTCCTGCTCACTACTCCCACTGCATAGCAGACATCTGGTCTAGTACACAACATGGCATATATCAGACTTCCAACTGTAGAAGCGTAAGGAACTTTTCTCATTGCATCTTCCTCTTCAGGAGTTTAGGGAGACTGCTGCTTTGAAAGATGAATTCCATGGTGGGACGGTAGACGCCCTTTCTTGGAATTTGTCATTGATAAATGTTCAAGCACTTTTTCTATGTAAGCTGCTTGAGATAGAGCTAAGAGTTTGTCTTTCTATCCCTAATGATCTGATACCTAGAACATAACTTGCTTCACCCAAATCCTTCATTTGGAATTAAGTGCTCAGCGAATTCTTCACATCTGACAATTTCTTAACATTATTTCCAATGAGTAAGATATCATCTACATAAAGAACTAGGAATACCACTATTTGATTTACTTTCAGTTGGTAAACACAAGGCTCATCAATATTTTGTTCAAATCCATAGGTTTTAATTATTTCATCAAACCTAAGATTTCAGAAACGAGAAGCTTGCTTAAGTCTACAAATGGACCTATTCAACTTGCAAACTTTTCCATCTTGTCCAGATACTTTAAAACCTTCTGGCTAATCCATATAAATGACTTCGTCAAGCTTCCCATTAAGAAAAGCTGTCTTGACATCCATTTTCCAGATCTCATAGTCGAGAGCGGCTGCTATAGATAGGAGGATGCGAATGGACTTGAGCATGGCTACTGGACTAAAAGTTTCCTCATAGTCCACACCTTCTCTTTGGGTATAACCCTCTGCCACTAATCGAGATTTATAAGTCTCGATATTTCCATCAACACCTCGTTTCTTGTTGTAGATCCACTTGCACCCAATGGTCCTAAAGTCACTAGGTGCTTCCACAAGATCCCAGACGAAATTTGAGTACATGGACTCCATTTCCTGTTTCATGGCTTCGAGCCATAGTTCCTTTTCAGGGCTACCCATTGCCTGTTTGAAAGACAATGGATCTTCACCACTAGTGTCACCAAAAATCATTTTGGTTTCACCATCCAAACCATAGTGAACTGGATTCCTAGAAACCCTCCCACTACGACGAGGCTCCGTGACTGTTTGCTCAGGAACAGTGGTACTTTTTTCATTTAAATCGACTTGCGTCGGTTGGACATGAAGAATGGGAATTTCATCATCAACTCACGTTGATGATGATGGAACATTGGTTGGAGTCAATTCTATAACCATCTCCTCTTAAACTACTTTGCTGCGAGGTTTAAAGTTATGGACATAGTCATTTTCCAAAAAAGTAGCATTCATAGAAGTAAACACTTTCTTTTCTGAATGACTATAGAAAATTCCACCCCAAGTACCTTTAGGATAGCCAAAAAACATGCAAACTTTAGTTCGCGGTTCTAGCTTGCCCTCCTTTTTCCTTAGGACGTGAGCGGGACACCCCTAGATTCTATAATGGCGTAAACTAGGTTCACGACCATTCCAGTGTTCTAAAGGTGTTTTGTGGATTGATTTAGATGACACGACATTGAGAATGTCATTCGCGGTTTCAATTGCATGTCCCCAGGACGAAGTTGGTAGAGTTGAGTAACTAAGCATGCATCTAACCATTTCCAATAAAGATCTGTTCCAGCGTTCTGCTACACCATTTTGTTGCGGAGTACCTGGGGCAGTAAGTTGTGATAAAATCCCAAGTTCACTTAAATGATCTTGGAACTGCATATCCAAATATTCTCCACCCCTATCAGAACACCAGATCTTTAATATTTTACCTAATTGGTTCTGAGCCATCGCTAGGAATTCTTGAAACTTTGAAAATGTTTATGATAATTCCTATGCATTAGGTAAAGACATGAGTATCTAGAGTAATCGTCAATGAAAGTGACGAAATACTCAAAACCACCCCTGACTTGTACATTCAAAGGTCCACAAACATCTGAATGCACAAGTCCAAGTGATTCTTTGGCCCTATCATCCTTTGCAGAGAATGGACGTTTGGTCAGTTTGCCTTCTAGAAGAGATTCACAGACAGGAAATTCACCGAAGGTGAGTTCCTTCAAAAGCCCGTCCTTTGTATGTCTTTCAATTCTATCATAGCTAATGTGACCTAGTCTCAAATACCATAAATACATCATGTTATCATTTTTGGTCTTTTGACGTATATTGATCCTATGTTTAACTACTTTGAATAAATCATTGTTAAGAACGAGGGGTTCATTAGGTCGCGTAATATAAAGCCCGTTTTCCAAACATGCAATACACAATTGTGATCCATTGAAGGAAATAGATATATTAGAACTTGTGAAAGTCATAACAAATTGTTTTAATTGCAACATGGAAACCGATATTAAATTTCTACTAAAATCCAGAATAAAAAATACATCATTTAAAATTAAAAATTTATTTCCAAACTTCAAACGAGCTCTTCCTCTAGCTTGGACCGAAACAAACGTTCTATTCCCAACTCTAAGCTTTAAGCCGCCATCGTCCACTTCCTCCCACGATTCAAGAAGCTGTAAAGAGTTACAAACATGGTTAGTAGATCCAAAATCAATAATCCAAATGGATTTATCATTCTCTAAAACACATGTTTCCAAGATAAATGAACTATAATCATGACCTTTGTTTTTTGCTGCTAGAAACTTGGGGCAATCTTGTTTTCAATGTCCCTTCTCTTTGCAGTGAAAGCACTTACCTTTACCTTTCTTGTTTTTCTTGTTCTTCCCCTTTGGCGTCTGTGCATTTGGTTGTGCACTCGTTTTTGTAGCCTTTGCAGGCTTGGGGTTGTTATTTTGTCCACCTTGCCTTTTGTTTCCAACTTTCAAAGACGAAGCTTGGTTTGCTTCTGCCTTAGTTGGATCAGTAGCAGTAGTAGTAGTTGTCTTCTTTTCTCCTTCCTTACTTGGTCCACCCATGATAGAGTTAAGAGTCTGAAGCTCATTCATGAGCTGCGTTAGAACATAGTTGAGTTTGTTCAACACATAGTTGGTGGTGAACGATAGGAAAGCTGGAGAGAGACTATTAAGGATTAAGCCAACTTGAGTTTCCTCATCTATTGTTGCTCCATGCAATTCAACTTCCTGAAACTATTTTGTCATTTTGATCAGATGATCGTGGACATGTTGAGAAGGTGCCATTCGAGCATTGACATATTTCTTGGTGGCCTCAAAATGAGTCTGTGCTGACTTGGCACCAAACATCTCTTGGAGCTGATCTATGTTTTCTGTAACGCCCTAAACTCCAGGGACCGTTATGGTGCGCATTTTAAACAGTTGTAAACTCGCTAACTGAGTCATTTGGCCATAATCGTGTGACTAAGTATGATTAGTGGTTTAGGATTAAAATTTTTGGTTAAGTTATAACGTTTCACTTAAACGTTTACTGTATACATTGGGATCCCAAAATTATAATTTAAAGGTTCATTACAAGAAAATATTTACAACCAGCCGATGGAAGCGAAAAAATAGGGTTTAACCCTAGTTCCTCTTTCAACCCTCGGCCGTGGCGGTCGAGCAGCCGCATATGTACACATTGTCACCTAAGCTCTCCAACTCAAGGATGGTCCAGCTTTCTTTTGCCTTTACCTACACCACATAGCACCCGTGAGCCGAAGCCCAGTAAGAAAACTCAATATGCTCATGGACAATAATATCATGTCACAAAATCATATCTGGCATGCCTAGCAAATATAGCTATACTCAAGCATGCAAATAAGTTTAGACAATGCTGGGGAATCTAGGATAAGAAATCCTGCCCTCCTAATCAGAATGACTATCAAGTCAATTCTAATCAGATGAGTGATTTAACACTGGTGGTTCCGTTAACCATAATGAGTGACTGACAAGCAAGTCACCACGGGGCTCAGCACCCACAGCCATGCAAATGATGATCATTATGATCATACAAAGCTTATAGCCCTGAACAGATGATTGAATATCACTTTGAGGTTTTGTTTAACCATAATGAGTGATTGACGAGCAGGTCACTATGGGGCTCAGTACCCATATGCATGTGACGAAGCAGTCACCTGGGCTTTCTGGCAATGGCTCTAATCAGATGAGTAACTGATGAACAAGTCATTACGGGGCTCGGCACCCACAGTCATGTGACGAAATAGTCACCTGGGCTCAACACCCATAGCCATGTGACTAAACAGTCACTTGGACCTTCTGGCCCTGGCTCCAATCAAATGAGTGACTGCTAGGTAAGCCACTCGGGCTCAACACCCATATCCATGTGATTAAACAGTCACTGGGGCTCTCTGGCCCTGGCTCTAAGTGAGTAGCCTTTGGCTAGACAAGCACTTTTAGTTTTCATCGAACTTGAGGTTGGTCCGGCATTAATGCTCATTTGAGTCATTCAATGCAGATGTCAATTAGATCTAATCTTTATCGGTTTGCGTTAAACACGCTAAGACCGTTCTTGACTTATGAGTCAATACCATGTGACCAGTGCTCAGTACCACTGCCGAACTTGACTAATGAGTCACATCTTCACAGTTAATATTGACACCATTGCCAACTATGACTAGTTAGTCAGTGCCACGCACAAGTAAGCAATGCTACCAGGCATATATCATAGGGAATTCAACATGCTTACTTAACAATTGCTAGCATAATTATGATCATGCACAAACATAGAGATTCAAGCTCTGATTAATCTCATATTCAACATTCATGGCATGCCCTAATCACATGTTTCTTGTGCATCACATGCCTCACACACTGGGTGCAATTTTCTTACCTTTGGTCCAAGAACAGGTTACCAATAAATGAGCCACAAGCACGATCCTGATTCCAAGCCTCTAGTGATAACCTAGTAAAAACCATAATATAAAACCTCATCAAAATGAGTAATAAAAGGTTCCCAGACCAAGACCTAGCCTCCAGGATGTCGAATCCCACTAAATCGGGTAGTAGGAGCGATCTCGAGGCCTAAGGTTTGAGTTCCCATAATCAAAACACCATTTTGGCCACAAATGGCCTCAAGCGCCGCGGCCCTACCTCCAAAGCACCGCGGCCCTCAGGCCTTTAGGCAACCTCCACCTTCTTCATCGAGCCTGGGCTGCGGTGCCCAAGAACTGGGCCATGGCCCAACCGCGAACCAGCCATTTTCCTCAATTTTACCATTTTATAACCTTCCAAAAACCTACCCAAACATCCCCCAATCCAAAAATCAAAGTTCCTAAACATCCCCATAATCCAAAACCAACAAAACCCAAGCTTCAATTCAATCAAAAACTCATCAAAACACAAAGTCCAATTCAAGCTTAAAAACTTTAAAAACTTAGAACTTAAAACTTGAATTACCTCCAATTGAGTTGTTCCCAAATAAATCCTCCAGCTAATAAGCTTCTAATCTTACCTAGGATCACTATGCCTCGATCCTCGCTTGAATCCGAGTCCTAGAACTCAAGTTTCCTTAAAAAATGCGACCGGGAGACGAAAATGGAACTTTGAGGGAGAGAGAACCTACTGAACATTCTTTTTATTTCTGAACAAGTTACTTCAAGCTTAAGTAGCCTCAAACAAATCCTAATGCTCGGGATCCCGAAAACGTCCCCGGGGGCAAAATAGCCAAAATTTCCAGAGTTTCCCTCTGATCTTATTAACTCCTAATTTATCATCTAATATTTATTCCCATTACCCAATAACCCGGTAATGTGCTAAATACCCCTTGACTCACTCCGAGTCAAGAATAAATCCCGTTGTGACTTTTCCACTAGCTTACCTCCTAGGATCGTCTCGTGCTGAGTAGCCCTAGCATAACCAAATAATAAAGAAGCACCACACATATACCACATATATGCCAAATATGCCAGAAATGACCAAAATATGAAAATCACCCAATTAATCAGAAATGGGTTCACATGCATATTTAATACACCTAAACATGCATATAATCATTTAATAACATAATAAATAAATTATGGCCCTCCCGGCCTCCTAATCAAGGTCCTAAACCTTATTAGGAATTTTGGGGGCATTACAATTTCGTAGGCCGTTTCGACATTCTCCATCTTTGTCTTGAGAGTGTCGACCATACTAGTCAACATGTAGTACCGCGCCTTGTTGTTAGCAGCCTGCCAACAATTATACTTATCCTTCATAGACTTGGTAGCTCCTTCAATTGGAACATCTGGGGATTCCTCAGTCATGACGAACTTGGAGTTGTCACCAATCAACACAATGTTGATGTTCTGCTTCCATTTAAGGAAGTTTTCTCCAGTGAGTTTCTTCATCGAAAGTTGAGAAAGGATTGGAGTAGACACAACCATACTTATAACTACAAATTATCCATAAAATAGAAATTAATCACATTTGCTCAATAAACTCCTATTCACACAAAATTATAGAAATAACACAACATATATAAAAAATATGTAAGATATGAGAAAAAAAATACCAAAAACAATCATATCTCTATTTCTTTAGGTTTTTAACTAATCTATGATATCCTTGTCCCGGTTGGCAAGAGTAAAAAATACCACTAGTTAAATAAAGTTGTAAACTTATTCAATAATGGATACCATTATTAGCAACATACTATTCGATCAAAATAAGAAAACAAAATCTCTTATTTTATGATCTAGACCCACAGTTTCGATAATCAATGGATTTAGTCCTAGTAGTCACCGTAGGGGTGAGTCTAGTAGAATTTGACCTATAATTATCTATCTTTCGAAATCTAATCTTGTCAAAATAACTAATGAACACCTTCCGAAGGGGGACGAATAAAAGCGTCTCGAGGCCCCATTAAGCTATTGACTTTGTTATACCAATGGTGGAGATCGAATATAATTCTTACAATAAGCTGATTATAAATTTAAAAATAGTATTTTTATTATTTATTTTTAGAAAATTAATGACTATGGTTCTCCAAAAAATTGAAAAGATTAATTTTTTTTTAAAACCAAAGCCCTATAATTTCCTATTAACTCTAAAGTGTCACATTAAAACAAATTAAATTAATTTAGAATTAATTTGTTGCTAATCAATATTTAGGTTTTACTAATATAATGAACCTATACAATTAAGTCCAACTCAGGTAAATGAGCCATTACAATTGGGCATGTATGGAGGAGGGCTGGGTCCAGTATGTCGTTCCCACTATAAAGGCCCCCATACTTCCATACAAGGTCCAAAAGATAGGAATTTAATCCTTCGTTTTATTAATTGATTATGCCCACTATAGTCATGCAAAGGAAATGGGCCTTCACAAGTGGAATCACCCACAAGAGAAGAATTTAAACATTACACTTTCTAATGGGCCCAAATAAAACCTATCATTTTATGAATATTTTATTTGGAAAAATCCATATATCTAACAAACATATGAGCCACTATATGCATCTAAGCCCAATTGCAAAAATACCACATATAGTGCAAACAAACATGTTATAATTGGATGAGCCTAATCATGTTACTATATAAGCAAGTCTATGAATTTATGAAAAATATACCACAATTTATTTCATTTGAAAAAAATACCACTATTAATTTTCTAGAATTTATCAAAAAATTTGAATTAATTAAATTTTTACAAAAAATAAGTCAATTTAAATGAAATTTATCAACAATTAACAATAGTTAATTTAAATTTCATTTATCAACAATCAACTTGGTTTAGGTTAATTTGAAAAAAAAAAATTAATTTAATTTAAATAGGATTTATCAACAATTAGCCAAAGTTAATTTAAATCCCATTTATTAAAAAATATTTTATTAATTGGTTGAAAAAAAATAAATGATATTTTTCAAACTTTAACCAAATTTAAATTTTAAGATCAATATCTTAATTGTTTTTAAAAAATATCTGGTGTTGTTACAACTATAAGCTAATATTTTGACCATTAAAAAAAATAAAATATTTATTGTTGACACCGTTTTAAGTTAAAGAAGAAGAGCAATGTAAACAAAAATATATCAAAGGAAACATAAAGTATAGACAGGATCTTTTACGTGGTTCAACAATTAAAATCTGCCTAGTCCACGAGTCTGTATTATTAACTTCTTGGGATTCTCTGATAGCTTTCTGGAAGCAATTGTATAGAGTTTGTTCCAATATCAATGTTTCGATCCCTACAAATGAATTATTCCACTCTATTTATAGATGGGTTTTCTTAATCTCTTCCCACATATTTCGGGAAGTTATTTTACAAATCAAATAAAATAATACCAGTAAATGCATACAATTATCACATAGGGGTTTTATAACAATAAATACGTTCACACACAGTTGACGAGCTTGGATACTTAATTCACGTGCCTTCAAGACCGTTTGCCTATTGCGAGCTCGTCTTCCTAGTTTGCCTATGCTCCCAACAAGTAATTATTGATGAAACCATCCTCTTTGAGCTTACACCTCTCGAGCTCGAACCGTCTTGTCTGAGGGCAGGAAATGAATCAAGAAGTTTATACAAGAGTTGAACCTAATTTCTAAGCCTAACTTATAATCTTGGGGCACCTCGGAGACTACGTAATTTCTGAGCTCACCAATCCGAGGTTGCCACTTGCTGCCTTAGCGAGACTGTCCCTGACTTGCAATTCGCATGACAACTGTGCTAATTTCAAGCATACGCCTTATGAGCCTGAGTTTCGAGATAAAAAATTCCCATTCTCGAAATCTGGGTGTAATATTTTGCCCCCTCAAAAGTATCAGTTCGAATCCTATGAGAAGGAAACTTTTGAACTGCCTTTATCGAAAACTGAGCCACTTAATATACTCGAGTGTGGAAATGCATCAACCATGGGTTGCTCAATCAGAGTATTCAAGTACCTTTTCACCATACCCACGTCTATTCGCCTGCCATATTTTGTCGCCATTGCCACTTTTGCACCCGACCGTTTGATCAGATACCGAATCTGGCCAATGGTCCAGATCAATTCGACCTTTTACATTCCCTGGGGCTTATAAATACGCCCACATCGTCTTCTTCATTCTACTTTCGCATCTTGAGTTTTCAGAGAGAAAGAAAGAAAAAGCAAAACTTAAAATGTCTGTTCCATCTTTGCATGTTTTACAGACAAAAGAGGCAAAATATCCCTGACATTACTCTGTGAGAGCTTCCTTGACACCACTTCTTCAATCGTCGATCTTACTGTACTCGCAAGCTGCTTCTGTGTGTAAGTTCCCTTTCTTGATTTCTCACTCTTTATTTTTTCATGCATTTTTACGTACTTCCTTTCCTTATGAATGTATTTACTAGTTTGTACCCTTAGCAATATAGTTTAGCTGATACTACATAAACTTTGGATTCAAAAAGATTTGGAATCATGGGTTTCAATCCCATATTTTATCGCAAAAAAATGCATATGTACGTTTTTTACCTTTTGGACTACGGGTAATGTATCGTGTAGACCAAGAAATGGGGTATTGAATTAGGGTTTTAAATTGCACAAATCCCAAAATTATCACCTTTTTGAGTAACCATCAACTTTTCCCCTGAAACTCCGGGATTCTTAAAATGACCCCACACTTCCCATTCTCGCGTCAGATACACGCTCGAAGGCTGTACTTTATAATAGTTCGGGGTTCTTCCTTAAACTCGTCCTGTCCTTTTGAGACCTTGGTCTCGATCGAGCCTACTCCTGATTTCAAGCCTTCGAGCTTGAATCACCTAAAATCACTCTGATTTCTTGTATGCCTGGCCCTCACCTTTTTCTTTCTTGCTAGATGTCGTAGAATTATGAGAATTGGTCGGGGTCGATGCTTGCAATCCCTTACTCTGCAACATCTTCAAGTCCAGAATCTCCCTTCACTCGAAACCAACGACTGATTCGCGAGCACAAAGTCAGGTGTGAGCAAGAAGATATTTGAGCCCATTTCTGACGTCAGATTGATGAGGTCAAAGAAAGGAAAAGGATGAAACTTCAGGTCACAATTTACCCGGATCTAGACTCCGAGCTCAGACCTATCCCCCTCGATCCCAAGCTCAAAGTCACCGTTGCATTCGAGCTTGGTGTACTTTCCTTTTCTTTGATGGAGGACCCCTCAAACCGTCCATCTACCTCACAAGCTACAATTCCTACCTCCAGGGAGGAATTTTTCGAAGCCGAGCCTTATTGGAGTTCAGTGACTTCGACAGGACAGATTTCAGACATCCTCGCTCGCCACGGCTTGAGACTATCTGGCTTGTTGATGTGTTGAGCTGCTACTCTAAATGAGCGGAGCTGCTACGCCTCGGGTGATGGTCGACCCAATAATAAGATTAAGCTCACGACTTGGAGTCGCGAGCATATGAAGTCAGGGGCTCTACTGCCCCTGAAATCCTTTTTTAAGGATTTTCTGGATTTTTTCGGGCTCGCGCCCTTCCAACTTCAGTCCAATTCATACAGGGTCTTGTCTACCTTGAGGTCGTTATACCACGAGTTAAAGTGGGAAGGACCTTCACCAAAAGAGCTCCTCTATCTCTTTTGTCTAAGAAGCAATCCCTCTCGAGCTCGGGGAGGAGACAATTTCTACTATCTGTCGAGCTACCCAAAGGAGAAAAAGATCTTTGAGGACATGCAAAAACACCAAACTTCAAGCTATCATTCTTCTGGACGGACGACCTTGCTCCCTCTAAATTTATTCATTCCAACTAATTCGTAAGTTCACATACTTATTATTTTTCTCATTTCGATTAGTGATTAGGCTCGAACTAATGACCCGTATCCATTTCTTCAGCCAATTATCACTGTCCCACACCTTTGGAGTCGATGGTGGAGCACAAGAAGGCTCTACTCTAGCTGCCCTACGGTAGACGCTCTTTGTCTTATCTTCTTCATGAAGATAAACTTCGAGCCTGCGACTTCCTAGAGCCGGACCAGTCGACAGACGACATCACTCACCATAATTATGTTGAATGGGAGCACGTACCCCTACCCACTGAAAAGCTTCCTCCAAGACAAAGGTCAATGAGCTCAAGGGCCCGCTCCCCAGTGGCTCTTCGTCACGAACGCCCTTGCTCGGGAAATGAAGCAAACGACGAGGCTTCAAGCTCGAGTGGTGGAGGTAAAGTCATTCTCAGCTCAGCTATATGGTCCCCCTCCCTGCTAAAGCATAAAGCCAATACCCTGATCCTATTCGCGGATTCCAGGGATAATTTCCATGTATGGTCTTGGGTAGATGAGAGGGTTCATAGGTTTGATAGTTAGTTAGGAAAATTCCAGACTATGTATAGTTTAAATGAAGTCTGGGATGGGGTCGCCCTTCAGTACGGTACCAATGAGTATAGGGACCTTCCGAGGCTGTCACCCTCGTATAGGGAAGGGACTCCTCAGCCTCCTTTGAAGATAGTGGGATTACATGGTTGCCGAGCACAAGCTCGAGGGAGAGTTCTAGTTAGTTTTCTTTTTACTTGAACCATCATTTATTTTTTTAGTTTAAGCCCATTAACTAATGCACGACTTATGTATGCAGGCGATATGGAGTCTGATCTCGACAATGTACTCAATTGCCGCTCGGGAGCAAAACAAAGCAAACGCCCGAGGGCGTCATAGAGAGCGGGACGACCTTCTAAGGTCCTGAAAAGTACCGAGGTGACTCCTCTACCTCCAGACTCCCAGGGCCCAAGCCAAGCTGCTGCTACAGATCCCGAGGTCAGGGGATCTACCGAAGTCACATTCCCCCTACCTTCTGCCATCCAAACTTCTCACAATACTGCCCCTGCCCCAAATAAGCTGGTTCCTACTCGGGAACGCCTGTTGTCGATTTTGACTCATTCAAGTGAGTATGTGGTCGACAATGCCGCAGAGAAACACATAGCCATCCTTGGCTCGGACGTTCTGTCTCGAGTTGGCCAGAGCTTCAGCAAGCTCAGCGCCCCTTCAATGATAGTTCCTAACTATCTACAGAGACACCAACACCTTTTACGACAAGGGTAGCGAGCTCATATCCTCGGTAATTCTCTCTTTTTACTGTCATGTTGTCTGTTCAAGTTCATTCTCTAACTTAATTTATTTGTGTACAGGGCCTTGCTGCATTTTCTCAGCTTAATTACAAGCTGAACAATGAAGTCCACTCGAGCATGGCCTATGCTTAGGAGTCAAAGAATCTCTAGATCAAGCTTACAGATGAGCTTAAGGCCACAAAGTCAAAGCTGGAGGCCAAAGATGCTGAGATTAGGAGAGGGACTCAAGGATCAAGGAGCTCAAAGAACTGAACGTCAAGCTTGAGGAGGAGAAGAAGGCAACCTTTGAGGTAATCGAGGGTGAGAAGGCTCGACTCCTCGAGGAATTCAAGCGAAAGAAAGATCATGTAGTTGATATGGCCATGTACCGAATCTGGGACAATAATGCTGATCTCGATACGAGCTTTCTCGATACTCTTGAAGAGGAGTTCTTGGCAAGGTGGCAAGCTTGACTTGATAAGGAGGAAGCCAAAAAGGAGGCTAAAAGGGCAATGAAGAAGCCAGATACTGCTGGGGGGGATGTACCTGCTTCATAGAAGCGAGGCCATGGGCTGCGTCCTATTAATATTTTTGTAATACTTTTTTATTTATCCACTTGGGGCAAAAACAATCTACAGCTCGTTAAAGGGCTATTTTATATTTATTCAGTGTCATTTATGTATATGATTTTCTTTGCTCGAATACCTTTATTAAGCTTTTACTTCAACATTTTTGCTTTACATTTTTGGCTCGAAATATTTTAAGCATTTCATATTAAAGGTTCACTTCTATGCTTGTTTATTTGTACAAACACATCTGTTGGATTTAAACTTGAATTTCAATGCGTTCATGCACAGTTACTCGATATATCCATGTCCGATCTTGTTATTTATCAAGGTCAGACCTTACTTTTACCATGCACTCAAAAGTACTTATATGGCGTGTAAGATAGGTAGTTTAGTTATATCCTGCTTTTCTAGTCACTTTTCCTCTTCCTCGAGTGGCTCCCCAAGGTTGTGAGGTCGAAACTATTTTTTTTTGCAAAATATTCTAGCCTCGATCTCTACGTAGCTCGAAGTAGGTTTATTTATATTTCGACTTTATGTCTGGTTTGATCCACACACTTGTAATTTTGATGATCTAGTTATGTCTAGATCATTTTAGCTCGCGCATCTGGTTATATCCAGACACTTTACATTTTTGTATACACTTACAAATTCTATGTCGGGTTAAAGATCCTGACATTTTTTTATTAGTTTACGTGTATACAATCATTCTTATGTCGGGCTAACGATCCAGACATTTTTATTCTGTGTTATTTATTTTTTCAAACTTATGGTATCACTTGATGCCCCCTTAATATCCTATGAGTGTGACCATAGGTTATTGAATTAAGAGAGTTTGCAAAAAATACAATATTTAGTAAAGAAGGCAAAGTTGAACACTTTATTAACAAAAAGTCTAAAAAACATACAAGCTTGGTTACAACAAAGGCGTCTTTCCTACACTACTGATAGTAAGGTCGTAGGTGTTCGCCATTCCAAGCTCGCGGTACTAATTCTCCGTTTAATCTGGCCAATTTATATACTCCAGGTCGAATAATAGACTCCATCTGGTAATGTACTTCCCAGTTAGGTCCGAGTACTCTAGCGGATGGGTCCCTTGTAGCTAGGAATACACGGCTTAATACCAAGTCACCCAATCTAAATTTTCTATCTCGAACCTTTTTATTGAAGTATTGGGTAGCTTGTTGTTGATATGCGACATTTTTCAGTTGAGCTTCATCTCTTCTTTCTTCAATAAGGTCTAAAATTTCTTCAAGCTGGGATTGGTTCGAGACTTGATCGTAGGCATGGCTCTGAATTGTAGGCATTTTGACTTAAATTGGCAACATGGCCTCGCATCCATATGTTAGGGAGAAAGGAGTATGTCCTGTTGAAGTTCGAGCTGTGGTTCGATAAGCCCACAACACTTGGGGTAACTCCTCGGGCCACCTTCCTTTAGCCTCCTCCAACCTATTCTTCATGGATCTTTTAAGGGTTTTGTTGACCGCTTTGACCTGGCCATTTGATTGGGGATGGGTGACGGAGGAGAAGCTTTTTATTATCCCATTTTTTTTGCAGAAATGGGTGAACAAGTCACTGTCGAACTGGGTACCATTGTCCGACACTATCTTTTTGGGCATTCTGTATCGGTAGATGATGTTTTTTACCATAACGTATAAAACTTTTTTCGAGGTAATTGTTGCCAGGGGTTCGTCCTCAATCCATTTTGTGAAATAATCGACCGCGACCACAGCATACTTCACTCCATCTTTACATGTTGCTAGTGAACCTATAAGATTGATTCCCCACACCGTAAATGGCCATGGGGAGGTCAGCATGGTTAGCTCGGTAGGTGGGGCTTGTGGAATCGAAGCAAAATGCTGGCACTTATCACACCTCTTGACATACTCGAAAGCGTCTGCCTTGACAGTGGGCCAGAAATATCCTTGTCTTATCAATTTTTTGGATATGCTATCCCCCTTGTGTGATCTCCACAAAATCCTTCGTGAATTTCCTCCATAATTTTCTTTGTCTCGGGTGGAGTTACACATCGGAGTAGTGGCATAGAATATCCTCTTCGGTACAACCTTCCTTCCACAATAGTGTATCTCGGGATCTGATACATCAATTTTTGAGCCTTGTTGCATTCTGCTGGGAGAATGCCGATTTCGAGGTAATCGACTATTGGGGTCATTCAGGTCGGTTGGGAGTCAATCATGCACACATCTTCCTCGTCATGCTTGCTGATACTCGGGGTCGATAGAAATTCTATTGGGAGCACGTTCAGTGTGTCGGCCTTGGTGGTCGTAGCGAGCCTAGCCAAGGCATCTGCATTTGAATTTTTCTCTCAGGGAACTTGCTCTATGGCATAAAACTTGAACTATCCAAGCGCATCCTTAACTTTCTCTAAATACGCAGCCATCTTTATGCCACGAGCTTGATATTCCCCTAAAATTTGGTTGACCCTAAAATTTGGCTATTTGAAGTCCTGCCAATAATGCTTCGTATTTAGCTTCATTATTTGATGCTTTGAAGTTGAACCTTAATGCAGAATGAAATCGACTTCCCGCTGGAGTGATCAATATGATACTTGCCCTTGATCCATTTTCGTTGGAGGATCCGTCGACATGGAGTTTCCACAGCTCGCGGGCTAGGGTTATAACTTCATCGTTAGATACTCCCGTACATTCTACGATGAAATCCACTAGAGCTTTTCCCTTTATGGTCGTTCTCGGGTAATACGTGATCTCGAACCGTCCGAATTCAACCACCCACTTTAACAATCTTCCAGGGGCTTCTGGTTTAGATAAAACTTGTCGCAGTGGTTGATCAGTTAACACATGAATAGGACGTGCTAGGAAATAAGGTTGGAGCTTTCCAGATGAGTGGATCAGGACGAGAGCTAGTTTTTCCATTAAAGGATATCTCGATTTTGTCCCCAGTAACCTTTTGCTGAAATAGAACATTGGTTTTTGCACCTTCTTGTCTTCTTGGACGAGCACGACACTAATGGCATGCTCGGTGGTAGCAAGATACAAGTATAAGACCTCTCCTGTGATAGGCTTCGAGAAGATCGGAGGTTCGACAAGATGTTTCTTTAAATCCTGGAATGCAAGCTCGCATTCCTCTGACCACTCAAACTTTTTACCCCCTCTCAAAAGGTTGAAGAAGGGAAGAAAATGGTCTGTAGATTTTGAAAAAAACCTACTTAGTGCTGCCATTCGTCCAGTTAAACTTTGGACATCCTTATGCTTTCAAGGTTAGGGAATATCAATCAATGCCTTGATCTTGTCAGAATTAACCTGTATCCCTCGCGCGTTCACTATGAAATCTAGAAACTTTCTTGAAGATACTCTGAAAGAACATTTTTATGGGTAGAGTTTCATGTTATATTTCCGCAATGTGGTGAAGCATTTTGCGAGATCATCCACATGGTTATCATTATGTTTAGACTTGACTAGCATGTCGTCAACATATACTTCCATGTTATTACCTATCTGCTAGGTGAACATACTGTTCACAAGTCTTTGGTACGTCGATCCAGCGTTTTTGAGTCCGAAAGGCATGGCATTGTAGTAGTATAGTCCTTTATCGGTTACGAAGTTTGTATGCTCTTGGTCCGGTGCGTGCATGGTGATCTAGTTATATCCAGAATAAGCATCCATGAATGACATGAGGCTGTGAACTGCTGTGGCATCTACGAGCTGATCAATCCGAGGTAAGGGGAAACAATCTTTGTGGCATGCCTTGTTAAGGTCGGAATAGGTGACACAAGTTTTCCACGTTCCATTGGGTTTCAAAAACAACACTGGATTGGCAATCCAATCAGGATAGAAGTCATCTTGTATGAACCGATTTTCCTTTAACCCATCGAATTCTTCCTTGAGGGCCTTCTTCCTATTGTCGTCCAGGAGTCTCCGGTTTTGCTGCTTTGGGGGGAAGCTTTTTTTGATGTTAAGTGCATGACTCATGACATTTGGAATGATTCCCACCATGTCCGAATGCGACCATGCGAATACATCCTGGTTTTCTTTTAAGAAGCGAATTAATTGCTATTTCGCTCTTTCAGAAAGATTCTTACCCACCTTTATCATCTTTGTGGGGTCTTCGAGCTTGACCTCCTCGAGCTCTTCTAGAGGTTCGAGGTCAGCCCTTTCTTCTATTATGGGGTCAATCTCTTCATCTATCTCAAAGTTCGTCCCATCCTTGTTTTGTATTATTACAAGTGCCTGTGTACTTGTTTGTTTCTTTCTCTAATAGAGAAGTTATAGCATTCCCTCCCTGCAAGCTGGTCCCCTTTCAGCGTCCTGACGCCACTAGAAGTCGAGAACTTGATGGCCAGGTGCCTAACAGATGACACTGCCCCCAGCCCAACTAGGGCGGGTCTCCCGAGTAGTACATTGTAGACTGATGGGAGATCCACCACGACAAACTCCATCATCTTGGTTACAGAGACTGGATAGTCTCCCAAGGCCACAGGGAGTTCAATAGGCCCCATACAGGCAATCCCTTCTCCTGAGCTGGAGGGTTTTGACCAGGGGGTCATTATGGGGGAACTGGACATGTGATGCGTCCTCTTCAGTAAAGGTTATGGGTTGAGTTTCAACTCTTTGTTGTTTTAGAGATCGTGGTTCAGGTTCGTAGGGAGAGCCGTCACCTGTCTTGAGCTCGTTTACATATCTTTTTTGGGCATTCTAGCCCAATCCTGCGATATGGGGCCCCCCTGAGATGGTTATTACATCTTCTCCATCAATCGAAGGGGGTCCCTCATCCTCCTGAGCTCGGGAGTTACTATTTTGGGTGGGTACTGCAGCCGCTGCCCTTTGGTTGGTGGAAGCCTGATTGGGGTTTCAGTTTCTGATGTATTGTCTGAAATAACCCCTCGAGATCAAACCTTCAATCTCATCTTTTAACTGTCGACATTCATCGGTTGTATGTCCGATATCTCGGTGAAATCTACAGTATTTATTAGAATCTCTCTTTGCTTTTTTGTTCCTCATGAGGTCAGGCCATCTAAATGGAACCTGGTTTTCACTAGCCAGGTAGATATTCTCCAGAGACTCGTTGAGCTCGGTATACACTTTGTATATGGAGAAGTATCTTTCCCCTTTTTTCTTCTTTCCTCCATCTGCCTCAGAGTTATTCCCTTCATTTTTCTTCCTTTTAGAAGGGTTATCCTCAGAGGGTTTCAAAGTTGAGGGTTCTACCAAGATCGAAGCAGAGTTAGCGTTTGTCATTGTAGTTACGGGCTGAGAGGTCATGTTCAGTGCTGACCTCACATCTTCTACATTGAAAAACCTTTGGGCCCTTCGATTGAATTCGGTTAAAGGCCTGACAGGTTTCCTTTGCAAGTCTTCCCAGAGGGGACTTCCTGGCATTACGCCAGCTCTAACCACCACTATCATCGACATCTCGAGCTCGGGCTACTTCTAAGTTAAACCTCGTGAGGTAACTTTTTAGTGACTCGTTTTGTTGTTGTCGGACATTGGTTAAGGCTGAGGCCTCGAGCCTAACGCCAAACATAGCCTTAAATTGTTTTTTAAAGTCCCAAGACAACTGATCCCAAGACGCGATCGAATGCTTTTTGAACTTCTCAAACCAGTTTTTTGCTGGTCTTGTAAGTGTGGCTGGGAACAACATACACCTGAGCTCATAACAAACATTGCTGGCTCGCATGATGGTGTTGAACGTGCTTAGATGGCTGTAAGGATCTGAGTTTCCATCAAATGGTGGAACATGAGGAATTCTAAATCCTTGAGGAAATGGGGTTTTGGAGATATGCAGGGCAAATGGTTCGAGCTCCTCATCAAAATCTTCATCCTTCTCCCGGATACGCTCGTTCTGTAACAGCCTGAATGCCCTCTCCAATTGTTCAATCCTTTCTTGGACTAAATCTACGGGAGGCCTAGCCTGGACCTGAGGAGGTTGGTTATCGTTGATAACAAATCCAGTTCCCTATCTCAGCGCAGGATTGTAAACCGGATGTTTCAGCCATTTAGATGGTCTCGTAGATCTGGGTTCGGGGGATTGTAACTTTCTCGATTGTAGTTTAAGTGTTCCTATAGATCAGGGTGGTCTCCTCGGTTCCCGACATTTCTTGGTTCCATGTTGTAAATGCTCACATACATAGTGTAATTTGAGCTTTCACTTACATAGCTCGCTGCTCGGTTATTACGAGATGGGTCCTTTGCTGGCCTCCTTGCAGTTTGTGATCGTGACATTTGGCTTCTCGTAGGCTGAGGAGCCCTGTGATCTCAGGTAGCTTCTCCTTCATTTCCAAATCAATGGACCACGTTCTGTATTGAGAGTTTAGGGGGCCATAGTAGTGGGAACGATTTTACTGACCCCAACCCTCCCTCAATATGGTTAACTTTGGAACAACGACGAGTTTCGATCTTGATAATTAAGTCATATAGGATGGTTAGAAACAGACTTAGCAAATAATAAAGATGGCTTATTTTTCTAAGTATAGAAACACACCCTAATTATAAAGATGGCTTATATAATTTTTTTTTTCATAAGAAATCATAACTGATAGGTCAGAGTTATGCTTGCTTAGACTAAGTATTGCCTTAGAACCTATTAGGATAGGTTTTAACATGATTTTCTCAACTATTAGAACCTTGCTAAAGATGTCGCTCAGAAAGTTTGCACGCACAGCCAACAATGCTTCCAGCGCCGCCAATGAGACTAACGAAGCCCCTCCAGTGCGAAGAAGGGAAACGCGTGCTACCAATGCTGCTGCAAACAGAAATGCACCGCCTCCAGTTGAAAACACCACTGAGATTGTCAGGCTACATCAATAATTGGAAGAATTGCTGCTGCAACAATGACAACAGACTTAGCCGCAACCTCAAACTCAGCCCCAGCCTCAGCTGCAACCGCAGCCTCAGCCAGCGGTTCAAGCGCCCCAGCAAGTAGGTCCATATGGGGGATGGCCGATGGTGAACTATGCGCCTTATCCTGCTCAGTACATAGAACAAATCTATGAGTGTTTCCATAAGCAGCACACTCCAAACTTTGAAGGGACAACTGACCCCTTTGAGGCAGAAGAATGGCTCAGGAATGTAGAGCCAATACTTGCAGACATGAACCTCGGCAACGCGGATTGTATATCCTGCGTTTCGTCTCTTCTTAAGAAAGATGCCATAATCTGTTGGGATTTATTACAACAAACTCACGATGTCGCCACCATGACATGGAATAGATTGTGGAGCTCTTTCGAAAGAAGTACTGCAACTCGGCAGTCATCGCTACGAGGGTAGAAGAGTTCACTAGTCTGAAGCAGGGCAACTTAATGGTAGTCGAGTACGCTTGACAGTTGGATTAACTAGCCTATACTAGCAAATATGAACCTCGACAATGCAGATCTCATATCCTGGGTTTTGTCACTTCTGAAGAAGGATGCTAATATCTAGTCAGATTAGTATAGCAAGCTCATGATGCTGCAACCATGACTTGGACTAGATTTGTGGAGTTATTTCACAAAAAGTACTAGAACTCGGCTGTCATTGCTACGAGGGTGGAAGAATTTGTCAGTCTAAAGAAGGGTAATTTAACGGTGGTGGAGTACACTCGACAATTTGATCGTCTAGCCAAGTTTGCACCAGAGTTGGTCCCAATTGATTTCTTGAGGGTCACCAAGTTCACTAGGGGACTCAGACCAAAGATTGAGCTAGGAGTCAAGCTAGCAAATCTTGGGAGCACTTCTTATGCCGATGCTTTAGAAACAACTATAGAAGTGGAAAGGCTTCAGGCAAATGTTAGTAAGGAGGAGGCCAGCAAGTCTGAATCTAAGCAGCAGAATCAGATGCAGAATGGTCGAAACAACAACAACAACCACCAACACAACAATAATAGCCAGAAGAGTAAGCATCCTGATAGTAAGCAGGCCGATAGTGACAAGAAAGCATGGAATAACAATGGAAATTATAGGTCGGGTTATGTAGAATACCAGCAATGCTCCAAATGCTAGAAAAGACATTCTTGGGAGTGTCGTGCGAACACCAAAGGTTGTTACACTTGTGGCCAGGAAGGTCATCGGAGGAGGGAATGTCCACAGCTCAAACAAGAAGAAAATAGGGACAACAAGATGGTTCCAGCCAGAGTCTTTGCCTTGACCCAGGGAGAAGCCGAAGCTAGTAACAAAGTGGTCACAGGTCAGATTCCTATCCTCGATAATATATGTTTAGTATTATTTTTTTTGGGAGCAACACACTCGTATATCTCGTTAGGATTGATAGAGAAATTAGAAAAACCTTGTGAAAGATTTAGAACTTGGTTTGTGACAGAATTGCCTTCGGGCGAAGTAGTCCTATCATCACGAATAGTATGAGATGTAGCGATCAAAATCGAGGGCACATAACTAGAAGGAGACATGATAGAGCTAGAAATAAAAGACTTCAACGTAATAATGGGTAGCAAGGCATGGCGCAACCATCGACTGTAGACGTAAACAAGTGACGTTCGAAACTCCTGACGGTTAGAAGCTATGTTTTATGGGAAAGGTTTTAGGACTACAGACACCACTTATCTCATCTCTCAAAGCTCAGAAGATGATAGAGAAAGGATGTAACACATTCTTCTCAAGCGTCACAGATGTGGCAAAGGAAACACCACTAAAGGTTGGTGATGTCCAGATTATAAAGGAATTTCCAGAAATATTTCCTGACGACTTACCAGGGTTGCCACCGACTTGAGAAATTGACTTCACAATCAAACTAGTATTGGGAACTAAGCATATTTCAAAGGCACCAACTGAACTCAAGAAGTTAAAGACGCAGTTGCGAGAAATCTTATACTTGGGTTTCATCAGTCCAAGCCATTCGCCATGGGGAGCACCAGTTCTATTTGTGAAGAAGAAGGATGGAAGCATGCAGATGTGTATAGATTACCGTGAGCTGAACAAGGTGATGATTAAGAACAAGTACCCGTTACCCCGAATCGACGACATATTTGATCAACTTTGAGGAGCGACTGTGTTTTCTAAGATTGATCTACGATATGGTTATCACCAACTTAATGTACGGGAAGAGGATATACCAAAGATAGCTTTTAGAATTCGATATGGACATTATGAGTTTCTAGTTATGTCTTTTGGTCTTACCAATGCTCCAGCCGCATTTATGGACTTAATGAATTGGGTCTTCAAGGACTACTTGGACAAATTCGTAGTAGTATTCATTGACGATATTTTGGTGTACTCCAAGGACGAAGTCGAGGACGAGGAACATTTAAGATTGACAATGTTGCAACTGAAGGAGCATCAACTTTACGCCAAGTTCAAGAAGTGTAAATTTTAGCTTTTGCAAGTAGCATTCCTCAGCCATATAGTATCCAATGATGGAGTTGCTGTAGATCCAGCTAAGGTAGAAGCTGTGAAGGATTGGCCAAGACCTAAGAATGCGTCAGAACTTATAAGTTTTCTCAGGCTAGCAGGCTATTATCAGAGATTTGTAGCAGGCTTTTCTAATATAGCCACTTCGCTTACCAACCTGACCCGAAAACAACAAAAGTTCAACTGGATGGATAGATACGAAGAGAGCTTCTAGTTGCTCAAGGATAAGCTATGCTCAACACTAGTACTTTGTGTACCGACCCTCAACGACAAGTTTGTAGTATACTGTGATGCGTCGAAGCAAGGTTTGGGTTGTGTGCTAATGCAAAATGACAAAGTGATAGCCTACGCCTCAAGGTAGCTGAAGGAATACAAGCAACGCTATCCAACACACGATATGGAGTTGGCAGTGGTGGTCTTCGCATTGAAAATCTGGCACCACTATCTTTATGGAGAACGGTGTGAGATTTATACAGACCACAAGAGCTTAAAGTATTTCTTCACACAGAAGGAGCTCAGCATGAGGCAGCGCAGGTGGTTAGAACTAGTACAGGATTATGACTGCGAAATCCTATACCACCCAGGAAAGGCGAACGTAGTTGCAGATGCGCTAAGTAGGAAGAGTTACGGAAATCAGGCAGCATTATCTGGAATAGAAAAGTCACTACAGCAAGAGCTGATCAATGCCAGAATAGAATTAGTCATTGGTCAACTGGCTAACTTGTCCATCTAGTCAAATCTATTAGAAGATACATGATGACACATTAGTAACACATATGGCTGCAGTCAAAGAAGGCAAGGCCGCATATTTCTCTATATCAGAACAAGGATTCTTGAGATATAAGGGTCGGGTATGCGTGCCGAATGACCATGGAATTAAGATGAAGATTTTAGAAGAGGCACACACTACCCCAAACTCAGTTCACCTGGGGTCGACCAAGATGATTCACGACCTTAAGGGACTATATTGATGGCCAGGAATGAAGAAAGACGTAGAAAAATATGTGTCCAAATGTCTTATATCCCAACAAGTGAAAGAAAAACATCATCGACCTGCAGGCTTACTGCGACCGTTTAGTATTTGTAACGCCCTACTACCTTAGAGTCGTTACTAAGTGAGTTTAAAATGTGCATTTAACTAGCAAACCAAGCATTTAACTAAAAAGTGTAACTAAACTGTAACAAAATCACATAATTTGAAAATGTAAACATTCATTGAAAATTATAAGTGTTTTAACATTAGGGATCCCGAAAATTCCGTTTATAAATATTTACAACTCAAAATATGTTTTAGGTCGACTAAACGAAAAAATTGGGTTCAGTACAAAGCATCTCCCAAAAATACCCCTGGCTGTGGCAGCCAGGCAGACCAGACATGTACGCGTCGCTTCACATTCTCCGTACTCATTGTTGGCCGATATTCCCCTTGCCCTTACCTGCACCACAGAGCACCCGTGAGCTGAAGCCCAGCAAGAAAATTCCACACAAATAGATAACATATGCATGTCAATCATTCAGCATATAACAAATTCGTCAACAGGCTAAACATGTACGGCCGTGCCATCCCAGGCGCTTTACCAGGCCCTGGGTTTGCGGTCTACACCGTAAGGATATCCCAGGTATCCTTTAGGGTCTTACCGTGGCAACTCGCACTCTGCATGCTAAACGCTGCTCAAGCCCCCTTGCCATTCTTGGCCTTCGCCGTTCTCAGCCTTCACCGTTCCCGGCTCTTGTCGATCATTCACATATTTGCATACATAGCATAATTAATCAAACACTTAAACATGTATTAACATAATCAATGGGCTATGACCTGCACATAATCATATAGGGTCGCGCCCTGCAACACAACTATGGGCCTCGCCCTGCTCTATGGGTACAACGATTTTTGTACCTGTGTCCCGAGCTTCTTGAGCACCAAAATCCTGAGCACGGTCCTCTAACCTGAGCCTCGCTGATAACCTAGTCACAACACATACATAACACTCTCATTACTAACCAATTTATAATCATCTCCCGGAACCAATCCTGTGCTCTCGAGACCTCTCTTTTCCCCCCAAAAGATAGCAGAAGCATCCCCCGAGCCCCCTGAGCCAAAACCCTAAAAACACATTTTTCCCTGCCCAGAAATTGGCGTAGCGCCGTGGCACTACCCAATAGGGGCTGCGGCGCCCAGAATGGTGCCCTTCCCCTGATGCATCCTAGCGCCACGACACGGAAGAACAGGGTCCCGACGCCCATACGCGAACCTAGAAAATTGGGTTTTTCCCAACATTTTCCTGAGCCAAAATGCTTACAAATCAATACGAAGACATACCTAAGTCCCAAATTCAATCCAATACCCCAAATATACCATATGGAACCTGAAAAACAACAATAACAAGCCCAAACACACATTCAAACTCTATGATTCACAAATTGGTTTAAAACTTCATACATCTTAAACCAGACCTTACAAAACTTAAACCACACCAGCAATCAACTTCAAAGATGCACGAAATTCTTACCTCAAACTGAAATTTGACTCTGAGCTTCTTTCAGATCCAACTCCAAGCTTAATTCCTTTGATTCTCAAGCTGAATCTCATAATCACTAAGCCAAAACCCAACTTTCAGCATTCAACCTAAACTCTAAAGAAACTTGCAAGGAAACTAAAATTCAGATATGAGGCTTTACCTCTGGATTAATCTTGGCCTAAGCTTGACTTAGTTGCCCCAATCTCAGCCCTGAACTCCTTCCTTGGTCTCAAGAAACTAGCCCTTTTTCCCCTTCCCTTTTTTTTGCTTCTTGGTTCTCTCTATGGCTCCAGCAGAAAATTCCTGAATAGCCTAAGTGTAAGTAACGTGACTAACTCCTCTCAGCCAAGTTAATCCCTTCCTAAGGACAAATTACCACTTTTCCCCTTCCCCTTAATAAAGTTCTTATACTAACCTCAAGGGAAATTTTGTCATTTCACCCAATTCACACAAAGTCTTCAAGTATACCCAACGATCCTCGTTTAATCCAGACACAATTAAACCATTATTGAATTTAATAACCGCTACTCAGTAATTCCCAAACACATTATAATATTCCCAAAATACCCCTAAGCTTCTCCCGAGCCGAGTATTTGACCCCGTTGTGACTTTCAAGCTAAACAGCTCCCTAGGACCGTCTTGAATCGTGCACCGTAATTATATCACCACTCACACGTGGTATCACTCACAATACACATAAATATAATATTTATGCCCCCAACAAGCTAAAATTACAAATATGCCCCTAACAGCCAAATGGGGCCCACATGCATATCTAATCACCTAATCATGCACTCTAATCACATATTCATTAAATTCACATATTAATACAATATAACAATTATTGCCCTCAAGGCACGCTGATCAAGGCCCCAAGCCTTATTAGCGAATTTGGGTCGCTACAACTATCCCCTCCTTATAGAAATTTCATCCTTGAAATTACCTGAACAACTCGGGATACTGCTCCCGCATATCTAATTTAAGTTCCCATGTCGCCTCCTCAACTTTGCTGTTCCTCCATAGCACTTTCACCAAGGCGATGGTCTTGCTCCGCCAAAATTTATCCTTCTGGTCAAGAATCTGAACCGGCTTCTCTTCATATGACAAATCCTGATCTAGCTCCAAGTTCTCATAACTCAACACGTGCGTAGAATCTGATACATACTTCCGGAGCATGGATACATGAAATACATCATGAACCCCTGATAAGGCTGGAGGCATTGCTAATCTGTACGCTACCTCTTCGACCCGCTCTAGGATCTCAAAGGGGCCAACAAACCTAGGGCTTAGCTTGCCCTGAAACCCAAACCGTTTCACTCCTCTCAGAGATGAAACCCCAAGGAACACATGGTCACCGACCTGAAATTCTACTCTCCTGCATTTCAGGTCTGAGTAACTCTTCTGGCAACTCTGGGAGGCGACCATTCGAGCTCTAATCTCTCTATTGCCTCATTGGTCCTCTGAACCATCTCAGGATCCAAATAACTCCTCACACCCATCTCATCCCAATGGATAGGTGATCTGCACTTCCCTCCATAAAGCATCTCATACGGAGCCACTTCCGATAGTCGCCTGATAACTGTTGTTGTATGAAAACTCAATTAAAGGGAGATACTTACTCCAAGATCCCCCAAAATCTAGCCACAGGCCCGTAGCATGTCCTCCAGTATCTAAATCGTCCTCTTAGATTGTCCATCTGTCTGAGGATGATAAGCGGCACTAAACCGTAACTGTGTGCCCATAGCCTTCTCCAGACTCTCCCAAGACTTGGAGGTGAAGGTGGGGTCACTGTCAGATACTATCGACCTCGGAGCCCCATGAAGTCGAATAATTTCCTTCACATATAACTCGGCATACTGCTCCACAGTATAAGACGTTCTCACTGGTAGAAAGTGGCTAGACTTGGTATACCTATCTACAATCACCCACACCGAGTCATGCTGTCCCACGGTTTTTGGCAAGCCAACCACGAAGTCCATGGTAATATCTTCCCACTTCTACTCTGGAATCCCTAGAGGCTGCAGCAACCCTGCTGGCCTCTGATGTTTAGCCTTGACCCGCTGACAAGTTAAGCAATTGGCCACATAATCCACCACATCCCTCTTCATGCCCGACCACCAATACAAAGCTCTCAGATCTTGGTACATCTTCGTTGTACCTGGATGTAAGGAATAAGGAGTGGTATGCGATTCATTTTAGATCTCCCGCTGGATATCAGAATCCATCGGAACACAGATCCGACCCTTGTACTTTAGTAACCTCATCTCCAAGATAGAAAAGTCCTTAGTTGCTTCGTCTAAGACGTTCTCTCTGTGACCTCTCAACTGTGAATCTTTCCCCTGCGCCTCCTTAATCCTCTCAAGGAGCGTAGAATGAAGAGTGATGTTGGCTAAACAGCCAACCACCAACTCTATACTCGCTCTAGTCATCTCCTCAGCTAGCTTATCAGATATCTGTCTCGAACTGAACAACTGTCCTGGGCCTTTCCGACTCAATGCATCAGCCACTACATTTTCCTTCCCATGATGGTATAGGATATCACAATCATAATCCTTAACCAACTCTAGCCACTGTCTCTGGTGCATGTTCAAATCCTTCTGAGTAAAGAAGTACTTCAAACTTTTATGGTCGGTGTATATCTCACACTTCTCACCATATAAATAATGTCTCCAAATCTTTAGTGTGAATGCCACCACTGCCTACTCCAGATCATGTGTGGGATATCTTTGCTCATACTCCTTTAATTGTCTCGATGCATAGGCTATCACCTTACTAGCTTGCATCAGCACACACCCTAAAACCTATCAGGAAATGTCACAATAAACCACAAACTTCTCGTTGTCTGTCGGCAGACTCAACACTGGCGCGGTGACCAGTCGCCGCTTTAATTCTTTAAAACTGTTCTCACATCAGTCTGTCCAAACATACTTTGCCTTCTTCTTTTTCAATTCTGTCCATGATGTAGCTATCCTGAAGAACCCCTAAACAAACCGCTGATAATATCCTGCCAATCCCAAAAAAATTCTAACTTCTGGAACATTGCTTGGTCTAGGCCAATCTGTCACTGCCTCAATCTTACTTGGATAAACTAGAATCCCCTCCTTACTAACAATATGTTCCAGAAACATAACTTGCAGTAACCAGAACTCGCACTTGCTAAACTTAGCATATAGCCTTTGCTCCCTTAACCACTGCAAAACCAGACGTAGATGCAACTCATGCTCTGTCTCTGACTGAGAATACAACAGAATGTCGTCGATGAACACAATCATAAATTTGTCCAAATAGTCCTTGAAAACCCTATTCATCATATCCATAAAAGTTGCTGGGGCATTGGTTAATCCAAATGACATGACCAGGAATTCATAGTGTCCATACCTCGTGCGAAAAGCGGTCTTTGGTATGTCCTCTTCTTTGAACCTTAACTGGTGGTAACCTGACCGGAGATCAATCTTGGAAAACACTGTACTTCCATGTAGCTGGTCAAATAAATCGTCAATCCTAGGTAGTGGATAAGTGTTCTTAATAGTCAACATATTCAGCTCTCTGTAGTCAATACACATCCTACGAGATCCATCCTTCCTCTTGACAAACAACACTGGAGCACCCCATGGAGAGAAACTCGGTCTCATGAACCCCAAATCCAGTAATTTCTGCAACTGAATCTTCAACTCCTACAACTCCGCCAGAGCCATTCTGTAGGGTGTCCTAGATACTGGCTTCGCCCCTGGCGCCAACTCTATAAAAAAATCAATCTCCCGCTGCGGCGGCAACCCTTGCAGATCCACTGGAAATAAATGCAGAAACTCACATACTAACCTGGTCTCACCCGGTCCAACCGGCACAATCCTAGAGGTATCCACAACATTCGCTAGGAATCCTACGCAGCCTTCCTGCATCAGGTCTCTAGCCTTCAGTGCTAAGATCATAGGTACTCGCAGTCCACTGACTGTCCCCACACACACAAAGGGTACCTCCCCTTCTGGTTCAAAAGTCACCATTCTACGCTTGCAGTTAATCATCGCCCCATACATTGATAACCAATCCATCCCTAGGATCATATTGAAGTCATCCATCGCAAGCTCAATCAGATCAACAGACAATTCCCTACCATCTACTTCTACTAGTAAAGCTCTAATCCATCTCCTAGAGACTACCAGTTCCCGAGTTGGCAACAAAGTCTAAAAACCCCTAGCATACAAAGCACTAGGTCTACACAGCTGATCTATCACTCTTGCAGACACAAATGAATGGGTAGCTCTCAAATCAATCAATGCAGTATACAAAGAACCAGCACTAGAAATCTGACCTGTCACAACTGAGGGGCTAGCCTTTGCCTCAGTCTGAGTCAAAGTAAACACTCTAGTAGGAGCGAGACTGTCACCCTGCTTCGACTCCTCCTTCCTGGCTTGTGGGCAGTCCTTCTTCAGATGATTGGCACCCCCACAGACAAAACAGGCCCTAATCTTGCACTCACCCTGGTGTCGTTGTCTTCATCGAGGACACATTGGAAAGCTCCTCCAGTTGTCACCTCCGCCTTGACGGCCACTAAAAGCACCTCGTGCCCTCCTATCCGAACTGGGAGGAACAAAGGAATCTGGGGCTTTCCTCTTCTGCTCACTGGAGCAACTACCACGACTGGATCTAATAAAAGTAGGCACTATCCTCCTAGTATTGCGCCTAATAGGGCTCTCTCTCCAAATCTGGTCTTTGGCGCCCTCAGCTCTAAGGGCCTTGTCCACAACCTGAGCATAGGTAGGAGTCTCCGGATCCAAAGTGATCTTAACACCACGAGCGATCATAACGTTCAATCCCCGTACAAACCTATCTCTTCTTGCCACATCTGTCAGCACTAAATCTGGAGCAAACTTCACCAATCGATCAAATTTCAGGACATACTCTGAGTCAGGTTGATGAGCTCGTCAACCTTTGCAGCTCGGACTGCAACACTGTAATACTTCTCATTGAAGATGTTCCTAAATTCTTCCCAAGTCATAACTGCCACATTCCTTCTCTGAACCACTCCATCCCACTAGATGTGGGCATCTTCTCTAAACATGTAGCTGGCACAGGCTACCCTCTCGTTCCCTTCAACCCTCATGAAATCCAGAATGGAGGAGGTCATATTCATCCACTGCTCTGCCCGCAGTGGGTCTGGTCCACCCTCAAAGGTGGGAGGATGCAGCTTCCCGAACCTCTCGTATAAGGGTTCCCACCTGTTCTCTGTAACAGGCTGAACCGGCACTGGTGCCACAACCTGATGAACTGGAAACCCAGTGACCTATGGAGGGGCCTACTGCGTAAACTGTCAAAGTTCTTCCTCTATTCGTTGCAATCTTGCTTCCATTTCAGCAAACATCTGCTGCCAATTCTGTGGGGCAGGTGGAGCGTCCTAACCCTGGTTGTCATCCTCGACCCTACTGCTGCGGAATCTAGATGATTGTCAAGGCATCTCAACAATATGCCTGCAATCAATGATGCCGCTCATCAGGCATGTTAACAACATCCAAAACTACCTCCCAATTCACATCAGTCAACCATACCAACAATTCACATAATACACAAATAGCATATAACACTCAACGGGCCATGCCCTGGCATCATGCATATGTTAACCCTTTCATCATGCTCTATATGAAATAAGCAGGCAAACAGGGCATGTAAGCACATATCCAGGCATATAAATCAATTATTACCAACCAACCCTGAGTCGAGCTTGTCACTGACAGCGAGCGTACATGTTCGGTCAGTCTCAAGGAACCATAAACCTTGGCTCGCTCGGATACCAAGTTGTAACGCCCTACTACCTTAGAGCCGTTACTAAGTGAGTTTAAAATGTGCATTTAACCATCTAACCAAGCATTTAACTCAAAAGTGTTACTAAACTGTAACAAAATCACAAAATTTGAAAATGTAAACATTCATTGAAAATTATAAGTGTTTTAACATTAGGGATCCCGAAAATTCCATTTATAAATATTTACAACTCAATATATGTTTTAGGTCGACTAAACTTCAAACTAGGGTTCAGTACAAAGCATCTCCCAAAAATACCCCTGACCGTGGCAGCCAGGCAGACCGGACATGTACGCGTTGCCTCACGCTCTCTATACTCATGGTTGGCCGATCTTCCCCTTGCCCTTACCTGCACCACATAGCACCCGTGAGCCGAAGCCCAGCAAGAAAATTCCACACAAATAGATAACATATGCAAGTCAATCATTCAGCATATAACAAATCTGCCAACAGGCTAAACATGTACGGTCGTGCCGTCCCAGGTGCTTTACAAGGCCCTGGGTTCGCGGTCTACACCGTAAGGATATCCTAGGTATCCTTTAGGGTCTTACCCTGGCAACTCGCACTCCGTGTGCTAAATGCTGCTCGCGACCCCTTGCCGTTCTCGACCTTCACCGTTCCCGGCACTTACCGATCATTCACATATTTGCATACATACATAATTAATCAAACACTTAAACATGTATTAACATAATCAATTTGCTATGCCCTGCACATAATCATATAGGGCCGCGCCCTGCAACACAACTATGGGCCTCGCCCTGCTCTATGGGTACAACAGTTTTCTTACCTGTGTCCCGAGCTTCTTGAGCACCGAAATCTCGAGCACGGTCCTCTAACCTAAGCCTCGTTGATAACCTAGTCACAACACATACATAGCAGTCTCATTACTAACCAATTTATAACCATCTCCCGGAATCGATCCCGTGCTCTTGGGACCTCCCGTTTCCCCCCACAATGTAGCAGAAACATCCCTGAGACCCATGAGCCAAAACCCTAAAAACACATTTTTCCCTGCCCAGAAATTGGCCTAGCGCCGTAGCACCACCCTATAGGGGCCGCGACTCCCAAAATGGTGCCCTTCCCTTGATTCATCATAGCGCCGAGGCACGGAAGAACAGGGCTGCGACGCCCATACGCGAACCCATAAAACTAGGTTTTTCCCAACATTTTCCCGAGCCAAAACGCTTCCAAATCAATACCGAGACATACCTAAGTCCCAAATTCAATCCAATACCCCAAATAGACCAAATGGAAACTAAAAAACATCAATAACAAGCCCAAACACACATTCAAACCTTATGATTCACAAATTGGTTTAGAACTTCATAAAACTTAAACCAGACCTTACAAAACTTAAACCACACCAGCAATCAACTTCAAAGATGCACGAAATTCTTACCTCAAACTGAAATTCGTCACTGAGCTTCTTTCAAATCCAACTCCAAGCTTAATTCCTTTGATTCTCAAGCTTAATCTCACAATCACTAAGCCAAAACCCAACTTTCAGCATTTAACCCAAACTCTAATGAAACTTGCAAGGAAACTAAAATTCAGAGATGAGGCTTTACCTCTGGATTAATCTTGGCCTAAGCTTGACTCTAGTTGCCCCAATCTCAGCCCAGAACTCCTTCCTTGGTCTCAAGAAACTCGCCCTTCTTCCCCTTCCCTTTTTTTGCTTCTTGGTTCTCTCTATAGCTCCAGTAGAAAATTCCCGAATAGCCTAAGTGTAAGAAACGTGACTAACTCCTCTCAGCCAAGTTAATCCCCTCCTTAGGCCAAATTACCACTTTACCCCTTCCCCTTAATAAAGTTCTTATACTAACCTCAAGGGAAATTCCGTCATTTCACCCAATTCCCCCTAAGTCCTCGAGTATATAGATTATAATATTCCCAAAATACCCCTAAGCTCCTCCCGAGTCGGGTATTTGACCCCGTTGGGACTTTCAAGCTAAACAGCTCCCTAGGACTGTCTCGAATCGTGCACCATAATTATATCACCACCCACACGTGGTATCAGTCACAATACACATAAATATAACATTTATGCCCCCAATGGGCTGAAATTACAAATATGCCCCGCACAGCCAAATGGGGCCCACATGCATATCTAATCACCTAAACATGCACTATAATCAAATATTCATTAAATTTACATATTAATACAATATAACAATTATTTCCCTCCAGGCACGCTAATCAAGGACCCAAGCCTTATTAACGAATTTGGGTTGCTACATATTCCAGAATGGAAGTGGGACAATATAGCCATGGACTTCGTGACAGGATTACCACAAAAAGAAATAAGCAGAATGACTCGACTTGGGTAGTGGTAGATAGACTAACCAAGTCAGCTCACTTCCTGCTTGTCAAGACTACGTACACTGTAGACCAGTACGCAAACATTTATGTTCTAGAAATTGTACGATTGCATGGAATCTGTAAGACCATAGTATCAGATAGAGGATCGGTGTTTACATCGAGATTTTGGAGAAGCTTATAACAAGCCATGGATGCCATGTTAAGCCTTAGAACGACATTTCATCCTTAGACCGATGATCAATCCGAGTGTACCATACATATTTTTGAGGATATGTTGCGCGCTTGTGTACTGGACTTCGAAGGATCATGGACTAAGTATTTGCCACCTATAGAATTCTTCTACAACAATAGTTACCAGGCAACGATCAGTATGGCACCTTATGAGTTACTATACGGAAGGAGGTGTCAATCGCTGTTACATTGGGACGAGATAGGAGAAAGACAACTTCTTGGACCGGAAGTTGTTCGAGATGCTCAGGATGCAGTGGCGCTGATTAGAAAGTGTATGCTCATTGCATAGAGCCGACAGAAAAGTTATGCGGATGCCGAGCGGTGAGATGTGGAATACAAAGTCGGAGATCAAGTCTTCTTAAAGATATCTCCTATGAAAGGAGTGAAGCGGTTTGGGAAGAAAGGCAAACTTAGTCCCCGGTTTTGACAAGGTGGGAACAGTTGCATATAGATTAGCCCAACCGCCAACTCTAGAAGATAGCCACAATGTGTTTCACATCTCGATGCTGCGTAGATATGTTTCAGAACCATCTCACGTCCTCAAGTACGATACATTAGCACTTCAAAAAGACCTGAGTTATGAGGAACGACAGGTTAGCAAACTAGAAAAGGGGATGAAGGAATTACGATCTAAGATTATTCCAATAGTCAAGGTCCTATGGAGTAATAGTTTAGAAAGGAAGACAACGTGGGAGTTGGAGGAAGACATCTTAGCACAGTATCTAGAATTGTTTGGTTAGTAAATTTCAGGGACAAAATTCTTTTTAGTAAGGGAGAATTGTAGTGTCTCGGAATTTAGTAGTAGTAGTAGTAGTAGTAGTAGTAGTAGTAGTAGCTGGTCCTAGAAATATTATTTATTATAACCTAAGTGTACGCCCTGATTTTCCCACGGGCTGATTAGCGAGCTGGGCCATGGCCTAATCATGATTATCTCGTGGGCATCCCCAAAACCGGAGCTTCCGTCATAAGGTCGTACCTCCTTAGCTCGGGGTAACCCCAGGGGTTCACCAAGATTGCCTAAGACTTGAGCCTGGACTCTAAAGGCCGAAGGTCGAGTTAAGTATCCAGCTCGTGGTACGAGCAGAATATGGAGGCTATGACCCTTTGTAAAGTCAACACACGCAAGGTAAACGTGCATATATCAGACATCACGTGTCTGATATGCCCCTGACTTCTCGGACACGCAGCAAGAACGTGCGTATTCGGACACCCACGACTGGGTTGGGCCGTGCGGCCCACTATCTCCTTACCTATTGATTTGACCACACCTATGTGTCAGGTTTAGAAATTAATCATGAATGTCACAGAGTTGACATGATAGGTAAGAAGGTCACGGGATGACCTTCTTACCAACTCCCAGGTGCCTTCTCCTATAAATATGGGGACCCTGGGAGTTGATAGGGGTTGGATGATCTCTTGTAAGAAATATCCTGTAATCATATACCCAGAATAGAGCAATAATATTGACTAGTGGAGTAGAAGTATTTTAACCTTTGAACCACTTAAAAACCGTGTCTTGAGTCACCATTTCATTTTTCCAAGATCACATATCTGTTTCGGTTCATTATTCACACTAATCCCTTTCTCTTCTCTTCTTAAATTACTTGTTGGCGAAGAACCGCGTCAACACTAAGGTTTATATATAATTAATAAGAATGTGACACTTGTCACAAGCATGTTTAATTAAGGATTTTAGATGAGTAAATTAATAATGGATGAATCTAGAAGCTCTAGAACCTTCCAGCAGCTGTTAGGATCACATTTTACTCAGTCAAAGCTGTTTAAACAAATTCAAAATATGATGAAAGAGTGCAAAAGCGTGTTTGATATATCAATGTATGCCGATATATCATAGATATAGGGGCCGATATATCGCCTACGGGAGACATGGAAAACACGTCGACTTCGCACGAACGAAACCATGAAGGCTCGGGGCATAGCTTTAGGAGATATATTGCCTAGGGTAGGGCGATATATCAGACCTTGGGTTGGTTTTCGAAACTTCATGGAATCCGAGCTAGAAACAGCCCTCAACCACTTGGACTTGCTCTTGAATGTTTTTGACCGAGTTCTGGGTGTCTGTTGAAACAAAAATTCAAATCTTTTCAATTTATATTCATTTATTTATTCATTCTAAAAGGGATTAGTTTCACTCCTTGAACTCTATAAATAGGACCTAGTACTCGGCCATTTCAATCATCATTCATGCATTCTTCAGAGCATCCAAGCTGCTAAGATTGCTCTAGAGAGAAAACACTTGGGTTTTGGGTTAAAAGCTTTTCCAATCTAAGCTTTGCTAAACACTTGGGAAGTAATATAGAGTGACTTTTCGGTATCGAGGTGTAGATCAGAGTTCTAGATCATTTAAGGTATTCTTGTCCTAAGATTTAGTCCATCATAGTTCTTTTATTTCCTTCCATTTTCTTTCAGATCCTAACTTATTGTTATGGATTTTTGGTTAGGTGTTTAAGTTTCTTGACACTTAAGGTTCTTCAGTAAGTTTCTACTTTGATGGTTTAGCTCTCTTTTTCATCTCCTTTTCTTTAGAAACTCATTGTTTTTACTGTTGGTTTTAGGAGTGTTCCAATCCCGTTCTTGTCTCCAATATCCCTGTTTTTGGTAAGAAAAATATGTTAGATTATATGTGTTTATATGATGTGTTATGATTTATGTTTTATGATATAGTCTTATGATTTATGATATATGTTTTTAGTAGATTTTCTTTACTAGGCATTAGGCTCATTCCTTTTATTTTAGATGGTGCAGGATAATGAACTTGGAAAGCAGGATAGATTCGTGGCAGCTTGGCATGTGTATTAAGGATGGATGGATTGAATGGACTGCGGGAAGATTGAGCATGATGTTTTTTAAAGTCTTTTAAATTATGTTTTTGTATTTCCGCACTTAGTATTTAGACGATTTATTAAAGTTTATGTTTTTATGTTTTATGTACTAAACAATGGGTACCCATACCTTATTTTGTATTTTGTACCGTGTTTTGGATTTTTAATAAAGTTCTAATATTTTATGTATGTATGTATTCCAAAATAGTATTTTTTAATGGTTCGAGGTTTAGAATTAGTCGGGGCATTACAAAAGGATAAGTAAACATACCATTATTATCTATTCTAGTCATATCATATAGTTGACCATAGTTCAATTCAATCTCAATTCTGAGTGGTTAGTATTCTAACTGATTGTATTATGTGAGTTCTTTGACTTGTTCGTTACCAGCTTACCCTACGGACTAGCCCATACTTACATCTTGGGAACTTGGTAGTATAATTGAGTGGGAGTGTTAATCATAGATATGAACATCTATAGCCTCTGATGAAGAAGTGAACGATGGTTTCCTTTTAGTTTTGTTCAAGGTGCTAAATGATAAAGATCTCATTTCAGTAATTAATATTAGTTTATTGAAATATCATTTACAAGGAACAAAGTGTTTTAAGGATAAAATACAATGAGGGGTAAAACGGTATTTTAGTCCCATCTCATTGTAGACCGTCTATAGAGGATTGAGTGATAACTATGGTTGTAACAATTGATAATTAATAATGTATCTATATTGCTTATAGAGCATTCCATGAATTAAAGAGTGCAATTCTAAGTCTTTAGTGGAGTCACGGGGAATTAATAAGTTAGTAAATTTATTTGTTACATTTATAATAACTTATTGGAGCTTGATTTCATAGGCTCATGGTCCCCACTGTACCTTGGATAAAATCATCTAGATAGTCTCAATTAATTGATTTAATTATCAATTAGTATTATCAAAGTTGACCAGGTCAATTTTGGATAGTTTCACAGAGTTATACAATTTAGAGAAAAAAAGAGAATTTAGGGCAGATTTATTAATTTAGATAAATTGGTATCTAAATTAATAAATAAGTTTAAATAGAGGTTAAAATTATAAATAATTAATTTGATAAATGATTTAAATAATTTTTTAATTAATTAAATCAATAGAAAATAATACAGACCTTGATTTTAAGTCCAACAGGCTTATAACTAAAGAAATTTCACGGGCCTAAAGCTCATTATAATTTCGACCTAGGACTTATATTATCTATTGTTTTATTTATTTTTGTAATTAAATAAATGACCTAATTGAGTCTATAAAATGAATGCTAAGAGAGAGTTGAAAACATAAGTTGAAACACAAGTTTCTGATAGGTTTTAGATGCTTTCTAAACATAAGTCATTTTCTAAGCCTTATTGTTCTTTTCTCTTCTTGTGTTTGTATCTATATCATGTGTTGAGAATTTCCCATTCTAGTCTAGGTGATTCTAAGGATACTTTGGAAGGCTATGAAGAAAATTGAAGATCGGTTCAATTTTTTGGTAATTCTCTGCAACAGAAAGGATACAAGGGTTAGAGAAACTGAATGAATGACTCATTGATTCCGATACGTATAATGTAAGTATTCTTATCATTAATTCTCTTTGAATTCAATTTTAGAAACATATTCTAGGTTGTCTCATATTAACTTGTTTAATATTAGATCTACATGAAAATAAATAAAGATCTTGTATAAGTTTTTCCTAACAGGGCCCATAATGTCAAGCTCCAATAAATATTAGATTATTAATCAAAGCTCTTTGATTAAATAATCATATTTATTAATCTCATGATTTCTCCATTATAAATATGAGATTGAACTCTTGATAATTATAGACATATATTTACTGAGTACTTTATTAAAGAATAAAGTGTCCATTGATATAATCATTATATAAAACATTAATCCTCTATTAATGGTTCATAATTAAAAGCAAATAAAATTACTGTTTTACTAGTGAAGGTTGTGTCACAACAAGTTTGCGACGTGAGCGCTCATAACCTTTTCAGCTCCAAAAGTCAACCAAATAGCAACCATTATTCAATCTATAAGAAGATATAGATTCCATATCTATTAAACTACGTCCCCAGCCATTTATATCATTGAGTCCCCTAAACAATTGTTTTTAGCCTAATCATTCTGACAAATCTTAACACATAAATAAAAGGATCAGATGACATATATTGGAGTTCATTGCAACCTCAGGATTAAGATCATTGTGTATATGATCATCGTTTGATGTGTTTGATTAATACTATGAAACTATATTTAAACAAGTATTAACATATCATATCCGGTCTAGTTCTATATATCACTATGTTGACTATGTTTTTAGCCAACGACGTGAGAACGTCAAAAACGATAAACCTTCAAGAGAATTTAAACGACACAGACAGTTTAATCAAGAAAAGTAAATAACACAGAAGATTTTATAGTGGTTCAGCCCCGATCAGTCGGTAATAGCCTAATCCACTTAGAGTTGTGATTATAGATCTATACTCAAGATCAGATGAACTGAGCCAACTGAGTTTCTTCAGTACAGATTGCAAAAATACAAGAATTCTTTCAAATGCCAGCACTTTCTCTCTCTAAAATACTCAGACCCAAATTTTCCCCAAAAGTCTAAAAAAAAACCCTTTCTAATCCCATAAGCCACATATTTATATGCTTAGGATCATATATCTGATATCCCCTAGAATAGGGATATTTTATTATATTTATTACATTTAAATTACAAAAAACATTCAAAATGTAACAAAACCCCCAATTTGTGGGAAGAAGGAGAGATTCCCGCGTGTGCAAAGACCGGTTCTTGTTGAAGCCGTTTATGGGAATCTTGACTTAGTCCTCCTCTATCTGGTCGACCCATATCTCCTACTGACCACTCATGCAAGTGCTGGTCGGACACATGCATGCTGGACATATGCAAGTGTTGGTAGGACAAGCATTTGCTGGTCGGACATGTGCATGGTGGTAGGACATGTACTCCTTTCCTCTAACATGGCACTCTCCTCTAGCATGCCATGTCTCTCCTCTAACATGGCACTCTCCTCTAGCATGCTATGTCTCTCGTCTAACATGGCACTCTCCTCTAGCATGCCATTTCTTTATTTGGACAACCATGCCACATTCTTGGGGTCTCCTCGGACCAAGGTCCCTTGGGCTCTCCTCGGACCACTCTCTTGGGTTCTCCTTGGTCCGAGGAGACCAAGGTCCCTTGGGGTCTCCTCGGACCAAGGTCCCTTGGGCTTTCCTCGGACCAAGGTCCCTTTGGCTCTCCTCGGACCAAGGTCCGACCTCACCTTGGCCTTTCATCGGACCAAGGTCCGACCGGGCACTTGGACTGATCCTCGGATGTACTTGGCTTGGACATGACACTCTCAAGCAGTCAAAACTCTTCATCAGTCTACCAGGTCACTTTATCACAACTCTGAGGAGTCAATGTATTTATTGACTATTTAATGTGTCTTTTACGGACCATGTACTGCCATTTGTCACCTCTATTGCCACGTCATCAATCTCCATTTTTGGGGATAAGACACTATATATAAAGCACCATCACTAAAGTGTCCTACTACACTAGTGACCCAGATCTAGGTTACTTGTATTCATAATACAAGTGAACCGTATTAGCAGTAATTAATCTAAAGAATCCATAACTTTATTTTATTGCGACTTGTTTTAAGTTTATTATCTTAATCTCGTTCATCTCATACCAATATGAGATTAAGACCACATAGATAAACTTTGGAATTTTCTGATATTCACTTAATATTATCAATATAATATCGGACATAGTCTATATATATAATAATTCAATTCAATTATTTATTTTTTTTAAAACATTTGTCAACTAAAATTGCTTTAAGGGCACTATTCCCAACAATAATAAGGTTCTGGCTCCAACACGAACTCACTTACCATTAAGCCGCAAAATGCATAAGCATTGCAAAGGTAGGCACTAAGCATACCCTGATCTTAAGGACCCAAACAAAACAAGTGTAATCTACTTCTACAAGCACACACTAGTATATTCATGTTGTAGCCAAGAAAGAGAAAGGCTAACTTACTTGGACTGCATAGTTCCCAGTTGGATATTTAACACCGCTATTTGTTTTTCCTTTTGTGACTACAGTAATTAATGCAGTGTACTAAGATCAAACTATGTCATACTCTCATAGCTAATATTCTATGATAGCTACATGCAATAAAGTTCTCTTAGAGACTCTATACTATAGCCTCTTATACACCTTACAGTGTATAAGGTCGAATTTCGTTTCAGTCTTTACAGTATCATGAGAAAATCGGCCTCACCGTAACACGCTCTCCGTGCCATGCATCTTAATATTCTTTAACTAAGAGCTCTCTTATCGGATAATTTGTATTTTGTTCTAGGAAAAATGAGTTCTACTCAACTCATAACTTTAGAAAAATACCAACTTTTCATCCTCTTACGAAAGTATTCCATTTTCTATTATTTACCAAAATAACATTTTTTGACCCTTTACAAATAATATCTGAAAATGTTATCTCGTTCTCTCAAAGGTTCTACAAAACTCAAACTCCCATTTTTACCTTTTTTATCCATAACCTATGATCTCATTTTATGTTATTTTTTAAAAGAAGGGCAATTGGACCCTTAACTTACGAAATGGTAAAAATCAACTTTTAAATTAACTAAAGCTGATTTGGGTTTGGTTAAGTCTCCAAATCCTTAGTCATTTTTGCGAAGCATTATTTCTTCTCATTTCCAAAACTTTACTTCCACTATTTAATTTAAAGTGGTAAAGTCTCCTATTTAAACCTTTGCCCTAAGTTGAGTATTGGGAAAAAACCCTGAAACTATCGTTCACGTATTCTGTGTCATAAGGACAGGAACTAAGTGAAAGCCTCGTGTCAAAACTTGTCTTAGGTTAAGAGAACTAACCTCCCAAAAATCATTTTTTGTTAAGGTTCAAAATTAGTACTTTTTTCAGTTTTTAGGGAAAATTTAGAAAAATAATTTCTATTAAACCATGAAACATTTTTCTATTAAATTTTACAGGAGCCTTTACACACGTCTTAGCTAATTTTCTTCAAAATTTCATAATTTTGGAGATGGCAAAACCCATTCAAATTTTAAAGCAATCTGGGCAATGCCTGTTGCCCATAAGTTTTTCCCAGATTTTATGGTAAATTTGAAAATTTATTTCTCTTACACCATAGCCCAGTTCTTTATGATATTTTACAGGGATCTTTAAACATGTCAAAATTAGATTCCTAAATTTTTTTTATATTTTTTTGGAATTATAAAACTCAACAAAAATTTTAAAGCCATCTGGGCAGTGCTTTCTACCCAAAAGTTTTGTTTCCAGATTCAAGGGTAAACTTGGAAAAATCGTATCTCTTATAAATTAATAAATTTCCTCTAAAATATTACAGTGACCCTTAAACATGTTTAAACTAACACCCTACCGGATTTTATAGCTTTTTGATTTGTAAAACTCGTTCAAAAGTAAAAAAAATCTAGGTAATGCATGCTGCCCAAATATATTCTAGATTTGAATCACAATGCCAAAAAGTGTATAGCTTGGGATTAAAAATACCTTTTTATGATTTTACAAAGCGTATCATCAAGTAATCACCAAGAACTACGTAACTACATAAATATTTTCACAAACAGAGATAGTGGAGTGTGATCTGACCCGTTGGAAGCCAGACCACGAAATTTTGGCAGAATGCATTTTCACTCACACTCAACAACAACAAGCTTTCTAGCAAAAACCCTAGCCACATGCATGCATGCAAATCATCATACCACAGAAAATCTCAACCTGAATCATAAAATAAGCTCAAAACTATTGAAATACCCTATACAACCAGATCTACAAGAATCATGACAAAACATAAAAGAACTCAACCATAGATTCTTCCTTTCGAAGCCCTAGCTTGGAGATGTGTTCCTTAGCTCTTCAAAACCTTCCCTTGGTGCTCTAAACTCTCGAAACCGAGCCCCAAGTTCCACAAGCAGATTTTTAAGAAAAGGATTAGGGTAGAAAACTTAGAAGAGGAAGAAAACATGCAAACTACCAAGATTTCTTACCTTCCCTTCACTAGATCACCAAAATGCTAAATCCTTGAGGTACTACCCGTACAAGCCTCTCTTGAACCCTAGAACACAAGATCAAAGCCATGCATGGCTATTAGATCACATGCATGCAATGTAAACCCTTATGGTTTCAGGTTTGAAGAGGAAGAGAGGAGAAAAATAGAGTAGGGTTTGAAACTTACTCTTCCTTAGTGTGCTCTTGAGCTTCTCCCTCCTTCAATGGGAAATAATTGCTCTTCACTCATGGAGAGAAAAATGGCATCAATGGATAGTAGAGGGACTAGGTATCATTTTTGAGGGAGAGGAAATAGAAGAGTGCGTTTTTGTTTTCTTGAGAGAAAATGAAATTTAAAAAAAAATTTATTAGATGTGTAAGAGTGAAATGATTAGGTGAAGCCAATGAGTGGGTAAGGCTCTTACACTTCCTAGGGTAGGTATCCTGACATAGCCTTCCCGCCCCCTTCTCTCTCTCCTCCCTTGGAAAAGACATTTATGCCCTTGCACCTTTTTACCTCTTCCCTTAGACACTTAAGGGCCCTTTGGAAATTTTACTTATCTAAAATTCCTTAAAATTTTACCCTATTGCGTTTAAATATCACCAAGCTTAGTTAATTAAATTAAATTTTACCCAAAAATAAAAATTTTCACATATCATATAATTTTGGTAATTTTATCAAATTGACCAAAATGCCCTTAGAGGCATGAGCAAGAAATTCTCATTCTTAAGCCTAGTTGTTGGAATTCAAACCTCAATCAATTTTTCTTAAACTTATTGGCTCAACTATAAGGTCCCAGTTGCCATGAAAAATTAATATTTTTATGTCATAGTATTTCCTATTTTACTTAACTCGAGATTTTTCTCCCATTAGGGTTTACCCCTTAGTCCGAGACCAATCTTTCTTTGCACAAGGCTAGATCTTTACCATATTAGTACAGCGACTATAAAATTCACTAAACATCTCAAATTCATATCATATCATTTATAAAACTAATATTTCACATAGTTCTTCACCGGTTCCAACCGGCTACTAACAGGTGTTCAAAGCATGTGATGTTACAATACCTACAATTTATAAAAGTTTCATCCCCGAAACTCAAAACAGATGGGGATAACGCTCCCGAATCTCGGCTTCCATCTCCAAGGTTGTCTCTTCTATGCTGTGGTTACACCACTGCATGTTTACCAAAGGTATTGTTTTGTTTCTTAACACCTTGTCTTTCCGATCCCCAATTGCGACTGATTTTTCCTCATAACTCAGATGAATATCTATGCTAAGTTCATCGTAACTTAGCACACGAGTGGGGTCATTCACGTACTTCCTTAAGGTTGACACATGGAATAAATTGTGAACTCTAGAGAACGCGGGTGGAAAGGCTAGTCGATAAGCCACCTTCCCAACGTGTTTCGGAACCTCGAACGACCCTATGTGCCTAGGGCTCAACTTTCCCTTTTTCCAAAACCTCATAACTCCTCTTAGTGGAGATATCTTTAACAGTTCCTTGTCCCCAACTTCAAATTCTAAAGGTCTCCATCAAATATTGGCATACTTTCGTTGGCGATCTATAGAGGTTTCTAGCCTCTGACGAATCGACCTAATGTCCTCCGTAGCTTGGTGCACCTCTTCTGATCCCTAGAATTTCCTCTCACCAGTCTCATGCCAGTGGATTGGAGATCAACACTTCCTTCTGTATAGTGCCTCATACAGAGAAATTTTTATCGAGTCATGATAGCTATTGTTGTAGGCGAACTCAATCCATGGACGTTTTACACTCCAGGAACCTTGAAAATCTAGCACGAAAGCTCTCAACATACCTTCCAAGGTGTGAATTGTTCATTCACTCTGGCCATTCTTCCGTGGGTGGAAAGCAGTACTAAATTTGAGTTTAGTTCCCAATCATATTTGCATTATCTTCCAAAATGCAAAGGTAAATCGCCCATCTCGATCGGACACTATAAAGATGGGAACCCCATGTAATCGCACTATCTCAGAAATGCATAAGTCTGCCAACTTATCCGCATTGTCTGTGGTCTTAATGGGTAAGAAATGAGCGAATTTTGTCAGTCTATCCATGATAACTCAGATTGCATCGTGCCCCTTCAGAGTGTGTGGTAACCCGATAACAAAGTCCATGGTGACCATTTCTCATTTCCACTCAGGGATCTCTAGAGGCTGCAATAACCCTACGGATCGCTGATGCTCCGCCTTGGTTTGTTGAGACTCATAGTAGTTCCCAGGACATCTCTCTTCATTCCTACCCACCAAAAGTAAATTTTGAGATCCTGATACATCTTAGTGGTTCCCAGGTGCATAGCGTAAGGAGTATTACGAGACTGATAAAAGATTTGTTTCTTGATCTCCTTGTCATCAAGCACGCATAATCTACCCTTGAAACCTAACACTCCATCCTCCAAGATCTGAAACCCTGGTCGCATGTCTTTTGTAGTCTCATGTTTAACTCTTTTTAGGTGAAGAAATATTTAATACTCTTGTGATTCGTGTGTATGTCGCAGTCGATCCCATAAAGATAGTGTCTCCAAATCTTCAATGTGAACACTACCGCTACTAACTCCAAGTCGTGAGTTGGATAGTTTTTCTCGTAATTTTTTAGTTGTCAGGAGGCATATGCGATCACCATCTCGGGTTGCATTAATACAGCTCCGAGTCCCTGACTTGATGCATCACTGTAAATGGCATAACCCTCTGTGCCTTTTGGGATAGTGAGCACTGGAGCAATTGTTAATCTGGTTTTTAACTCTTAAAAACTCTGTTCGTACTTGTCTGTCCACTCAAACTTGATGTTCTTCTGGGTCTGTGCGGTCATAGGCGTCACTATTTTGGAGAAACCCTTTACAAAGCACCTATAATACCCTGTCGGGCCCAAGAAACTGCGAACTTCTTGTGCGTTCTTTGGGGCCTTCCATTATTTCACCACTTTGATCTTGGCTGGACCGACTGCAATTCCGTCTCTAGATACCACATGCCCAAGGAAACTCACTTGAGTTAACCAAAATTTGCACTTGGAGAATTTGGTGTACAAATTTTTCTTGCGTAATCGTTGTAAGATCAGCTCCAGGTGCTTGGCATGTTCTTCTTGGTTTCGGGAGTATACGAGTATATCATCTATAAATACAATCATGAATTTGTCTAGATACTCACCTAGTACCTTATGCATAAGATCCATTAATTTCGTGAGCGCATTGGTGAGTCCAAAAGAAATCACCACAAACTCTTAGTGGACATACCGAGTTCAGAATGCGGTCTTGGAAATATTTGATTCCTTGACCTTCAACTGGTGGTACCTGGATCTCAAATCGATCTTCGAGAATACCGATGCTCCCTACAGTTGATCAAATTGATCATCAATTCTGGGCAACGTGTATCGGTTCTTGATTGTCATTTTTTTGAGTTCACGGTAGTCTATACACATTCTCATGGAGCCGCCTTTCTTCTTCACGAATAGTACCGGGGCTTCCCAAGGAGAATGGCTTGGTCATATAAATCCTTTATCTAGTTAGTCTTGTAATTGTGCTTGCAGTTCTTTGAGCTCCGCTGGTGCCATCCAATATGGTGCCTTTGAAATAGGTGTGGTTACTACTCGACTTCCCGATCTGGGGGTATCCCTGGAAAATCCTCAGGAAACACATTTGAAAATTTGCACACCACTGCTACCTTGGTTAGTTATAGCTTAGCCTCTCTATCCTTTTCAATTACGTTTACCATGTAGTCGATACATCCATTGTTCAGTAGTTTCCTAGCCTTCAAGGTAGAGATTATAGCGAATTTATTCTCGCGGGTTGTGCCTTGGAACACAAACATTTCTTCCCTAGGTGGGTTAAAATTCACCATTCTTCGTGTGTAATTCACCACCGCCCCGTATTTGGTTAGCTGATCCATACCAAAATTAACATCGTACTCATGTAAATCTAAAACTAGCAAATCCATGGTCAACTCCCGACCTTCTACCTAGACTGGTACGACTCTAACTTGAGACTGTACCATCATATCCTCCCCTGAAGGTAAGGATACACCACATACATTTTCCATACGCTCAGGCTTCCTATCTATCTTATCAACATAAGATGCAACAATAAACAAATGGGATGCACCTGTGTCCATTAATACACATGCTGAGTTATTAGTTACATGAAGCTGACCTGATACCATGTCGGAAGTCCCAGCTCTTTTATCACCCTGGGTGAGTGCAAAGACTCGCGGTGTAGTTCCTATTGGCCTTGGTTGATCGTTTCCATCCTTTTGGCCATGAGTCGGGCAGTGCCTGGAGAAATGACCCGACTTTCCATAGGTGAAGCAGTTGTGGTTGTTGAATTCGCTTGGGTGGCCTCGATTGGATTTGTTGCATTACAGTCAATTGTTGTTTTCTCTCCTAGGCTGCTTGTTGAAGTTCGAGCTTTGGCTTGGTGGCTTTATTATTCGTTTATTATTTCCACCATTGGGAAACAAAGAGTTGCTTCGAGTATCGGTCTTCCCCACACTTCTGTTGCCTCTATATGCAAATCTTCCAGAAGGGTCGCTCTGGTTACCAGAGTACCTTCCCTGGTCATTGGAGACATATGCTCGTTCTTTAGCCCTGTAGGGCTATTTCTTCTCTTGTTCTAGCCACGACTCTTGGCGAATTGCTCACTCTACGGCTTCATCATAAGTATTTGGGCTGGCCTTCCTAGTGTCCATGAACTGAGCTATCTTTCTTTTCAACCCTTTTATGAATTTGTGTACCCGGTTGGCTTCAGTGTTTACCAGATCCAGAGCAAATATTGAGAGTTGGTCAAACTTGCGCACGTACTCTTGTATGCTAGATGACCCTTGGACTAGGTTTCCGAACTCAACCACCTTTCGATCTATCACTGTTTGGTTGTAGTATTTGGCATTGAACAGTGTGAGGAATTCTGCCCATTCCATCTGTACAACATCACGCCCCTTCTGAGCAATATCCCACCAGATGCAGGAGTCCTTCCTCAACATATACACATCACAGATTACCTTTTCCCTCTCGGTAGCTCTCACAAATTCAAAGATTCTATCTAGCACGCTAACCCACTCTTCTGCCAGCAGGGGGTCCACAGTCCCTCCGAACACAGGTGGGTTTTGCTTGTTAAACCATTCCGAGATCAGTTTCGGCTGTTATGTTCTAGGTGCATCAGCTGGCGGATTTGCTCCCACCAGTGGGTCTTCTTGCGTCGGGAATTCCTATTGTTCAGGAACGTCTTCCCGGGGTAATAGGGCTGCGGGGTTGTGTGGCACTTCCGAGAATCTCTACATCAATGCCTCGAACATTTTAGAATTTTCCGCATTCTATACATGCACAATCCTTCTCAAATCCTCTATCTGAGTTACCAGATTTTGTTCCGCATGTAGCCTTTATCCTTGGCCTCTCCCACAGCCTCGACCCCTTCCTTTTCCTCGGCCACTACATGCCTCTTGCTCAACAGCTGCTCTCTCGGTTGTGTCTGGTGGGTTAACAACTCGACCTCCCCTGGCTCGGGTGTTAGGCACTATCACGAATTTTTATACAACAATGTTTAACACATTGGAGTATCCTAGTTTCCCATACACCAGGAAAAGAAAAGAATTCACAACGATTTAACTCAAAATAGGTAATCAATCATTCAGGGATATAACCTAGCAATACAAAATTATCATGACAGATCATGCTATATGGTTTTAGTTAGTAGAACGATAAATACAAAAAGAAGAGAACCCTAGATATACGTTAGGTTTCTACATCTGCCTACTACAACTATTCAAAAAAAAAAAAAATTATGCAACTTAGTAGGTTTGCCAAGTCTTTAAAAAAAGTATCAACAAGACCCTGACAACATAACCTAATCTAAGCTATCCATTAGCATATCCAGCTCTATGTCGGTATCTGCGTCGTCTGTTCGGGATCCTCCTCGTGATCTGCCGCCCTGCCTCGAGGTATGCTATCAACCACGGAGATACGCCAATCCATGGCCCAAACACTAACTTCATCTGCATACATGTAGAGTCCCAGAATATTTACTTAGCTAGCTAGATGGTAGTAGTAGTTAGTATTAGTTAGTAGCATGTTAGTTGCCATGGATTTTGGTTCAAGCTGGGACTTAGTTGGAAACTCAAAGCAACAGTTGTTGATTTTATAAGTTTAACCTATAGTTTAAGAATATTAATTATAACATAAGGTTTGATTAATATTGCTGGTCATAGATATATATTTATTATAACCTATGGTTTAGATAGAGCTAATAAGAGTGTGACACTTGTCATAATCATGATTATTAAGGAATTAAGTATGTTGATGAATAGTTTTAATAAAAGAAAGATCTAGAGGCTCTAGAACCTTCCAGCAGCTGTTAGGATCGTATTATGATTCAGTCAAAGCTATATATCCAATTCAAATTATGCTGAAAAAGTGCAATTACGTGTCTGATATATCAACGTATGCCAATATATCACAGCATAGGGGCTGATATATCGCCTACGGAAGATATGGAAAACATGTCGACTTTGCACGAACAATCAATTGAGGCTCGGGAATACAGGGGAAGGCGATATATCGCCTATAGGGGGTGATATATCGGCTCCATGTATGTATTTTTGAAAGTTTGATTTTTGAATTTTAAAATTTCCCTTAACCACTTAGACCTGCCTTTGAACTATTTTGACCGAGTTTTGGGCGTCAGTTGAACAATAATTTATATCTTTTTCATTTTATAATCATTTATTTATTCAAATTAAAAGGGGTTAGTTTCACTCCTTGAACTTTATAAATAAGACCTAGTGCTCATGCATTTTCTTCATTCTTCAAGCATTTGATCAGAGCCTCCAAGGTGCTAGTGTTACTATAGAGAGATACACTTGGGTTTTGGGTTAAAGCTTTATCATTCTAAGCTTTTATAAACACTCGGGAAGTGAGAAATAGTGTGATTTCGGTATTGAGGTTTAGACCAATCCATAAGGTCATTCAAGGTAATTCTATTCACAAGTTCAATTCTATATGGTTCATTAGTTTTCTTTATTCAGATCCTAACTCTTGTTTATGATTCATGATTAGGTATTTAAGTTCTTGAAACTTAAGGTTCTTCTTGGTAAGTTTCTTCTTGATGGTTTAGTTCTCATTTTATCTTTATTATTTTGAGATTCTCACCATTTTACTGTTGGTTTATAGGAGTTTCTAATCCCGTTCATGTTCCCAAATATCCTGGCTTTTGGTAAGGAAAATAGGATAGATTTTATGTGCTTATATGTTATGATATGCTTACATTATGATATGTAAATGTATGATATGTTTTTAGTCGCTTGGGCATATGACTTGCTTAGATAGCAAGCCCCAAGATTATTTATCATTTCATGGGTTAGAGTTATGATTTACCCTACCTCGACTAGTAGAGGACCTAGATGGGTTATCATATACTACCATGTGATCTACCTACCTCGATTAGTAGACAGAGGACCTAGATGGTTTATCACACGCCATGTTAATGAGTTAATGGCCATTAATATTGTAGTCCTATATGATATATGTTTTTTTATAGTCATATGTTTTCTAGTATATGTTTATGATATAGTTTTATTCTTATTTGTGTTAGTAGATTTTCCTTGCTGGGCATTAGGCTCATTCCTTTATTTTTAGTATGATGCAGGAAAATAAATATGGAGGCGGAAGGATTCTTGGTAGCTTTGCTTGTGTGTTAAGGATGAATGGATTCAATGGACTGCGTGTTGATCGAGGACGACGTTATTTATATTATGTCTTTTAAATTATGTTTTGATGTAATTCCGCAATTAGTATTTAAAGTCATGTTTTATGATTTATAAACAATGGGTACCCATACCATATTTAACATCTTATTTTGTAATTTGCACAATATTTATTTTGGGGTTTTTAATAAAGTTATGATCATTTTCTTATGTATGTTTTCTCAAAAATAGTAGCTATGTCTAGTAGTTTTAATGGTCGAAGGTCTTAGAAATAGTTGGGTCATTACAGTGGTATAAGAGAAATGGTTCATTTGCATGAAGTTCTCCTTGATACACAAGCTCAAGCTCCGAATCTAACCGCCAAAGTAAGTGTTTATGTTATAGTTATTATGTTTATATGTATAGCTAACGTTTTAGCCTTATGTTTTCAGTTAAGAATGGATGAAGCCTTGACCTATGAGGATATCCGAGCCATTAAGGCCTTGAAAAGAATTAGAGAGCCAAGCAATACAGTAGGAGTGCTAGAAATAATCACTCGGAGATTACTCTTATCCAACAGGGAGATAGTTCACCTCCAAACAACTAAGCAAATCATGATGAAAGCTACAAAGCAATGTGTTTTAGTGATTAGACTTTTTAAAGATTATCCCACTGTAATTGAAACTTTAGAAGAAATATGGGAGACTATAGATGATGAAGATGAATTACTAGTATCTATGAGATATTATTTTCTCATACTTAGATTCACCTCTAAGATGGAATTCCAATTCACTAATGAGCAAAAACATAGAATCTTTACGAATCTTCCTCGTGGGAATTTTGAGGCTCAAGATAATGATGATTATGAGGAGATAGATGATGATATGTTAGATGAAGGTTCAGATGTAGAAGATCCTGATTTTTAGATTAGTTTATTTATTTATTTATTTTATTTATTATCTTTGCATTTATGATTGTACATAGTGAAAAAACATTTTTTCCAAATAAATATTATTTTTATTTTTGAATGACATATATGAGTTTGATTTTTTTTTTTTACAATCATAATAAATAATGACCAAGTTCGGTGAGGGTGGATACAAATCGATGAACCGGGTTCTATATTTAGAGTTAGGAGGCCATAGTAGTGGGAACGATTTTGCTGAACCCAGCCCTCCCTCAATATGGTTAACTTTGGAACAACGACGAGTTTCGAGCCTGAGAATTAAGTCATATAGGATGATTAGAAATAGACTTAGAAAACAATAAAGATGGGTTATTTTTCTAAGTAAAGAAACACACCATAATTATAAAGAAGGCTTATATAATTTTTCATAAGAAGTCATAATTAATAGGTTCGAGTTATGTTAGCTTAGATTAAGTTTTTTCCTTAAAGCCTATTAGGGTAGGTTCTAACATATTTTTCTCGACTATTAGAACTTTGCTGAAGATGTTGCTCAGAAGGTCTGCATGCATCAATGCCAATGCCTCCAGTGTCGCTCCTGAGACTAATGTAGCCCCTCCAGTTTGCAGAAGGGGAGCGTGTGCTACCACTGCTGCTGCTAACCAAAGTGCACCGCCACCGTCGGTTGACAACACTGCAGCCTCAGACTCGGCCTCCGCCTCAGCTGCAACCGTAGCCTCAACAAATGGCTCAAGCACTTCATCAAGTAGGTCCTTATGGGGGATGGCCAATGGCGAACTATGCACCCTACCCAGCTCAGTACATGGAGCCAATCTACGAGCGATTTCATAATCAACACGCTCCAAAATTTGAAGGGACAACCGACCCCTTCGAGGCGGAAGAATGGCTCAGAAATGTAGAGTCGATCCTAGAACACATGAATCTCGGCAACGCAGACCACATATCGTACGTTTCGACTCTCCTTAAGAAGGATGCTAGAATATGGTGGGACTTAGTTCAGCAGACTCACGACATCGCCACCATGACATGGACCAGATTTGTGGAGCTGTTCCACAAGAATTACTACAACTCGGCGGTCATCGCTAGAAGGGTCGAGGAGTTCACTTGTCTGAAGCCCGGCAACTTGACGGTAGTAGAGTATGCTCGGTAGTTCGACCGATTAGCCAAGTTTGCACCAGAGTTGGTTCCAACTGAGTTTCTTAGGGTTGCCAAGTTCGTTAGAGGGCTCAGATCTAAGATTGAGCTATGGGTTAGGCTAGCAAATCCTGGAACTACTACATATTTCGATGTTCTAGAAACGACTATAGAAGTAGAAAGGCTTCAAGCGAATGTTAGTATGGAGGAAGCTAGTAAGCCTGAGCCTAAATAACAGGGTCAACCACAGAATGGTCGAAATAACCAAAACAACAATCACCAGCATAAAAACAATAATGTTCAGAAGAGAAGGCATCCTGACAATAAGCAATATGACAACAATAAAAGAGCATAGACAAACAATGGAGGCAATTAGTCGGGTTACGTAGAATACTCGCAATGCTCTAAGTGCCAAAAGAAACATCCTGGTGATTGTCGAGCAAACACCAAGGGATGCTACAGCTGTGGTTAGGAAGGTCACCAGAAGAAATATTGTCCACAACTCAAGCAAGAAGAGAAAAGGGACAACAAGATGGTTCCTGCCAGAGTCTTTGCCTTGACCCAGGGAGAAGCTGAAGCTAGTAATAAAGTGGTCACAGGTCAGATTCTTATCTTCAATAATGTATGTTAAGTATTATTTGATTTGGGAGCCACTCACTCGTATATCTCGTTAGGAATGATAGAGAAATTAGACAAACCTTGTGAAGATTTAGAACTAGGTTTGTGACATAATTGCCTTCAGGGAAAATAGTCCTATCATCACGGATAGTACGAGGTGTACCAATCAAAATTGAGGATGTAGAACTAGAGGGAGACCTGATAGAATTAGAGATCAAAGACTTTGACGTGATACTGGGCATGGATTGGATAGCAAGGCATGGCACAACAATCGACTGCAAACGCAAGAAAGTGATGTTCGAGACTCCTGACGGTCAGAGACTATGCTTTATGGAAAAAGTTTCAGGACTACGTATGCCGCTTATTTCATCTCTCAAAGCTCAGAGGATGATAGAGAAAGGATGTCACACGTTCTTAGCTAGCATCACAGATGTGGTAAAGGAAACACCACTAAAGGTTGGAGATGTTCACATTGTAAAGGAATTCCCAGAAGTATTTCCTGATGACTTACCAGGGTAGTCGCCACCTCGAGAAATTGACTTCACATTCCAGCTAGTACTGGACACCGAGCCTATTCAAAGGCACCATACCGAATGGCACCTACAAAACTCAAGGTGTTAAAGATGTAGCTACAAGAACTCTTAGACTTGGGTTTCATTAGGCCGAGCCATTCTCCATGGGGAACACCGGTTCTATATGTGAAGAAGAAGGACGGAAGTATGCAGATGTGTATAGATTACCGCGAGCTGCATAAGGTAACGATTAAGAATAAGTACCCACTACCCCGGATTGACGACTTGTTTGATCATCTTTGAGGCACAACCGTGTTTTCAAAGATTGATTTATGGTCCGGGTATCACCAGCTCAAGGTACGGGAATAGGATATTCCCAAGACAGCTTTTAGAACTCGTTATGGACATTACAAGTTTTTAGTTATGTCTTTTGGTCTGTAGAGTCCAATAACTTTACTTAGCTAAGATAGATAGTAGTATTATAGTATGTATAGTATTATCTTTGTAACTGTGGATTTTTGGTTCAGACCGGGAATTATTTGGACACTCATAGTAGTACTTATAGATTTTCTAAGTTTAACCTATAGTTTAAGAATATTAATGTTAACCTAAGGGTTTGATTATATGACTGATATTAAGGATAATATTTATTATACTATAAGGTTTAGATGAGGACCAATAGGATTTTAAGCACATGTTATGAATGGGTGATTAAAGATTAAGTATTTTGAGGATTTAATTTAATAAGGAGTAAAGTTTGAATGTTATAGGGTCAATCAACAGCTTTGAATACGTTGAGAGCTTAGTCAAGGCTGTTTACTCCATTCAAACTTAGCTAAAAATATGTAATTTCGTGTTTAAATATTCAGCGTTTGCCGATATATCGTAGCTATAGGAGGCGATATATCGCAGCACGTAGATACGGAAAACACGAGACGATGCACGGTCGCCTCGGGCATACTGGCCCAAGCGATATATCGCCTCCTTCAGTATATTTTCAAATGTTTTTGAATTCTTTTCCTTTCAGCCATTCAAACTCTTGATAAGTCCAGCATCTTTTTGAACGAGTCTTCAGCCTCTGCTGAACGATTATTCAAATATTTTTCACCTAAAAAGCTATTATTTTTATTCAAGTAAAATCAAGATCCTTTCATTCCTAAACTCTATAAATAGGACCTAGTACCCAACCATTATTCATCTTTTGCTCTAAGTTCAGAGGCTGCAAGTGCTAAGTGAGTGTGAGAGTATAAACATCTGGGTTTGGGAATCATAAGCTTGATCATCATAAGCTTATCAAACACTTTGGGAAGTGAGGTTCTATAGTATTTCGGTTGTGGTGTAGATTGGTCTTTCAAGTCTTTGAGGTAAACCAAAACTCTAGCTCATTGTTTTATGTTATTTTCTTTCTCATAGCCTTCTACTCAGTTTCCTAACCTCATTCTTATTTTGGTTAGGAAATCTAAGTTCTTGAGCACATAAGTTTCGGTAAGCATGTTTCTCAAATGGTTTAGTCTTCCTATTCCTTTTCATCTCTCTTCCTTCTTTAGACTCACTCTTGTTCATTATGGTTATTAGGAGTGTTCCAAAGTCCCAACGCTGTCCACATATCCCGGTAACTTTGGTTAGGAAAATAGGCTAGAATCAATATGTTATATGATTATGTTATCTTATGTGTTACGTTATGAAATATGTTATGATATGTATGTTGTAGGCTTGGGCATATGACCCATATGGCTAACAAGACCCCAATTAGATTATGGGCATATGACCTACTTAGCTAGTAGGACCCCATTAATCTCTTGGGCATATGACTTGTTTAGTCTATGGGACCCCAAGTAATAATGGCCATTATAATAAGTGTATGTAATAAGTGTTATGATATGTCTTTATGTTTATTATGAAATTCATGTTTATGACTACGTGTTAGATTTTCCTTGCTGGGCATTAGGCTCATTCCTTTTTGTTTTATGTGCAGGAAAATAGCTTTAGAGGCGGTAAGATTCGTGGACGCTTAGAGGATGTGTATCGATGGTGAATGGAGGCAAGGAGTCGAGAGTTCGATTTCTCGAGGATGTAGTTTTGTTTTACTTTTTTTATGGTTTTACATGTATTTTCCGCATTTTCTATGTAACTCCTTTTTACATTAAGTTATGTTTTGTTTTAAAGACAATGGGTACCCATATCCTACTTATTTTATGAAAGTAACTTTTGTTTCTACAAGTTTCTAATAAATTATGGTATTTTCGCAAATGTATGTTTTACTAAGGAATTGTATGTATAGTTTCGTTAATGGTCCAAAAGTCTAGAGTAGTGGGTCATTACATGGTCTTACCAACGCTCCAGCCGCATTCATGGATTTAATGAATAGGGTCTTTAAGGATTACTTGGATAAATTTGTCATAGTGTTCATCGACGATATCTTGGTGTATTTAAAGGATGAAGTCGAGCACGAGGAACATTTAAGGATGACCATGTTGCGATTGAAAGAGCATCAACTTTACGCCAAGTTCAAAAAGTACGAATTTTGGCTTTCGCAAGTAGCGCTCCTCGACCACATAGTATCCAAGACAGGAGTTGCTGTAGACCCATCTAAGGTAGAGGCTGTAAAAGATTGGCCAAGACCTAAGAACGTATTAGAGGTAAGAAGTTTTTTGGGACTAGCAGGTTATTATGGGAGGTTTGTAGAGGGTTTTTCTAAGATAGCCACTCCACTCACCAACCTGACCCGAAAGCAGCAAAGATTCAACTGGACTGATAAGTGTGAAGAGAGCTTCCAGTTGCTTAAGGATAAGCTATGCTCAGCACTAGTACTTTGTGTACCGACAGCCAACGACAAGTTTGTAGTCTATTATGATGCGTAGAAGCAAGGTGTGGGTTGTGTGCTGATGCAGATCTTAGTAAGAATAGCCTTGCACACAAATATACTAAACCTAGTAACGAGTTGTCCTAAGGTAGATATCGCTACCAGTCATTAGGGTGTTGGATAGGTCCCAACCCTATTGATAACTCTACAAAATAAAGTTATTTTAGCACTTTTTATATGCTAATTGTTGCTTAGTTCTTGAGTTTTTAATTAACTTATTAAGTTTTTATGTAATTTTTAATTTGTTAGTCTTATTGTTGTTTTCTAGATTTTTATATGTTTTATAGATATTTTATTATAATATGTTGTAGTTTAAATAATTGAAATTTGTGTTGATAGATTATAAGTTAAAAAATGTGATTTTATTGAACTTAATTCCCAAAGTAAATTAAGTTTCAATTAGTATTTTCTTGGACTTAATTTGAGTTATTTTATAATTGAAAATATTTTATTCTAATTTATTATTTACTTATTTTGTAGGGAGTAAGTTGTATTTTTTTTGGCTTTGAAAAGAAAAGAAAGAATGGCAAATTTGAAAGAAAAGTGATATTTGTCAACATATGCCCAGGCCCAAGCTAGGCCCACGCCTGCCACCAGCCCAGGCCCGCTGCTACAGTACCGCCCCTTGCTCAGCCTTTCTCCAGCCGTGGCCTTCAAGTCCTCCTCCTGCCAGCAGCTGTCCAAAGCTCACCAAAGCCGCCAGCCTCTTCAGCATATTGCACCAGCCTCCAAAGCAGCTCCACCTCAGCAGCTTCTTCAGCTCCCAAATCATCAACGTCCACATGCATATTAACTAACTGAGTATCAAATATGCATCAGCCTAAGCCCAAGACGTGGGCCTTCAGCCTCTTCTCTCCCAAGGCCCGTTGCCTCCCAGCTGCTTCCTCTGGCCCGCCAGGCCCATGCAATGAACACACTCCCAACGCCTGGCTCAGCAGTCCATGCCTTCAGTCCACTTCGGCTCAAGCACCATCTGCCTAGCCCAAGTCACCCATGCCAAAGCCACAAAAATAAGACCCAAAAATCACATTTTCATTCCCAATATTTTTCACTCAAATATCAATTTACTTTTCCCTATTTTTCTTACCTAAATAAACATTCCTAAATTATTTTTTTACCCTAGCTTTTCACCAATCTTTTACCCAACCAAACATTTCATTTTTCCAATACTCTTACACTTACTCTATTTATCCTACCACTTCCCAACACAATTAAATTAATCAATTTATTTATTTTAATTTGATTAATTTAATCTCCATATTTTGCCTATAAATAGAGTCTTGTAAGATCATTTGGGGAGCTCTTCGTCTTCATCTTTTCATCATATTCTACACATATTTTTCTCTCTTCTCTTCACTATTTTCTCTACCATTTTCATCTTTTGAAGAGCATGTCAAGTATGTTATTTTGTAATTTTTATTTCAATCTAGTTATGAGCTTCTAATCTTTTTCAAAGGTTATTAAGATGATGATGAAGCAAAATGTAACTAGATAGTAATTTTTGTTGTATGTTGATTTCCCATTTGTACAACATTGTTTATGGATTTTTTTCTATCAAAGATATGCATTTTCCATCTATTATTGATTGTTAAAGCATATTACACCTAGTTCTTCATTATGCAAAAATATGATATTCTTTGATTAAATGTTTTTCATTAAATTGTTCACATCTAATTCTTAGAGCATAAGTATCATATTTTGCCTAAACATAATCTCTTTGATTTTTTGTAGTTTCACTAGGTTGTAACACAACTAATGCTTAGAAATTATATCTTATATAAGTGAAGAAAAATCCTACCTTTTTGAAAGAGTAACTTGTGCTTGAATAGAAAATATATTTTAAAAAAATATATAGTGTGATTTATTTCAACTATATTAAAAAAAAAAAAACAAAGCTTGTTCTTTCAACATAAGCAATTTTTGCTTAAAGGAAATTTGGCAAAGTTCCCATCCACGCTTATTAATTAACCTCAGGGAGTTGTTATTAAGTTGTGAGTAAGTGGAATCAAATAGGCCTGGGAACAAGTTAAACCAAAAAAAAAAAAAAAATCATAAAAATCATAACAAAAAAAAAAAATATATATATAAATATTATAATTTCTTCTTGTTATAAGTATGCTCTGTGGTTGCGGTTCTAACTGATCTTCCACATCAGAAATTTGTTTCCTTGTGATTGTTTGTGTTACTTTGAGAAATTTGTGACATTGTATGCATCATTGGCATCGTAATTCAAAAAATCGTTTGGTGAAAAAATTAGTGTCTGTTCGTGAAATTGAAAGTGTTTTTGAAAGTTTAAGCATAATGGAACAAGAACCTAATGTTGTGCAAGAAAAAACTCTTCTTGAATACTTTTCACCCATTTCATCTAATGCCCCATCATGCATTGTTTTGCCCACTACTAATGCCACTCATTTTGAACTTAAACCATCAATCATTCAATTGTTACCATCATTTTATGGTTTAGAAAGAGAGGATCCATACATGCATGTAAAAGACTTTTTGGAAATTTGCTCAACCTTTCGTTTTCAAAATTTTTCAGATGAGTCGGTTAAACTTAGGTTGTTTCCTTTTTCTTTAAAAGATAGAGCCAAAGCTTAGTTAAACTCACTTCCAACTGGAACCATAACTACTTGGGATCAACTTTTTAATAAATTCCTTGCTAAATTTTTCCCCATGTCCAAAACTGATAGTTTAAGAAGAGAAATCTCCGAATTTTATCAAAAAGATAACGAAGAATTTTATGAATGTTGGGAAAGATGTAAAGATTTATTATTAAAATGTCCCCACCATGGTTTTGAAAAATGGAGACTTGTAAAATATTTTTATGATGGTTTAACCCCTTCAAACCGACAAATGATTCAATCTATGCATACTGGAAAATTTTTAAAATTGCAAGGGCAAGAGGCTTGGGACGCTCTTGAAGAATTGTCTGTTAATTCACAACAATGGAATTATTCTGAGCCTAGGTCTAGAGCCAACCCGTCACCGAAAAGAGAAGGAAAATATGAAATAAAAGAAGAAAGTGATTTAAGAACATCATTTGATAAATTAGCAAGAAAAGTGGAAGCCTTAGTAATAAGTCAATCTATGAATTCTCATGTGCAACCTAAAAAAGATGTTTGTTCTTTATGTGCTAGTTCATGTCATAATGCTCAATCATGTCCTTCTTTTATTGAAACATTTTCTGAAGAGGCTAATGCTTTACATTCATATGGAAAACCTTCTTCTGATAGCCCATTTTCCAACACATACAATCCAAATTGGAGAAACCATCCTAATTTTTCATGGAGACAAAACCAACCACAAATGAATCAAGGAAACCAATTCCACATGCCAAATCCAAATCATGCCCAACCAAGTCAACCTTACCCTCCACAAAGAAAACCTTCCTTAGAAGACACCTTACAACAATTCATGCAATCCACCCAACAAATCTTACAAAATCAGTCTCAATCCATTGCCAAACTCGAGACACAATTGGGTCAACTTGCTAGTGCTGTAACCGAGAGAGAAAAAGGAAGATTTCCTAGCCAACCCATCCCAAATCCTAAAAGCCAATATGAAATAGGAACTCCTAGTCATAAAGAAGAAGCTAAGTCTATCTCAACTCTAAGGTCCGGAAAACAAATTGTCAAACCCGATTACATACCTCAAGTTGAAAAAGACCAAAGCCAACCTCAAAGTTCCAACACAAATGACCTTTCAAAAGATGATGCTCAAATCCTTCCTTCCATCCCAAAAGCTCCTTTTCCACAAAGATTAATTCCACTCAAGAAAGGCAACCAATATAGTGACATCTTAGAAGTTTTCAAACAAGTAAGCATCAACATTCCTTTCTTAGATGCCATTAAACAAATTCCTGCCTATTCTAAATTCTTAAAAGACCTTTGCACTGTTAAAAGAAACACAAATGTTCCCAAAAAGGCGTTTTTAACTGAACAAGTTAGCTCCATAATTCAATATAAAAGCCTTGTCAAATATAAAGATCCCGGTTGTCCAACAATTTCATGCATCATTGGCGATCATTTTATTAACAAAGCTTTACTTGATTTAGGAGCTAGTGTAAATTTACTGCCTTATTCTGTGTATAAGCAACTTGGTCTAGGAGAATTAAAACCAACTTCTATAACACTTCAATTAGCCGATCGTTCAGTGAAAATCCCTAGAGGTATTATAGAAGATGTTTTAATTAAAGTGGATAAATTCTATTTCCCTGTGGACTTTATTGTTCTTGACACTCAACCTGTTGAAAATGCTCATGCTCAAGTACCCATCATTCTAGGTAAACCATTTTTAGCTACATCTAATGCAATTATCAACTGTCGTATTGGTGTATTGAAATTATCTTTTGGAAACATGACTGTTGAATTAAATGTTTTTAATGTTGCTAAATCTTTTGAGTGTGAGGAAGTGCATGAAGTTAACATGATAGAGAGTATGTGTGAAGATAATGGAAGTGACTTACTTGATTTTTGTGAAAAATACTTTGGTATGAACTTGCATATTGATGATTTTAATGATGATGTGAATTCCTTATTAGAGTCTATACCCTTGAATGAAACCAAAGTTGAACCCTTTTCACCCTTAGATCATGTTCAATCAATTTTCGAGTCTCCAAAGTTAGACCTTAAACCTTTGCCAGAAAATTTAAAATATGCTTTTCTAGGAGAGTCTGAAACCTTGCCTGTTATCATAGCATCTGCTTTAGATAAAGAACAAGAAGATAAATTGTTAGATGTCCTTAAAAACATAAGGAAGCCATAGGTTGGACCATTGGAGACATCAAGGGAATTAGCCCATCCATATGCATGCATAGAATCCATCTAGAAGAAAATGCTAAAACCTCTCGGGAATGTCAAAGAAGGTTAAATCCAAATATGAAAGAGGTCGTTAGGGAAGAAGTACTTAAACTGTTAGATGTAGGTATCATTTACCCTATTTCTGATAGTCAATGGGTTAGTCCAGTTCAAGTAGTGCCTAAAAAGTCTGGGATCACAGTTGTCGAAAATGAGAAAAATGAATTAATCCCTACTCGAGTACAAACGGGGTGGAGAGTGTGTATAGACTATAGGAAGCTAAATAATGTTACTAGAAAAAACCACTTTCCTTTACCCTTTATTGATCAAATGCTTGAACGTTTAGCTGGCCATGCATATTATTGTTTTCTTGATGGCTATTCGAGATATAACCAAATCCCCATTGCCCTTGAAGATCAAGAAAAGACTACCTTCACTTGCCCTTTTGGAACCTTTGCATATCGTCGCATGCCGTTTGGTCTTTGTAATGCTCATGCAACTTTTCAAAGATGTATGATTGCAATATTCTCTAATATGGTTGAAAGAAATCTCGAAGTGTTTATGGATGATTTTTCTGTGTTTGGAAATTCTTTTGATGACTGTTTGCACCATCTTTCTCTTGTTTTAATTCGTTGCAAAGAAAAGAATTTGGTTCTTAATTGGGAAAAATGTCATTTTATGGTTAAAAAATGAATTGTTTTAGGTCATGTAATTTCATTTGAGGGAATAGAAGTTGATAAAGCAAAAGTTGACCTTATTTCAAAACTTCCCCCACCTAAAACAATAAAAGAAATTAGATCATTCTTAGGCCATGCTGGTTTTTATAGAAGATTCATAAAAGACTTTAGCAAAATTTCACGCCCATTATGTCACTTGCTCGGAAAAGAAAATGCTATTGTCTTTGATAATGATTGCCATGTTGCCTTTGAAAGATTGAAATCCCTTTTGACTAGTGCACCTATTATTCGCCCTCCTGATTGGAATATTCCTTTTGAAATAATGTGTGATGCTTCTGATTATGCTATTGGTGCTGTTCTGTGACAAAGAATTAACAAGTTACCTCATGTAATCTACTATGCTAGCAAAACTTTGAACGATGCTCAATTAAATTATTCTACAACTGAAAAAGAATTGCTTGCTGTTGTGTTTGCATTGGAGAAATTTAGGTCTTATTTGTTAGGATCTAAAATAATTGTCTATTCTGATCATGCTGCATTGAAATATCTCTTGTCGAAAAAAGATGCTAAATCTCGCTTAATTCGTTGGATCTTGCTTTTACAAGAATTTGATTTAGAGATACGAGATAAAAAAGGTTCTGAAAATGTTGTTGCTGATCATTTGTCTAGAATTGTTGTTGAGACTAATAATGACTCCACCTCTATAACTGAAACTTTTCTTGATGAACAACTCATGCATATATCTTCTTTGCCTTGGTATGCTGATATTGTGAATTATTTGGTCACTGGTGAAATTCCTTCTCATTGGTCTAAGCATGACAAATCTAAATTTTATTCTGAAGTGAAAAATTTCATGTGGGATGACCCTTATTTGTTTAAATATTGCCCTGATCAAATAATAAGGAGATGCATTCCAAATTGTGATCAACTTAAAATCATATCTTTTTGTCATGATCATGCATGTGGTGGACATTTTAGTGGTAAGAAAACTGCTTTGAAAATTTTACAATGTGGATTTTATTGGCCGACTATTTTTCATGACACTTATGTTTATTGCAAGTCTTGCGAACGTTGTCAAATGTTAGGAAGTGTAACTAGAAGAAACATGATGCCTTTGAATCCTATCCTTATTGTTGAAATATTTGATGTTTGGGGCATTGATTTTATGGGTCCATTTCCTAACTCTTTTGGTAACTTGTACATTCTTGTTGGTGTTGATTATGTGTCTAAATGGGTTGAAGCTGTTGCATGCCATACAAATGATCATAAAGTTGTGCTTAAGTTTTTGAAAGAAAATATTTTCTCCCGTTTTGGCTCACCACGTGCTATCATTAGTGATAACGATACACACTTTTGTAATAGATCTTTTGAGCATTTAATGAAACAATATGGTATTACACATAAAGTCACTACACCTTATCACCCACAAACTAGCGGTCAAGTTGAAATATCAAATAGGGAAATTAAGCACATCTTAGAGAAAACTGTCAATCCAACTAGGAAAGATTGGTCCTTAAGACTCATTGATGCATTATGGGCATATAGAACTGCATACAAAACACCCATTGGAATGTCTCCCTATAGACTTGTGTATGGAAAGGCATGTCATTTACCCGTTGAGCTAGAACATAGAGCCTATTGGGCAATTAAGCAATTGAATTTTTCATTAGACAAAGCGGGTGAGAGAAGAAAGCTTCAATTAAATGAGTTAGAAGAGCTTAGGCATGATGCATATGACTATTCCAAAAAATATAAGGATCGAATGAAGATTTACCATGACAAAAACATTTTGCGAAAAGATTTTTCTCCCGGTCAAAAAGTCCTTTTATACAATTCTCGTTTGCATCTCTTCCCGGGGAAGTTACGCTCTAGGTGGGTAGGTCCATACATTGTTCGCACTGTTTTTCCACATGGACCCATTGAAATTGAAAATCCTAATAATGGTAATGTATTCAAAGTGAATGGACAAAAATTGAAACCATTTTTAGAATTGAAAACTGCTAAAGTGGATGAAATCCTTCTTGAGGATCCTATTTACCATGGTCCTTGATTGCTCTCATCAATTTTTGGTAAATGTGTGTTTTATTTATGTTTTTAGGTTAACTTATTGTTTTGATTTTTGTTTCTTTTTTGTTGCACTCTTGACATGCTCCATGATGAGGTACGACCATTCTAAACTCTAAACTCTTTCACGCTTCAATTTATATTTGTATTTTGATACATTGAGGACAATGCATAAATTAAGTTTGGGGGTAGTGGGTTTATATGGTTACTTCTTTCATGTGTTTGAAAATGGTAGAATTTTTCTTCACTTATATAAGATATAATTTCTAAGGCATCTCATAAAACTTGCACTTAGAAAATTCCATAACATTCAAGATATATAATTATACAATTTAATCAATTCAAACAAACACAAAGGATCCAAGATCCAACCAGGATTCACTCTTAGCGCCCTGGCTCCAACTCGGACTATATTACCATGTCTTGGTTCCAACCTGGACTTTATTTTACCATGTCCTGGCTCCAACCTAGACTAAAATTTACCATGTCCTGGCTCCAACCCAGACTAAAATTTACCATGTCCTGGCTCCAACCCAACCTATAATTTCACCATTTCCTGGCTCCAACCCGGACTATAATCTGATCATGTCATGGCTCCAACCCGGATAGTATTATAATAAGGTTCTGGCTCTAACCCGAACTAACTTATCATTAAGCCACAGAATGCATAAACATTGCAAAGGTAGTCATCATGCATACCCTGTTCTTAACGACCCAAATAAAACTAGTGTAATCTACTACTACAAGCACACACTAGTATATTCATGTTGTAGCCAAGAAAGAGAAAGGCTAACTTACTTGGGCTCCTTTGCTCCCAGCTGGATATTTGAAACCGCTATTCATTCTCCCTTTTGCGGCTACTGTAAATAATACAGTGTAGTTGGAATAAACTATGGCATACTCTTATAGCTAATATTCTACGATAGCTACATGCAATAAAGTTCTCTTAGAGACTCTATACTATAGCCTCTTATACACCTTATAATGTGTAAGGCCGAATTTCGTTTCAGTCTTTACAGTATCATGAGAAAATCAGCCTCACTGCATCATGCTCTCCATGTTGTGCATCTTAATATTCTTTAACTAAGAGCTCTTTTATCAGATAATTCGTATTTTTTTTCTAGGAAAAATGAGTTCTAGTCAACTCATAACTTTAGAAAAATACCAACTTGTCGTCCTCTTACGAAAGTTTATCATTTTCTACATTTAAAAAATATCATTTTTTGACCCTTTACAAATAATATTTGAAAATATTATCTCGTTCTCTTAAAGGTTCTACAAAACTCAAACTCCCATTTTTACCATTCTTATCCATAATTTATGATCTCATTTTATGTTATTTTTGAAAAGAAGGGAAATTGGACCCTTAACTTACAAAATGGTAAAAATAAACTTTTAAATTAACTCAAGGTGATTTGGGATGGGTTAAGTCTCCAAAACCTTAGTTATTTTGGCGAAGGATTATTTCTTCTCATTTCCAAAACTTTACTTCCACCATTTAATTTAAAGTAGTAAAGTCTCATTTTTAAAACTTTGCCCTTAGTTGAGTGTTGGGCGAATACCCTTAAACTATCGTTCACATATTCTATGTCATAAGAATGGGAACTAGGCAAAAGCCTCATGTCAAAACTTGTTTTAGGTTAAGAGAACTAACCTCTTAAAAATTATTTTTCGTTAAGGTTCGAAATTACTACTTTTCAGATTTTAGGGCAAACTTAGAAAAATTATTTCTCTTAAACCATGAAACATTTTTCTATTAAATTTTACAGGAGCCTTTATACGCATCTTAACTAATTCTCTATAAAATTTCATAATTTTTGGGATGGCAAAACCCATTCAATTTTTTAAAGAAATCTGGGCAGTGCTTTCTGCCTAAAAGTTTTTCCCCGATTTTGTGGTAAATTTGAAAATTTATTTTTCTTATACTGTAGTCCAGTTGATTCTGAAATTTTAGAGAGATACTTATTCATGTCTAAATTATCTTCCTACAAAATTTCATAATTTTTTAAATTATAAAACTCAATAAAATGTTTAAAGCCATCTGGGCAATGCTCTCTACTAGAAGTTTTGTTTCCAGATTCTAGGGAAAATTTTGATAAATCATCTCTCTCATACCTTATAACATTTTCCTATAAAATTTTACAGTGACCCTTAAACATGTTTAAACTAACACCCTACCAAATTTTATAGCTTTTTCATTTGTAAAACCTGTTCAAAAGTCAAAATAATCTGGGCAGTACATGCTGCTCAAATATTTTTCAGATTTGCTTCACATGCCAAAAAGTGTATAACTTGGGTTTAAAAATACCCTTTTACGATTTTACAAATCCTATAATCAAGTACTCACCAAGAACTATGCAACTACACAATTATTTTTTACAAAAACAGAGAGTGGAGTGCTATCTGACTCGTTGAAAGCCAGACCAAAAAATTTTGGCAGCATGCATTTTCACTCACACTCAACAACAACAAGCTTTCTAGCATAAACCCTTGCCACATGCATGCATGCAAATCATCATACGACACAAAATCTCAACCTTGAGCATAAAATAAGCTCAAAAACTATTGAAATACCCTATACAACCATATCAACAAGAATCACCACAAAACATAGAGAACTCAACCATAGATTCTACCTTTCAAAGCCCTAGCTTGGAGATGTGTTCCTTAGCTATTCAAAATCTTCTCTTGGTTCTCTAAACTCTCAAAACCGAGCCCCAAGTTCCACATGCAGATTTTTAAGAAAAGGATTACGGTAGAAAACTTTGACGAGGAAGAAAACATGCAAACTACCAAGATTTCTTACCTTCCCTTCACTAGATCACCAAAATGCTAAAATTTTTAGCCTCTCTTGAACCCTAGAACACAAGATCAAATCCGTGCATGGATATTAGATCACATGCATGCATCATAAACCCTTAGGCTTTCGGGTTTGAAGAGGAAGAGAGGAGAAAAATAGAGTAGGGTTCGAAACTTACTCTTCCTTAGTGTGCTCTTGAGCTTTTCCTTACTTCAATGAGAAATGAGTGCTCTTGGCTCATGGAGAGAAAAATGGCAGCAATGGAGAGTAGAGGGACTAGGGTTTAGTTTTGGGGGAGAGGAAATAGAAGAGTGTGTTTTTGTTTTCTTGAGAGAAAAGGAAATTTAAAAAAAAATGATTAGATGTGTAAGAGTGAAATGATTAGAGTTGAGCCAATGAATGGGTAAGGCTCTTACTCTTCCTAGGGTAGGTGTCCTAGGCTCTTAAGAGCCCTAGGCATAACCTTGTCGCCCCCTTCTCTTTCTCCTCCCTTCGAAAAGACCTTTATGCCTTGCACCTTTTTACCTCTCTCCTTAGACACTCAAGGGCCCTTTGGAAATTTTACTTATCTAAAATTCCTTACAATTTTACCCTATAGTTTTTAAATATCACCAACCTTAGTTAATTAAATTAAATGTGACCCAAAAATAAAATTTGTCACATATCACATAATTTTGATAATTTTATCAAATTGACCAAAATGTCCATAGAGGCTCGAGCAAGAAATTCTCATTCTTAAGCCCAGTTGATTGGAATTCAAACATCAATCAATTTTTCTTAAACCTCTTAGCTACCACACAAAATTAATATTTTTATGCTATATTATTTCCTATTTTACTTATTCCGAGACCAGATCAATACAACAGCTATAAAATTCTCTAAACATCGCAAATTCATATAATATCATTTTTCATAATAATATTTAACATAGTTCTTCACTGGCTCCAACCGGCTACTAACGGGTGTTCAAAATACGGGATGTTGCAAATGGCATATTATTTCACATGCCAATGGTGTTTTATCAAATTAATACATGCAGATTTTTTTGTATATTTTATGAAAGAAAATATCGTTTTAATCCAAATTTGTGATTTTGATTGCATAAATAGTTGCTGGAACTTTTGGTTAATAGTAAGCAAAGTCTTTTAATAGGAACAATCAAAAGCAACAGTGACAGTTATTAACTATTGGAGTTGGTTTCTATGCCTACAGTTTTTAACTGTCAGCGTAGAGTCCCGCTAAGCAATTACGACAGACAACAGAGTTGACTGTCGTGATTAGGTGTCAGGAAAGCCCAATTTTGTATTATTGCTAGTGCATCAAATAAATTAAACCCTAAGTTATGTACATGATGAATGTGGTATTCTCAAAATGTAAATATGTAATTTTCACAATATTATTTATGTGCAATTTTTTATTTATGTAAAATATGAAAAGATTGTAGTTTAAATTCAATTGTGATTTTTAAACGAATTATTAGTTGCTGAAACTTTGGGTTATTAAGGAAAATGATTATTTTATTTAATATGAATAAGTCATACACCTCAATAACTAAAGTCTTAAATGATATATATGAAAATGTAATTTTACTTTATTTATGAATTTTCACATTTTAGAACATGCAATTTTTTTTGAGAGATTAGTAAAATTATTTTCTAAAGGAAACAAGAAACTTATTTAGTTATTCTAAATAGCTAAAAATTTTGTCATGTTTTTTTATGTTATTTAAATAATAAATGAAATTATTATTTTATGAGAAATTAGAAAGGCTTAATGGATTATTTTATAAATTAAATATGCTGTATTAAAATTTGTATAACAAATTTTGGGATTTAGAGAAACAATTAATGGTAAATAAATTATGTTGCTGAATTTTGTTTGAAGATGCAAGATGTAAGTATGTAGGAATTATCGCTATAAAACGTTCAATTTTAAGAACTCTCCCACGTATGGATGTCGCATGCAAATGTATCTTTACGTTAAAATATATGCCTATTGTTCAAACACATGACCTTTACTTTGTAACCATGAAGGGTTAATAGGTAGAATTAGCATTAGTTTTTTTATGATTTTATGTAGAGATATTGTGTGTTTGCAATTATAGTGCAACTCGCACCACATGTGCATGGCCCATGTACACGTGGTGTATGTTGCTGGGCATGAGTAGTCTTACGTTATTCTAAGAGATGAATGTTTGGTTATGATTATAGGCTCGTTGTGATGTATTATCATTTTTTGTTTTGCTCGGACCTGAGGTAAGGAAATTTGATAGAATTTCTATGTTTATGCTATGAAATGGTAAGACTTGTATGTTACAAGAAATAATGTGTTATGTAAATGATGATGCTATGTTTTGATGATAAACCAAGTGATATGTAAAAGTAGAATTCTATGATATGTTATTAGAAGTATGATGCAACATTTATTTTCTTTGTTTTGAAGTGAACTAGATTACATGTGTTTGTATGATGAATGAAAAGAAAATGTTGCTATTGTGTTGAACACAAATCAACAAAGGAGTTACTAAGGATATGACGTAGCTCAAAGGGTGGACACGCCAAGGTTATTCTAGGGCCTGAAATCTTGTTTACCTCATAGATGAGGTTTTACCAACTCGGATATACTAGTTATCTCAATGATGTGACATGGACAATAGAGGTGCCATGATCACAAAGAGTATGATTATATTGTATGAATGCGATGGAAGACTATGAATTCATTTATGATTATGAAATATGAGTATGATGATGTTATGAACTATCCTGTTATATTATACATGTCTTTCTTGTCTTTTCCTTGATTTTGTTGTACTTCTTTATTGGGCTTTTAGCTCACTCCCTTACTTTCCCCCTTTAAGGTAAACAATAGGGTTTCTCTCTAGCACGCCTATGATGTGGGAAGTTTCGATGTCTGAGTGTGTATGGCATGGGGGTTTTCTGTGAAATAATAAACTATCAATATGAGCGCTGAAATTTAAATAAACTATGTTATGGATTTTATTTTTAAATATGCCAGTGGGACTTAAACTTTTATTTTCTTTTAGACATTGCATGTGAATACTTTATTTTTATTATTAACTATTGGGCCCAAACTTTCATGTTTTATCAAGGTCTCACTCAGCTTATCTTTTAAGTTGTATTTTACTATTATCTCTGAGATAAGTGATGTTTTTACAAAGTAATAGAATAGGGCATTTTACAAAAGTGTAACAATTGAAAAGATTTGAGTATTTTGGCCACTAATAACCCATATGAAAAAAATACAAACTCAATTAAGTATAAAAGAATTGAAATAGAAAGAAGAAATAATTAGGGATAATAATGGAAGAAGGAAATTTTTATACAACCTTCTCATCAATAAATAAAAATCATATCCACATTAATCAATTCTTCATTCTTCTTGATATTAGGAGACTATCACATCTGTGTTTTATATTTTGTAAACTCAACTAAACACATTAATTAGCGATATGAGCTTTTTGCTACACTTCATAAGCATCTGTGAGTACATTTACATAAGTATTGCAAAGAAGTAGAAACTTAATTTACATATAGCTTGCCAATTGAAATTTCAAATTGGATAGATAATAAATTTAACGCCATAAATACTTTATGTTTTAGCGTTTATACACTTATATATTAAAACAAAATTGGCAATAAATTACCCAACATTATATTTTCTTTGAATCTGTTACTACCAGATCCGTTAAGTGTTGATTGAGCTCATTAAGCTGACAAGTGCCATGGTATTTGTAGCGTCTCAAATTTGCTAATAAGGCTTAGGGCCTTGATTAGCGTGCCTAGAGGGAAATAAGTGATTTATTATTATAATATGTGTATTTGTATGAGTATGGGATTAGAGATGCATGTGTTAGGTGAATTAAATGAGCATGTGGGCCCCGTTTGGTTATTAGGGGCATGTTTGTAATTTTAGCCCATTGATGGCATAAATGTGATAATTGTAATAATTATGATATTCTTATGATATATCTGTGTTGCACGATCCGAGACAGTCCTAGGGAGCGATGAGCTAGAAAGTCACAACGGGGTCGAATACCTGACTCGGGGCAAGTCGAGGGTATTTCGGGGGTTATCGGGTTATGGAAATAAATATTTGGAGATATATTTGAGGATAGAATGTTTAGGAGGGAATATTGGGGAAATTTACCATTTTTCCCTCGGGGACATTTTTGGCACCTCGAGCCTTTGAGATAACCTTAGAAACTTAAGTTAAATAAAACAAAACCAAAAAAGCTTTTAGAAAATTAGAAACCGACCTTCTTTCTTCCTCTCTCTCTTGAAGTTTTCTCTCTTTGGAAACTTGGAGCATTTTGGTGGAACTAACAAAGGATTAAGGATTTTGAGCTGAGATTTTGGGAGCTAGAAGCTTGGAGCTTAGGAAACTAATCCAGGGGTCAACTCAGCTCAAGTTAAGCTCTTAACTTAGTGAATTGTATTGAATTGCTGCTTTTATTTTAGAGTTTGCATGTGAGCTAAGACAAGAATTGCTCTTGATTATATGGGTGAGTTTTGGGGATAGTTTCTGTTGGGTTTTGCTGTTGGGATTTCTTTGGAAATGTTGTGATGATTGAGTGGGATTGTTAGGTTGATTTTGGGGTAAATTGGCTGGGTTTTCGTGGTAAAAATGGAGGATTTTTCTGGGTTCGAAGGGTCGGGCTGCGGCATTGTTCTTGTTGAGCCGCGATCCTCTAGAACAGATTGGAGGCCAGGAAGAGGGGCGAGCCGCGGCATGCCCTAGCTTGGGCCGTAGCACGCCTACCCTGTTCTGGGGTTGAGGTCTCTGGTTGGGGGTGGGCCGCGGCATGGCCTCATGGGGCCGCGACGCTTAGTGTATTTTTGGGCTTTAAAGAGGTTTTAGGCTTGGGAATCCAAAAGTTAAGGCTTGGGATGGATTTTATCACCCGAATCGATAGAATTCAAGGTCCCAGAGACTAGAATTATGAACCAATGTTATTTAATGGATTATAACTTGATGGATGGATATTGTTAGTGCGTTGTGACTAGGGTTTCAACGAGGCTCAGACTAGAGGACTGTTCTCAGGACTTCAGTGCTTAAAAATCTTGGGACACATGTAAGAAAACAGTTGTACCCATAGAGCTTGTGATGCAAGGCACGACCCTATATGATTGTGTTGCAGGGCGTAGCCCCTTTGATTGAGTTTATACGTGTTTAAGTATCTGCTTAATAATGCTATGTGTGCATATATGTGAATGAAGGACAAGAGTCGGGAACGGCAAAGGCTGGGAACGGCGAAGGCCGAGAATGGCAAGGGGCCGAGAGCAGCGTTTTGCATGCGGAGTGTGAGTTACCAGGGCGAGACCCTAAAGGATACCTGGGATATCCTCACTGTATAGACCGCGAACCCAGGGCCCGGTAAAGCGCCTGGGACGGCATGGCCGTACAAGTTTAGCCTAGTGGCAGCTTGATTACATGTTGAATGTTAAATATGCATATGTATATGCTTGTGAGGGTTTTCTTGCTGGGCTTCGGCTCACGGTTGCTCTGTGGTGCAGGTAAGGGCAAGGGGAAAGTCGACCAACCATGAGTACGGAGAGCATGAAGCAGAGCGTACATGTTTGGCCTTCCTGGTTGCCGCGGCCAGGGGTATTTTGGGAGATGACTGTACTAAAACAAGATTTTGTCGTTTAGCCGACTCTGGTTATATTTTTGAGTTGTAAATGTTTCTAAACAGTATTTTGGGATCCTAAATGTTAAATGCTTTAAGATTTTCAGTAAATGGAATTATTTTCAAAGTATAAGACTCTGTTTATGGTTTTACTACACTTTTTGTCTTAAAACCTCGATTAGCGAGTTAATTGCACGTTTTAAACTCACTTGGTAACGGCTCTAAGGAAGTAGGGCGTTACAACTTGGTATCAGAGCGATCCAAGGTTTATGGTTTCTCAGGATTGATTGAACATGTACGCTCGCTATCAGTGACAAGCTCGACTCAGGGTTTGTTGGTAATGATTGACTTATATGCTTGAATATGTGCTTAAATGACCTGTTTGCCTGCTTGTTTCATATAGAGCATGATGAATGAGTTAACATATGCATGATGCCAGGGCATGGCCTGTTGAGTGTTATATGCTATTTGTATGTTATGTGGATTGTTGTTTATGGTTGACTGATACGATTTGGGAGGTGGTTTTGGATGTTGTTATCATGCCTGGTGAGTGGCGTCGTTGATTGCAGGCATATTGTTGAGATACCTCGACAATCATCGAGACTCCGCGGCAGTAGGGCTGAGGATGACAACCAGGGTCAGGACCCTCCACCTGCCCCACAGAATTGGCAACATATATTTGCTGAAATGGAAGCAAGATTGCAACGAACGGAGGAAGAGCTTCGACAGTTTAGGCAGCAAGCCCCTCCACAAGTCACTAAGTTTCCAGTTCAGCAGGTTGTGGCGCCAATGTCGGTTCAACCTATTGTGGAGAACAGGTGGGAACCTTTATATGAGAGGTTCAGGAAGTGGCATCCTCCCACCTTTGAGGGTGGACCAGACCCATTGCAGGCAAAGCAGTGGATGAATATGATTTCCTCTATCCTGGATTTTATGAGGGTTGAGGGGAATGAGAGGGTAGCTTGTGCTAGCTACATGTTCAGAGAGGATGCCCGCATCTTGTGGGATGTAGTAGTTCAGAGGAGGAATGTGGCAGTTATGACCTAGGAAGATTTCAAAAAAATCTTCAACAAAAAGTATTACAGCGTTGCAGTTCGAGCAGCAAAGGTTGACGAGTTCATCAACCTGACTCAGAACCGGTTGGCAGTTACTGAGTATGCTTTGAGATTTGACCGGTTGCGAAGTTTGCACCGAATTTAGTGCCGACGGATGCGGCAAGAAGAGATAGATTTGTGCGGGGATTGAATGTTATGATCACCCGTGATGTAAAGATCACCTTGGATCCAGAGACTACTACCTATGCTCAGGTTGTAGACAAGGTCCTTACCACTGAGGGGGCTGAGGACCAGATCTGGAGAGAGAGCGCTATTACGCACGATGCAAGGAGGACAGTGCCTCCTTCTATTGGATCCAGTCAGGGTAGTGGCTCCAGTGAGAAGAAGAGAAAGGTCCCAGATTCTTTTGTTCCTCCTAGCTCAAATAGGAGGGTACGGGGTGCTGTTAGTGACCGTCAGGGAAGAGATGACAACTGGAGGAGTTTTCCAGTATGTGCTCGGTGTGGACGAGGACACCAAGGTGAGTGCAGGATTAGGGTCTGCTTTGTTTGTGGGAGTGCCAATCATCTGAAGAAGGACTGCCCACAAGCCAGGAAAGAGGAGCCAAAGCAGGGTGACAGTCTCGCTCCTGCCAGAGTGTTTACTTTGACTAAAACTGAGGCGGAGGCTCGCCCCTTGGTTGTGAGAGGTCAGATTTCTATTGCTGGGTTTTCTTATACTACATTGATTGATTCGGGAGCTACTAATTCGTTTGTGTCTGCTAGAGTGATAGATCAGCTGTGTAGACCTAGTGTTTTGTATGCTAGGGGTTTTCAGACTTTGTTGCCAATTGGGGAACTGGTAGTCTCTAGGAGATGGATTAGAGCTTTTCTAGTAGAGGTAGATGGTAGGGAATTGTCTGTTGATCTGATTGAACTTATGATGGATGACTTTGACATGATCCTAGGGATGGATTGGTTATCGAAGTATGGGGCAACGATTGACTGCAAGCGTAGGATGGTGACTTTTGAACTAGAAGGGGAGATACCCTTTGTATTTGTGGGGACAGTTAATGGACCCCGGGTACCTATGATTTCAGCATTGAAGGCTAGAGACCTGATGCAAGAAGGCTGCATAGGATTCCCAGCGAATGTGGTGGATACCTCTAGAGTTATGTCGGTTGGACTAGGGGAGACCAGATGGTATGTGAGTTTCCAGATTTATTTCCAGCAGATCTGCCAGGGTTGCCGCTGCAGCAGGAGATTGAGTTTGTTATAGAGATGGTGCCAGGGGTGGAGCCAGTATCTAGGACACCTTATAGAATGGCTTCTGCGGAGTTGAAGGAGTTGAAGATTCAGTTGCAGGAGTTACTAGATTTGGGGTTCATCAGACCGAGTTTCTCGCCATGGGGTGCTCCAGTGTTGTTCGTCAAGAGGAAGGATGGATCTATTAGGATGTGTATTGACTATAGGGAGCTAAACAAGTTGGCCATTAAGAACAAGTATCCACTGCCTAGGATCGACAATTTATTTGACTAGCTAGAGGGAAGGATAGTGTTTTCCAAGATTGATCTCCGATCAGGTTACCATCAGTTAAGGATTAAAGAAGAGAACATACCAAAGACCGCTTTCCTAACGAGGTATGGACACTACGAATTCTTGGTTATGTCCTTTGGATTAACCAATGCCCCAGCAGATTTTATGGATATGATGAATAGGATATTCAAGGACAATCTGGATAAGTTTGTGATTGAGTTCATTGACAACATTCTGGTGTACTCTCAGTCAGAGATATAACATGAGCAACATCTACATTTGGTGTTGCAGCGGTTAAGGGAGCATATGTTATATGCTAAGTTCACCAAGTGCGAGTTCTGTTACCGCAGGTTACATTTCTGGACTATATCGTCAGTAAGGAGGGGATTATGGTTGACTCAAGTACGATTGAGGTAGTGAGAGATTGGCCTAGACCGAGCAACGTTCCTGAAGTGAGAAGTTTTCTAGGATGGGCAGGATATTATGGGCGTTTTGTTGAGGGGTTCTCTTGGATTGCTACGTCGTGACAGAACTGACAAAGAAGAAGACAAAGTATGTTTGGACAGACAAATGTGAGAACAGTTTCAAGGAGTTGAAGCGGAGACTGATCATTGCACCAGTGTTAAGTTTGCCGACAGATAATGACAAGTTTGTGGTTTATTGTGATGTTTCCAGAGATGGTTTAGGGTGTGTGCTGATGCAAGTGGGAAAGGTGATAGCCTACGCATCGAGACAGTTAAAAGAGTATGAGCAGAGATATCCCATGCATGATCTGGAGTTAGCAACGGTGGTATTCACACTTTAGATTTGGAGACAATCTCTATGTAACGCCCTGGATAGCCAAGACCGTTACACTGTGTGTTTACAAATGTGCGAGACTTGCTAATCAAGCCATTTAGTTGGAAACGTGTTACAGTAACTAAAGTTGAACTAGGGTTAAAAGATTTTGGTCTCAAAAGCTTCATTTCCTTATAATCAAACATTTTTACATGGGATCCCAAAAGTAGAAAAGTTAAGAGACAGTTTAACAAAATTTCATAATTAAAATATAATTACTAGCACTCTAAGGCAAAACAGATGATTAGGCTTTTCTCGTCCTGTTCCACTCCTCGGCTGTGGCGGCCGATCAGCTGACTATGTACATTCAGCCCCAAAGCTTTCCATCTCAGGACTGGTCCAACTTTCCCTTGCCTTTACTTGCACCACGTACCACCCGTGAGCCAAGGCCCAGCAAGAAAATATAATAACAGAGCATAATCATCAAGCAAACAACCAAATAACTCATGCAATATAAACATATACTCAGCAGTCCAAACATTCACGTTACTCAAGTATTCAGCATACCAAGTACAACATTTTATATTAATAATCAATTAGACATGATAACCAGGGTTTACGCCCTTAGGCCGCACCCTCTATTTAACCCACTGACTCCGGCCCGCTTAAACCGAGCTCAGAGAATATTAAGGTGTCCTCAGCTACCAGTGGCCGAGCTGTGCTCAGTGCGCAAGTATTATTTACGGTACCCTTAGGCCGTCTAGCACATGACCCTTGGCATAATACCATCTATGACATCGTACATATATAGGGAGCTCTTAGTCCCAACACAATCACATAACCGGGTGCATTTTTCTTACCTTTAGATTTCGATAGCATTGTTTAATTCGACTCTCAAGCACGATCTCGTCTGACCCCTAGTGTACACCTAGTCACGGTAACAAGTTAGAACCAACTCCAAATTTCAATTCCAAAACCTAGCCTCGGGACCAATCCCGAGCCCTCGGAAAGCCATAATTCCACCAAATGGGTTGGTGGAATCAAACCCCGAGCCCTCGGGAAAAATCCCTAAGAAATAACCCAAAAACCCCTTTCTAGGAACAGGGTAGCACTATAGCCCTAAATTGGGCGCTACAGCGCTACAAGCAGAGCCATCAGGCTCCCAAGCCTAGCACTGTAGCGCCCTAAAGCTAGCGCTACAGCGCTAGTCACAGCCAAACCATACTCAAGTTTTCCCCTTCGAACTTCCTCGAGCCAAAACCTTCCAAAACTCAACCAAACTTCAAAACAAGCCTCCCAACATCTCCAACTCATCCCAAACAACCTAACCAAAAATAATTCAATCACATGCACCCCAAAATACAAAAATTACCACGGCTGAACTTAGAGCTCAGAAACTCAACAAAACAGCAGAAATCATAGAACTTAGAGCTAGGTTTTCTTACCTTTGATGGATGAATTCAGCTTAAGTTATCCTCCACACTTCCTTATCCTTCACCTCCTCAAATTCTTAGGCTTATGTCCCTAGAATTCCCACAGAAACTCAGTTTAGAAAAACCATCTCAGCCAAAACCAAAAACACAAGAGAGAAACCTAGAAACTTATCTCAGATGGATGAACAACCCTGGCTAACTCTTCAAACCAAACTAGGGATCCTAGCCTCAAACTCCTGCCCAAACTCTCCCTGAGTTACAACTTCAAATTCCTTCAAGAACTGGGGAAGAGACCTCCAACCGAGAAAGAGAAAGATAGACTCTTGTTTTCCCTTTTTTTTTTTCCTTTCCTTCTTCTTTTCTTTTTTACTTCTTTCAGTTTCTACTATCCTCTAAACTTTCCACTAAGGAAATAAAGACAAAACAACATTTATCTGATTCTAAACACCAAAAGACCATATTGCCCTCCCACTTATAACTAAGCTTTTAAGCATCCTAAGGGCATTTTAGTCATTACACCCAATTCCCGCTAATTCCTCGAATGTCTCTAATATTTACCGCTTAATTCCCGACACATAACTAATCACCAATTATATTCCTCAATATCAAAATAGACTCCAATATATTTCCTAAATTCCCAGAAGTACCCCCAGGCTCGCCCCGAGCCGGGTATAAATCTCCGCCGTGACTTTTCGCTAAACTGCTCACCAAGATCGCCTTGAGTCACAAATTACAAATATATCCACATAAATATGTGGTCTTAAAAATTTATCACAGATGTATACAGTTATGCCCTTAACGACCAAAATTACGAATATGCCCTTCTAACCTAATCAGGGCCTACACACATACTAATACACATAGTCGTGCATCACAGATATCCAAATAATCATATAACATACTTTTAATCATTTAAATCACATATAATCCAGTTGTGCCCTCCGGGCACACTATTCAAGGCCCTTAAGCCTTAATAGTGAATTTGGGTCGTTACAATCTATATGGTGAGAAGTGCGAGATATACACCGACCATAAGAGTTCGAAGTACTTCTTTACTCAGAATGATCTGAATATACGCAAGAGGCAGTGGCTGGAGTTCGTTAAGGATTATGATTGTGACGTCCTATACCATCCTAGGAAGGCTAATGTAGTGGCTGATGCATTGAGTCAGAAAGGCCCAGAACAGTTGTTCAGTTCGAGACAGATATCTGATAAGCTGGCTGAGGAGATGACTAAAGCGGGTATAGAGTTGGTGGTTGGTCGGTTAGCCAACATCACTTTTCAGTCTACGCTCCTTGAGATGATCAAGGAGGCACAAGGGAAAGATGCCCAGTTGAGAGGTCACAGGGAGAACGTCTTAGTCGGGGCGGCGAAGGACTTCTCTATCTTGGAGATGGGATTACTGAAGTACAAGGATCGGATCTGTGTTCTGATGGATTCTGATATCCGGCGGGAGATCCTAGATGAATCGCATACCACTCCCTATTCCTTACAACCAGGTATGATGAAGATGTACCAAGATCTGAGAGCTTTGTATTGGTGGTCGGGTATGAAGAGGGATGTGGTGGATTATGTTGCCAAGTGCTTAACTTGCCAGCAGGTCAAGGCTGAACATTAGAGGCCAGGAGGGTTGCTGCAGCCTTTAGGGATTCCAGAGTGGAAGTGGGAAGATATTACCATAGACTTCATGGTTGGCTTGCCAAAGACCGTGGGACAACATGACTCAGTGTGGGTGATTGAGGATAGGTATACCTAGTCCACCCTCTTTTTACCTGTCAGGACGACTTCTACTGTGGAACAGTATGCCGAGTTATATGTGAAGGAATTTGTTCGACTTCATGGGGCTCCGAGGTCGATAGTATCCAACAGGGACCCCACCTTCACCTCCAAGTTTTGGGAGAGTCTGCAGAAGGCTATGGGCACGCAGTTATGGTTTTGTACCGCTTATCATCCTCAGACAGATGGACAGTCTGAGAGGACGATTAAGATATTGGAGGACATGCTACGATCCTATTTGCTAGATTTTGGGGGATCTTGGAGTAAGTATCTCCCTTTGATTGAGTTCTCGTACAATAACAGTTATCAGGCGACTATCGGAGTGGCTCCGTATAAGATACTTTATGGGAGGAAGTGCAGGTCACCTATCCATTGGGATGAGACGGGTGACAGGAAATATCTGGGTCTTGAGATGGTTCAAAGGAAAAATGAGGCGATTGACAAGATTAGAGCTCAAATTCTCACCTCCCAGAGTCGGCAGAAGAGTTACTCGGACTTGAGACGCAGAAACATAGAGTTTCAAGTCGGTGACCATGTGTTTCTTAGGGTTTCACCTTTAAGGGGAGTGAAATGGTTTCGTGTTCAGGGCAAGCTGAGCGCTAGGTTTGTTGGCCCCTTTGAGAATCTGGAGCGAGTTGGAGAGGTAGCTTACAAACTGGCGATGCCTCCATCCTTATCAGGGGTTCATAATGTTTTTCATGTATCCATGCTCCGGAAGTATGTATCAGATTCGATGCACGTTCTGAGTTATGAGAATTTGGAGCTGGACCAGGATTTGTCTTATGAGGAAAAGCCGGTTCAGATTCTTGACCGGAAGGATAAAGTCTTGCGGAGCAAGACCATCGCCTTAGTGAAAGTGCTGTAGAGGAACAACAAAGTTGAGGAGGCGACATGGGAACTTGAATTAGAGATGCGGGAGCGGTATCCCGAGTTGTTTAGGTAATTTCGAGGACGAAATTTCTGTAAGGAGGGGATAGTTGTAGCATCCCAAATTTGCTAATAAGGCTTAGGGCCTTGATTTGCGTGCCTGGAGGGAAATAAGTGATTTATTATTATAATATGTGTATTTGTATGAGTATGGGATTAGAGATGCATGTTTAGGTGAATTAAATGAGCATGTGGGCCCCGGTTGGTTATTAGGGGCATGTTTGTAATTTTAGCCCGTTGAGGGCATAAATGTGATAATTGTAATAATTGTGATATATCTGTGTTGCACGATCTGAGATAGTCCTAGGGAGCAGTGAGCTAGAGAGTCACAACGGGGTCGAATACCTGTTTTGGGGCGAGTTGAGGGGTATTTCGGGCATTAGGTGTTTTATGAGGTTATCGGATTATGGAAATAAATATTTGGAGATATATTTGAGGTTAGAATGTTTAGGAGGGAATATTGGGGAGATTTACCATTTTTCCCTCGGGGACATTTTTGGCACCCCGAGCCTTTGAGATAACCTTAGAAACTTAAGTTAAATAAAACAAAACCAAAAAAGCTTTTAGAAAATTAGAAACCGACCCTCTTTCTTCCTCTCTCTCTTGAAGTTTTCTCCCTTTGGAAACTTGGACCATTTTGGTGGAACCAACCAAGGATTAAGGATTTTGAGCTGGGATTTTGGGAACTAGAAGCTTGGAGCTTAGGGAACTAGTCCAGGGGTTCAACTCAGCTCAAGGTAAGCTCTTAACTTAGTGAACTGTATTGAATTGCTGCCGGTATTTTAGAGTTTGCATGTGAGCTAAGATAAGAATTGCTCTTGATTATATGGGTGAGTTTTGGGGATAGTTTCTATTGGGTTTTGCTGCTGGGATTGCTTTGGAAATGTTGTGATGATTGAGTGAGATTATTAGGTTGATTTTGGGGTAAATTGGATGGGTTTTTGTGGTAAAAATGGGGGATTTTTCTGGGTTCGAAGGGTCGGGCCGCGACATTGTTCTTGCTGAGCCACGTTGCTTACTGCATTTTTGGGCTTTAAAGAGGTTTTAGGCTTGGGAATCCAAAAGTTAAGGCTCGGGATGGCTTTTATCACCCAGATTGATAGAATTCAAGGTCCCGGAGACTAGAATTATGACCCAAAGTTATTTAATGGATTAGAACTTGATAGATGGATATTGTTGGTGCGTTGTGACTAGGGTTTCAGCGAGGCTCGGACTAGGGGATTGTTCTCAAGACTTCGGTGCTTGGAAAGCTTGGGACACAAGTAAGAAAACTGTTGTACCCGTAGAGCTTGGGATGCAGGGCACGACCCTATATGATTGTGTTGCAGGGCATAGCCCCTTTGATTGAGTTTATACGTGTTTAAGTATCTGCTTAATTATTCTATGTGTGCATATATGTGAATGAACGACAAGAGCCGGGAACGACAAAGGCTGGGAATGGCAAGGGGCCGAGAGCAGTGTTTAGCACGCGGAGTGTGATTTGCCAGGGCAAGACCCTAAAGGATATCTGGGATATCCTCACGGTACAGACCGCGAACCCATGGCTCGGTAAAGCGCTTGGGACGGCATGGTCGTACATGTTTAGCCTATTGGCGACTTGATTACATGTTGAATGTTAAATATGCATATGTATCTGCTTGTGAGGGTTTTCTTGCTGGGCTTTGGCTCACGGGTGCTCTATGGTGCAGGTAAGGGAAAGGGGTAAGTTGACCAAGCATGAGTACGAAGAGCGTGAAGCGGCGCGTATATATTTGGCCTGCCTGGCTGCCACAGCCCGGGGTATTTTGGGAGATGATTGTACTAAACTAAGATTTTGTCGTTTAGCCGAATCTGGTTATATTTTTGAGTTGTAAATATTTCTAAACAGTATTTTGGGATCCCAAATGTTAAATGCCTTAAGATTTTCAGTAAATGGAATTATTTTCAAAGTATAAGACTCTGTTTATGGTTTTACTACAGTTTTGTCTTAAAACCTCGATTAGCGAGTTAATTGCACGTTTTAAACTCACTTGGTAACGACTCTAAGGAAGTAGGGCGTTACAGTATTATTGGTCCACATTATTATATTAAAAAAACTAATTAATTAATTTTACATGAAAAACTTATTAAAATATATTTTAATAATATAATAAATGAACAAATAAATTTTATAAATATAAAGCAATATTAAAAAAATGAAAAATATTTTTTTCATTCTTCTTCTCTCATTTTTCACTTGAGTTCAAGTAAAAAAGGAAAAATTACATCACACTACTAAAAACTCATTTTATTTACAAAAATACCGGTACAATTTTATTTACACATATACCTATACTTTTCTATACCCATTTAAAAATAAGTAAATTTATCTCTCTCCTGTGTCAGCCACCCTCTCTCTCTTTGCTCTGCCTTGGACACAAATTTTCTTTTTATTTCTTTTTTAAAAAAAAAAAAAACTCTTATTTCTCTCTCTTCTCCTTTACTTTAAAAGTCTTTTCTGACCACATCGTTGGTCGGTTGAGCTCAAGAATTGTACCACTTTGTTCTACTCTTCAATATGGTCATTTTGATATATGGTAAGCATATGTTTTTTCGCCATTGTCAGAGAAGCTGACCAGACTCAAAAACTACCTTATAGTTTCTTTTATAGTTTGATAACAAACAAGTAACCAAATTTAAAATTAAACAAAATTCAATATACCAACCAACTTCATAGGTTACTATAAAGTATTTTGTTATTTCATATTTAAAAGTTATCATATAGTATAAACTTATTTTATAGTACTTTATTTAAAAGTTATTCTAATAGAAACCTATTTTATAAAGCAATTTGGATAGGTTTCTAAAAAACCTTATAAGTAAAACAAATGGTATCTTAAACATCATAGAATCAATTACATTACTAACAAAATTAACTATATTAACTTTACCAATAACCTATATGGTAAGCTCTTATACTTTATTGTAATTCATTAGTTTCTTAAATAAGTTTGAAGGTAACGTAAAAGTTGTTACAAAAAAAGCAACATAAATGTATCTAAATAACAAGGCAAAACAATATAACCTAAAAATAAAATTATGGTTCTAAAGGTGACTAAACAAAATGTGTATGAGATAATGTTATCTTAAAGTGAAGTTTTTTAGTTCATAAAAAAAATTATGAAAATGAAACCAAATGGTATCTTATTAACATCATAAGGTACCAAAAGGTAGCTTTTCTAAAACCTAGAAAAACAAAATATTTCGAAAAGCGAGATTTCCCCATTTTTTCCAATTCTGGTAGTGATTATTTTGGATTTCGGTATATGGTGTTGATGTGGCACCGGTATATGTGTAAATAATTTTTTTGAGTGGTTTTTTAGCCAACTGATGCAGAGTCAAATAATTAATTAGAGAGCTTTCAATTAGACAAGTTATACACCATAAATGAGCCAAGAACCTAGAATAATGAACAATAAATAATAGAGAACACCAGGATTTATAGAGGTTCGGCCCCAAAGATTGGTAATGACCTTTGTCCTCTTAGATTTGTATTAATCTTGATGGTTTACACAAGATCAAAAGGGATTACAAGTGGATTTCTATGTGTAAAAGACAATACAGTATGACAGAATCGTTTCTGAGTACCAAGCCAATCCGCTTGGTATTTTCCTGGTGCTGATCGGTAGGCTATTTTTTTGACCCCCCTCCACTGTGGTGGAGAGTTTGTATTTATACTGTCCCCCTTGTCCTAGGGTTGCGCCTAATCATAATTGATGGGAAAATATCCATTTCTTCTCGCAGGTAGTTGGTGTCCTATTCTTCAGGAGCCTTGACACGGGTTTTAGGGCTATTAGGCATTCTTTGTGGGTGGTTGGGCGATTCCTGGAGACTTTTAACGGTGAGTGTAACTGCTTTCAGCCGACCAGGTTTATCTGCCTATCCCACCAACCAGCCAATCTCCTGGCAAGCGTACCGGGCAGTGGCTATTATTCATTTGTCAATTGTACTCCGACCAGCTGGGCCTCTGTGATAGTATGTTAAGCAGTAACTGGTTATATATCATGTAGATATACATTGATCAGCCTGTCGATGGGGCTATCCAGTCTATTCCACATGTCCAAGCTTAATGTCTCATCAGATATGTCAGTTTCGGGGATAACATTTTCCCCCCAAGTTTGTAATGATGCTAAACAACATGGAAACTTTCTTTCTAGGGACCATACCATCCAGCCTGGTCAGGGGTACTCAACCCTTGCTACGTGGCATAACAATTGATGTAGTTAATAGCCTAATTTCCAAGAAATGACCTTTTAGTTTTTCCCGCCTCTTTTTAGAAGCATAAAGCATCATAATGGTCTTCCACTACTTGCTCAGCACAGTTACCGAAGAGTGGATGATGTATTTGGCGGTCAAGGCAATGTGATTGGAGAGTTGTGCGTATGTGTTGACGTGTCTGGGGAGATGTGCCTATGGTGGCTGAGGGGACTGCTGAGTGGATGGATGCATTGAATTCTTGTAGGGCGGAGCTCATTTCTTCTTACTAATAAATAGGGTGCCCTTTCCTTTCCTCTCTTTTTACCTTATTTTATGCTTCAAAGAAACCAGAGCCGACATGGAAAACCCTAAGTCTCCATCTCCCAGTCTATCCGAGAGAGCTAGCCTATTAACTGATGCCTATGCCACACCACCTTCACACCACGAACTTGTCTTCGGCGCCATAATACTATAGCAAGTAAGTTTTATAGACTTTTATATTTTACTTAGCATTGTGTGTGAGGAAATAATTTCCTTTTTCTTTGTCTGCATTCTTTACTATAGCCTTGGGTGGCATTTGCATGTTGTTGGAGTCTAGGTTTGAATGAATGTTTTGGGTAGTTCTTAGAATGGGTAATCTATTTGAACCTCTGATTTTGTAAAAATTTGGTTTTAATGTCCTCTTTTATGTTGATTTATGTTCGGTGTTCTTGAAGTGCATAAAAAACACCACTCAAAAATTGTTTTTGGGAAAACCCTCCACTTTCTTGGGTTCACTTATTTTTAATCTGATCAACCCTCTGTTTGGCATGGTGTCACGTATTTTTCTTGGCTGGTCTGTATAACTTATGAATCTCTACCGACCAGCACTGTTCGGTGTTCTCGCCTCACCTTTCCCTTTTTCTTATATACGTAGAGGGGAGGTGACCACCGAACTGTGTTAAAACTCATCATTTGGAATGAATAATGGCCCACATCAAACAAACTAATCGCGGTGTATAGGAAGAAGACCCCCACGTGGAGCGTCGTGCCACCATTGGGGTTATGCAGGGGGTCCCACCCGCTGAGGAAGACCTTAGCTCCTCAGGGCAAGATGGGGAAGCTGAAACCAACTATGCCACATATATCTATACTGAGGCTATCCTTAACCCTACATCAGAGACAGAGGACGCCCTCCTAAAAGCACTATTTTTGACAAACAGTTACAGAACATCAAAGAGCATTTCAAACTCGGACATGTTTCCATCCTCAAACTTGTTGCTATACAAATTGTCGAGCACCCCAAGGCTCAATTCTGCATCTGGAGCATATTTCATATTAACACGAGCGCCACCATTCAACTTTTGCCATACTTCCACGATGTGGTAGATTATTTCGGGCTTTGCACTACCAAATTAGTCCTAAGGGCATCCGGTTCCTTTCAGCCCTCTATGTTTTATACCAATCCTTAAACTGGCCAGTGTCGAATGCACACGAGATAAACTATCTCTTTGACCTTAAATCCCGTCCTCGACAGGGTAGGTCGGGGTATTTTTATTTTAGCCACCGGGACTCCAACATTTACTTATCAAATACTGAAGGTGTCTCCAAGGTTGGGGAGTACGCTAGGCAATTCTTTGTCACAGAGAACATAGCTGCTAATAACCTGTCCTTCCATCGCAATGGTCCTTTTAGCTGGTCGATCCCCACTAGAGAAATGGAAATAAGGGCCATAAGATTAGCTACCATGAATCCTTACTACAAGGACCTGGTGGCCTTGACCACCACAGAAAGCTTGTATCCATTGGGCTCTACCCTGATCCCAAGACGAGGGCCAAGGGGGCCACCTCTACCAGGAAGTTGCCTAGGAGACCTCCATCCAGCTCTAAATAATCTAGTCCACCACCTAGTAAGAAGAAAGCCAGAGAATCAATCCCTCCGTCCAGACCCTGCGTGGCTCATCGAGGCAGGAGTTCGGTTAGAGCTGTCATTAAGGAGCCTGCCGAGCATGGCTCTCCCAAAATTGCTGCCACTCCCCGGCTTAGAAAAGGCAAGGAGGCTATAGTATAGCATATAGACTCAGACTCATCAAGCAGTGATGGGGGTCTTCCATTCAAGGCAGCCAACTACTTGGGGGGAGCCGAAGAGGGTGATCTGACTCTCTTCTCACAACTTTTACTTTTTACTTAATTATGATGATTTTTTTTGTGTTTTCTCTGACCCTACTCGGCACCTTTGCTAATCATTTGCATTCATTTTGCAGATATGTCGTCCGTATTTTTCAAGAAGTTTGCCCAAAAGCATACAAGTGGTCCTAGCAATGAGGTTCCCCCAGGAAAGTGTCAAAAAGCCAACCCTCTTACCAGAAATACCGAGTGGGTCGAGAAGACCCCTAATAAGGCCTTTTCTAAAAAAAAAAAGGCGCCCACCCCATCGCGAAAATTAGGCAAAGGGAAAGGATTCTCTATCGAGGAAGTTACCCGTACGACCACTGCACCAGAGTTGACCAGCCCAAGCAAAGCTCCAGAAGGCACTTTTGAGGATCTTTCTGAGGAGGTCCATGGGCCTTTGAAGAAAGCCCTAGCCATCTAGCAAGGACATATAAAAAGGGTGTCTACCTCCCAAACTGAATTATGGATACCCTTAGAAGCAAATCTCTTAATTACTAGTACCAGTTTTTAGGATGTTACCAGGGTAAGTAGTGGATTTGCTCGATCTCTGACTAGTCTTTCTTCTTTTGTTACTTGTTCTGAATTTCTTTATTTCATATTGCAGGGTATGCTGGCTCTTAGCTACACTCATTACCGAGCTAAGGTGGTGAGTAAACATGTTATCGGTGTAGTGAAAGAGTCTGAGGATAAAACCTCTCAGGTTTCCCAATTGACCGAGCAAGTCCAACATCTTCAACAGGTCGCCGAGCAGATTACTAAGGAAAACGAGGGCTCAATTATTCTGTCAAGTGTAGTAATCTCGACGTTAACTGGTATGAGAGGAGGACCGAGGAGCTAAATGAGAAGAATGTTGATGATTGGAGGGCTGCTCAGGAGGAAGAAATATAAGTTGGCAAAGGCTCTTGAGAAAGAGAAATTTGACAGGGCTGCAGATGCTAAAGCTTTGGAGAAATTTTGTATGAGCACCTTCTATGATTTCTGGGTTCGCAACAAGACGGTAGACTTTAGATATCTGGGAGAGGCCTATGATGAGCTTATGCACTACTGTGCTGACCAGGAGAAGAACGAGGCCCCGACTGTCCATACCGAGAAGCCTCCAGCCGCTAAGCTAGAATCTATTGTGCCACCCACTGATCCGATTATCACGGACCCTGAAAAAGATGTCTTGCCCTCTAGTCCGAGTGCTCTAACTAAGGCTCCGACCCCTGCCGACCAGTCTAGCAGCCTCCTTGCCAAAACCCTTATCACCGAGTCTGACCAACAAATCAAGGGCTCTTGATAAACTTTACCTGTTATTTTTTTTATTGTTGCAAAGAAAAAAATGGCTGAGTCGAGCAACCTTTAATCTCGAGCAATCTTTTACTTTTGCCAAAACAATATGGTTGAGCCGAGTAGCCTTTAATCTTGAGCAATCTTTTACCTTTTTATAAAATGCTTCTCGTTTTAGCTACATATTCGCTTGTGCTTTTATTTTTCCTTGCTACTTGACGTATACTATTTTTGGAGTTGTGCAGCTCTGTGAATCGGAGCTGTTCAATTTTTTTGAATGAGTTTTAAACGAAAACTATTCAAACCTATCTACAGAAATTGTTTTATGGCTCTTTTTGTTTCTTGGCACATACCGAGCAACGTGCAAGCACTTTAACAATAATAAAAATTAATGTTTCTAAGTCCTTTTGATTACACGCTTTTCTCTCTGCTTTTCCATGTATGACTATGGTGCCCCCCAAGTGACCAAGCAGGATTCATAACTCTTGGGTTATCCTCTTGGTCACTTGCTAACTAACTAAAGTTGTTCGTTATAATCTGTTTGGGGTACTTTGGTTCTCCAAAATCCTACAAAGGTTTCATACAATGCTGACAATCCATGAAATAAATCACTAATTAGCAAGATAATCATTGTAAAAATAAGGCTTGTAGAAATGGACAAAAATCGTGTCTTATTGATTAAAAGTGAACCATACAAGCTGCGTCGCTACAATGTAGCTTACATTAATAAATATTAATCATTACAATAAATGGGAAAATCATGCTTGTGCATAATTAATATCGCTAACTTGAGCTGGTCGGTGGTATGGGCAGTTCGTGCCTGTACCAGCTAGTCAATGATCACTTAAAAGTAATATTTATTGGTAGTACATCCTCAGGTGTTCCCCATTCCAGTAATGGGGGACAGGTACTAATTGGAGATCTTGGTCATACCGTGCTAGCTTCTACGTGTCGGGCGGTACTATCTCTGTAACTTGGTAAGGACCTTCCCAGCTTGGTCCTAGCACTCCTGCTAAGGTATGTCGTGTTTCTGGGAATATTCTTCGCATGACTAGATCTCCCACGTCAAACTTTCATTCCATAACTCTAGAATTAAAGTACTAGGAAACTTTTTGCTGGTGGGCAGCCAGGCGTATATTGGACTTTTCGCGTATTTCTTCAATCTGGTCTAAGCACTCGGCCATCAATTAGTTGTTACGATCTTGGTTGTACACTGTACATCTGTGAAAAAGTGGAGTCATGTCGACTAGTAGAATTGCATCATATCAATACGTGAGTGCAAAGGAGGTATCACTAGTAGTTGTTCCCTCGGTAGTCCTGTATGACTAGAGTACCTCAGGCAATTTCTCAGGCCAGTTTTGTTTAGCCAGTTCTAGACGCTTCTTCAGGGTGTCTTTGAGAGTTTTTTTAACTGCTTCTACCTGCCCGTTTGCTTGAGGGTGTGAGACTGCTGAGAAGCTTTTTGTGATGATATGCTTTGCATAGAAATCAATAAATAGTTGGCTGTGAAACTGGGTACCATTGTCAGACACTATCTTCTGGGGTAGACCAAATATGTAGATTATATTTTTTACCACAAAGTCCAGAACTTTTTTTTTGGAAGTGATGGTTGCTAGTGGCTCGGCTCGTCCACTTGGTGAAGTAATCAACTGCCATGACTGCATACTATACTCTCCCATTTCCTTTTGGTAATCGACCAATAAGGTCAATTCCCCAAATAGCGAAGGGCCATGGACTCTGTATTTGACTAAGCTCGTTTGGGGCTACTTGGGGTATCCTTGCAAATCTCTGACATTTGTCACATCTTTGAACATATGCAATGGCATCTTCATTCATAGTTGGCTAGAAGTAGCCTTGCCTTAAAATCTTCTTAGATAGACTATTCCCCTGCATAATTCCCACAAAAACCCTTATGTACTTCCTCCAGCAGTCGTCCTGATTCTATTTGCTTGACACATCTGAGTAATGACTTGGACAACCCCCTTCTGTACATAACCCCATTCAGGATTATATACCGAGAAGCTTTTCTTATTAATTTTTTGGATTCATAACGGTTATTGGGCAAGATGCCGTGTTCCCCATAAGCTGCAATCGGGGTCATCCAGGATGGAGTGTTGTCTATAAGAAAGACTAGCTCTGGCAGGTTGATACTTAGTTCGGCCAGGTATTCAATAGGGACTTGGTTGGCCTTGTCCATCACAACATTGCTGGCTAGTCTATCTAGTGCATCTACTATGGTATTTTGTTCTCTTGGTATCTGTTGGATATTGTACCTCTTGAGCTGAGCAAGCACGTCTTTGATCTTATCAAGATAGGCCATCATTTTTTTCTCCCCAAGCAATGTACTCACCGGGGATTTGATTGAAAACCAATTGCGAATCACTATATATCTCTAAGACTTCAGCCTTCATTTCCCTTGCTAACCTCAGCCCCACAATTAATGCTTCATACTCTACTTCATTATTGGATGCTTTAAATCCAAAACAAAGTGCACAATGGGTGTGTTTCCCTTCAGGGTTGATTAATGTTAGTTTGGCCCCAGACAGCTGATCAGTAGATGAACCATCGACATGCAGTTTCCATACCTGGGGTTCTTCCTTGGAATGAACAATACTGGACGATGGGTGCTCGATGTTCTGCCCAACATCTGTAATGGGCGGTGGTCCAAAATCCGATGACTACTCGGACATTTCCTCATCTGTTCCTGGTATTCTGGTACATTCAGCTACAAAATCTGCAAGAGCTTGGCCTTTTATTATTGTTTGAGGCAGATAGGTGATATCCTATTGCCCGAGCTCTATAGACCATTTGAGTAGTCGTCCAGAGGTGTCTGGATTTTGTAGGACTTGGCGCAATGGTTGGTCAGTAAGAACCTTTATGGGGTGAGCTTGGAAGTATGGGCAAAGTTTTCTGGACGACAGGAGTAGGCAGTAAATTAATTTTTCAATTAGAGGATACTTGCTCTCCGCTTCGACCACCCTTTTACTAACATAGTAGACTGGATGCTGGATCTTGTCTTCTTCTCTGACCAGGACTGCACTGACAACGTGTTGAGTTACTACCAGGTATATACACAGTTCTTCACCCTCCAGAGGTTTTGAAAGGATCGAGGGTTGTGCCAGCTGCTTTAGAGCTTGGAAGGCTTGTTCACACTCTTCAGTCCATTCAAATTTCTTTGTGCCTCTGAGGATATTAAAATATGAAATACACCTAACAGTGGATTTGGACACAATTCTGCAGAGTGCTGCTATGTGTCCTGTTAGACTCTGCACGTCCTTGATCCTGACTAGTGAGGGCATGTCCAGTAATGCCTGTATCTTTTCGGGATTTACTTCAATTCCATGAGAGTTCACTATAAACCCCAAAAGTTTTCCTGACCCCACACCAAAGGAGCATTTTAAGGGGTTCAATTTCATTCTATACTGCCTCAAGATATTGAAGCATTCATCCAAGTCTTCAATGTGCCCCCAGCCTTTTTGGATTTCACCAACATATCATCTATGTAAACCTCCACGTTTTTTCCTATTTGGTCTTTTAACATACAGTTTACTAGTCGGTTATACGTGGCTCCAATGTTTTTCAGGCTGAACAACATAACTTTATAACAGTACAGCCCCACATCTGTGTGAAAGCTGATGTGCTCTTGGTCGGGCGGATGCATAATTATCTGGTTGTATCCTAAATAGGCATCCATAAAAGTTAAAATCTCGTGGTGTGCTATAGTGTCATCCAGCTGGTTAATTCTCGAAAGTGGGAAGCAGTCCCTTGGGCATGCCTTATTTAAATCAGTGAAAACTATGCACACCCTCCCCTTGTTATTAGGCTTCGATACCAATAATAGATTAGGCACCCATACTGGGTAGAAAGCTTCCCTAATGAAGTCGTTATTTTGTAGTTTCTCCACTTCTTCCTTCAATGCCTTTGCCCTTGTTGGATCCAGTAACCTTCTTTTCTGTTGTACGAGCTTGGAGTGTTTGGTATCGATGTTGAGGGAGTGGCTTATAATGGTTGGGAAAATCCCTACCATATCATCATGAGACCAGGCAAACACATCTTGGTTGTTCCATAGGAACTGAATCAAGGCGGATCTTATGTTCCCAGACAATTATTTCCCTACCTTGACCACCCTGGTCGGGTGTTTTGGGTCAAACGGGTCCTTTTCTAATTCGTTGACTGGGTCCACCCCCATATCAATATCCCCAAAACGAGGGTCTATGTCCTCCCCCCTGGTTTTGGGCTGCAACTTATTTTTAATGACTGGGCTCTGCAGGCTGTGCGGTGCAGGCTGCCTTCCCTGCCTTTTTACTGACGAATTATAACATTCTCTGGCCACCAATTGGTTCCCTTTAAGACATCCTATACATTCTCTCAATGAAAGCACCAACATGTTGAATGCTCGAAGGTCATACAAGGCTGGTCAGCCTATCATGGCATTGTATGGAGATGGGATGTCGATTACCGTGAACAAAGCCATTACAGTGTTGTTGTTAGGTGTTGTTCCCACTGTCAAAGGCTACCTTATGCTTCCTGCTGTGGCCATGCCATTTCCTGTAAACTCATATAGCAATTGCTCGCATGGTTCCAGATCTCTGATGCTTAAATTCATCCTGTCTAGGGTATTCTTGAATAAGATGTTGGCAGATGACCCATGGTCAATCATCGTTTGGGCTATGATCATGTTAGCGATCTGTACTTCTACCACCACTGAATCATTATGTGGATGATGTATGTGACTTGTGTCTTCCTCGCTGAATGTGATGGGCTCACACTAGTAGCGAGGTTGTTTGGGAGTATGCTCTTGGACAACCAGTATATCTTCCTCCTACTCATGCCTAAGGGAACAAGTTTATCTTTCTCGAGCTTTGCCGGAGTTGCCGGTAAAATGCGACCCATCGCAGATCATATTTAGCCGACTAGCAATTGGTGGTGGTAAGAGAGGTGGACTGCTCTGATATTGTTGAGACTGTTGCTGACGAGGTTGTTGAGGATGCTGGTATTCCTAGGATTTGTTTTCCCCTGCTTAGTAGCCGCCTGAGTTGGATTATCCATATTTTGTTTGGCCTCCTCCAGCTTGATGAATTCCTCAGCTTGATCAAGGAACTCTTGGGTGGTACGTGTAGATTTCCTTTTCAAACTACTCCAGAACAGACTCTTTACCTTAACTCCTGAATTGATGGCTATTAGTTTACCGTCATCACTAAGGGATTTCACTTTGGTGGCTTCCCACATAAAACATTGAATGTAATCCTTCAAAGGTTCATTATCTCTCTGTTTTATGTCAACCAAGTCATTCGGCTCGGCGAGAAGGGGCAATACTGAGGAGAATTAGGAATAGAATGTGCGAACAAATCCATCCCATTATGTAATCAACCTTGGTTGTAGTTTGAAGAACCATTGCTTGACAATTTCTAACAGGGTGGCTGGGAAGATCCTGCACATGACATCATCCCAAACTCCCTGTAAATCAGTCTGTAGTTCAAAGTTGTGAACATTAGATAGTGGGTCCTCCAGCCCAGTGTACATCTTCAATGTCGGTATTTTGAATTTGACAGGTATGGGTAGCTAATTAATAAAGTTTGAAAATGGGGAACCTCTTTTTCTCTCCATTTCAATATCTGTTAACTTGGGGGCTGTCAAGTCCCTTACCAGTTGGGTTAACAGATCTAGCTAGGCTTGGATGTTAGGGTCTGCAACTGCCTGGGGCTGTGCTGCATTGTAGACCTCGTCCATTCTCGGGTCTCAAACAGGCTCAGATGGAGCTATGTTGTTTGAATCTCAATATTTCCTACTGCGATTAAGAGCATCTCGAAGGTCTTCACCTCCCATGGGGCCCATTCGGTTGAAAACAGAATTTGGCCGAGGTGTACCCCCGACATTCTGGCTGTCTGCTCGGCCTGGTACTGGAGGTGCTCCCTGGAACCCTCCACCTCGAGGTGGCTAGTAGTTCAGGATGTCATGCCCTTGTGGGACAAACAGTCCTTCGGGCTGGTTACCTCTCTAACCTTGATTATTCTGTTGGCGAACTTGGCTTGCTACCTCATCATAGTCAAACCCATCAACATAATAGGGCCTGTTTGCACTACTGACTTATGGCTCATCTCTTCGGGACCTTGGTTGGTATTCTTAATGATGTCTGTACCGACCAGGTTTCTGCTGGTAGTTTTGGGGTTGACCACTCCTATTCTGTGCTGGAGCTCAGGGGTTTCCATCTCATCCTGCAGCACCAGGATTCCTGTCATGGCCATTTCCCTGAGATCTTGGCCAAAAATTTCTGGCTTGGTCCTGTCCGATGCCATGCCTTGGTAAGAATTGCTCATCCGTCGGTAAAGGTTGCCTATTGTTGTGGGCTTGAGTACCCTGACCAGACCTGTGACTCCTGGTCGGACCCTGGTTCCCATTTTGAGGTTGAGCCTCTAGCCCATGCATGGCACCTTCACCAAAACCAAAAACGAGAGGGTGTTGTTAGTTTTGGACAGTAGTTTCTGCCGTAGTTCCCAAACCTTGGGTTTGCTGCTACTGCATATAGGTGCGGATGGATTCAACAGCCTCTCTAGTCAGACACTCCATGTCCTCTTGACTAGCCTGAACCTCCCGAGTGTGCCGGTCCATCCACTCCTAAAAATCTCTCCTTTGTTAATTGAAAGCTTCATTAAGGACATCCTGCGTAGTGGCTCGCCCCTAGTTCATGGAGGCAAGCTGATCTTGCATCTGCTCAACGACTTCCCTTATCTAATCAATTTCATGGTCAAGTACTTCAATATCTATGTGGGGTTCATACTGTCTAGGACCTCCAGCTCTGGGTCCTGGATGGTCAGTACCCCGTGCAGCAGCTCCACCTAACGTTCCTACATGGGTGATTCCAGTGGAGACAACAGCTCTGCGCCTAGTTGCGATGGGCCCAGCGATTTTCCCCCCAACACTAGATGGATTCTTAGGCGGCAAGTCACTTCGCTTCCCATTGAAATTTCTCATTGATGGGACTTGGTGAGAGACTTCAGCCTCGGGCTCTGGAGGCTCTTGGCTTGACCTTCTGGTTAAGACTATCATCCTTCCAACAATAGAATCTGACTGTGATTGTCTTAGGCTCTCAATGAAAGCACCAAAATGTTGACTGGTTTTTAAGCCAACCGACGTGGAGTCAAATAAATAATTAGAGAGCTTTCAATTAGACAATCAATACACCAGAAATGAGCCAAGAACCTAGTAATAATGAGCAATAAATAATAGAGAACACCAGGATTTATAGAGGTTCGACCCCAAAGATTTGTAATGACCTACATCCTCTTAGATTTGTATTAATCTTGAAGGTTTACAGAAGATCACAAGGGATTACAAGTGGATTTCTATGTGTAAAAGACAATATAATATGACAGAATCGTTGCTAAGTACCAAGCCAAGCTGCTCGATATTTTCCTAGTGCTAATCGGTAGGCTATTTTTCTGACCCCCCTCCTCCACTTGTTGGGGTTTTATGCCTTAATTAAAACCCAAATTCTTTGTAATCTCATTTTATTATCAATAAAAGAATAGAAATTATTTTTTAGACTTGGTTAAACATTTTGCTCACATATTTTATTTTCATGATTATTTGTTTAATATAAACTTCTATTAAATCCCGAGCATATAGCTAATCTTATTTATAGTGACGCAATCACAGTGGAATATAAATATGATTATATGTTCAAAATAAGTTAGTCCTATGATTAGTCAGTGCACATCACTGATTTACACTAACTTGCCAATCTACAATATGATCTACTTACACATTACAGTGTTATGTTCTTTCTAGAACATTAGCAAAGTAGATAAGATCAGATGTATTTGTTACATCGAACTGGACTGATATTGACAGTTGATAAGATAAGTAAACATACTGTTATTATCTATTCTAGTCATATCATATAGTTGACCATAGGTCAACTCAACCTCAATTTTGAGTGGTTAGTATTCTAACTGATTGTATTATTTGAGTTCTTTGATTTGTTCGTTACCAGCTTACCCTACGGACTAGCTCATACTTACATCTTGGGAACTCGGTAGTATAATTAAGTGGGAGTGTTAATCATAGATATGAACATCTATAGCTTCTGATGAAGAAGTGAAACGATGATTTCCTTGTAGTTTGGTTCAAGGTGTTAAATGATAGAGATCTCATTTCAGTAATTAAATTAGTTTACTGAAATATCATTTACAAGGAACTAAGTGTTTTAAGGATAAAATACAATGAGGGGTAAAATGGTATTTTGGTCCTATCTCATTGTAGACCGTCTATAGAGGATTGAGTGACAATTATGGTTGTAACAATGGATAATTAATAGCGTATCTATATTTGTTATAGAGCGTTCTATGAATTCAAGAGTGCAATTCCGAGTCTATAGTGGAGTCACTAGGAATTAATAAGTTAGTAAATTTATTTGTTAGATTTATGATAACTTATTGGGGCTTGATTTCATAGGCCCATGGTCCCCATTGTAACTTGGATAAAATCATCTAAATAGTCTCAGTTAATTGATTTAATTATCAATTAGAATTATCAAAGTTGACCAGGTCAATTTTGGATAGTTTCACAGAGTTGTGTAATTTAGAGAAGAAAAGAGAAATTATGGCAGATTTATTAATTAAGATATATTGGTATCTAAATTAATAACTAATTTTAAATCAAGGTTCAAATTATAAATAATAAATTTGATGAAGGACTTAAATAATTATTTAATTAATTAAATCAATAGAAAATAATACAGGCCTTGATTTTAAGTCCAATGGGCTTATAATCAAATGGGAAATTTCATGAGCCTAAAGCCCATGATAATTTCGACCTAGGGCTTTAAAATAGCTATTATTTTATTGATTTTTTAATTAAATAAAATGTCCTAATTGAGTCTATAAAAGGAGTGCTTAGAGAGAAGTGAAAACACAAGTCTCATAAGTTTAATCACTGGTTTTCTGATAGTTTTAGATTCTCTCTAAACACAAGTCTTTTTCTAAGCCTCTTCGTTATTTTCTCTTATTCTCTCTATATCTGTCTCATGTGTTGAGAATTGCCCACACTAGTCTAGGTGATTCTAAGGATACATTGGAAGATTGGGAAGAAAATAGAAGATCGGGTCAGTTTCTTGATAATACTCTGCGACAGAGAGGATACAAGAGTTAGAGATACTGAAGGAAGGACTGTTTCATTCCGCTGCGTATACTATAAGTATTCTATTCATTGTTTCTCTTTGAATTCAATTTTAGAAACATGTTTTAGGCTATCTCGTATTAATTTGTTTAATATTAGATATACATGAAAATAAATAAAGATCCTGTATAAGCTAATCTAACAACTGGCCTCAGAGCCTTCGGTAATATTTCTTTTCATGCATGAACATGTTTAAAATTGGATTATTTGATATGTTTGAATAATTGGATGGATTTTCATGTTTTTATGAAGCATATTGATTTTATGTGATTATTAGCAATTTTTAGGTTATTTTGTTGTGTTTTCTATGATATTAATTTTATATATGTTTTATTTTGTGTAAAACATGTTCAAAACTAATAAGAAAATTGTTTTGGTTTGAAAAATTTCATAAAATTTTTTTTGCCTGGCTGTCATGCGCGCGCCCCGCACCACGCTCGCGCGCCACCCACGCCACATCCGCGCGCGCATGCGACGCGATGAACCATAACCGGTGAACAGTACCACGGGTACTATTCATCCAATTTTTTTTAGATTAAAGAAAATTAAAATTGTGGAAATTTATTAATTATAATCAAAACCAAAAATATCTTTTTTGTTTTATCATTAAAATTTTATTTTTTTTAAAATAAGATATTTTTGTTAGTTGAGATTTAAATAATTAGATATTTTCTACAAAGATTCAAATTCAAATTAAAAAATAGACTAACAACTTAATTTTAAATATTTTAATATATTAAAATATTAGAATTAAAATATCTGATATTTAACATATTTTCATTTAAATTCTTGATTTTTTTTTATTAAATCTTTATTTGAAAATATAAATATCTTTTTATTCTATAGTTTTTAATATTTAAATTATTTGAACTTTGAATATTGTTAGTTAGATATTTTTATGGATATTTGAATTTGTTTAACTATTTTGAGATATTTTAGGGTTGTTATAACTATTTATATTTTATTTTTTTAAAATGGTTTAAATATTAGCTAATAGTTGTAACAACACAAGATATTTTTAGAAAATAGTTAAGATATTGATTTTAAAATTTAAAAATTGGTTAAATTTTGAAAAATATCATTTTTTCAGCCAATTCATAAAATATTTTTTTAATAAGTGGGATTTAAATTAACTTTGGTTAATTGTTGATAAACCCTATTTAAATTATATTAATATTTTTTTTTCAAATTAACCTAAAATCAAGTTGATTGTTGATAAATGAAATTTAAATTAACTATCGTTAATTATTGATAAATTTCATTTAAATTGACTTATTTTTGTAAAAATTTAATTAATTTGAATTTTTTAGATAAATTCTAGATAATAAATTGTGATATTTTTGCATAAATTCATGGAATTGCTCATATAGTAACATGATTAGGCCCATCCAATTATAACATGTATGTTTGCACTATATGTGGTATTTTTGCAATTGGGCTTAGATGCATATAGTGGCCCATATGTTTGTTAGATATATGGTATTTTGCCAAATAAAATATTCATAAAATGATAGGTTTTATTTGGGCCCATTAGAAAATGTAAAGTTTAAATTCCTCTCTTGTGGGTGATTCCACTTGTGAATGCCCATTTGCTTTGCATGACTATAGTGGGTCTAATCAATTAATAACAATTAATAAAACGAATGTTTAAATTCTTGTCTTTTGGACCTTGTATGGAAGATAGGGGGCCTTTGTAGTGGGAAACAAAATATCAACATAAAGTTGATTGGTGACAACTCTCAGTTCGTCATGATTGAGGAATCCCCAAAACGAGCATCGTCTCCGCACGTTCTTGATAGCACCGTAAAAGCTTGGATAACACCGTCTCCACACGTATGTGATAGCACCGTGAATTCTTAGATGGCACCGTGTCTGCACGTTCGTGATCAACTCAACTATGGTTTAACGCAGCTCATGAACAAGCTTCATACTTTTGAGCCTATCATGGGTGGACCTAGTAAGGGAGGAGAAAAGAAGAGAACTACTACTACTGCTGCTGATCCAGCTAAGGCTGAAACTAACCAAGCTTCGTCTTCAAAAGTTGAAAACAAGAGGAAAGGTGGGCAAAACAACAACCCCAAGCCTGCAAAGGCGAGTGCACAGCGCCTAAGGGGAAAAACAAGAAAAAGAAGAAAGGTAAAGGTAAATGTTTTCACCGCAAAGAGAATGGGCATTGGAAATAGGATTGCCCCAAGTTTCTAGCAGATAAAAACAAAGGTAATGATTATAGTTCATTTATCTTGGAAACATGTGTTTTAGAGAAAGATAACTCTGTTTGGATTATTGATTATGGATCTACTAACCATGTTTGTAACTCTTTACAGCTTCTTGAATCGTGGGAGGAAGTGAACGAAGGCGACTTAAAGCTTAGAGTTGGGAACAGAGCGTTCCTTGCGGTCCAAGCTAGAGGAAGAGCTCGTCTGAAGTTCGGAAATAAATTTTTAATTTTAAAAGATGTATTTTTTATTCCAGATTTTAGTAGAAATTTAATTTCAGTTTCCATGTTGCAATTAGAACGATTTGTTATGACTTTCACAAGTTTGAATATATCTATTTCTTTCAATGGATCACAATTGTGTATTGCATGTTTGGAAAACAGGCTTTATATTCTGCGACCTAACGAACCCCTCGCTCTTAATAATGATTTATTCAAAGTAGCTAAATCTAGGACCAATAAACGTCAAAAGACCAATAACAATAATATGACGTATTTATGGCACTTGAGACTAGGTCACATTGGCTATGATAGGATTCAAAGACTTACAAAGGATGGATCTTTGAGGGAACTCACCTTAGGTGAATTACTGTATGTGAATCTTGTCTAGAAGGCAAACTGACCAAGTGTCCATTCTCTGCAAAGGGTGATAGGTCCAAAGAACCACTTGGCCTTGTGCATTCAGATGTTTGTGGACTGTTCAATGTACAAGCCAGGGGTGGTTTTGAGTATTTGTCACTTTCATTGACGGTTACTCTAGATACTCATGTCTTTACCTAATGCATAGGAAATCAAAAACATTTTAAAAGTTTCAGGAATTCCTAGCAATGGCTCAGAACCAATTAGGTAAAACGTTAAAGATCTTGCGATCTGATAGGGGTGGAGAATATTTGGATATGCAGTTCCAAGATCACTTAACTAAACTTGGGATTTTATCACAACTTACTGCCCCAGGTACTCCGCAACAAAATGGTGTAGCGGAACGCCGGAACAAAACTTTATTGGAAATGGTTAGATGCATGCTTAGTTACTCAACTCTACCAACTTCATTCTGGGGACATGCAATTGAAACCGCAAACGACATTCTAAATATCGTGCCGTCTAAATCAATCCCCAAAGCACCTTTAGAACGCTAGAATGGTCGTGAACCTAGTTTACGCCGTTATAGAATCTGGGGGTGACCCGCTCACGTCCTGAGGAAAAATGAGGGAAAGCTAGAACCTTGAACTAAAGTTTGCATGTTTGTTGGCTATCCTAAAGGTACTCGGGGTGGACTTTCCTATAGTCATTCAGAAAAGAAAGTGTTTACCTCTACAAATGCTACTTTTCTGGAAAATGACTATGTCCAGAACTTTAAACCTTGTAGCAAAGTAGTTTTAGAGGAGATGGTTAAAGAATTAACTCCAAACAATGTTCCATCGTCATCAACTCAAGTTGATGATGAAATTTCCACTCTTCATGTCCAACCGACGCAAGTCGATTTAAACGAAGAAAGTACCATTGTTCCTGAGCAAACAGTCACGGAGCCTTATCGTAGTGGGAGGGTTTCTAGGAACCCAATTCGCTATGGTTTGGATGGTGAAACCAATATGGTTGTTGGCTACACTAGTGATTATGATCTGTTGTCTTTCAAACAGGAATTGGCTAACCCTGAAAAGGAACTATGGCTCGAAGCCATGAAACAGGAAATGGAGTCCATGTACTCAAATTCCGTCTGGGATCTTGTGGAAGCACCTAGTGACTTTAGGGCCATTGGATGCAAGTGGATCTACAAAAAGAAACGAGGTATTGATTTAAATATCGAGACTTATAAAGCTCGATTAGTGGCAAAGGGTTATACCCAAAGAGAAGGCATGGTCTAGGAGGAAACTTTTAGTCTGGTAGCCATGCTCAAATTCATTTGCATCCTCCTATCCATAGTAGCCGCTCTCGACTATGAGATCTGGCAAATGGACGTCAAGATAACTTTTCTTAATGGAAAGCTTGACGAAGTCATTTATATGGATCAGCCAGAAGGATTTAAAGTATCTGGACAAGAAGGAAAAGTTTGCAAGTTGAATAGGTCCATCTATGGACTTAAGCAAGCTTCTCGTTCCTGGAATCTTAGGTTGGATGAAATAATCAAAACCTATGGCTTTGAACAAAATATTGATGAGCCCTGTGTTTACCAACTGAAGGCAAATCAAATAGTGGTATTCCTGGTTCTTTATGTAGATGATATCTTACTCATTGGAAACAATGTTAAGAAATCATCAGATGTGAAGAATTGGCTGAGCACTCAATTCCAGATGAAGGATTTGGGTGAAGTAAGTTATGTTCTAGGTATCCAGATCATCAGGGATAGAAAGAACAGACTCTTAGCTCTATCTGAAGCAGCTTACATAGATAAAGTGCTTGAACGCTTCTCAATGACAAATTCCAAGAAAGGGCGTCTACCATCCCGCCATGGAATTCATCTTTCAAAGAAGTAGTCTCCCGAGACTCCTGAAGTGGAAGATGCAATGAGAAAAGTTCCTTACGCATCTGCAGTTGGAAGTCTGATGTATGCCATGTTGTGTACTAGACCAAATATCTGCTATGCAGTGGGAGTAGTGAGCAAGTATCAGTCAAACCCAAGACCGGAACATTGGATAGCAGTTAAGCATATCCTGAAGTATTTAAGGCAGACTAGGGATTATATGTTAGTCTACAAGTGTGGTGTTTTGAACCCTGTAGGCACCGAATCAAATTTTCAGACTGATGTCTGTTACACCCCAACTCCAGGGACCGCTACAGTGCACATTGCAAATAGTGCTAAACTCGCTAATCGAGTCATTTGTCCATAAATGTGTAACTAAGTATGATTAGCGGTTTAGGGATTAAAATTTTTGGTTAAGATATAACGTTTCACTAGAATGTTTACTGTATACATTGGGATCCCAAAAATATAATTTCAGAATCTATTACAAGAAAATATTTACAACAGGCTGTTCTAAGCGGAAAAACAGGGTTTAACCCTAGTTCCTCTTTCAAACCTCGCCCAAGTATTGGTCGAGCAGCTGCATATGTACACGTCATCACCTAAGCTCTCCAACTCAAGGATGGTCCAGCTTCCTTTTGCCTTTACCTGCACCACAAAGCACCCGTGAGCCGAAGCCCAGCAAGAAAACTCATATGCTCATAAACAGTCATATCTTGATATCAAATCATATCTGGCATGCCTAGCAAACATAGCTTTATTCAAGCATGCAAATGAATTTAAACAATACTGGGGTATCGAGGATAAGAAATCTGTTAGGAGTGTGTCCTAAAAGCATGTAAAGACATTTGATTTTCTATGAATAAATAAATACAATAGTTTATTATTATTGTTATATTTAGATTGTTAAATTATTGTTTGAATAATTTTGTAAATATCAGAAAAATTCCATATTCATTATTGAGGGTGTGATCTTGTATTAGTACGAGAGAATTAAGATCACATGAATGAATAAAAATAGTCAACAACAACAAATTAAAGTTATGGAATTCTTTAATTGGAGTTGTAAGTACGGTTTACTGAGTATCATAATGATACAAATAATCTAGATTCGGATTATTGATGTGGTAAGACATCTTGGTAAATGTGCTTTATATAATATGATTTTATATGACATGGACCGATATGAATTAAAGTCTTTATCAAAAAACCATTTAACAATAAAGACTTGTAATTCATATCATAACTGATGATCATTTATAGATCAACCTAAATCCTGAGTGTTCATGAACTCCTGTTCATGTTTATTAAATCTTTTGATTCATTCGTTAAGGTCTATTCAAAGAATGAGGCTAATGACTTTTGTTTTGGAGATTTAATATCATGGATGGCTGGGAACATGTATCAACAATACAGAATCTAATCTTTCCTAATGGATCGTATATTAGTTCCCTTAAGGGTTAATTCTGGAACTGAATGATTTTGAGCTCAAATCTATAATTAGATTATAGATTAATTATTCACTAGTGAATTAATGGTACTTAAGGAATAAAAGTAAATTAGAAAGGTTAAATGGTAATTCTCCCATTCAAATTTATGAACTAATTAATTAGAGGGTTGAACTATTGTAAGATGGTTATATCAATGGACAACTTAGGAAAAAGATTTCTGTAAAAGTATATCTATAACATAAAGAGTGCAATTCTGAATTTATAGTGGAGTAATATCAAAATTAATAAATTAACTATTATAATTAAAGAGTTTAATTATTTAGTTTCAATTTATTGGAGCTTAATGTTATAGGTCCATGGTCCCCGAAATGGCTCAAACAATCACTGTCAAAGGCAAATACAAAAATGGGCAAAAATGACTTATGTGATAAGTAAAATATTTTTCTATGTATCAAACATAATTATTGTTTAATTATGTGTAATTAATTAATTATTTGATTTATCAAAAATATGATTAATTTTGAATTCATTTATTTTTGGGATTTTTGGTATTTAAATAATAATAAAAATTGGGAAAAATCACATGCCTGCACATGCACGTGGTACACGTGTGGCACAGTGCATAGGCACTGTGCTACACGCATAAGAGATGGACTGAGTCTCTTGATTCCACAATTTTAGTTATTTAAATATTAAATAAATAATGAGATATTTTAATATGATTAAAATATTATTATTTAAACAAAAATTTGATAACTGATCAGTTATTTTGAATTTATTTAAAATAACAAATATTTTAATATACTGGATATTATTAAATATGGGATATCAGTTTTCACAGAACGTAAGTTTTCAGGGATAGAAAAATATCTAGGATTCTCTCAGAGAAAAGAGAACAGTGACAAAAGCAAAGGTCATTGTTCTTAACAAAACCTAGGTCCAAACTTTATCAGATCTCATGTGTTGAGAACATCTGATAAATAGTTATTGCCTATTATTTGTATAGCGAGCCCACACTCGTTCTTTGTGTGCCTGAGAACATTTTGGAAGATCTTGGTGTGAGATCTCAAGGATTCAGCCATACGAAAAGATAACAGCAAGGAAGGACCTGAGGTAATTTTTCTATTCTTGTCCTTGATTCAATATATATATGAGTGTGAAGAAGTAGATCTAGAAATCTTATGGGATTAATCTGACAATTTGATTGTTGTTCCGCTGCTCATAATCTCTGATTTGATCAATAAAAACCAACAAAATCATGCCCTTCTGATTGGATGACTATCAAGTCAATCCTAATCAGATGAGTGTCTCAACACTTGAGGTTCTGGTAACCCATGCTGAGTGACCAACAAGCAGGTCTCTACGGGGCTCAGCACCCAAAGCCATGCATATGATGATCAAAATGATCATACAGAGCTCATAGCTCTGATCAGATGAGTGAATACCACTTTGAGGTTCTGTTAAACCATACTGAGTGACTGACAAGCAAGTCACTAATTCAAATAGAAGAGTGGCTACTGGGTAAGCCACTAGCCTTCAACAAATGAGAGACTGATGGGTAAGTCTCTATTTTAACAAATGAGTGACTGATGGGTAAGCCACACAAGCGCTTATAATATTCATCGAACTTGAGGTCGGTCCGACATTAATGCTCCTTGAGTCATCTAATGCAGATTGTCGATTAGATCTAATCTTTGTTGGCTTGCGTGGAACACGCTAAGGCCGTCCTGACTAATGAGTCAGCGCTATGTGACCAGTGCCCAGTACCACTGCCAAACCTAACTAATGAGTCACAACTTCACAGTTGATACTAACACCTTTGCCAATTCTGACTAATGAGTCATTACCATGCACAAGTAAGCATTGCTACCAAACATATATCATATGTTAGACATCCAAAGATGGGCATTCAACATGCTTACTTAACAATTGCGAGCATAGTAATGATCATGCACAAACATAGAGACTCAAGCTCTGACCAATCTCATATCCATCATTCATGGCATGCCCTAATCACATGTTTCTCGTGCATCACATGCATCACACTTAATCATCCAGCATGCCTCAGTAATAATCATATGCAAAGGAGCAAGATTGCTAAGCATTCAATATGCTATCAATTTTGACATTTAAACATCCAACATGCATCAAACATAACCATACATGTCACATATGGGGTGCAGTTTTCTTACCTTCGGTCCAAGCACAGGTTACCAAAAAATGAGCCACAAGCACGATCCTGATTCCAAGCCTCTAGTGATAACCTAGTCACAACCAAAAATGGTGATCCAATGAGTTCAAGTTCTAAAACCAATCCTTGAACTAAAACTTAGTCTCCAAGACATCAATCCTCACTAATCCGGGTAGTAGGAATGATCCCGAGGCCTAAAACCATGTTCCCGGGGTCAAAACACGCAAACGGGCTAAAAAGCCTGCCTGAGCCGCGACCCTGGAACCTTGAGTCGCAGCCCCCAGCACAACATGAAGCAAGCGCCACGGCGCCCAACACTAAGGGTCGCGACGCCCAACAAGAACAGAACAGGGCACCTGCTTCATCGAGCAAGGGCCGCGGCGCCCAAGAACAGAGCCGCGACCCAACTTTGGGGCAGCCATTTTCCTTCATTTTAAACCTTTTAAAATCTCCCAAAAACATGTCTAAACATTCCCAAATCATCAAATCAAAGTTCCCAAACTCCCCAATGGTCCAAAACCACCAAAACCTAAGGCTCAAACGAACTAAAAACTCAACGATTCACAAAGTCCAATTCAAGCTTAAAAACTTTTAAAAACTTAAAACTTAAACTTGAATTACCTCCGATTGAGTTGTTTCCAACTAAATCCTCCGGCTAATAAGCTTCTAATTCTCCTTAGGATAGCTATGCCTCGATCCTCGCTTGATTCCGAGTCCTAGAACTCAAGTTATCTTTAAAAACGCGATCGGGAGACGAAAAGGAAACTTATACGAAGAGAGAACGTACAGAACGTTCTTTTTATTTTCTTAAAATGTTACTTCAAGCTTATGTAGCTTCCAATAAAACCTAGTGCTCGGGGTCCCGAAAACACCCCCGGGAACATTATAGTCAAAACATCCAGAATTTCCCCCTGATTTTACTAACTCCCAATTTATCACCAAATATTAATTCCCATTACCCAATAACCCGGTAATGCTCTAAATACCCCTTGACTTACTCCAAGTCAAGCTTAAATCTTGATGTGACTTTCCCACTTGCTTACCTCCTAGGATCGTCTTGTGCTGGGTAGCCCTGGCATAACCAAATAATAACAAAGCACCACGCCTATTTCACATATATGCCAAAAATGCCCGAAATGGCCAAAATATGAAAATCGCCCAATTGATCACAAATGGGTTCACATGCATATTTAATACACCTAACACATGCATATTATCATAAAATAGCGTAATAAAGCAATTATGGCCCTCCCGGCCTCCTAATCAAGGTCCTAAACCTTATTAAGAAATTTGGGGCATTACAATGTCGATGAGAGGAAGTCTACTTCTGGAATGGTGTTTACTCTTGTGGGTGGAGCTGTGATATGGAGAAGCGTAAAGCAGTCTGCAATCTCAGATTCCACCATGGAGGCTGAGTACATAGTCGCGTCAGAAGCAACTAAGGAAATAGCCTGGCTAAAGAAGTTCTATTAAGATCTTGGTGTTATTCTAGAAATGGATAAAGCGCTTGTGTTGTTTTGTGACAATATAGGAGCGATAGCCAACTCTAAAGAACCTCGAAGACACAAGAGGAGTAAGCATATAGAATGGAAGTATCATCGAGAATATGTGGCCAGGGGAGATGTGAAGGTTATGAAGATTGCAATTGAAGACAATCTTGCGTATCCGTTTACAAAGACACTACCAGAAGCTACATTTGATAAGCCTATCACGGAGATGGGATTAGAAGAATTAAGGCATTAGTTTCAATTAGTGCAAGTTGGAGTTTGTTGGGGTTTTATGCCCTAATTAAAACCCAAATTCTTTGTAATCTCATTTTATTATCAATAAAAGATTATAAATCACTTTTTAGACTTGGTTAATCACTTTGCTCACAGGTTTTATTTTCATGTTTATTTGTTTAATATAAACCTCTATTAAATCCCGAGCATATAGCTAATCTTATTTATAGTGACGTAATCACAGTGGAATATAAATATGATTATATGTTTAAAATAAGTTAGTCCTAAGATTAGTCAATGCACATGATTTACACTGACTTGCCAATCTACGATATGATTTACTTACACATTGCAGTGTTATGTTCTTTCCAGAACATTAGCAAAGTAGATAAGATCGGATGTATTTGTTACATCGGACTGGACCGATATTGACAGTTGATATGATAAGTAAACATACCGTTACTATCTATTCTAGTCATATTTTATAGTTGACCATAGATCAATTCAATCTCAATTCTGAGTGGTTAGTATTCTAAGTGATTGTACAATTTGAGTTCTTTGACTTGTTCCTTGCCAGCTTACCCTACGGACTAGCCCATACTTACATCTTGGGAACTTGGTAGTATAATTGAGTGGGAGTGTTAATCATAGATATGAACATCTACTGCTTCTGATGAAGAAGTGAAACGATGGTTCCCTTTTAGTTTGGTTCAAGGTGTTAAATGATAGAGATCTTATTTCAATAATTAAATTAGTTTACTGAAATATCATTTACAAGGAACTAAGTGTTTTAAGGATAAAATACAATGAGGGGTAAAACGGTATTTTAGTCCTATCTCATTGTGGACCGTCTATAGAGGATTGAGTGACAATTATGGTTGTAACAATGGATAATTAATAGCGTATCTATATTTGTTATAGAGCATTCTATGAATTCAAGAGTGCAATTCCGAGTCTATAGTGGAGTCACGAGGAATTAATAAGTTAGTAAATTTATTTATTAGATTTATGATAACTTATTGGAGCTTGATTTCATAGGCCCATGGTCCCCATTGTACCTTGGATAAAATCATCTAGATAGTCTCAATTAATTGATTTAATTATCAATTAGAATTATCAAAGTTGACCAAGTCAATTTTGGATAGTTTCACAGAGTTGTGTAATTTAGAGAAGAAAAGAGAAATTATGGCAGATTTATTAATCAAGATAAATTGGTATCTAAATTGATAAATAAGTTTAAATCAAGGTTCAAATTATAAATAATTAATTTGATGAAGGATTTAAATAATTATTTAATTAATTAAATCAATAGAAAATAATACAGGCCTTGATTTTAAGTCCAATGGGCTTATAATCAAATTGGAGATTTCACGGGCCTAAAGACCATGATAATTTCGACCTACGGCTTTAAAATGGCTATTATTTTATTGATTTTTTTAATTAAATTAAATGGCCTAATTGAGTCTATAAAAGGAGTGCTTAGAGAGAAGTCAAAGCACAAGTCTGATAAGTTTAATCACTGGTTTTCTAATAGTTTTAGATTCTCTCTAAACACAAATCCTTTTCTAAGCCTCTTCGTTATTTTCTCTTCTTCTCTCTATATCTATCTCATGTATTGAGAATTGCCCACACTAGTCTAGGTGATTCTAAGGATACATTGGAAGATTGTGAAGAAAATAGAAGATCGGTTCAGTTTCATGATAATACTCTGCGACAGAGAGGATACAAGAGTTAGAGAAACTGAAGGAAGGACTGTTTCATTCTGCTGCGTATACTGTAAGTATTCTATTCATTGTTTCTCTTTGAATTCAATTTTAGAAACATGTTTTAGGCTATCTCGTATTAATTTGTTTAATATTAGATATACATGAAAATAAATAAAGATCATGTATAAGCTAATCTAACACCACTGTGGTGGAGAGTTTGTGTTTATACTGTCCCCCTCGTTCCATGGTTGCGCCTGAGTATAACTGATGGGGAAATATCCATTTCTTCTTGCAGGTAGTTGTTGTCCTATTCTTCAGGAGCCTTGACCAAGATTTTAGGGTTGTTAGGTGTTTATCGCTAGTGGTTGGGCGATTCTTGCGGACTGTTAACGGTGAGTGTTACTACTTTCAGCCGACCAGGTTTATCTGCTTGTCGCACCGACTAATCACTCTCCTGGCAAGCGTATCTAGCAGTGGTTGTTATTCATTTGTCAAGTGTACTCCGACCTGATTGGCCTCTGTGATAGTATATCGAGCAGTAACTTGTCGTATATCCTATAGGTATACATTGATTAGCCTGTGGGGGGGTCTGCCTAGTCTATTCCACGTGTCCAAACTTAATGCCGCATCAGATATGTCAATTTTTGGGATAACAAATTTGATTAAAGGTATTTTTGTGAAAACTTTGGATTCTAAGTATATAAATGTAAAACACCCTAAAAAAACCACAATATTTCACTTAAGCTAATAATTCAAAATAAACACATGAAACCAAGATTTTTGATGGAGTATTAAGTTTCTATTGACTCATTAACATCTAGATCTTACCAATTTTATAGATCTAATACATATTCCTTGACACCACCATGACCTTCACCTTCATGAACAAGTCGAGAAGAACATTAACAAAATATTAACAGCAACAACAACAATATAAATAAAGTTATACCTATAAATAACATCAACTATTCTCAGTTCTCATTTTTATTAACAATCTAAAAAGTTTGTGAACAAATAGACAAGCCCAAATCTAGGTTTAGGGAGAAAAAACTTCCAAAAACGCAAAATCAACCCAGATCTCTCACATCAGCACAAAAATAAAAATCAACGAACAATTTTGATATTCTTTTCTTCTTCATCCCTCTATTCTCCATTTTTCTCACTTTTAGTCTTTCTCCGGCATGAAGCTTGCAATAAAAGGATGGGTGGAAGTGGTGGGCAAGGGTTCTTTGACAAGGATTGGACGACAACAAGAAAAGGTTCTCTGGCATAGATTTGGTCTTGTGGACATGCAAGGCTTCTCTGATGTAGATCTACGTTCCTGCAAGGATAAAGTTGTCACCTCTTCAACAATGGGTTTGTCCGACGATGGGTTCATCCAAAAGGAAATGGTCTAGATCTATACCCATATTTTATCAGTGGAAGGAGGAGGTAGGAAGAAGAAGAAGAAGGATTGGGAAGGGGAGGAAGGAAGAGAAGCATTAGGAATGGTAGGAAGAATAAAAGAAAAAAAGAAAAAAATTATTTTAATTATTTTTCTTATAATATTTAGATTAGATTTTTATTATTTTAAATCTATTTTAATTAATCTTTTTATAATTTTAAAATAAATTAATAAATATTAAATTAAAAATATAACATGGATCAATAATACACTGACACTTGTCACCGTAATGAGCCTAATCAACACTTAACAGACCTATTAGTAACTGATGCAAGGAAAATGTAACATTGAGTATAGTTTTACCGCAATTTGTTTTTAGTATATAAGTGTATAAATGCAAAAACATAAAGTATTTATGCTGCAAATATCCCTAAATTTAATAACAATACTTCAATTATGCACTATGATCAACACCACACAAAGTAAAAAATTAATAAATTAAAACTTGAAATATCAAAATATTGTTATATTATGTATAATATAACGTTTAGATTAAATAATGTGACAATGAGTGTCACATATTGTAACATATAAAAGAGAGTTACAATATTTGGATATATGTGAATATTCAAATATGTAACATATTTGGAGTTACCAATTCAGTTTCGAGTTTGTAACCCCTCCAAATATTATTCAATAATGTGTAGATTTGATGTTACACATTTTGATTTAAATTTGCCAAAGCCATAAGTGATATGGCTGTTGGAAACATGATTTTAACTCCTATAATGTGTTTGGAGGTTACAAAGTCATGTGGGAAGAGTATAGAGTCTTTTGGAAAATTGCACAAAATATTGTGATGAAAATGGGCGTGAGCACAAGTGTTCCTGGCCGCGACCTGGGGAACAGAGGCTCACGACTGCAGGCAGTGAGGCTGACAGCCAAAACAAATTTTCCTTTTCCACTTTCAATAGTTATAATAACTCATGTAACTCCCAAAAATCATTTTTAATCCCATAAACATCCAATTAAATATTGGTAACAACCATGGGGGTTGGTGGAATTTGAAATTCAAAGGGTGTCTCAAAACTCTATAAATAGAAGCCTGTTGTTCACTTGTAAGACACATCATTTTCTATCCACTAGAGCACTTGGATAGAAAATCACATAGAGGCTTTTTTATTCCAGAGAGCTATTTCCAATAGTGAGAGTTCCCTTAGTGCTTGAGATAGGGGGAAATAAGCTTTTGGACAAAGGTTGTAAACCTTGTTCAAGTTGGTGATCCCCAATGCTCTTCACTTTGGTTGAGAGAGTGAGAGTTTTGTTTATTGTTATTGTTCTTCCTTTTTCTACTATTGCTTTTTCATCTCCTTCTCTAGTTTTCTAAATACACTTTTGTTTGTATCTTTTGTTTTAGAGTTGTAATTCATCTTCATCTTTTCTCTACTACTTATAATTTTTTTGTACCTATTGTCTAGAGTTGTATTTTTCATTATTCTTTTATCTACTATTTCTACATTTACTTGTATTTTTGTTATTAAGTTGTAACTTATTTAATCAATCACCTTGTCATTCATATTATTTTTCTTAGAGTTGTAAGAGTCTTACTTTTTTCATTGAGGCAATATATATCTATAACAATCAAAAGCTTATTCCTTCTTTGTTTCAATGGAAGGTGAGACCATCAAGATCATGAACCAAGACCTAGTGAGATTGGATAGGTTTGATGGATCCATAATCACTAGGTGGCAAGACAAGGTGAGATTTCTCTTGACCACTCTCAAGATCGCCTACATCCTAGAGTCCACCCTTGAACCTCTCTCAGCACCATCCAACAAAGACACTCACAAGGTGGTGGAGAAAAGAAGGAAGTTAGAGGAGGACAATCTTCTTTGTAGAGGTCATATCCTCAATGCCCTATCTGATAGGCTCTATGACCTTTATACTGAGGCCAAGTTGGTAAAAGAGATTTGGGATGCACTTGAGACAAAATTCAAGGTGAAAGAGAAAGGTACCAAAAAGTTTTTGATTTCTGAATACATTAATTTCAAATATTTTGGTGATAAACCTATTCTTCCTCAAATTCATGAGCTTCAATGTAATTTTTAAAAAATTGAAAATTTTGAAGATTGAGCTTCGCGAGGCCTTTCAAGTTGGTGCAATAGGGGAAAAATTACCACGACCTTGGAGGAGCTATAGGAAAAGATTCCTTCATAAAAATGAGGATTATTCTTTGGAGGAAATCCAAAAGCATATTCGAATCGAGGAGGAATCAATATGTAGAGATAAACTTGTGGAGGGGTCTAATGGAGAGACTTCCAAAGCAAATGCAGTGTCATAACCAAAACATCCCAAAAATAAAGGGAAAGACAAGAAGGGTAATGAGAGATCTTTGGGTCCAAAAACTAACCCAAACAAGTTTAAGGGCGACAAAAGTCCTTGTTTTGTGCGTGGGAAAGATGGTCACTATGCAAGAGAGTGTAGGCATAGAAAATACCAACAAGGACCTAAGGTGAATGAAACTCAAGAGGAGAATATAGTTGCTACCCTTAGTGAGGTGAATGCGGTTCAAGGCAAGGTGAAAGGGTGGTGGTATGACACATGTGCCACCGTCCATGTCACCTATGACAAATCATTGTTCAAGACCTTTGAAGAGTCAAAGGGCAACCATGAGATTCAAATGGGCAATGAGGGGAAATCCAAGGTACTTGTCAAAGGTACCATTGAAGTATTTCTCACCTCCGACAAGAAAGTCACATTAGTGAATGTGCTTTATGTTCCCGAAATGAGTAGAAATTTGGTAAGTGGAGATTTTCTTGGCAAACCCGGTATTAAGGCCATTTTTTATTTCAGTAAACTTACTCTTACCAAGTCCAATGTATTTTTGGGAAAGGGGTACCCTTGTAAGGGTATGGTTAAGTTGTGTACTAATGATGTAACTTTCAATGTTATCAATAAAGATGTTAATTCCGCTTATACTAATGAGTATGATTCTTTATTTTTATGGCATCTTAGACTATCTCATATAGGTTTTTCAACCATGAAAAGAGTAGTAAAATGTGGTATGATTGCATGAAACATTAAAAACTATGGAAAATGTGAAACATGTGTTAAAGCATAAATGATAAAGAAACAATTTCCTAGTGTAGAAAGATCATCTAATTTACTTGATTTAATCCATAGTGATCTTTGTGAACTAAATGGTGTTTTAACTAGAGGCGGTAAAAGGTATTTTCTTACTTTTATAGATGATTTTAGTAGATATACATATGTGTTTCTTTCAAAGCATAAAGATTAGACTTTTGATTCTTTTCAAGTTTATAAATTAGAAGTTGAAAATCAACTAAATAAAAAGATTAAGGTGCTAAGAAGTGATAGAGGAAGTGATTAATTCTCTAATGAATTCAATGCATTTTGTGAAGAAAATGACATAATTCATGAGTACACCGCACCTTATACACAACAACACAATGATCTTGCCAAAAGGAAAAATAGGACTTATATAGAGATGATAAATTCTACGTTGGTGTTTTCTAAGTTGAACTTCAACTTACGGGGTGAAGCATTGTTAACCGCTTGTCACATTATTAATTGAATACCGATGAAGAAAAATGAGATATATCCATATGAGTTATGGAAAGGAAGAAAACCCAATATAGGGTACATCAAGGTGTGAAGGTGTCTTGCATATTTCAAGAAAAATGAACCTAATAGAACAAAGTTAGGTTCGAGAGTCATAAAGTGTGCTTTTGTTGGTTATGCCAACAATAGTAAAGCTTATAGGCTATTATACGTAGAGTCTAATGTTGTGATAAATCCTAGGGAACTTGAATTCTTTAAGAACATGTTATGTGACAACAATTCTCAAGCTTCAAACTCTCTAAAGGAGAATTTTCTATGTGAGAACAATTCTCAAGAATCTACTTCCAAAAATAATTCTCAATAGGAGAATTCTCAAAGGAATGTAGAGCAACCCATTGAACTTAGAAAAATTCAAAGGGTTAGAAAAGAGAAAAGCCTAGGATTGGATGAGATAGATTCTCAACGAATTTCATTCTACATGGCAGAAGGAAATAGAGAAGAAGTCATTAGGAAATTCCAATTGTACTTCTTGTTGAGAATGATCCTAAGACTTATAAAGGAGCCATCAATGATGAGATGGATTCCATTCTTTCTAATAACACTTGGGAATTGGTAGACCTCCCACTAGGGTCTGAGCCAATTGGGTGTAAGTGGCTATTTAAGAGAAAATACCACACTGATGACTCTATCCAAACCTTTAAAGCTAGATCAGTAGCTAAAGAGTTTAGGCAAAAGGAGGGTATCGATTATTTTGATACCTATGCACCTGTTGCAAGAACAACTTCTATAATATTTTTGTTTGCCTTGGCTTCTATAAAAGAATTTTATGTTCATTAAATGGATGTCAGGACGATATTCCTTAATGGTGACCTCAATGAGGATGTCTATATGGAACAACTATGAACATAAAGTGTGTAGACTTGTAAAATCCTTATATGGATTGAAACAAGCTCCAAAGCAATGGCATGAGAAATTCGATCAAGCAATTATGTCGAATGGGTTTAGACATAACAATGGAGACAAGTGTTTGTATTCCAAAACTTGTAAGGGATATGTGGTCATTGTTTGTCTATATATAGATGACATTCTTATCTTAAGTGATAACATGAAAGGGATAGTAGAAACGAAGAGGTTTCTATCATCAACCTTCAAGATGAAATATCTTGGAGAAGTTGATACCATACTTGGTATGAAAGTGAAGAAAAATAGTGGGGGTTTTGCGTTGGGGCAAGCCTACTATATTGAGAAAGTATTGAACATATTTAACCATCTCAAGGTTAAGACTAGAGAAGAATGAAGGAAGAGCGGTGGCTCGATTGGAGTATGCAAGTGCTATAGGAAGTCCTATATACGCCGCTCAATGTACTAGACTTGATATAGCTTTTGTTGTAAGTAAACTTAGTAGGTTTACAAGTAATCCAAGTGTGGATCATTGGAAGGCTATTGGGAGAGTCCTAGGTTATCATAAGAAAACCAGAGGACTAAGTCTTCACTAGTCAAAATTTCCTTCAATCTTAGAAGGGTATACAGGTGCAAGTTGGATATCCAATATAGGGGACAGCTTGTCCACCACTGGTTAGGTATTTACACTTGGTGGGGATGCAATTTCTTGGGGTTTCAAGAAACAAACCTGTATCTCTCACTCCACTATGAAAGCAGAGTTCATAGCTCTAGCTCCTACAGGCAAAGAGGCCGAATGGTTAAGGGGTCTTTTGATGGAGATACCCCTAATCAAAGAAAATGTATCCACTATATCGATACATTGTAAGAGCCAAGCAACATTGGCTATAGCATACAACAAAGTTTATAATGAGAAGTTTAGACACATTAGTCTAAGACATGGATATGTAAGAGAAATGATTCAAAGAGGAGTCATCTCAATATCTTATGTGAGAACAAGTGAAAACTTGGCTTATCCTTCTACTAAGCTACTAACGAGAGATTTAGTGGCTACCTTATCTTGAGGGATGTGACTTAAACTCCTCAAGAGATTCACGATTGATGGTAACCTGTCTTAATACTAGTTACTGTAATGCCCCGAATTCTCCGATGTGGTTTAGTGGCGGTTTAGTAGGCCAGGAGGGTCGTAACTGTTTAATTACGCCATTAAATGAATATATACACGTTTATGTGAATTATATTATAATATGATGTTATATGCATGCATGTGGGTCCACATTTGAAATATTATGGTGTTTTGATAATTTGGCCCATTAAGGGTAAATTTGTGTATTTGGGTGCATAATGTGATTTGTGAATGAGATTCCATTATTATGGAGATATATTCGAGCTATTCGGCATGAGACGGTCCTATTTAGTGGATTAGCGGTTTTGTCATAATGGGGTCAATTATCGGGTAGTAAGAATGTTAATTTGATGATAAATTGGGAGTTATTGAGATCAGGGCCGAATCTGAAAGTTTTGACTATAATGTCCCCGGGGAGGTTTTTGGGACCCCAAGCACTAGGTTTTATTTGAGGTTACTTAAGCTTGAAGTAGCTTGTCAGATAGAACGTACGTTAGAAAACCTCTCGTTCTCCTTCGTTAGTTCATTTTTTCCATTCGAAGCATTTTTGAAGAAATCTTGAGTTCTAAGAGTCGGAATCAAGCAAGGATTGAGGCATAGCGATCCTAGGAAAGATTAGAAGCTTCTTAACCAAAGGATTTGATGGAAAATAACCCAATCGAAGGTTATCGAAATTTAAGTTTTGAGTTTTTAAAGTTTCTAAGCTTTGAATTAGATTTTGTAAATTGTCCAGTTTTCGGTTCGTTCGAACCTTGGGTTTTGAGGGTTTTGGAGCATTGGGAAGCTTGGGAACTTTAATTTGATGATTGGGGAATGTTTAGGTATGATTTTGGAGGCTTTGGAGTGTTAAAAACGTGTTTTGGAATGGCCCAGAGTTGGGGGCCGCGACCCTGTTCTTGGGGTGTCGCGGCCCTGACATGAAGAAGCAGGTGGGGTTTTTGTGCCTGCTGGGCGCCGTGGCCCTTGCTTCAGGAAGTTCTGGGGGCCATGGCCCAAGGTGCTAGGGCCGCAGCCCTCGCCCAGTCTTCACCCCGTTTGCATGTTTTGACCCCGGGAACATGGTTTTAGGCCTCAGGATCACTCCTACTACCCGGATTAGTGAGGATTGATGTCTCGGGGGCTAGATCTTGGTTTGAGAACCCTTGATTATCATGTTATTGATGGTATCCTATAACATGTTATGATTAGGTAACTGCTAAAGGACTAAAAGCTAGACCGTTCTCAAGGGTCGTTCTTTTATTCATTCTAGCTCGAATCAGAGGTAAGAAAACTGCACCCCATATGTGACATGCTTGGTTGTTCTTGAGGCATGTTGATTGTGTAAATGTGGACATGAATTGACTATTGAATGCTTAGCAAATCTTGCTCACTTGTGAATGGTACTGACTCATTAGTCAGATTTGGCAAAGGTGTCAGTATCAACTGTGAAGCTGTGACTCATTAGTCAGGTTCGATAGTTGTACTGGGCACTGGTCACATAGTGGTGACTCATTAGTCAGGATGGCTTTAGCGTGTCCAATGCAAGCTAATAAAGATTAGATCTAATCAATATCTGCATTGGATGACTCAAATAGCATTAATTCCGGACCGAACTCAAGTTCGATGAGTATTATAAGGGCTTGTATGGCTTACCCATCAGTCACTCATCTGTTAAGTTAGAGACTTACCCATCAATCTCTCCTCTGTTTATGCTAGTGACTTAGCCATCAGTCACTCATTTGTTAAGTTAGAGACTTACTTATCAGTCTCTCATCTGTTTGAGGCTAGTGGCTTACCTAGCAGCCACTCTTCTGATTAAATTAGTGACTTGCTTGTCAGTCACTCAGTGTGGTTTTCTAAAACCTCAAGTGATATTCACTCATCTGTTTAAGAGCTATAAGCTTTGTGTGATTATAATGATAATCCTTTGATATTGTTTATATACAATGATGTGTTTTCTTGCTGGGCTTTGGCTCATGGGTGCTATGTGGTGCAGGTAAAGGGAAAGAAATGCTCACCTAGCCTTGAGTGGAGAGCTTAGTTGGTGATGTGTACATATGCGGCCGCTTGACCACCACGGCCAAGGAGTTCTCAGAGGAACTAGGGGGTTTACCTTATTTTTGCCGCTTAGGTCGGCGGGTTTGAAATTTTGGAATAGTAATGACCTTTTTGAGTTGTAAATAACTTGAAAATGTTCTTATGGGCCCATGAATAGTTTTATGTATTAAATAAAACATATCCTTTCCTTTTTGTTGATTTTCACCTTAGCCTGTTAATAACACTTAGAACACGTTTCTAACCAAAGGACTCGGGTAGCCGGTCAAATTTTCGGTTCACCGTTCACCGTAACGGTTCTGGGGTAACCAGGGCGTTACAACTTGGTATCAGAGCAATGCCAAGGTTATGGTTCCTGTAGACTGGCTGGGCATGTACACACACCACTGAAGTCAAGTTCGACTCATGGTTTGGTAACTATTTATGTAGTTATATGTATAACTGCTTAAATATAGTACATATGCTTTACCTGTATGCATGAGACACTGTGTTGAACCTGTGCCCTGAAATGTTATATCCTCAGCAACTGTGTGCTAATTAGTACTGAAATTGTTGGAGCATACTCATTAGTATTGTTGAATATGAATTATTATGCGATACATGTTGAGTGCTGAATGCTATAAACATGTATATGCCTGTATAATTGAATGACTGTGGAATATGATAATTTTCTGCTTGTTCTTGGACCGTGAGGTGGCAAGAGGTTTAATTATTACTACCTGACTGGTCGTATTGATCAATGTTTCAGCAAGGTATCAGATAAGAATGAACCTAGGGCAGACAGATACTTCAGCTGGCCAAAGTGATCAGGGCCAGAATAACAATAACAGCCAGGGTCAGGAGAATGACCAGTCTTAGATTCCACAGCCAGCTCCTACAAACTGGCAGTTGTTGTTTAATGACTTGCAGGCAACAGTGTTGAAACAGGGAGAGGAGCTTCGTCTCCTGAGACAGTAGCAAGTGCCTGTAGTGGTTAGTGTATCAGAGGCACCTCCTGTGTTGGTGCCAGCAGCAGAGCAGCTGCCTGAGGTAGGAAATAAATGGGAACCTCTTTATGAAAGGTTCAGGAAGCAACGACCTCTAGTGTTTGAGGGCAGTGCAGATCCTGCCAAGGCAGAACAATGGATGAGCATGATTACCACTATCCTTGATTTCATGAGGGTAACTGGTAATGAGAGGGTGGCCTGTGCCACCTATATGTTTCAGGAGGATGCCCGGATTTGGTGGGAGGTAATTACCCAAACAAAGAATGTTAATGCCCTGAGCTGGGAGGAGTTTCAGACCTTGTTTAATGAAAAGTATTACAATGATGCCATCAGGGCAGCTAAACCTGAAGAATTCATCAGGCTACTCCAGGGAAGTTTGTTAGTCACTGAGTATGCCTTAAAATTTGATCGTTTGGCAAAGTTTTCCATTGAACTTGTGCCCACTGATGGGACCAGGAGAGAGAGATTCCTTCAGGGGCTACAACCCAAATTAGCCCGTGATGTTCGTATCACCACTGTGGTAGGGGTTACTACCTATGCATAGGTGGTTGAGAAGGCACTCACAGCTGAGAGTGCAGAGATCAAGATCTGGCGTGACAGTGCAGCCAAAAAGGATTTTAGGAGGACAGTTCCTCCATTTGTGGGTTCAGGTAGGGATGTTGGCCCCAGTGATCAGAAGAGGAAGGTTCCTGACCCCTTCCCAGTTCCAGGTCCTGACAGGAGGCCCCGTGGTATTACAATGGGTCGTTCAGGGTGAAGTGAAGCCTGGAAGACTCGTCCTTAATGCCCTAGATGCAAGAGGCGTCATTTGGGAGAGTGTAGGGCAAAGGCCTGCTACTTGTGTGGAGCAGTAGGTCATTTTAAGAAAGATTGCCCTCAGGTAAGAAAAGAAGAACCCATGAAGGTGGACAGCTCAGCCCCAGCTCGAGAGTTCACGTTGACACAAGCAGAAGTTGAGGCTTCTCCTTCAGTTGTTATAGGTCAGCTTCTTAGTGCTGGAACCCCTTATAATGTCTTGATTGATTCTGGTGCTACACATTCTTTTGTTGCTAGTAGTATTATTGATAGACTGTGTAGACCCTATAATTTCTATGCTGTGGGGTTTGGTACTTTGTTACCCACTGGAGAGTTAGTGGTATCCAGGAGATGGGTCAAATCTTTGCCAGTGTCAGTGGAGGGCAGAGAGTTGTCAGTGGACTTGATAGAGTTTGTTATGACTGACTTTGATATGATATTGGGTATGGATTTGTTGGCAAAGTATGGGGCGACTATTGATTGCAGATGGAAGATGGTCACCTTTGAGCCTGAAGGTGAGGATCCTTTTGTGTTTGTTGGTGCTGTGCATGGACCTCATATTCCTATGATTTCTGTGTTGAGGGCCAGGGATCTATTGCAAAGAGGTTGCATTGGATTCTTAGCGCGTGTGGTTGATACCACCCAGGTCATGCCAGTGAGACTAGAGGATACTAGCCTTGTATGTGAATTCTTGGATGTGTTTCCAGAAGATTTGCCAGGGTTGCCACCACACATAGAAATTGAGTTTTCTATAGAAGTGGCACCAGGGACAGAGCCAGTGTCTAGAGCGCCTTACAGAATGGCCCCAGCTTAGTTAAAAGAATTAAAGGTACAATTGCAAGAGCTGTGAGAATTGGGTTTTATCAGACCTAGTTTCTCACCTTGAGGTGCGCCAGTTCTGTTTGTAGAGAAGAAGGATGGTTCTCTGAGAATGTGTATTGATTACAGAGAACTGAATAAGCTGACAATTAAGAACAAGTATCCTTTTCCAAGGATATATGCTCTGTTCGATCAGTTGCAAGGTAAGAAGGTATTCTCAAAGATCGACCTTCGTTCTGGTTATCATCAGTTGAGGGTCAAGGAAGGAGACATACGAAAGACTGATTTTCGTACCAGGTATGGGCATTATGAGTTCTTAGTCATGTCATTTGGATTGACTAATGCCCCTGCTACTTTTATGGATCTGATGAACAGAGTATTCAAGGATTATCTGGACCAGTTTGTGATTGTCTTCATCGATGATATCCTGGTATATTCTCAGACTGAGTCAGAGCATGAGCAACATCTGAGGTTGGTTCTACAGAGATGAAGGGAACACAGATTGTTTTCTAAATTCAAGAAATGTGATTTCTGGTTGTCTCAGGTGTCCTTTCTTGGGCATATTGTCAGTAAGGAGGGGATTAAGGTAGATCCAGCGAAGATCGAAGTGGTCAGAGATTGGCCAAGGCCAAAGAATGCTTATGAGGTTAGAAGTTTCCTTGGATTGGCAGGTTATTATAGGCGGTTCATGGAAGGGTTCTCAAAAATTGCTACTGCTTTGACTGAGCTGACACGCAAGAGCCAGAAATTTGTGTGGTCAGATAAATGTGAGAACAACTTCCAAGAACTGAAGCAGAGATTGATTACAACTCCGATTATGCGTCTTCCGACAGATCGGGAGAAGTTTGTGGTTTTTTGTGATGCTTCTCATCAGGGTTTGTGCTATGTTTTGATGCAATCAGAGAAGGTAATTGCTTATGCTTCTCGTCAGTTGAAGGAGTATGAAAAGAGATACCCCACTCATGATTTAGAGTTGGCGGCTGTGGTTTTTGCTTTAAAGATATGGAGGCATTATCTCTATGGAGAGAAGTGTGAGATCTATACAGACCACAAGAGCCTGAAGTACTTCTTCACTCAGAAAGATTTAAATAAGAGACAAAGGCGTTGGCTTGAGTTAGTAAAAGATTATGATTGTGAGATTTTGTATCATCCAGGAAAAACCAACGTGATAGCTGATGCTTTAAGCCGGAAGGGTCCGAGACAGATTCATGGTATGAGGATAATAACTAGAGAGTTAGCAGATGATATGACCAGAGCTGGTATAGAGTTGCTGATGGGCCAATTGGCTAACATTACACTACAGTCTACGCTGTTGGAGAGAATCAAAGAAGGTCAGTTGAGTGATCCACAACTGATTAAGATCAGAGAGGATGTTCTGGCTGGAGCATCCAGAGATTATATAGTGTCTGAGATAGGCTTGTTGAGATACAAGGGGAGGATATGTGTTCTGCTAGACACTGCATTAAGGCGAGAGATTCTAGATGAATCTCATACTACACCTTACTCTTTACACCCAGGCACCACGAAGATGTATCAGGATGTCAGATCATTGTATTGGTGGCCAGGGATGAAGAGAGATGTAGTAGAGTATGTGGCTAAGTGCTTGACATGTCAACTGGTCAAGGCTGAGCATTAGAGGCCGACAGGTTTATTGCAGCCTCTGGATATCCCAAAGTGGAAGTGGGAAGACATCACAATGGATTTTGTGGTGGGCTTACCCAGGACTATTGGCAGCATGATTCTATTTGGGTGATAGTAGATCACTACACCAAGTCATCCCACTTTCTACCAGTGAGGACTACTTATACAGTTGACCAGTATGCAGATCTCTATGTGAGAGAGATCGTGCGCCTCCATGGAGCACCTAGGTCGATCATGTCAGATCAGGACCCCACTTTTACTTCCATGCTTTGGGGGAGTTTGCAGAAAGCCATGGGGACATAGTTGAAGTTTAGTACAGCTTATCATCCTCAGATAGATGGACAATCTGAGAGCACGATCCAGATTCTGGAAGACATGCTGAGAGCATGTGTGCTGGACTTTGGCGGGTCTTGGAGTAACTATCTGCATTTGATAGAGTTCTCCTACAACAATAGTTATCAGTGTACCATTGGAGTTGCACCTTATGAGATGATGTATGGCAGGAAGTGCAGATCTCCCATTCATTGGGATGAGATAGGTGAAAGGAGATAGTTAGGTCTGGAGGCAGTTCAGAGGACCAGTGAGGCCATTGAGAAGATTAGAGCTCGGATGCTCGCTTCTCCGAGTAGACAGAAGAGCTATGCAGATCCTAAGCGCAGGAGCGTGGAGTTCCAAGTGGGAGACTATGTCTTCCTTAGAGTCTCACCATGGAAAGCGGTGAGAAGGTTTGGGAAGAAGGGCAAGCTGAGCCCTAGATTTTTAGGTCCATTTGAGATCCTAGAGAGGATTGGTCAGGTGGCTTACAGACTGGCTTTGCCTCCGACGTTGTCTGCCGTGCATAATGTGTTTCATGTATAAGCTCTTCGAAGGTATGTATCTGATGTGAGCAATATTCTGAGTTATGAAGATCTGGAGCTTGAGCGAGATCTCTCCTTTGAGGAGCAGCCAGTTCAAATACTTGACAGAAAAGATAAGGTCCTCAGGAATAAGACGATACCTTTGGTTAAGGTATTGTGGAGGAACAGCAAGGTCAAGGAAGCGACCTGGGAGCTGGAGTTAGATATGCAAAGTCAGTATCCCGAGCTGTTCATGTAAATTTCCAGGACGAAATTTCAGTAAGGAGGGGATAGTTGTAATGCCCCGGATTCTCCGATGTGGTTTAGTGGCCGTTTAGTAGGTCGGGAGGGCCGTAACTATTTAATTATGCCATTAAATGAATATGTGAATGTTTATGTAAATTATATTATAATATGTTGTTATATGCATGCATGTGGGTCCACATTTGAAATATTATGGTGTTTTGATAATTTGGCCCATTAAGGGTAAATTTGTGTATTTTGGTGCATAATTTGATTTGTGAATGAGATTCCATTATTATGGAGATATATTCGAGCTATTCGGCATGAGATGGTCCTATTTAGTGGATTAGCGGTTTTGTCATAACGGGGTCAATTATCGGGTAGTAATAATGTTTATTTGATGATAAATTGGGAGTTATTGAGATCAGGGCGAAATTCTGAAAGTTTTGACTATAATGTCCCCGGGGGTGTTTTTGGGACCCCGAGCACTAGGTTTAATTTGAGGTTACTTAAGCTTGAAGTAGCTTGTCAGATAGAACGTACATTAGAAAACCTCACGTTCTTCTTCGTTAGTTCATTTTTGCTATCTGAAGCATTTTCGAAGAAATCTTGAGTTCTAGGAGTCAGAATCAAGCGAGGATTGAGGCATAGCGATCCTAGGAAAGATTAGAAGCTTCTTGACCGAAGGATTTGACGGAAAATAACCCAATCAAAGGTAATCAAAGTTTAAGTTTTGAGTTTTTCGTGTTTCTAAGCTTTTAATTGGATTTTGTAAATTGTTGAGTTTTCGCTTTGTTCGAACCTTGGGTTTTGAGGGTTTTGGAGCATTGGGAAGCTTGGGAACTTTAATTTGATGATTGGGGAATGTTTAGGTATGATTTTGGAAGCTTTGGAGTGTTAAAAATGTGTTTTGGAATGGCCTAGAGTTTGGGGCCGCGACCCTGACATAAAGAAGCAGGTGGGGCTTTTTGTGCCTGCTGGGCGCCGCGACCCTTGATGAAGGGTGCCGTGGCCCTTGCTTCAGGACGTTCTGGGGGCCATGGCCCAAGGTGCTAGGGCCATAGCCCTCGCCCAGTCTTCACCCCGTTTGCATGTTTTGACCCCGGGAACATGGTTTTAGGCCTCGGGATCACTCCTACTACCCGGATTAGTGAGGATTGATGTCTCGGAGGCTAGATCTTGGTTTGAGAACCCTTGATTATCATGTTATTGATGGTATCCTATAACGTGTTATGATTAGGTAACCGCTAAAGGACTAAAAGCTAGACTGTTCTCAAGGGTCGTTCTTTTATTCATTCTAGCTCGAATCAGAGGTAAGAAAAATGTACCCCATATGTGACATGCTTGGCTGTTCTTGAGGCATGTTGATTGTGTAAATGTGGACATGAATTGATTATTGAATGCTTATAAAATATTGCTCACTTGTGCATGGTACTGACTCATTAGTTAGATTTGGCAAAGGTGTCTGTATCAACAATTAAGCTGTGACTCATTAGTCAGGTTCGACAGTGGTACTGGGCACTGGTCACATAGTGCTGACTCATTAGTCAGGACGGCTTTAGCGTGTCCAACGCAAGCTAATAAAGATTAGATCTAATCAATATCTACATTGGATGACTCAAAGAGCATTAATGCCAGACCGACCTCAAGTTCGATGAGTATTATAAGGGCTTGTGTGGCTTACCCATCAGTCACTCATCTGTTAAGTTAGAGACTTACCCATCAGTCTGTCATCTATTTAAGCTAGTGACTTGGCCATCAGTCACTCATTTGTTAAGTTAGAGACTCACCTATCAGTCTCTCATCTGTTTGAGGCTAGTGGCTTACCTAGCAGCCACTCTTTTGATTAAATTAGTGACTTGCTTGTTAGTCACTCAGTATGGTTTTCTAGAACCTCAAGTGATATTCACTCATCTATTTAAGAGCTATAAGCTCTATGTGATTATAATGATAATCCTTTGATATTGTTTATATACAATGCTATGCTTTGGCTCATTGGTGCTATGTGGTGCAGGTAAAGGGAAAGAAAAGCTCACCCAACCTTGAGTGGAGAGCTTAGGTGGTGATGTGTACATATGCGGCCGTTTGACCACCACGGCCAAGGAGTTCTCAGAGGAACTAGGGGGTTTACCCTATTTTTATCGCTTAGGTCGGCGGGTTTGAAATTTTGGAATAGTAATGACCTTTTTGAGTTGTAAATAACTTGAAAATGTTCTTGTGGGCCCATGAACAGTTTTATGTATTAAATAAAACATATCCTTTCCTTTTTGCTGATTTTCACCTTAGCCTGTTAATAACACTTAGAACATGTTTTTAACCAAAGGACTCGGGTAGCGGGTCAAATTTATGGTTCACCGTAACGGTTCTGGGGTAACCAGGGTGTTACAGTTACTTAACTAGTATTAGGTTCAATATGTAATAACAAGTCATTCAAGTGAATATTAGTAGTACTCAAAATAGTCATATGAGATATAGTACTTGTGAGTTACTAATTTGAGGATTAATACTGAGAGGTTTTCTAATGGAACTCCATCTTGAGAAGACAAGTATTTTATGGTAACAAAATACTGTAAGAGTTCACCTATATGGACCTAAGAGTGGTGTCTCCTCTCATGAGAATTGGTAGTATTCTCAAGAATGTCCATGAATGGAAAGTGCACATGGCCATTAACAGGTCAAAGCGAGACAAAATGATCTCAAGTGAACATAGCAAAGGTGTGTGTGTTATTATTAATTTGTTATTATGGAAAGTTGGTTCACTGCCTAGTGCAACCAAATTTTGAACAAACCCTGTGATAATTACACTATAGTAAAGTTCAAGTTGAAGAACACTTTACTTTATGCATCGATGCAATGGCTTCTATATGAGAGAGTTATTATTTAATCAAGTGCGAGGTATGATATATTTTAAATATAATGTTGATTGATTAAATAAGTGTTACAATAATGAACTATTTAATCTAGTGGGGAATGTTATATTATTTATAATATAATGTTTAGATTAAATAATGTGATAATGAGTGTCACATATTATAACATATAAAGAGAGTTACAATATTTGGATATATGTGAATATTCAAATATGTAACATATATGGAGTTACAAATTTAGTTACAAGTTTGTAATCTCCAAATATTACCCAACAATGTGTAGATTTGATGTTACACATTTTGATTTGAATTTGCCAAAGCCATAAGTGATATGGCTGTTGGAGACATGATTTTAACCCCCATAATGTGTTCGGAGGTTACAAAGTCTTTTGGGAAGAGTATAGAGCCGTTTGGAAAATTACACAAAATTTTGTTATGAAAATGGGCTGTGGCCGCGGGCAGTGAGGCTGACAGCCAAAACCAATTTTCTTTTTCCACTTTGAACGGTTCTAACAACTCATGTAACTCCCAAAAGTCGTTTTTTAATTTTATAAACATCCAATTAAACATTGGTAACAATCATGGTGGTTGGTGTAATTTGAAATTCAAAGGCTGTCCCAAAACTCTATGAATTAAAGCTTATTGCTTACTTGTAAGACACACAATTTTCTATCCATTAGAGCACTTGGCTAGAAAATCTCCTAGAGGCTTGTTTATTCGAGAGATAGCTATTTCCAATAGTGAGAGTTCCCTTAGTGCTTGAGATAGGAGGAAATAAGCTTTTGGACAAAGGTTGTAAACCTTGTTAAAGTTGGTGATCCCCAATGCTCTTCACTTTGGTTGTGTGAGTGAGAGTTTTGTTTATTGTTCTTGTTCTTGTTTTTCCTTTTCTATTATTGTTTTTTCATCTCCTTCTCTTATTTTCTATATACACTTTTGTTTGTTTCTTTTGTTTTAGAGTTGTAATTTCCTCTTCATTTTTTCTCTACTACTTATAATTTATTTGTATCAATTATTTAGAGTTTTATTTTTCATTGTTCTTTTATCTACTATTTCTACATTTACTTGTATTTTTGTTATTGAGTTGTAACTTATTTAATCAAATCACCTTGTCATTTGTGTTATTTTACTTAAAGTTGTAAGAGCCTTACTTTTTCCATTGATGCATTATATATATAACACATATTTAAACTAAAAAGAATATAACATATAACATTAAAACACATAAAATAAAAAATATATACCTCAAGGATTTGCTGGATTCCATGGAGAAATTCAAATGTGCTAAAAAGCAATGAATAAACTACATAGAAACGGTGCTGTCCTTTTTCTTCTTCCAGTAGCCATACTATTTTTTTAAGTATAATATATAGCATGTGAAGTGGGGCTTATGAATATGAAACAAAACTATAACCGGAAAAAAGTGAGTTATATAGGGCAGTTTGGTACAGTTTTTAGAAAAACTAGAAGCTACTTTCTAGAGAAGTTGTGCGATAAAAATGTTTGGTAAACAGTCATAAAGCAGCTAAAAGCTAAAATTGTGCTAGCTTTTAGCTTTTTCTCTAAAAACTACTTTTTTAAAAAACTCTATAATAAATATGTTTTTTATCTAAATATATTTACTTATGTTGACCCACGATTTGGCCAACGACACTGAGTCAAATATACGACAGGAAATGAGACGACTATTAAGAATTCGATCTAATGGAAAAGGAGAAAACACCAATGAATTATAGTGGTTCGGCCCCAAAGAATGGTAATGACCTACGTCCACTTAGTGCTATTATTAATATTGAATCTCAAAGCTGTGATCAAAGAACTAGGGTTCTTGAGTTTCATAAACCTTACGAGAATTACAATAAAACAATGGATAATCTCACTATAGCTCTCTCTCAATATTCAGAAAGAGATTCAAAAATCCAAAAGTCCCCTCCTTGAGCTATTTCATGCATATTTATTGGCTCCACGAGGGTTACCTGGGCCAATGGGCCTTTTACTTTCCTTAATAACCGCGTATCAAGGTAATAAAGAGGAAATATTCAATGCAATTATTATAGGATTACAATCTTAGAAGTAAATAAATCAAATTATACGACCAGCCTGGTTGTATCTAATAGTTAATCTTGACGAAGTGATGTGCCTCTGGTCGATTGCCGAACAGCACTACCGCCATGTGTCAACCACGTGTGAGAAATCCTTACCACGTCATCAGCAGCCGTTTCTTAGGTAAACATCCCCCCCCCCCCCCCAAGTTTATTTATTACGACCAGTGATAAGTAAACTTAGGAAACTGACATTTCGCTTACTCCAGAAAACGTGTCAGAGTCGCCCATGCCCTCGTGGAAAAAGAAATTAATCATGTCTAATAAGCCCTTTCGGTTCCCCAAAATCTTGTTAGACGGCTATTACACTTCCCCATACTCAGAAAAAAGTAATTCATCATTACCTCTTTTATCGTGTCGCAGTCACTATATATAATACCCCAAATCCATATTTTTACTTTTTACTTTTCACTTGCCATCTTCTTGTCAAGAACTCCTAAGAATCTCGACTTTCAGAGCCCAAAAAATTTGAGGAGCTTCCATCACTATTCTAAGGATCCATCTTTCGGACGCTCATAGCTCTTGTTTCAGACCCCTGTTTTCATCCAAGTTTTACGAACTTTTTGGACATTTGAGATGCCATGCAAAACTGTTTTTTAGGTATTCAAATCTGTGTTCTTGACTGAAACTGTTTTGGGGTAATGGGCATATTGATCGATGCTTGATAGGGAAGTGAAATAGTGTTGTATAGGAGTTAAGAGCCAATTTGATAGTCGAGACCGTAGACTTAGGGCGTAAAATCGAAGCAAAAATTTGATTTTTAGGCTAGTTGAAAAACTGGGTTTTTCCCACCCTCTCGGAGTTGAAAAAGTTTTATCTGAAAATATTTTTACTTCCGCTTTTCAATCTGTTTCTCAAACAGCTCATATAAAACTTAGTGTTTTCCTAGAATGTTGCTGGCTGTATAAAAGCTTAACTTTTATACACGAGCAACATTATTCTAACTCTCAACACAGATTTTTAGGCTTTACGTTCTCATCTCCCCCTTTCTCTGTATCCGTGGGGAGGTGAGAGACCCATCGACGACGATGACTTGCTTGCTCAATTGCTCAAGGACGAGGAGCATCCATTGTTACTAATACTTGAAATTCCCTTTTTCTCGTGCTACTTCAAACACTCCATCGACCCTCACCCAAAATATGGGTTGAGCAAAAACCAAAGCCCAAAAAAAGAAACCTTCCAATCCTTCCCATCCTTCAAATCAGCCTGCTCCTCGCCCTGAAATTCCCTCGACCAGTAATCGAGAGAAATATCCCCGACCCTAGCATCCAAACTCACGCTCAACTTCGAAATGCCATTCAACCAGATGTTGAATGATATGTTGCCCCTTCTAGCCAAGTAACAATTAGGATGATTGCGAATTATATTAAAAAATATGGGCTTCCTGGGGTAACCTTAGTCCAACCCACCAAAGACCAAAGGGCAAACTTGCCTGGAGGCGCTTTCAGTGCCTGGTCGAGGTATCACATCGAGGCAGGAGCTATCCTACCTTTGCACCCTTTCTTCCAAGGAGTGGCCAACTATTTCGGGGTCGCTCCTTTTCAAATAACCCCTAATGGATATAGAATTCTCTCGACACTCTATATCCTCTATAGCCATAAAAAAATGGCCTGTCCCCACACCACACGAGGTCAACTATCTGTTCGACCTAAAATCTAATCCCAACCAGGAAAACACGGGGTTCTTCCACTTTTGTGACCAGGAAACGTCCCGTACTTTCCTGAGTGACACAACTTTTATTTCCAATGTGGGGAGGTACCACCTTGAGTACTTCCTGACTACGGACATGGTTGCCAACAATCTGGCCTTCACCCAAGGAGGTAATACTTTAACATCCCTAGTCGCTTATTTTTCTTTAATTTTTTCCTGTACTTTCCTTAGATTTTTAGCGCCTTTTAGGCCCATGGTTGCAACCAGACCCTACTCCAGACATGGAGGTTCGATCAGCCCTCTTGGCCAGTATGACTGACATGGAGAAGAGTGTCAAGCATCTGGTCACAGAGGCTAACCATAGGCTGGTCGGGCTTTTGGCTCCTCACCAGGATGTGAGGGAGTCAACAGCGGGAAGTGCCACTGGCGAGGAGATTCCCGAGTAGCACCCAGACGTGTCACAACCTCAAAAGAGGAGGACGACTGGAGTGAAAATCAGGGAACCCTCTAGCGTCCCGCGAGCTGCCACTCCCCCTGCCCCACTGGGAAAGGGAAAAAGGAAAGCCACCGAACCTCCCACTCCCATCGACGAATCTTCAGATGAGAACGGTACTGATCTCTCGCTCTTAGATATTTTTGCAATTCCTTGTCACTTATTTGACGGGGACGAGAACTTTAAGTATACTCCAAACTTAAGTTCGGATTTCTTCTAGCCAGTAAGTAATGTAGCGACCAGAAGTTGCAGCACGGGTACTTTACTTATAATCTATTTTCTTTCACTTTTATTTCCGCCTATATATCTTGTCTCACTACTTGTGTTGTTTCTTTTTGTGCAGATATGTCATCTGAAGACGTGTTCGAGCATTACAAAGCTACCGCTGCATCTTCAGGCAGGAAGAAAGACAGCAAAAGGACTTGGGGGGAGAGCAATAAAACCGCCTCAAAGAAGGCCCGACTTGAGGACCCTCCAACCACTGTCCCTTCGAAGGAGAACACGCCACCTCCATCGCCACTCGAGCAGCCAGCCTCAACTTCTCCAGTCAACCTGGACACTACTCCACCAACACCTGTTGACCAGCACCCCACACCTCAAGATCGTACCAGCAGAACATACTGCACTCAACCTTCTCAGCCCGAAGGCTCTCTATCTAGCTCCGTGGTCAGCTCATCCAGGGAGAGGATATACAAGCTCTCCAAACATAAATGCAATCAAGAGGCCATTGATGGCACTATTTCCATTGAGATCGACGAAATACTCAACCGGGGGCTGAATGAGATAGTTAGCGTAAGTTATTTCCTGATGCTGAATACTTTGCTTTTGATTTTCTGCCATCGCCTTACCCTATTCCTCTGATTGCAGGGATTGCTGACCATGACCGCTGGCTTGCGCCGTGCGGGTGCAATGGTGTCCAAGACCAAAATTTTTGACACCAGGCTTGTTGAGGCTAAGAAAGCGCTTGAAGAGAAAAATTCTGACCTGCTCGAGAAGAACAATGAGCTAACCAAGCAGAACGGCGAGTTTCTTGAGAAGAGCGCAGAGCTGTCTAAGCAGAATGAGGGACTGCTCGAGCAAAAACCACTCTGACCGAGGACCTGCTGAAGAGTCGGGATGCCTTAAAGAAATCCAATGAAGGCAAGGAAAAATTCAGGGGAAGCGCCAAACTCAATTACCAACAATCCAAATAGCTCGAGCTTGATTTGATTGCTAGCAGGCAGGAAACGGAGGAGCTGGAAAAGCGCGTGAAGGAGCTTAAGGAACTCGAAGCGAAGAACTTGGAGAAGTATAAGGAAGCCACTCATCTTTGCTTCTATGAGTTTTGGAAGCACAACCGGAAGGCTAACTTCAGCTACCTTTCAAATCGCTTGAGGCGGACTCTAATGTCTCAGTGTGCCATTCGCCTGGAGGAAGAAGAGAGGGCTAAAGTTCTTGCTTCCCAAGAAATCTCTCTGGCAACAGGGACAGATGGTGCAGCTAATGAAGTTGGCGCAGTTGTCAACCAGGATGCTCCTTAAGACCCTCTAGCCTCTTAGTCTTTTTCCTTTCTATTTTTAATCTTTTAATTACACGACCTACGGGTTGTGATGTAAAGACACTTTAGTTTTCTAGTTAAAATTTTATTGCTGCATGGGTAGCTTTTACTTTTAATTGAACAATTACATCCGAGAAGTAACTGCTCATGGTGTAAAAGGTTTCCTTACGATATTATCATATTTTCCTTTTATTATAATATTTGTTCGCATGACCGAACTTAGCACAGTACTTTGGGCTGATTTAATAAAATATAAATTTTTTGAAAAATACTCTAAGTACCTTAGCATGCTTTCACTTATTTTTCTCATGTGTTTACATACCTTTCGATATGCTTTGCTTACTAGATGCCTTATATGCCCCCCAAGTGACTGAGGAGATTTAGGTCCTTGGTCACTTGTCTTGACCAGAACCTGTTCCAACATTATTGGTCGGAGCAAAATAATTAAAATGATAATACAGCAAAACAACACACATAATGAGCAAATACTTGTAATAAATACAATAATGGGAAAGAATGACTAGCTGCACGCAATCACTTATATTTCTCGTAAAACATGGACAAAACGTGTCTGTACGAGTGATCAATAAGATCTTACACTTATAAGCGATTAGTCACATAGAAATGACCAACCCTTTTTCATAACTTGTAAAAAGTAAAATTAATACAAGCCAATTCTTTAAGAAAAATTGTTTATTGATAGTACTTGCGCAGGTGTTCTCCATTCCAATAACGAGGAATGAGATCTCCATTTAAGCGAGCAAGTTTGTAGGTGCCTGGATGGAGAACTTCTTCAATCTGGTATGGTCCTTCCCAATTAGGTTTGAGTACTCCAGCAGCCTAATCGCGGGTATTTAGGAAAAACCTTCAAAGTACTAAATCTCCGATGTTGAATTTTCTTTCGCGTACTTTAGAGTTGAAATACCGGGTGACTTTTTGCTAGTATACAGCTACTCGGATTTTGGATTGTTCACGTTTCTCATCGATCAAGTCCAGGGATTCCATTAGTAGTTTGCTGTTAGAGCCTTGATCGTACGTTATTCTGCGATGTGAGGGCGGATCTAACTCCACAGGCAACATAGCCTCATGCCCATAAGCCAAAGAAAATGGAGTATGGCCTGTTTCTGTTCGATGAGAAGTTCTGTACGACCAAAAGACTTCAGGCAATTGCTCTGGCCAAGCACCCTTAGATTCTTCTAGTCTTTTCTTCAGGGTATCCTGTAGCATTTTGTTGACTACTTCGACTTGTCCATTTTCTTGGGGATGAGTGACTGAAGAAAAGCTTTTGACAATCCCATGCCGTTTGCGAAAGTCCGTGAATAAATCACTATCAAACTGCGTGCCATTGTCTGAGACACTTTTCCTTGGCAATCCATAGCGACAAACAATGTTTTTAACCACAAAGTCCAGCACCTTCTTGGTCGTTATGGTTGCAAGTGGCTCAGCTTTAGCCAACTTAGTGAAGTAGTCGACGACAACTACAACGTACTTGAGGCCGCCTTTTCCCGTAGGTAGAGATCCGATCAAATCTATCCCCCATACTGCAAACGGCCACGGACTTTGTATCTATTTCAATTCATTAGGGGCCGCTCGTGGGATTTTTGAGAATCTCTGGCACTTGTCACATCTCCGTACAAATTCCATCGACTTTTCATTCATTGTTGGCCAGAAATACCCTTGCATCAGGATCTTTTTTATAAGCATTGCCCCCCAGCGTGGTCTCCACAAAAGCCTTCGTGTACCTCTTTCATCAATTCTTTGGCTTTCTCTTTAGAAACACATCTGAGGAGTGGCATTGAATTCCCCTTCTGTACAAGATTCCATCAACCAGGATATACCTAGCAGCCTGTCGCTGAAGGGTCCTGGCTTTATTTCTGTCCGTTGGTAACACGCCTCGCGTCATATACTCTACGTATGGTGACATCAATGTATCCACCATCTGGATCACCAGAGTGGTGTCCTCTACTTGGATGCTTGGCACAGATAGTCATTCAACTGGCACTATGTTCAGAGTATCAGCATCTTTTGCACTTGCTAGCTTGGCCAAAGCATCAGCGTTTGAATTATGGTCGCGAGGTACCTGCTGAAGGGTGTACTTGTCAAACTGTGCTAATAGATCCTTTATTTTGTTTAAATAGGCAACCATCTTTAAACCTCGGGCTTGGTACTCTCCCATGACATGATTTACCACCAGCTGAGGATCACTGTAGATGTTAAGTATCTTTATATTCATGTCCCTGGCCAATCATAACCCAACGAGCAACATTTCATACTCAGGCTCGTTGTTGGAAGCAGTGAAGTCAAACATGATTGCACAGTGAAAACAATGCCCTTCAGGCATAATCAGAATCACCCCTGCTCCTGCATGATGCCCATTGGAAGAGTCATCCGTAAATAACTTCCATGAGGGAGGTTGATCTTCAAACTCAAGCTCTTCAGGCTCTTCAGTGAACTCTGCAATGAAATCAGCCAAGGCTTGCCCTTTTATCGCTGCTCGTGGTAAGTAAGAGATATTGAACTGCCCAAGTTCGACTGCCCATTTCATCAATCTTCCTGCAGCCTCTGGCTTTTGCAGAACTTGTCGCAGAGGCTGGTCGGTCAAAACGGTGATTGGGTGTGCTTGAAAGTAAGGCCATAGTTTCCTTGAGGCCAAAATTAAGCAATAGGCTAGCTTTTTGATGGGCAAGTACCGCTGCTCTGCTCCATTAGCCTTTTGCTTACATAGTAAACTGCCTTTTGTACGCCTTCTTCTTCTCTTACTAAAACAACACTAACAGCTTACTTTGTAATCGCCAAATAGACAAACAAAGTTTCTTCATCGATCGGCTTCGATAGGATGGGTGGTTGTACCATGTGAGTCTTTAATGCTTGGAAAGCCTGCTCGCATTCCTCCGTCCATTCAAAAATTTTGTTGCCTCTAAGTAGATTAAAAAATGGAATGCACCTGTCTATTGATTTCGAAATAAATCTACTGAGAGCGGCAATTCTTCCGGTCAAACTTTGAACATCCTTAATCTTTGCTAGCGATTTCATATCGATCAGGGCTTTCATCTTCTTGGGATTGGCTTCAATTCCTTTCGTGTTAACTATAAATCCCAAGAACTTCCCTAAACCTACTCCGAAGGAGCATTTGAGGGGATTTAGCTTCATCTGATATTTGTTCAATACATTGAAGCACTCCTGCAAATCCTCTATATACCCTTCTGCCTTCTTCGACTTAACCAGCATGTCATCGACATATATCTCCATGTTTGTCCCAATCAGTTCCTTAAACAAGTGGTTGACTAGTTGCTAGTAAGTTGCACCAGCATTTTTCAAACCGAAGGGCATTACTTTGTAACAGTAAAGCCCTATTTCAATCCGAAAGCTAGTGTGATCCTCATCAAGAGGATGCATACTAATCTGATTATACCCAGAGTATCCATCCATGAATGAGAGAATCTCGTGCCTTGCAGTGGCATCGACCAATTGGTCGATTCTTGGGAGTGGGAAACAATCTTTGGGGCATGCTTTATTAAGGTCTGTGAAATCCACGCATGTTTTCCATTTGCCATTTGACTTGGGAGCTAGTACAGGAGTATAGACCCACGATGTATAAAACGCCACCCTGATGAACCCATTCTCCTTCAGCTTCTTGACTTATTCTCTTAAGGCATTTGATCTATCTTATTGAGCAACCTTCTTTTCTATTGCATCGGTGGAAAACTCTTGTCAATGTTCAGGACATGGCTGATGACTAAGGGTTCTATTCCAACCATGTCTTTGTGTGACCAGGTGAAGACTTCCTGGTTCCTCCTAAAAAAACTCCATCAGTGCTTGTTTTGTTGTTGTCTCTAAGTTTTTACTGACTTTCACAACCCTGGTCGGATTTTCTTCATCGAGTTGGACCTACTATAGATCCTCGATGGGTCCTACTCCTTCATAAAAATCCCCAAAGTGAGGATCCAAGTCTCTATCCTCACTTTGGACAACGCCCTATTTGGTGACATTATCACCCAACTGGGCCTGATCATCGATTTCCATTTGCAACTCTTTTCCGGGAACATCTCTCGATACACTTTTCTCTGCCTTGGTTATTGAGGCATTGCAGCACTCCCTCGCTCCCTGTTGATTTCCCAATATGCATCCTACCCCTACGTCTGTTGGGAATTTCATGGCAAGGTGCCATATTGACGTGACAGCCCGTAGGTCGACCAGAATTGGCCTCCCAATTACAACATTGTATGTCGAAGGACAATCAACTACTATGAAAGTAATGAGTAATGTCCTGTTAGCAGGTGCAGTACCTGCAGTAACTGGAAGCCTAATCGACCTAGTTGGGGCGAGCCCTTCGCCGGAAAAACCATAAATGGTTTTGTTGCATGGCTCCAGATCCTTGACGGACAGTTTCATTCTCTCCATTGAATACTTGTACAGGATGTTGACCGAGCTTCCTGTGTCAACCAACACCCTCTTCACCATCATGATGGCAATTTTCACGTCCACAACTAGCGGATTGGAGTGCGGGAATCGTACGTACTGGGCATTGTCTTCAGAGAAGGTTATTAATTCCTCCTCTGTTCGAGCATTCTTTGGTGCTCGATCCTACACACTCATCATATCGATGTCTTGGTCGTGGCGTAGGGTTCGAACGTATCATTCCCTTGCCTTCCCACTATCCCCTGCAAGGTGTGGGCCTCCACAGATGGTGAGTAAAGTGCCTACCACAGGAGCTGGTTGTAGGGGTGGTGAGCGCTGGCGTGTAGGCGCCTGCTCGTTGCCACTTTGAGCCTCTCGCTGGGATCCTCCTGCGGCTCGCACATATCTCCTTAGATGTCCCTACCTAATCAGGAACTTAATCTCATCTTTCAACTGGTTACATTCATTGGTGTTGTGGACGTAGTCATTGTGAAATCGAAAGAACTTCATCTTATCTCTCTTGGAGATATCTTTCCTTATAGGTGCGGGTCGTTTGTAAGGCACGCTGGAGCTGGTTTCCTGGTAGACTTCTGCTCGGCTTTCGACAAGGGTCGTGTAGTTGGTGAATCTCGGCTCATATCGACTGCCTTTGGGGCGTTTATTCTCAGAAGCTGAGGGTTCATTGTTCGCATGTTTTCCACCGTTCCTACCATTGCCATTCCCATTGCCCTTGCCATTGCCATTGGGTTTTTCCAACCCGTTGGCGGCTTTGGCGGGTTCTGCCTTCGGCCCCTTATCTTTTGTTGGCGATTTCCCATCATTGGCAATTGCGTCTTCGAGCTTAATATATCGATCAGCCCGATCCAAATACTCCTGGGTACTTCTTACCCCATTCTTTTTTAGGCTACACCAGAGGGGTGAATGGCGCCTAACCCCAGCAGTTAGAGCCATCATCTTACCTTCATCGCCCACTGTTCTGGCTCCAGCTGCTGCTCGCATGAAGCGTTGGATATATTCTTTTAATGGCTCTCCCCCCTTCTGGCGTATCTCGACCAGCTGGTTGGCCTCTGTGGGGTGTACGCGACCCGCATAGAATTGTCCGTAAAATTCTTTTACGAACATCTCCCAAGATACTATACTAGCAGGAGGGAACATAAAGAACCACTCTTGGGCAGTGTCAGACAATGTCGCTGGGAAGATCCGGCAGTGGGCATCTTCCGACACTTTCTATATATCCATTTGTATCTCAAACTTATTAACGTGAGTTACTGGGTCACCGTACCCATCAAATTTCGGCAATGTTGGCATCTTGAACTTACTGGGGGTTTCAGTCGCAGCAATCCTCTATACAAAGGGAGTGCCCCTCCTCTTATCGTACTCAATATGGGACGTTCATCTGCCGACTAGCTGTTGTACCGCCTGGTTCAGGGCATCAATCTGAGCCTGAACGACTTCTGGGACTGTTGGGGTAACCGGTGCCGGGGGAGCGTACTCGTCGTGCCTCTCACGGCGGTCGTTAAGTACGTCCCTTAAATCATCGTCCCTGCGTCTTTGCTCGCTAACTCCTAGCCAATCAAAGACGTTCTGTAGCCTGGGTTGCCCCCCATCGTTAAGGCTAGCTGGCCTATATTTCTCTAGGTGGGTGGCTTCTGCCTCCACCTCTTTCCTCATTTCTCCGACCAGCATTTCTTCTGCCGGAATCGACTTCATTATAGTCATGGCCATCTCAAAATTATGGTTGATTACGGTGTGACTGGCTGTTCACGCTATTTCCTCCTTGGGTTGGCATCTCCCGAGCGTCAGGGGGAGGCCTGCGTTGGTCGTTGGGTCCCCATGCATTGCTATGCCATGGGGGGCCCGTGACCGCAGAGCCTAACTCGATGTTCCTTCTGTTGGCGGAAGGACGTTTTCCCCTACTCGGTAGATTCGGCTCTTCATCCCCTGGGTGTCTAGAGCTACGGGGCGGTTGCCCGGCCTAATTCTGGCTCGAGCGCTGGGGATTACCTCGAGTAGCCTGAGATGGAGGCTACTGCTCAGGATCCCTAGGTGGGACATCCACAGGCGGCTGCTCCGGCCTTTGAGGGCTTGCTGGCTGGAGTGGAGGGCTAGGATTGGGAGCCCTCTGAGGTGGCGCACTCGGCAGCTGATCTGGCTGAGAGGCTGGCGCAGCCTGACTCCTAGCCAATTGGATGGCTGCTTCAAAAGTGGCCATGGCATCCCTCTGCCGACGGTACATGTCTGCCTGCCCCTCACTCAGCTCCTGGCGCTAGCATTCTATTTCTCTTTGCTGCAGCGCCATTGTCTCTGTAGCATTCTCCTGATTGGCCCTTAGATTAGCCAACTCATCCTGCAACACCCCCAGCGTTGCTCTCAGCGTTTTGGAGTCAAACTCCTCCTCTTCAAACTCCAATGTGGTTCATTCTCAGCCACATTTGGGGGAGGAGGTTGGGATGGTGCAATGCCAGCGGCCTGTCCAGTCTTCTTGGATGTTTTCACCATTAGATTTTCTTACAGTTTTTTATCAAGCTCTCAATGAAAGCACCAGCATGTTGACCCGCGATTTGGCCAATGACACGGAGTCAAATATACGACAGGAAACGAGATGAAAATTAAGAATTTGATCTAATGGCAAAGGAGAAAACACCAATGAATTATAGTGGTTCGGCCCCAAAGAATGGTAATGACCTACGTCCACTTAGTGTTATTATTAATATTGAATCTCAAAGCCATGATCAAAGAACTAGGGTTCTTGAGTTTCACAAACCTTGGGAGAATTACAATAAAATGATGGATAATCCCACTATAGCTCTCTCTCAATATTCAGAAAGAGATTCAAAAATCCAAAAGTCCCCTCCTTGATCTATTTCATGTATATTTATAGGCTAAAGGAGGGTTACCTGGGCCAATGGGCCTTTTACTTTCCTTAATAACCGCGTATCAAGGTAATAAAGGGAAATATTCAATGGAATTATCATAGGATTACAATCTTAGAAGTAAATAAATCAAATTATACGACCAGCCTGGTCGTATCTAATAGTTAAGCTTGACGAAGTGATGTGCCTCTGGTCGATAGCCGAACAACACTTCCGCCACGTGTCAACCATGTGTGAGAAATCCTTGCCACGTCATCAGGAGCCGTTTCTTTGGTAAACAACTTATTTACTATTTATTAACCGAAATTAAAATAAATTAATATAATAATAACATAAACAATATTTATATTTTAAATGTTTTTAGTTTGTTTATTTTTATCTATTTTTTATTTTAGTAATTTTATATTAACAAATCACATTAATATAGAGATATTGTTTTTAAATGTTTAATATAGATTTTATTATACACTATAATATTATTTTGCATCTCGTAGTATTTTTAATTTACAATTTATTCAATGTGTAATTAAAAACATAAAAAGTGAGTTTTGCATAATTTAAATTTTATATATTTGTGATTACATCATAACGAGATTATTATACTACTATCATTATAATTAGAATTTTAGTTACACCGACTAGTTATAATATATAATTATATGTGTATATTATATAATATAACATTTTTGTTGATGATCACTTTATTAGTATCTTATCGAAAACATATTTTAATTGTAACATGTTTAAATAAATACAATATTTATATTGAAATTTATTTAGTATGTGTGAATGTATTTTACTAAAATATAATAAATATGACATCTGTAACGTCTCAAATTTACTGATAAGGCTTAGTGCCTTAATTAGTGTGCCGGGAGGGCACGATTATATATATATATATGTGTAAAATTAATTGATTAAATGTGTGACTACGTGACAGACATGATTTATATGGTATATGTGCATGTTTATGTGTATTAAATGTGCATGTGGGCCCGTTTCTGTTAATAAGGGCATATTTGTAATTTTGACCCGTTGGGGTATAAATGTGATTATATATTTTAAAAGACTGAGACAATATTATTATGTGGATATATTTTCAATATTCGGCTCGAGGCGATCCTAGGGAGCGGATTAGCGGAATAGTCACAATGGGGTCAAATGCCCGGCTCAGGGTGAGCCTAGGGGTATTTTGTGGACTTAATATGCATTTGGGACTTACGAAGTAACGGGTAGCTAGTTAGCGATTATTTGGGTATGTCGGGATTAATTGTGGATTTATAGGATTACTCGAGGAATTAGTGGAAATGTGGTAAATGACGAGTTTGCCCTTGGAGACATTAAAGGACTAAGGTTGAGGTTATCGGCATTTTAGTCTTTTCATGCCTAAAGATCAGCCTATTTAAACTAAACCTTCAAAGTAAGGAAATCATAACAAAAACACCTCAGCTCTCCCATTTTTCTCTCTCGTGGCTTGCTCTCTCTCTCTCTCTCTCTCTCTCTCTCTCTCTCTCTCTCTCTCTTTGGGTGAAAGTTAGCTTTGGCTTGGGAAAAACCTTGGGATTCTTGGGTTTATGTAACATCCCAAATATCCTAATAAGGCTTAGGACCTTGATTAGGGGGCCAATATGGAAAATTATGGAGTTATGTGATTATATGATATTTATGTGCATTTTTATGTGATTATATGAGTTATATTATAATATGACTTTATATTAGGGCTGGCAATTCGTGTAAACGTGTCAGATTCGTGTCGACACGATTATGACACACGATTAAGGTAAACACGAACACAACATGATTATTAAACGTGTCAAAAATACGAACACAAACACAACACGATTATTAAACGGGTCAACACGACACGAACACGATAACACGATTATGACACGATTAATCATAACTATATGAAAAAAATCATAAAACTTATGCAAATTATTCGTTTTATCATGTCTGACACGATTATGATACGACACGATTATTAAACGGTTCAACACAATTATGACACGACACGATTATTAAACGTGTCGTGTTCGTGTTTACCTTAATCATGTTGTGTCGTGTCGTGTCATCGTGTCGTGACCCAAATTTCCACCCCTACTTAATATGCATGTTTAGGTGTATTAAATATGCATGTGGTTCCATTTTTGTTTAATTGGGCAATTTTAATAATTTGGTCATGTTATCCCTGTTTCCTGCGTGTGCCCGGGACCGCGACCCAGGCCCACTTGCCGGCCAATTGAGGTTGAGCCCAGTCTAGGCCTGTTTGGCAAGGGAGTAAGGGATACCGAAAGCCCAATTCTAGGCAAGGCCCGGAATGCGTCCGGGGAGTATTGTCTGAGACGGTCATCCGGGAGACAGTATGACTGGTTGGGGGTAAAAGTCAGGATCGATACGAACGATAGCCTGGTAAACGATCCGGGCCCCTGGTGGATGAACTGTGCTTATGGTAAATGGAGAGGGATGTAGGTAAACAAACCCGGGTCGGGTCCCCAAGGTTGGCAGAATAAAGCATCCGTGACCCTAACTTCGCCCCGTGAAGCGTGGGAGTTGTCCCCACATTTCACCTGCGGAAAAGGCCACCTCAGGATTGTATGCCGCTGGTTCAGACCTGTGCTGTCACTGCTCTGACTGATCTTGTCCCCTGACTCTACCTCATAACTCGAGACACCCAAACTAAAAACTCCAATTTTTCGGATGATAGATATGGTTTGGGCTGGCCCAATGGGCTCAAGTTAATGTTTTTCTTTTATGTATAATCCTTCTGTATTGGGTTTCCGATAGAGAAGCCAGCAGTATTTACACCTTCATTGGGCCCAGGTCAGCCCGGCCCACGCCCAGTGCAATTGTGAACCTATAAATACATGTAACAGAGCACTGGAGAAGGGACCTTTTTTTAGCGTTTATACAGTTATTGTAACACCCTGGTTACCCCAGAACAGTTACGGTGATCGGTGAACCAAAAATTTGACCTGCTACCCGAGTCCTTTGGTTAAAACATGATCTAAGTGTTATTAACAGGCTAAGGTGGAAAACCAATAAAAAGGAAAGGATATGTTTTATTAAGTACATAAAACTGTTCATGGGCCCATAAAAACTTTTACAAGTTATTTACAACTCAAAATGGTCATTACTGTTTCAGATTTACAAACTCGTCGACCTAAGCGGCGAAAATAGGGTAAACCCCTAGCTCCTCTGAGAACTCCTTGGCCGTGGTGGTCAAGCAGTCGCATATGTACACATTCACCACCTAAGCTCTCCACTCAAGGCTGGGTGAGCTTCTCTTTCCCTTTACCTGCACCACATAGCACCCATGAGCCAAGGCCGAGCAAGAAAACACAATATAGCATGATATAATATCAACAATGATTATAATAATCATTCAGGACTATCAGTCCAAAACAGGTAGGTGACGGTTGTAAAAGTCACTAAAGTGGGTACAACTCTCTTTAGCCTTGTGACGATAGGGTCACCGGGGCTTAACAGATAAGTGAACCTTTCACTAGCTTAAACATGATAGGTGCATGGTGACTAGTCACCAACATAACCTTCCTCATGACCATAAAGTCATAACTCTGGAACATCGTTCCCTAGCCATGTGACAAACGGTCACCTAGGACTTAGGCCCTGGCTCTCAGTAACTAGTCTTAGACTATTCAAGCGCTTATAAGTTTCATCGACCTTAGGTTCGGTCCAGCATTAATGCCTTAGAGCCATTCAACGCTAATATTGATTAGATCTAATCTTCATTCGGCCCTGCGTTCAGGACGCTTATGCCGGTTTTGACTCTTAGGTCAGTGTCCCTGACTAGTTAGTGCCATATACAAGTAAACAATATTCGCTAGCATTTAATATGCAATCTATGTCCACATTTATCAACCAACATGCCTCAATAACAATCATGCATGTCACATATACAGGGTGCAGTTTTCTTACCTCAGGTTCGAGCGAGAAATATTATAAGAAGGACTCCTGAGAACGATCAACCTTTTGGTTCCTTAGCGGTTACCTAATCACAACCAATTATAACCTCCATTAATGAAAATCAACATGGAAAGGGTCTTAACCTAAGCACCACTCTTGGGACCTCGAAACATGCCCACACGATGAGTAGATTCGATCCCAGGCCTTAAGGATTGAAACCCCAAGCAAAAACCCTTAAAAACACTCAAAACGGGACTTTGAAGGAACAGAGTAGCACTACAGCGCTGATACCTAGTGCCCGATCGCTATTCTAAGAACCCTCAACACGCCCAAACACCTCTTGGGTAGCGCTGTAGCGCCCTAGGGTGGGCGCTACAACGCTACCACCAGACCAAATGCCCCCTGGAACCTTCTTCTTCAATTCCTTCGATTCTAACCTGATTCCAATGCTTCCAAATCCCATTTTTTAGTGCCAAATGAACCCAAAAACCATCCTAACATACCCCAAACAGCACAACCATAAGAACCCTAGCCAAAACTCCCAACAAAACCAAGTGTTCAACCTAGAAATCACAACTGCAAAACAGAACTAAAACAAGGCAAACCAGGGAATTCAATGCCTAGAAACTTACCCAAATCTCAGCTTGTGATGCTCTTCAAGGGTGGAACACTCTCCCAAACTCCCAAGGCTTACTTCCCAAGCTTGAATCCTCAAGAATGGTTCAAAAATTACAAAGAAAACTGAAGGGAAGATAGGTACGGGAGAAACTTCAAGTATACTCTGTTTTTCTACTTCTTTCTCAGCTCAAAAATGGTTATATCTATCCTAGGGGTGAAAAGACCATTATACCCCTAGGTCAAATAAGGTTTTCCAAAGGCTCCCAAGGGAAAATTAGTATTCCCCACCTATCTCGTTAATCATAATTAACGTCTCCAATTCCCGCTATTCTCGATAATCTCAAACACCAATAATTTATATCCCGTTACCCTTTAATTCCCAGTAACGCTCTAATCATTAAAATCACCTCGAGACTCATCCTGAGCCCCGAACTTAAACCTGTTATGACTAGAACGCTAATCAATATTCCAAGATCGTCTCATGCCGAATAGCTCGAACAAATCCACATTATAATGTGGCCTCAACATATATCATCAACATGCATACAAATATACAATTATACCCTCAACGGGCCAAATTACCATCACACCCCTGTAATTAAAATGTGGACCCACATGCATGCATTTAACATCATATTATAATATAATTCACATATACATGCATATTATCATTTAATGGCATAATTAAACAAGTATGGCCCCCCCCCGGCCTATTAATCCCGCCATTAAACCACATCGGAGGATTCAGGGCATTACAGTTACTCTGCTAAAACTAAGAGAAAACTCCATTGTTATAGATTCCCTAAGCTCTAATACAACTGTCTCGTGGACTAAGGCTCATTAACGCCCCAACCATGTATAAAAGCTTGCTTATAACTTCCAAACCCTTTCTCTTTAATCTCTCTTATCTATTATTATTATAGTTTCTAAAAAACTTGGTAAACATTTTGGTGCTTTCATTGAGAGCCTGAGAAAGCTAGTGTTGACGTCCAACCTCTACAACAATGGTGAATACAAGACACACCACTTTCGACCCTACTAACCCAGAACAGGGCAATGGAGAGCCACTGCCCACCCAACCTCTTCCTCAAAGTCAACCTGAGGACACTCCTCATCGGATGTCCCAGCCTGGCGAGTCGCAGAACTACGAAGGTGGGACGGTTACAAGGAAGAGGAGGGGAATGAGGGGGAGTACCACGATGAAGCTGAGGACCTCGAGATCCCAGGAGGAGTGGACCCCAACCAGGAGGATCTGGAAGTGACTAGACTGAGGCAGCAAGTCTTGGACCAGGAAGCCAGGATTGTTGAGCAGGAGGAGGCATCTCGGCGGATGCAAGAGTCCCTCCAAGCCTTGCAGGCTTTCATAGCCACACAGGGTCCAGCGACCAATCCCCTAGCTAGCCCACGTCAGGGAGAGCAATAACCCGCTCTACAGGCCAGAACTGGAGCCCCTGAAGATGTGAGGCCGGTCCCTCCCCTGGGACAGGCTCCTGAGCCAGGCCCAGGAACCCCGAACATGGAGAAAAAGAGGGCAAAGGAAAACACCCAGGGGAAACCCCCCCCCCCCACCGCGTCCAGAGAACTGGGACCCATCCCCGGCCGCTCCCTAGGGAAGATAAGGTGCGCCCCGTCCCAAGACAGGGCCGCCCGACCAATCCGCAGGAGATGCGGCCGCAGGGTACCTGGACCCGATATGCCCCGGGGTAAGCCGGACGGGAAAGGTCTTTGCATCCCAGTGCTTCAGTAAACAAAAATCGTCGGGAACGCTCACGTAACGAGGAGCCTCAGGCCCTTAGTTCTGGGGATGACACGTCTCGTGTGGACCTGCACGATGGGCTGAATGCTCGGAAAGAGCGGGCCCATAAGGAAAAGAACCACCCCCGATGTGGCGTCCTTAGGAACAATATCAACGACAGGATGAACGAGAGGGTTCCCCTAGTGGATGGCTTGGCCAGGCAGCTCATGGAGCAGCTGGCCGCCTTGAAAAGAGTCACAGACCGCTTGGTCCGGAAATAGGAAGGAGCCGACACCGACTCCGATGAGGAGGAGAAAAAGCCCTGTGTGAGGCACATTCTAGACGATGTGCTCCCCAAGGGGTTCAAAATGGCAAGTCTCACTGCCTATACTGAGAACACCGACCCCAGGGATCATCTGTCCCGGTACAACCAACTTATGACCGTGGCCCACGTTAGTGATGACGGCAAGTGCCTCTGTTTTTCGATCACTCTAGGCAGTCCCGCAGAGGAGTGGTGGAACAGACTCAAGCCAGGATCCATCCAATCCTGGTCAGGGTTACAATCGGCATTTGGAAAATAGTTCGTGGCCGCCATGAGAATGGATATGAAAATCAGTGCCCTCGCCAACCTTAAGTAACTCCCCGCGGAGACTCTGAGGGCCTACATCCAACGTTTCACCGAAGAGGCCTCTAAGACCAAGGTGGACGATGGGAAATGCCTGGTGGCATTACAATCTAGGATTCGGGCCGGGTCCCCCCTCTGGGATAACATGCAGCGTAGCAAGGCTGCTACCTTAGAGGAATTCATAAGGAGGGCCCAGGGATTCATCAACTGGGAGGAGGCTCAGATCCAAGCATTCGGATGGCAGCCGGCACCTCTTCCCAATGCCGAGGCGTTCCCGGGATACGGCGTACAGTTCCCAGCACAACCCTATGTCACTCCCCCGATTGTACAGTTCCTTCACCATGCCAACAGTGTACGATCCTGCTTCTTCGGGATACGCCCCGGTCCAGTCTGCCCCCTTTTCCAGATATGGACCCGCACCGATCGGGTACAGCGCCGCCCCCGTCGGAGCCCAGTAGTCCCAGGCAGGGGGAACTGAGGCGAGTGTAAACCCGTCCCGGGGGAAGAGGTCCAGCAAGGGCCAAAATTGGTCTTTGGCTAAGAAAGGTAAGAGGGGCTACGAGCCCCAATATTCGGAATACACCAATTTGGTGGACATCAGGGAGAACATCTTCCTGGCCACCAAAAAGGCGATTCCTTGAATAATAAAAATAGCGTGTACAAAACGCCATAAACAAATATTATCAGAACAATGAAAATTCTACTCAAGTGACCCCAAACCTGTCTCCACTCACTTGGGGGGGTATCTCTGGTATGAACAGATACCAGGCGGGACGCAAGGCTCAGGCCTAGTCCCAACCCAGACCGGCAAGGTCTGGGGGATACAAACCCCATTGGCATGCCTCAGGCTGGTCCCGCCCTGGACGAACGATGTCCGGGGGTATAAGTAAAATGACCAAGCCACGGGTTGGTCCCGCCCCGGATGAACGATGTCTGGGGTTATAAGAAAAAGGACCAAGCCTCAGGCTTGTCCCGCCCCAGACGAACGATGTCCGGGGGTATAATAAAAAGGACCAAGCCTCACGCTGGTCTTGCCCCTAATGAACGATGTCCGGGGGTTTAAGAAAAAGGACCAAGCCTCAGGCTGGTCCCGCCCCGGACGAACGATGTCCGGGGGTATAAGAAAAAGGACCAAGCCTCAGGCTGGTCCCGCCCCGGACGAACGATGTCCGGGGGTATAAGAAAAAGACCAAGCCTCAGGCTGGTCCTGCCTCGGACGAACGATGTCTGGGGGTATAAGAAAAAGGACAAAGCCTCAGGATGGTCCCGCCCCGGACGAAGGATGTCTGGGGGCATAAGAAAAAGGACCAGGCCTCAGGTTGGTCCTGCCCCGGACGAACAATGTCCGGGGGTTTAATAAAGAGGACCAAGCCCAGGTTGGTCTCGCCCCGGATGAACGATGTCCAGGGGCTTGATAAAAAGCAACCGGTTACCCATCTGCGTTGCTCCCGCAATAGCTCGCGGTTGTTAAAGTGCGGGTCCGAGGTGTGCAATAGTATATTAGACAGCCCAGGCCGTGGGAACCTAGTCGAGGTTTCAAAATGAGATAATCTAATAGCCCCGATGGCCCAGGCCGTCAGATTTTCGAAGTTGAGGACTGGACGAGTAGATTCAGTGATGACTATCAACTCCCTAATGGCCCAAGTCGTTGGATCCTGAATAACAGGATTAAAGTGAATAGATAAGTTAAAGTCAGGAATAATCTAGTCCAGGCCGTTGGAACTAGGACCAAACACTCAGCTCATTCATGCATGGTGGTGAAACACTTAGTGAAAGATTAGCGGGTGAAAACGAGAGAGCAATAGGTAAAAAATAAAGTGGATAAAACCCCAAAAATTGTCTTGGACGCATACGTGTCAGTAAAAATATTACAAAATAAGGAAAAAAATGAAGATCCGGCTCTAGGCTTCGCCAGGTCCCGGTCCCCCCGAGACGTCTCCGTCCGCCTCCTCATCATCCAGGGGCTCCGTGTCAGCCTTCTCCTTGGGCTCAAGTTTGGCTCTCTTCGAATCAGGGTCATGGTAAACTAGGAGGTTCATGTTCTTGTCCCGGAGCCAAACCATGTAGATGGCCTCTTCGAAGGTGACGCGCACCAAGTCATCCACCTGCTCTTTTTTGCGGTGGGTCTCCTCGTACGCCTTCACCTCCTTGTGAAGCAAGCCGTCCAGCTCATGGATCTGGGCCTCCAAGCCTTTGAACCACTCCCGGTCCTGGATGGACTGAGTCACAACCGCCTCCTGTGTGACCTTTACTCAGAGAAGCTCCGCCTCAAGAAGGTCTATCTTCTCATCAGCCTCGATTTCTTTCCAGGACATAGCCTCTTCAAGCCGGAAAGTGACCCGGTCGAACTCCGCGCGGTCTGCTTTGGCCTGAGCAACCGCTTTGTCTAGGGACTCCTTGGCCTGGGCTGTCTCCCTGGCCAAGGCCTCCTTGGCGGCTTCTCTTTGATTCACGGCCGCCTCCAGCTTCAGCTGGAGCGTCTCCATCTTCATGGCCGCCTCGGCCACCAGGTCGGCATTCCGATGGGATAATAGAGCATCCTGGAACAAAGAAAAGTTAGAAGAGTCATTACTGAACAAGGAAAAAGATAATGAGAAGATGCAAAGCAAACTTATAGCGGTGGCTTGGTGGCGGAGAGCTTGGGAAATGAACAGCATGTCCAGGTTGGCGATGGTGGCATATCGCTTCAATTGGAGATTGGACATGGTGTTCCCCACTTGATCCAGTAGATCTGCAGCGAACGGGATCATGTCCTGCCCCAGCTAGGGGAGGAAACCCGTCTCGGCAGCTGGCTGATCCACGATCGGTTGAGGGGCACTGAAAGCCACCGGGCGATCAGCAAATTCAACTTGACAACGAATCGTCAAGGCCTTGTAGACCTCATCCCTCCTTTCCCAGCCACGCTCCCAGGTCCGGGAAATAATCTTGGACTGCTTGCTATGCAAGACGGCCTCCCCCTCCTCACATAAGGCCGAGTGGACGGGAAGAGCCGATGCTGCCGGAAGGGCCTTAGCGGCGAGGCGGCTCTCCCTGGATGACTCCCTAGCCGAACCAGCCCACCTCACTCGGGCCCTCTTATTTCTGGGTTCTGCCTCCGCTGCGCCTAACTCCGCAGCTCTTTTCCCGGAGCTCTGGCTTACCGCTTGGTCCAACTCCAGATCAATCACCGGGGGGTGAACGGGAAAGGAGAGAACAATGGCCGGGTCGACGGCCGTGATCGGAATTGTGGCCAGGGCAGCCTGCCTGGGTCGAGGCTCCAACCTTAGCGTCTCCTTGCTATGGTGGAGTTCCGGCCCTGGCGCCTCCTTAAATGCTTTCTTGGCAGCCTTCCTGGCCGCGACCCTCGCCTTGGGAGCCCGGTTCTCGAGGAACTGCTTCATCTCGTCCACGGGGTCGGACATGTCAGAATCTTCTGGAACAAACACAAATAAAAAGAGTCTGTACCATTAACAAGCATACAAGGAAGTCAAGACTAAGAGTGACCCAGGACGAACCCTTTTCTAGGCCCCGAACATGACTCAATTCATCTAACACGAAAGAGTAGACTCGGTCCCCCATGTCGTCCAGGTGTAGAAAATTCCCATACTGGAGGAACTCAGACAAGTACATGAGAATTTTCGAGCCTACGGGAACGGGAGACGAAGGTCTCATTTCCCCATCGGCCCTGAACGCGAGGCCTCGGTGTGCTAGCCTATCCCTAGCTAAGTCCCCAACTTGGGGAGCATAACTCAAAATCATAGGTGAGTTACCTCGCCCTGATACGCTAGCCCCAGGGGTCCCCGTGTTCGGTAGTGCCTCGTCGAAGATGGCTTCTAGCTCCTCGGAAGTGGCTGCCTCCCTCGACTGAGCTAGCTCCTATTATATTATTTCATATAATATAATATTAGATTAAATAATGTGACAAAATGTGATTTTTCACACAAATGTGATTTGTCACACCTTGTAACATATTATTGAGAGTCACAAAATTGAACACATGTATGTGCCCAAATGTGACATATTTTGGAGTTACAAACTTGTAACTCCCAAATATTACCCAATAATGTGTAGATTTGATATTACACATTTTGATTTAGATTTCTTAAAGCCATATGTGAAATATGGCTGTTAGAGATGTGATTTGAACTCCCATAATGTGTATGGAAGTTACAAAATCAAGTGGGAATAAATTTGGAACGTTTTGGCAAATTTTGAAAATTGGTTGCTGAAAAAATGACTTGGGCCACTACCTATGTTTTTCAGGTCGTAGCCCAAGAGGCGAAAATAGGCAAAAACACACTTTGGGCTGCGGGTCGTGTTTTTCAGGCCGCGGCATGAGCGGCTGACAGCATTTTCCAAACTTCGGTTTTATCCAATTTTGAACGTTTCCAACAACCAAGTAGCTCCCAAATCTCTATTTTAATTCCATGAACATCCAATTAATCATTGGTAACAGCCATGGGGGTTGGTGGAATTTGAAATTCAAAGGGTGTCTCAAAACTCTATAAATAGGAGCCTAATGCTCACTTGTAAGACACACCATTTTCCATCCACAAAGCACTTGGCTAGAAAATACACCATAGATGCTTGATAATTCCAGAGAGCTAGTTCCTTGAGAGATCCCTTAGTGCTTAGAGAATAGGGGGAAATAATCTTTTGGACAAAGATTTTGAACCTTGTTCAAGTTGGTGATCCCCACTACTCTACACTTTGGTTGTGTGAGAGTTTGTTCTTTTTATTGGTTTTATTTTCATTCTTTTGATCTTATTGATCTTATTTACTTGTATTATTATTATTTTGAGTTTGTAATCTTCTTCTTCTACATCTTTCTATTTACTTGTATTTTGAGCAATTGATTTGTAATATTTCTTTAATCAATATTATCTTGTCTATTGTATTTTTGCATTGAGTTGTATTTTGGTTTTTTCATATTTCCATTGAGTATAAAAATATATTCTCTAACGGTCCCTCTTTTGTTTGGCCGCGTCCGCGAGCGCCGCAGCCTCTACGACCCTGATGTAATCCAGGGATAGCTGCTCCCTCAAAGCAGGATCTTTCTCACATTGTATCCCCCGGAGGCTTGAGGCGTTGATAGTTTGGTGGGCTGCGAGCAATCCGATCAATCGGAGGTTGTCAGTGTTGACGTATCCCCCATGTCCAGATCCTCCGCGCTCAACTCGGAGTAGATTTTCTTCCGCTCCAAGATGAACTGGGTGAGGGGAGTCTAGGCAAAGGGTCCTGCCACCCGAGGTGATGTGGTGAGAATAAAAGAAAGAGAAGACAAAGGCAATATAATGGATCGGGAAACCACTTACCCACTCACTGGAAGTCCAGTGCCAGTGTCGGGTTCTTCTCTATGAGAAACCCGAACGTCATGAACCAGTAGTATCGGACGTCCGGGGGATGCTTCCAGGCGCTGGTAGGAGCAGGGTAGTTGCCCCGCAGTTTGAGCCTGTAGAAGTCATCCAGGGTCTTGTCCTTGGCACTGACATGTGGCTCCATCTTGTAGAAGTACAAGATCTCTGCAGGGGTCGGCTCTAGGATCTCCCTCGCGGCGCAGAAGACACGCCATCCCACAAGCAATCGGTAAGCTTGGGGCAAAAGCTGGAAAGGCGCGATCCCCACAAACGTAAGGAACCGCGCGAAATAATCATGGAGCGGGAGTGTAGCTCCCGCACTGATATGGCCTACGCTCCAGGTCCCAAACCCATTCACGAAGGTGTGGGCCCTCTCCTCTTTCCTGGCCAGGCGGTTATGGAAGAGTCCAGGAGTTGACTCTACGCCCAAGCGCTTTTCCAAGGCGTACAGCATCCGGTAGTTCCGGAACAAGTTTGGTACCGCATCCATCTCCCATCTGTTGCCTTTAGGGGTCCCGGACCCGGGAAGAAGGAAAGGAGCCTTGTTGACTTCCTCCTTCGAATGAAGAGTGATGCTCAATGTCATGGCTGGTGATCTAGGAGCAAAACAGAAACAAACCAAGCAGTCAGTACCAAAACCCATGAAAGTTGGTTAAGGTACGGGGGCTCTCTTATAAACTGCTTGGAGTCCCCTCCGGATCAGGTCCGGGTTCACTAGGGATCCGCAAGGCCCCGATTGGGAACAAAAAGTAGGCTACTCCTAAGTCAGTCCATCACCACTTGTCCGGGAAGCATCCGGACCCGGAAGGGCTCAGAGCGGCCCGGACCAGGCAATCATTCCCTAGAACTAATACTAAGCAGAGACAAGTTCTAGCAGCCTAAGAAGATAAAAAAAAGGATAGGAAATCTACGTTTGTATATCTATATAGGTAAAAGGCAGAGGAACTTACTATGAGTTCCTGGTCACAAAAAATGGTGGTTGTCCAGTGGCAAGGACGGCAAAATCTCAGTCTTGAACTGATGAAGACGGTTCAGCAACTCGTCGATAGGGCAGGCTGATGGCGTATGCTCGGGAAAGGGTGCAGGTGCTGGAACCGTTGGAAAAAGGCGACGGCGCAGGATGAGCAGACAGTGGAAGATATCATCGGCAAGCTCAGACATAAACAAATCCTTCGAGTTCTGTGACTGGCTCAAGAGTGTAAATGTTTCAAATGAAAGCCTGAGGGGTATTTATAAGAACCCAAATGCCAATTTTTTGATCTAGCGGATGGAATCGATCCCCCATTGGACGGTCCAAGATCGTGCAGGGGCATTAATGAATCCACTCGAGTGCTGGGTCCACGCCACTCCGATCCAACGACCCAGAGGAAAAGGTCCTTCAAAGGTCTCCCTATCCTACGGTCCACCTTAGTGCATAAGTATTAATGGAAAGCACCCATGCGGATGGGATGCTTCGAAATCCAAGCTGACGCAATAGCCTAGGCCTAGTGACCCTTTAGGTGGTTGATGACCTTTCAGAGTCAAGTGCCATCGATGTAGCAGTTGCTAGGCAATACGTGTACCCCTCGTCACGAATCGGGACATCGGTAAACGAACCCGGACCTTGGTAAACGGTCTGGGCTCCGTAGTCGCCTGACACGTGAGGCCCCTCACCATGGACCAACTATTCTAAGGAACCGAGGAGATAGCCTGGAGTATCCGGAACCAAGGCAAGCCTCCGTCGCACAGGCCCAGAAGAAGGCTTGGGGGTTAAATGTTATCCCCGTTTCGTGCGTGGGCCTGGGACCGCGACCCAGGCCCACTTGCCGACCAATTGAGGTTGGGCCCAGTCCAGGCTCGTTTGGCAAGGGAGTAAGGGATACCGACAGCCCAATTCTAGGCAAGGCCCGGAATGCATCCGGGGAGTATTGTTCCGGACGGTCATCCGGGAGACAGTATGAGTGGCTGGGGGTAACAATCAGGATCGATACGAATGATATCCTGGTATACGATTCGGGCCCCTGGTGGATGATCCAGTCTTATGGTAAATGGAGAGGGATGTAGGTAAACAAACCCGGGTCGGGTCCCCAAGGTTGGCAGAATAAAGCATCCGTGACCCTGACTTCGCCTCGTGAAGCGTGGGAGTTGTCCCAACGTTTCACCTGCGGAAATGGCCACCTCAGGATTGTACGCCGCTGTTTCAGACCTGTGTCGCTAATGCCCTGACCGATCTTGTCCCCTGACTCTACCTCGTAACTCGAGAACCCTAGACCAAAAGCTCCAATTTGTCGGATGATAGATATGGTTTGGGCTGGCCTAATGGGCTCAAGTTAATGTTTTTCTTTTATGTTTAATCCTTCTGTATTGGGTTTCCGATAGAGAAGCCAGCAGTATTTACACCTTCATTGGGCCCGGGTCAGCCCGGCCCGCGCCCAGTGCACCTGTGAACCTATAAATACATGTAACAGAGCACTGGAGAAGGGACCTTTTTTTAGCGTGTATACAGTTACTCTGCTGAAACTATGAGAAAACTCCATTGTTATAGATTGTGTAATCTCTAATACAACTATCTCATGGACTAAGGCTCATTAACGCTCTAACCACATAAATAAGCTTGCTTATAACTTCTAAACCCTTTCTCTTTAATCTCTCTTATCTATTATTATTATAGTTTCTGAAAAACTCGGTAATTAGGTCAGTTTTGGGTATATTTGCCATATATGTGATATATGTGTGGGACAACATTATTATGTGAGTATATTTTGGTTACTCGACACGAGACGATCCTAGGGAGCAACCTAGTGGGAAAGTCACAACGCGATTTATACTTGACTTAGAGTGAGTCAAGGGGTATTTTGGGTATTTAGCACATTACCGGGATATTGGGTAATGGGAATAAATATTTGATGATATATTGGGAGTTAGTGAGATCAAGAGGGAATTCTGTGAATTTTGACTATTTTACCCCGGGGCATTTTTCGAACCCCGATAATTAGGATTTGTTTGAGGTTACTTAAGCTCGAAGTAACCTATTAGAATTATAAAAGAACGTTTAAAACGTTCTCTTTCTCTCTCTCTCATATTCCCTTTTTGACACCGATCACATTTTCGAAGGAAACTCGAGTTTTAGGACTCGGATTCAAGCAACGATCGAGGCATAGCAATTCTAGGGAAGATTAGAAGCTTATTAGCCGGATGATTTAGTTCGGAAACAACTCACTCTAAGGTAATCCAAGTTTTAAGTATTGAGTTTTTGAGTTTTTAAGCTTTGATTGGATTTTACGTTTTGATGAGTTTTTGATTTGATTGAGACTTGGCTTTTGATGGTTTTGGATAATTGGGATGTTTGGGAACTTTGATTTTGGGATTTGGATATGTTTGGATTGGTTTTTGGAGGATTTTAAATGGGAGAATACACAAGTTATGGCTGGGTTCATGGTCGGGTCGTGGCCCTATTCTTGGGCGTCGTGACCCAGGCTTGACGAAGATGGTGAAGTTGGCTGATAGGCAGTTAGGGCCAAGGCGCTAGGCACAGACAGAGAAGGGGCTCAACCTCTGTTTGAATGCGGGTCGCGGTTCAAAGCTCAGGGGGGGGGGGTGCTTAAGGGCAGTTTTGGCCATTTTGGGTTTTTAGTCGTGGGAACCTAACTCTAAGGACTTAGGATCGATCCTACTATCCGGTTTGGTAGGATTCGACATCCCGGAGGCTAGGACTTGGTCCGGAAGTATTTATTTACTCATTTTTTATGGGGTTTTATATTATGGTTGTGACTAGGTTATTGCTAGGGGGTTGGAAACATGATCGTGCTTGAGGGTTGTTTATTGGTAACCTGTGCTTGGACCAAAGGTAAGAAAACTGCACCCAGTATGTGATGCATGTGATACATGTGATTATGGAATTTCATGAATATTGAATATGAAATTGGTCAGAGCTTGAGTCTCTATAATTGTGCATGATCATAATTATGCTGTTAATTGCTGATTAAGCATGCTGAATGCCTTATATCTGGATATTTGACATGTGATATATTTCTGTTTGCTTTACCTCATTGAGGAAGCACTGACTTATTAGTCAGGGAATGACATTGGTGCCTAGTATTGGTCGTAAAGTTGTGACTTATCAATCAAGATCGGCATTAGTACTAAGCATTGGTCGTATGGTATTGGATTATGAGTCAAGAGCGGTATTAGCGTGTTTAACGCAGGCCAAAATGATTAGATCTAATCAACATAAGCATTAAATGCTTGACTGACCTATTGGTCAAAGAAAACTAAATTGCTTGTCTAGTCTAAAGGCTAGTTACTTAGAGCCAGGGCTAAAAGGCTCAGGTGACTGAAACGTCACATGGCTTAGGGCAAAAAGCCCCAGAGAGAGACTTATTAGTCATATATCCAAAGAGTGACTTATTAGTCACATATCCAGAGAGTGACTCATTAGTCCCCTATCTAGAGAGTGACTCATTAGTCACATATCCAAAGACTAAAACGTCACATGGTTTGAGTGCGAGACTCAGAGAAAGATTTATTAGTCATCTACTGCAGAGAAACTTATTAGGCATCTACCCAGAGAGAGACTTATCAGTCATCTATTCAGGGTGCAGGGCTCCGAAATCATTTGTCTATACTTGCCTGCATGCATGAATAGGGTTATTACCGCTAGGCATGCTTTTTATGATTTGGTGACATGTTATTAACTTCTTATAAGCATGTTTAAGTTTTCTTGTTGAGCCTCGGCTCACGGTTGCTATGTGGTGCAGGTAAAGGTAAAAGAAAGCTAGACCATCCTTGAGTTGGAGAGCTTAGGTGACGATGTGTACATATGCGACTGCTCGACCATCACGACCGAGGGTTTAAAAGAGGAACTAGGGTTAAACCCTATTTTTTCGCTTAGGTTGGTTGGCTGTAAATCTTTTATTGTAATTAACCTTTGAAACGTATTTTGGGATCCCAATGTATATAGTAAACGTTTAGTGAAACATTGTATCTTTGACCAAAATTTTTAACCCTAAACTGTTAATCACATTTAGTTACAAAATTATGGCAAAATGACTCGTTTAGCGAGTTTAGCACTGTTTAAAATGCACAATGTAACAGTCCCTGGGTAGTAGGGCGTTATAGTTTAGAAGGAAGCTTGGTGAGATTGAAGGATGATTTTGGTGAGTCTATAAGTTGTTATACAAAGAGAATCAACTAGGGAGTAAAATTCGGCAGAGGTAAGTTGAATTCTTGAAGTTTTCTTAATTTTCTTTTGACTTTACGGAGAGAGTTTGAAATTCTGGCTTTGGAGGTTCTGTTAAGTTCTGGAGTATTTGATTGTTGTTATAAGATTAGGAAGGGTTGTTTTATTGATTTGTGATCGAACTTAGGCTCGTAAATGGTTATAACTGTTTTTAGGATTGATTGAGTTTTGGAGGAGGATGTGATTTCTGAAATCGCTGATTTTTCTAGGATCGCAAGGTCGTGCCACAGTGCTACTCTTGGGCACCGCTGTAACGCCCTGGCTACCCCAGAACAGTTACGGTGAACGGTGGACCGGAAATTTGACTCGTTGCCTGAGTCCTTTGGTAAAAAACGTGCTCTAAGTGTAATTAACAGGTCAAGGTATAAAATCATTAAAAAGGAAATGTAGATTTTATTACAAACTGCTCTGCAGAGCTAAACAAAACATTTACAAGTGGTTCTCAGTACAAAAAGGTCACTATAGTTGTAAAGTCACAATCCCGCCGACCTAAGCGGCAAAAATAGGGTAAACCCCCTAGTTCCTCTGAGAACTCCTTGGCCGTGGTGGTCAAGCGGCCGCATATGTACACAACACCACATCAGCTCTCCACTCAAGGCTAGGTGAGCTTTTCTTTCCCTTTACCTGCACCACATAGCACCCATGAGCCAAAGCCCAGCAAGAAAACATAACACTTTTCATAAACATTATCAAATGATTATCATTATAACCACACTGAGCAATAAGCTCTAAACAAATGAGTGAACATCACATGAGGTCCTGATAAACCACACTGAGTGACTGACAGGCAAGTCACTAATTCAGATGGAAGAGTGGCGGTTAGGTAAGCCACTAGCCTTCAACAGGTTCTGGTAAACCATACTGAGTGACTGACAAGCAAGTCACTAATTCAAATGGAAGAGTGGCTGTTAGGTAAGCCACTAGCCTTCAACAGGTTCTAGTAAACCATACTGAGTGACTGACAAGCACGTCACTGTTTTCAAATGGGAGAGTGGCTGCTAAGTAAGCCACTAGCCTCCAAGCGCTTATTTCACTCGTCGACCCTCGGGGTCGGTCTGGCATTGATGCTCTTCGAGTCACTCAATGCTGATAATCGATTAGATCAAATCTTATTGGCTTGCGTAATACACGCTAAGGCCGTCCTGACTAATGAGTCAGCTCAACGTGATCAGTACTCAGTACCACTGCCGAACCTGACTAATAAGTCAGTACCGTGCACAAGTGAGCAACATATGCTAAGCATTCTATATTCAATCCATGTCCATATTCTCACAATCAACATGCCTCATGAACATCCATGCATGTCACACATGGGGTGCAGTTCTCTTACCTTTGATTCGAGCTAGAATGAACAAAAGAACGACCCTTGAGAACGGTTTAGCTTTTAGTCCTTTAGCGGTAACCTAAACACAACACATATGGGATACCATCAATAATCATGATAATCAAGGGTTCCAAACCAATATCTAGCCTCCAAGAGATCAATCCAAACTAATCCAAATAGCAAGGACACTCCCGAGGCCTAAAACTAGGTTCCCGGGGTCAAAACGAGCAAACGGGGTGAAAACAGGGCAAGGGCTGCGGCCCTAGCACCTTAGGCTGCGGCCCCCAGTGTTCTCTGAGGCAAGGGCTGCGGCGCCCTCCATCAAGGGCCGCAGCGCCCAGCAAGCACAAATTCCTGACACCTGCTTCATCGAACTAGGGCCGCGGCGCTCAAGAACAGGGCCGCGGCCCCCAACCCTGGGCCATTCCCAAACGCGTTTCTAACACTCCAAAGCCTCCAAAAACACACCTAAACATACCCCAATCATCAAAACAAATTTCCCAAGCTTCCCCATGCATCAAAACCCTCAAAACCCAAGGCTCGAACGAACCGAAAACTCAACAATTCACAAAATCAATTCAAAGCTTAGAAACTCGGAAAAACTCAAAACTTAAACTTCGATTACCTTCAATTGGGTTGTTTTCCGTCGAATCCTTCGGTTAAGAAGCTTCTAATCTTCCCTAGGATCGCTATGCCTCGATCCTCGCTCGATTCCGACTCCTAGAACTCGAGATTTCGTCAAAAAGGCTTAAACGGTAAAACGGACTTTGAAAAGGGAGAACGGAAGGTTTTCTTATCGTATGTTCTATCTGATAAGCTACTTCAAACTTAAGTAACCTCAAATAAAACCTAATGCTCGGGGTCCCGAAAACACCCCCGGGGACATTATAGTCAAAACCTCCAAAATTTCACCCTGATCTCAAATATTCCCAATTTATCATCAAATGAACATTTCTATTACCCCAAAATTGACCCCATTATGGTAAAACCGCTAATCCACTAAAAATAACCGTCTCATGTTGCTTAGCTCGAATATATCTCCATAATAATGGAATCTCATTTACAAATCAAGTTATGCACCCAAATACACAAGTTACCCTCAACGGGCCAAATTACCATCACACCCCTGTAATAAGAGATATGGACTCACATGCATGCATTTCACATCATATCATAATATAATCAACATATACATGCATTTATCAATTAATCACATAATTAAACAAATATGGCCCTCCCGGCCTACTATTCATGCCGTTAAACTCATCGAAGAATTCGGGGCATTACAACCGCGGCCTGCATAAACCCAGAAGGGCAAAAGGGGCTTGCTGAACCATTTTGGCGCCGCGGGGCTGAGTGTCACGGGCGGATATTTTGACAGCAGAAATGCCCGTGCAGCACCTTGACTCCTCTGAGCCAAGGTCAGCCTTCCAACCATTTGAATAACAATGGGCACATTTTTCGCACGACCGTGTGCCTCTGCATACTTTCGTCTCTCGAACAACTCTCGCTGAGTCATGCTCTCACACATCTATGAGTGAAAAAAAATCAAGGCTATCTAGCCAAGTCACTCACACTGTCCATAGCTTCTCACTATGGCATGGAAAATCCCAACACCGATGCTCACCCAGACATTCACAAGCGAAGGTAGCATGTGTGGCTAAGAGCCAACACCAAGCTGACGCGCCAACACCTCTCATCATGCCACATTCGATACTATCCGAATAGCTCATGTCACAGACCAAGGACTCCCATACGTCCATGGTCCAATCCTCATGGCACCATGCCTTCACGCATGTTGGCAGGCCCTCGAGACTAGCTGACAGACTAGTAGCACACACTAGACCTCTGTCCTACTCAAGCATAGTGCACCCTCCAATGCTTGCATGCTACCAAGTCCACGAATGACTACCTGTGCCATCTCGTGTCAAGACTCATGGCCATGGCGCACCATGCTGTCTCTCGGAGGCTTGGGCCACGTTCCATGCAAGAGGCATCCCGACAAGCCAAGGGAACCGTATCCATAAACCTCTGGCAGCACAATTCGACGCACTACTGGGGCGACCCGGTAATGTCCATGAGTACTCCTACTCATAGAGACATATGAGTCCCCTTGTGGTCTTCATATGCTTGTCCTACTAGTCCTCCCAACTAGTAGTAGCTCACTTGAATCACCTAGGCCAGGGGTGGTGGAGAGCTGACACCAGGTGCTCCCCCTACAAAGATCCTCCTGAGTTTTTAGCCTTCTACCAGGAACATATATGATTTTTGCTTGGAAGACATATTTGGCTCTTAGATCGCCTATTCTGTGAATCTGCCAAATCTGATCGGACCATTGCTTTCATTGACCCTTCAATATGGAACCTACCAAGTCTCGTCCATTTCCAGGCAACATTGAAGATATTTACGAAAATGTCACTGCCATACAAACTAGGCATCAGCATGCTCACTAGCCTGCACCCTCGTGTAGACATCTAACCAAGCACCATCCTAGCATGTAACATGCCCTCAAGGCTGGCATGTTACACTCTCCCCCACTTCAATTGTTGATGTCCTCATCGACAGATTGCTTGCCAATCTTCTTCCTGCCTCTACTCCTAAGCTCACTCCATGCTTCTTCTAAATCTTGAGTCTGCATTAGTCCCTCTACCATTGTAGAACCACCCACTTGTTGATGATCTTCCACGTCCATGCTTGGAATCGATCAAAGACCCCATGCCACCGTCGCTATTCAGAATTCTCCCATGAAGTAGTGCCTCTACACTCGAATACTCCTTGCACACATGGTCTCCTCTGAGTCCATCACTACGTCCCTCCAGTCAACCAAGGTGCCTACTCCTCTGATTGTTGCTTTCTCGCCAATTTTCCAATGCCTACTCCTATTGATAAGGACAAAATTAAGGTGCACTCCTCGGGGTGAGGTTTGCAAGCCAACCGTTCCCAACAGCACTTACGAAAGATCCTTCCGTTGAAGTCATGTCACTCTTCAACGCAGCACTCGTGCCAACTGTATCCTTTATGCAGTATCTAGTGCACCCTTGCACACAGACTTCGCGATGTAGTGTCGCAGAATTTTTGCCATCCAGTCTTACTACATACCCATGGCTTGATGAAAATGGCTACTCCTAACCATAAGCATTACTGCTCCTCTGAGCTTCTACAATGTGGTCAATGATCTGACATCATTCGAAACCACTGCACTGTCTTATGGCTCATGTTCATGCTGACTCTCAGCATCGTGCCTCAAGTTCTGCCCCCAAATCAACCTTGCCTAACTCTAGATGGCATGTTGAATATTGACCAACTTGATTGCACTTTACCTCGCCCTTGAGGTCTGAAGTTGTCCCAATCCGCTATCTCCTTTCAGCATATTTTCTCTGAATCCTTCGGCTTGTGTTCCCATAAACATGTGTCCCCATAAAACACTAAGCATGTCCCATAACATGCTGCAAAACCTGCCCAATCTTGGTCTCAACCTAAGCCTATACATACTGTCTATCTGCAGCTTTACTTGGTCACTAGACCCACTCGCATCAATCATGCATGTGTTTGCACTGTACAACCCATCTATTGTTGTGTTTCGCCCTAGATTCACATACCAAAATTGAACAAGTACCCCGACCCTTCGAACATATGAATTAGTGGGCTCCCCTACTTCAACTTGGGAATAACTTCTCTTCTCGAGGTGTACCTCTCAAGGTATAGCTCGCAAGCTAACCACTTTCTCTCGTGCGGTCCCTCGTTCCATTTATCAATTTTGAAGATGATGCTGAACTAATGCCTCAGTCATTTTGACTCTTCGTCCCTCGACATCTCTACGTTGCCTTAGTATCTAAGTCCTACTAACTTTCACCTTAGGCAAACGTTACACTAATGTTACCTTAGTACCTAAGTCCTGATGACTTTCACCCTAGGTAACTGGCTCTGTCTTTGTCTCTGAGTCTCGTTGACTTTATATTATGAACAACTAATGATCTCCATGATAACTCATCTCGATGCTTTTGTAGTGGAACATTGGTCTGTTATTTGGATGTTTGAACCGTGAAGGTCTCTCCCCCACCTCAACTATTGGCGTGCTCAACAACTTGCCCACACGCAAGAATGTCTGGCCACCCCAACTTATCATGCACACAACAAATCTAGAAGTGCACTCCATAGGATGTGACTCTCAAGTCAACTACTTCGTGTAGCACCATTGTTGATTCCCTTATGCGTGCACTGTCCACATAGCTATCCATCTGCTCTATACTAGCATCTTGCCCCTCTAGGCTTCGAATAAGCACTAAGTTCCTCTTGACCTATCCCTATGGCTACATACAAACTCTAGCACAACTTCTCGGGTTTTATAGGCCCTCTTGCAGTACTAAGTTTCCTTGAAGCAGCCCTCCAGCACTCAAGAAACTCTAGTACCATTCTGACCACTGCACATGGTCTACTCGGCCCTGCTGGCCTTTGATGCATATATTCCACAACTTAACATCTCCTACAATGCCTTAGCATTGCTCACACAAGTTAACATCCATGTGAGCCAACACGTCCCACTCCATTGTCTCGGCACCTCCCCTTCGGGTCAGAACAAGATAACATGCAAACACTTCCAAGTACGACTACCCTCTGACAATCGCGGCAACTGCCATCTTGGTCTCCATGTGATTCCCTTTGGCACACAAGTAGCAACTGAAGCATTCCATGCTCATCTTAATTTGATTCCTCAAAGTTGTCCACTCTCGATCACTGTTGTGACTAACAAGCGTATGACGACCACTATTATGCTCTCACACTCTTGCATACAAGTTCCCTTTTCAACAATAGCACTCTGTGCGACTTACACTGTCACTCAGGCAAACTTGAACTAGTGAACCAAGCAGACAACCTTGACCTCTCGATCAAACCTTGTCTCGTGTCAATGAGTTCCAACTTTTTTGTAGCACCTCTCCAAAATTGCACGTGGTTGTTTTCTTTCTAGCATCATTGAGCTTTGATTCGAAGCAACCATAACTTGTCCCCCTCTCTAGGATGTCCAGTATTCCCATGAAGAAGAGCAACCAAGTCTCATCTTGTATCAGCTTATTGATCCTTTCTAGGCGACTAAACAACTCAACGACATTTGTTCAAGCATCCAGACCTTCTGATCATTTTGCACGCCAACATCCCCACTAGGACGGGTCAACCAGGTTAATCCCCCACTTGAGATGAAACTAGCTCTAATACCAACTGTCACGGGCTGACATTTTGACAGCGAAAATGCCCGTGCGACACCTTGACTCCTCTGAGCCAAGGCCAACCTTCCAACCATTCGAATAACAATGGGCACATTTTTCACGCGATCGTGTGCCTCTGTACACTTCTGTCTCTCGAACAACTCTCGCTGAGTCATGCTCTCAAGCATCTATGAGTGCAACCAGGCATCAAGGCTATCTAGCCAAGACACTTACACTGTCCATAGGTTCTCACAATGGCAAGGCAAATCCCAACAACGATGCTCACCCAGACATTCGCAAGCCAAGGTAGCATGTGTGGCTAAGAGCCAACACCAAGCTAACGCGCCAACACCTCTCATCATGCCCCATTCGATACTATCTGAATAGCTCATGTCATAGACCAAGGACTCCCATACGTCCATGGTCCAATCCTCATGGCACCATGCCTTCACGCATGTTGGCAGGCCCTCGAGACTAGCTGCCAGACTAGTAGCACACACTGGACCTCTGTCCTACTCAAGCATAGTTCACCCTCCAATGCTTGCATGCTACCAAGTCCACGAATGACTACCTGTGCCATCTCGTGTCAAGACTCATGGCCATGGCGCACCATGTCGTCTCTCAGAGGCTTGGGCCACGTTCCATGCAAGCGGCATCCTGACAAGCCAAGGGAACCATATCCATAAACCTCTGGCAGCACAATTCGACGCATTACTGGGGCGACCCGGTAATGTCCATGAGTACTCCTACTCATAGAGACACATGAGTCCCCTTGTGGTCTTCATATGCTTGTCTTACTAGTCCTCCCAACTAGTAGTAGCTCACTTGAATCACCTAGGCCAGGGGTGGTGGAGAGCTAACACCAGGTGCTCCCCCTACAAAGATCCTCGTGAGTTTTTAGCCTTCTACCAAGAACATATATGATTTTTGCTTGGGAGACATATTTGGCTCTTAGATCACCAATTCTCTGAATCTGCCAAATCTGATTAGACCATTGCTTTCATTGACCCTTCAATATGGAACCTACCAAATCTCATCCATTTCCAGGCAATATTGAAGATATTTACGAAAATGCCACTGCCATACAAACTAGGCATCAGCATGCTCACTAGCCTGCACCCTCGTATAGACATCTGACCAAGCACCATCCTAGCTTGTAACATGCCCTCAAGGACGGCATGTTACACTGAGTAGGGCGCGTCGTGGCGCGTGTCCAAGGATTTTCCTTAGAATGCTCTCTGACTTATGGAGGGTCGCGGCGCCTCTGAGGAGGGCCGCAACTCAAATAGGAAATGTTGGCAAAATGGGGTTTTTAGGCTCAGGAACTCAAACCTAAGTGCTCGAGAAGGATTATACTACTCGGTTTAGTAGAATTCGAGGTCCCAGAGGCTAGTATATTATTCAGAAGCTTTTAATTGGTTTAGATTTTAATGGTTATCCATTTTCGCTTTGTGACTAGGTTTACCTTTATGGCTCGACATTAGGGATCGTTCTTGGTACCATCTCTTACACCTTCAGCTCGGGACTCGAGGTAAGAAAACTGCACCCGAGTTGTGATCAAGGCTTGGCCTGTAATGCCCCAAATTTCCTAATAAGGTTTAGGACCTTGATTAGGAGGTTGGGAGGGCCATAATTGATTTATTATGATATTTAATGGTTATATGCATGTTTATGTGAATTATATTATTATATGATGGTGAATGCATGTATATGGGCTCATATTTTAAATGCAAGGGCATTTTGGTAATTTGGCCGTTGGGGGCGTGATTGTGTAATTTTATGCATATGGGTGAATTATAATTTTAGCCACATTATAAGGTTGATTGGTTCGAGCTTTTCGACATGAGACGATCATGAGATGTAAGTGTTCGGTCTAGTCATAACGAGTTTAAGTTCGGGGCTCGGGGTGAGTCTCGAGGTGAATTTAATGATTAGAGCATTACCGGGAATTAAAGGGTAATGGGATATGATTTATTGGTATTTGGGAATATTGAGAATAGCGGGAATTGGAGAGCGTTAATTATAATTAACGAGATAGGCGGGAAAGGACGGTTTTACCCTCGGAAGCTTTTAGAGGGATTTAATTGGCCTAGGGGCATTATGGTCTTTTGACCTTAAAGATTTATATCAGCCTTAGGAATTTTCGAAGGCTGTGGATTGATATTAAAACAGAGCCTATCCTCTCTTTCTCCCTTCCTTCCCGTACAAGTCCTCCTTCACCCTCTTCTTTAAGTTTTGAGAGCCTATCTTGAGGAAGCAAGCTAGGGAGTCAAGCTTGGGGAGGTTTAGCTTGAGTTCACCCATTGGGAAGGATTCAAATCGTGTTTGGGGTAAGTTTCTATCATTAATTTCTGGTTCATACTCTGTTTTGAGTTTTAGCTTTTGACTTGTGAATCACTTGTAGAAAGTTTGAATTAATGGAGGTTTGGGTGATGTTTACTTTGGGTTTTGATGAGGATGAGTTGTAGAGGATGTTTGGTGGTTGAATTGGGTGTTAGGTTGTGATTTGAGACAGGTTTGAGGGGCTGGTTCTAAGGGAAAACGCAGGGGAGAAATCTGGTGTGCGAGTTGTCATTTTGGCTGAACTGGAGGTTGCGCCGCGGCATGGTCAGGGAGAGCCGCGACCCTTGGAGTAAGCTGGGTTTGGGTGCCTCTGTTTGAGGGGCGGGCCGCGACCCTTAAGGTCATTTTTTCCAAGGAAGGGGTTTTTAGCTTGGGGATTCAAGCCTTAAGCCTCGGGGTTGTACCTAGTACCCGGTTAAGTGGGGATTGATGTCCCGGAGGCTAGATATTGATTTGGGAACTTAAGTTGATCATTTTTATTGATGTTACCTTATGTTTGGTTATGACTAGGTGACCGCTAAAGGACTAAAAGTTGATCGTTCTCAAAGGTCGTTTCTTTTATTAATTCTCGCTCGAACCCAAGGTAAGAAAACTGCACCCCATATGTGACATGCATGGCTATGATTGATGCATGTTGGATGTTTAAATGTAAACATTGATAGCATAATGAATGCCTGGAAATCTTGCCCATTTGCATATGATTATTATTGAGGCATGCTGGATGATTAAGTGTGATGCATGTGATGCACGAGAAACGTATGATTAGGGCATGCCATGAATGATGAATATGAGATTGGCCAGAGCTTGAGTCTCTGAGTTTGTGCATGATCATGATTATGCTAGCAACTGTTTAGTAAGCATGCTGAATGCCCTACTTTTGGATAACTGGCATATGATACATATTGATAGCATTGCTTACTTGTGCATGGTACTGACTAATTAGTCAGATTTGGCAAAGGTGCTAGTATCAACTGTGAAGCTGTGACTCATTAGTCAGGTTCGGCAGTGGTACTGGGCACTGGTCACGTTGCACTGACTCGTCAGTCAAAATTGGCAAAGGTGTTAGTATCAGCTGTGAAGCTGTGACTTGTTAGTCAAGTTCGGCAGTGATACTGGACACTGGTCACATAGCGCTGACTTATTAGTCAGAACGGTCTTAGCGTGGTTCACGCAAGCCAACGGAGATTAGATCTAATCGACCATCAGCATTGAATGACTCAAAGAGCATTAATGTCAGACCGACCTCGAGGGTCGATGAATGAAATAAGTGCTTGGAGGCTAGTGGCTTACCTAGCAACCACTCTCCCTCTTGAATCATGTGATGTTCACTCATTGGTTTGAAAGTTTTACGCTCAGTGTGATTATAATGATAATCATTTGATAATGTTTATGTATAGTGTTATGTTTTCTTGCTGAGCTTCGGCTCACGGGTGCTATGTGGTGCAGGTAAAGCCAAGAGGAAGCTAGACCATCCTTGAGTTGGAGAGCTTAGGTGATGACGTGTACATATGCGGCTGCTCGTCCGCCACGGCCGAGGTTTAAAGTGGAACTAGGGTTAAACCCTGTTTTGCCGCTTAGAACGGCCTGTTGTAAATATTATCTGTAATAAACTCTGAAATTATATTTTCGGGATCCCAATGTATACATATTAAACGTTCTAGTGAAACGTTATATCCTAACCAAAGTTTTTAATCCCTAAACTGCTAATCATACCTAGTCACACGTTTTTGGCCAAATGACTCGATTAGCGAGTTTAGCACTGTTTACAAGGCACACCGTAACGGTCCCTGGAGTTTGGGGCGTTACATGTCCCCCCTGTTAATGAATATGATTATGTGAGAATGTGATTATATATGTATTTAAAAGTATCTAGATAGGCATGCTTGTTTGTGCTACAACCAATTGCGTGTTCAACAATCTATTCATTTGTTTATATTGTTCTAAAAGTCCAGCCTAAGGGAGTCGAGGATGACGTTAAGCGTGCGGAGCGCAGCCCGACCTAAGTGTGCCGGGGTCAACTATATAACCAGATGACTCGGCCAAAGGCGCCGAGCCTGAACGTTACTAAGTAAACAGAAGTGTTATTTGCACTTAACTAACTGTATTAAATGTTGAGATTGAATTACATGTTGGATTGAACAGATTATCATTGCCTAGCTTATTGCTTATGTTTTGTTATTATTGAGTTGAATGATTTGAGTTTACTGTTTATATAATGTTGTTCATTTGTGTTGTGAATTAAGTTTTCTTGCTGAGCCTTGGCTCACAGGTGTTATGTGGTGCAAGTAAGGGAAATGGATAGCTGGACCAGCCGTGAGGTTGAGAGCTTTAAGGGTGGCATGTACATTTGCAACTACTCGACCGCCATGGCCGAGGGATCAACAGGGACTAGAGCCAAACTTGATTTTTCCACTTAGGCTGGCTTAAGTTGTAATTATTTTGGGAGTTGTAAATATCTTGTAAACACTTATTTTTTGGACCCCATGTTTAGACTCAAACCTTTTTAATGGAAACAACTATTTTCACGATCAAATTTGTTTAACCCTAATGCATTAACTAACCTTAGTAACACATTTATGTCCAAATAACTTGATTAGCAAGTTTAACACTTTTTAAAATACACAGTGTAATGGTCTTGGCTATCTTAGGCATTACAACCTCTATTTTGGTCTTTTAATATTTAACAACACTTTAATCATATAGTTTACCACACACTCTTGTTACAGCTTTTCCAACTCACAACACTTTAAAATTTATAATTTACCAAATACTCAACAACTTTTTCCCACAACACAGCTGTAATTGTTGTTCCTCACAGTACAGCTACAACTGTTTTTCCCCACTGCACAGTTGTACCAAACTAGCCCATATTGGTTTTGGAGCCCCTAGATTTACAAAATACAGTTTTCGTTTCAATTGATTGATTAATTTATTAATTATTGATATTATATTATATATTGTCTATAATATCGGATATGATTTTGGTTTAAACTAATTAAGTAATTTATTATTATAGATATTACTATTATTATACAGTGTCAATCATTAAAAAATGAAAAAAAAGAGAAAATTAAAAAGATATATATTTTGTCTACTATATAATAAATTTTATTATTATAAATATTTTAAATTTATATATTTATAATTATTATTAATAAATAACTATAAATTATAAAAGTAGAATAAAAAAATGAATTTTAATTTTTTGTGATTATTATTAATTAAGAGAAATAAATTATATAAAGTAGAATAATTATTTATTAAGTAATAACCATAAATTATAAAAAATAGAATTATTATTATTAATTAATAACCATAAATTATAAAAAGTAGAATAAAAAAATGAGAAAATAGAAAAATGGCTTTGGAGAAATTTTAGAGTGTCATGTCACCTCCTTGGTGTTCTCCTTTATATATATACTAGAAAACATAATATTGGTCTTTCGTATTAAAAAAGTATATCTTTGGTAGGGATTCATCTTCACCCTACACGTACAATATGCTCCTTATATAGACACATGAGGGTGTCTTGACTGTAGTTTCTTTTCATGATGTTGTTCATTGTATAGCGAACCTCATGTAGGTTTTCGAGAAATTCTTAATCATTAAAGTGCTATAAACAAAGTTCAAACAACTTGTTGAACACATACTTTTACTTATTTATTTATTATTATTAGTGTTTTATACGCTTTGTGTGGTTTTCTTTTATAAAAAGTATAAATTATGTATAAGAAAATTTATGTTTTATGTTTTGGTCGATTACTCGTTTCAACCTTTTTTTTTTTAAAAATAACTTTTAGACCTTGTGTTTTATCAAAATGTTAAAAATAAGAATATATATATATATCTATTATTTGAACACTATTTTTTGGCTCATTACCTTTTATTTTTAAAAGCTAACATTTGTACTATGTATTTATTCAAAAGGTCACAAATTCTTTATAAAAAGTAAGTTTTCTATAAGGATTCACACACCATTTTGAATCCAGTATTTTTGCCGATTAGCTGTTTGGGCACTTTAGTTTTAAAAATTAACTTGTGGACCTTATATTTTGTCAAAACATTAAAAATCGAAGTATATAAATAGATTATTTGAACCATGTATATTTTGGTTGATTACACGTTTGGACTCTTATTATTAAAAACTAACTTTTGGACCCCGTATTTTGACAAAATGTTAAAAATATAAATAGATAGATTATTATTAGATATTTTTAATTGACTTCTATTATAATTATTATTAAAATAAAAATGAGAAAAATAGATAGAGTTTGTCCCTTAAGTAATTAATAGCCATAAATTAGAAAAGTCTAATAAAAAAGGGGAAAATTATGTTAATTATTATATTTATATCTAATTAAACTGTTATCGTAATTAAATATCTAATCAAATTTGAAATCAAATTATATATCATTTAAATGAAAAGTTTAAATAAATTAAATTAGAATTCAAATTTAAATTATATATGTTATTAAGATATATTTTTGTAAAACTATTTACGTTTAAATAAAAAAACATAAATAATTTGAATAAAATGTTTTGCTATCAATTGTCTAAGCACTTGATTATGTATAACTTGAGAATAATTTATTCAATATTAATTGGTTTAAATTAATTTATTATATAATTATTATTGAAATTAATTTACTTCTATTATAATTTTGATCATGAGATATTTTAGTCTTTTTTCTTTAGTTATTAAAAAATAATCATAAATTTTAAAAAGAAGAATAAAATAATGTAAAAAAAATGAGAAAATAGAAAGAGTGTTTTGGAGTAATTTTATAGTACCACGTAATCTCCTTGGAGCTCTCATTTATATAAATATATAGATAGATTATTATTAATTAAGAACTATAAATTATATAAAGTATAATAATTATTATTAATTAATAAAAAATTAAAAAAAACTAGAATAATTATTATCAATTAATAAAGATAAATTATAAAAATTAGAATAAAAAAGAAGAAAAAAATAGATAAATTACTTCAGAGAAATTTTAGAGTGTCATATCGCCTCCTTAGTGCTCTACTTTACATAAATAAATAAGTAGATATTTTTAATTTATATTTTTAGGGAATTCACCCATTTGGTACCATGTCTTTTTTTTGCGAAGTATCGTTTTGGTACCCTCTTTTTTAAATAATGTTCATATGATACCCTTTATTTTAAAATCATACATATATGGTACCTCAAACTCAGATTTGATAAATAAAATTTTGTCAGTATGATCAAACTGTCATCAATTATATGTAATTCAGTAACTGAATTTGAATTCGGAACTCATATAATTGACAGTAGTTCGTTTAAATTGGCAATTTTTTATTAATTGAATTTGAGTTTAGGACACCAAATATGTACAATTTTAACATACATGGTACCAAAATATGTTTGATTTCAAAATACAGGGTACAAAATGAGCATTATTGTAAACACATGGTATCAAAACAATACTTTACAAAAACACAGGGTACCAAATGGTTACCTACTCATATTTTTATAATTTTTATTAATAAATATCCATAAATTATAAAAAGTAGAATAATTATTATTAATTAATAACCATGTATTATAAAAATTAGAATAAAAAATGAGAAAATAGATAAATAGCTTTGGATAAATTTTAGAGTGACACGTCATCTTTTAACACTCTCATTTATATAGATATATAGATAGATAGATATGACATAATTATATACATATTTCAAATTTATGGGAAAGAAAATCTGATAAATATCAACTTCTAAATAAAAAAAATTATAAGAAGATGAAAAAAATTAAATATTCATAATTTTGTAAAAATACGTAAAAAAACCATAAATAAGAAAAAATATATGTATCTAAAAAGTTCACAGTACAAGCAAAAAGACAAGCGCGAAATTTGTTCTAAGGCTCTTGATTTCACTCTCTTTACTGAGAGTTTCTTTAAAAGAAAAACAAAATACAAATCATTTTCAAAAGGAAATATATAAAAATATATATATATAGTTTTTATGCTATCATTGTGCAAAAATATGAGAATTATATTTTTTCTAATTTGTATGGGAAAATTTATTAAAGATAAAAATAAAGTATAGGAAACATAATTACTAGCTAACTAAAATTTGGAAGCTAAATTTAAAACCAAAGCACATCAGCCAAACAGGGGTACTATTGTAAATTAGTCTTCCACTCTTCTCTCTCTCAAACCCTAGCCACACAAACTATTTCTCTCTCCAAATCCAGTTGCACGGTTCTCTCTCTCCCATCTCTCTTCTCTTTTATTTTTTTGCCCTAGCCGCCAGCTCCCTTGTCTTCCACTTGCCTGCCTCAACATCGCCACCATCATCTCCGGCCACCCACCTTCACCACCTGCAATTTACCTTAGGCGCACACCTCCGCGAAACCTAGCCTAGAACACCCAGTTGCGCCATCGACGAACCCAGCCACAATTCGTGCATCTTTGCTCGATTCCATTCACGAGCCCCCAAATCCAAAACGACGCAACCAGGCTGAGGCAAGGGATGTGCTAGTGGTGATCAGAGGCAAGGGAGAAGGGTGGTTCCTAGGCTGAGTGCTATCTGTGGTTCTCGAAGTTGCACAAAACGACGGGGATGGCTAGGGTTGCAACGGGGTTCTGCGCACAGGGATAGGGGTTCTTGTGGTGGTTGAAGGCGAGGGAAAAGGGTGATTCGTGGTCAAATCTGTTTTTTTTTCTATCTTTAGGTTTGTGGTAACTCGTTACCTTCACGTTCTTTGTGTGTATATGCTTTGGGATAATTGGTTACCTTCAAGTTCCGATGTGTGTGTATATTTCTGGGTTTTTTATGGTAACTGGTTACCTATGTTACTAAAATCATAATTACTTATTCTTCCTTTGTTAATGAAGTGTTCTTCCTCTTTTTCTTTCAAATTTGATGTTTCTTTTCATTTCTAATATGAGTGATCCGTCACCCCTCTTATGGTAGTTGGTTACCCCTCTTATGACCAAAGATTACTCCTCTCATGGTAACTAGTTACCCCTCTTGAGGCCGATACATGTTATTTAACCTAGCTCTATGACTTTTTTTTACATAATTGTGAAAAAGTAAACAAGTAACTGGTTACCCCTCCTGATACATGTTATTTAACCTAGCTCTATAATATTTTTTTACATACCCAGGCTTTGAAAAAAAACGTACAATCTAGAAAAAGGAAAAAAAATATAATAAATAAAAAAATAATAAACACAATTTATATTACAAAAAAAAATTGCAAAACAACCAAAGAAAATTTGAATATATAAATAGCTATATAAAATTAATATAAAAAAATCAAATAAGCTAAAAAAAAATAACCAAATTACAAACATAACCTTCCAAATGAATGAAAATTGATTAAGAGTAAAAATATAACATAAACAAACTTTTATACAAAAATATGGGAAACTAAACCCATAAAAGTGAAAATTCTTAAAAAAAGTGTCTTAGATTACCTTTTCATAAAAAAAAAAAGCTATGTTTTTGCAAACTCTATTAAAAATCTCATATAAAATGTAATTTCCTCTTTTCAAAATATGTAGCCCGCCCGATCAAACCCATGCCCACAAAAGTGTAGCCCAAAACCACATATTATAAGGATTTATTGGGAAATTTACACAAATACCTTAAAAATGTAAACTAATTCAAAAATATCTTAAAACATCTTATTTACACATATACCGTGTCACGTCAGCATGGTATACTGCATTTTGAAAAAAATTGGGAAATCTTTTCTTCCAAATTTTTTGTATTTTTGGGTTGTAGAAAGTTACATTTTGGTTGCTTACGATACCGATAATATACATATTGATTACTTATATATATATATATATATGAGAAGTTTTATGTTTAGATCATATTCTTTCGAATACCTTTTGATTGCCTTTAAAACTTATTTGTAGATTTCTTAATATAATATTTATTTATTTTTAGGTTATATTATGATATCTTATTATTTTAAGATACATTTTGGTAACCTTCAAAGATATTTTAGAAACTTGCCACGTAGTATAATAAGTTAGCATATAGCTTATTAATATAATTTAATTTAGTGTACTACAGATTAACTTTTAAATGAAAACTTTTAATAGACTTTTTTAGTCAGTCGTGTAATTTACATGTTTTATTATTTAAGATACTTTTACGTTATCTTCAAGCCTATTTTAGAAACTAATTAATTATCATATAGTATAACTCTTATAATTCCAAGTTACCATGAAAAGCTTATTAAAAAAGAATACTATTTAATATACTACATAATTACTTATATAAAAGCTACATTTTTGTTGCTTTTAAAATCATTTAAAATACTAATTGGCTACATTTTGATATATGACTAAATTTTTTTGTATGACACAAATTTAAAGCAACCAACTGGCTTAGTGAGTTACCAAAAAGAGTCTTCTTATGTTATATTTAACAGTTACCAAAGAGTATCCTAAAGACTCTATTTTACAAAAGTTACTTAAAATGTTTCTAACATAGCTTTAAAGTATAATACCATATGATATATTTTTAGTTGATATCGATAAGACACCAATTGATTATTTGTTATATATAAAAAAGAACTTTATTTTTTTAATCATAATATTTGAGATTTCTTTTGGTTACTTTCAAAACTTATTTGTAGACATCTTATTATATCAATTAATTATTTTTAAGTTATATTATTGTAATGCCCTAAATTTCCTTATAAGGTTTAAGACCTTGATTAGGAGGCCCGGTGTAACGCCCTACTTCCTTAGAGCCGTTACTAAGTGAGTTTTAAGACAAAACAGTGTGCAATGAGCTCGCTAACCGAGGTTTTTAAACAAAAGTGTGACTAAATAAAAGTTAAGGCTGTAATCTTAGAAAAATGCGTCGTTTCAATAAAACTTCTAGTATTAAACATTTGGGATCCCAAAAGAAGGTTTGAAAACTATTTACATCTTGAAATGAGTTTACAGTTGATTGATCATAAAAATCATAGATTATTACAGCCATTTTCGAATAAACCCCCAACCAAAGCAGTCGGGCAGGCCAAACATGTACGCGTCGCTTCACGCTCTCCGTACTCATGGTTGGTTGACTCAGTCTTTGCCCTACCTGCAACACGGAGCACCCGTGAGCCGAAGCCCAGCAAGAAAAATCATGTAGAACATAACATATGCAAATTATACAATTTATCATAACAGATAATCCACACATAAACAAGTCAACCATAGACTAAGCAAACACGGCCATGCCGTCCCCGAAGCCTTACCGAAGCCTGGGGTCTCGGTCTTCACCGCAGGATCTCACACATATCCTGTGGGTCCCGGGCCCTGCCCTGACCATAGCATCCCATGTGCTAGGTGTTACTTCCGGCCCCGCTGCCGTTCTCGGCCTTGCCGCCCTCGGCCATAGCCGTGCAATTCACTATAATCATATATAGCATAAATCAAACACATTCAAACAAATATCAATTCATTTAAATCTGCACCCTAACATGTAATGCAATAGAGGGCCATGCCCGGCAATCATTTCATCATGCAACATGCAATATAGGGCCGTGCCCCGCAATCACACTATGGGCCCACGCCCTATCCTACGGGTGTTATAGTTTTCTTACCTTAGTTCCAAATGCTTTAAATAGAAAATGACGGCCCCCGAGCACGATCCACTTCCCGAGCACTAGCTTAACACCTAGTCACAACCAAGATAATGGATACCAATAAGATTAATCTCCAATGAGTTTCTAAACCAAGTTCTAGTACTCGGAACGTTGAAATTCACCAAACATTGTAAAAGACTCAACCCCGAGCACCCTAGGTTAAATTCCCAAGCCCAAATTCTCAAAATCCCAAAATTCCTTAACCGCCCCGGCATGGCCCCCAAACAGGGCCACAAAAACGCCCAGAAACAGGTAAGGGCCGCGGCCCTACAAGGACCATGCCGCGGCCCGCCCTCCATCCTCAGCACAACTTAGCCTTCAAGGGCCGCGGCCCTCCAAGAACTATGCCGCGGCCCGACCCTTCGAACCCAGAAAAACCCACCATTATCAAGCTTAAAACCTCACCTAAAGCCATCCCAAAGCTCCCAATTCAAAACCAATTAATAATCACAACATTAGGATGGTTTAAACAACACAATTCCACCAAAAATCCAACCTAACACTCACCAAGATCCAAATTCCAAATTTCTGAAATTTCAAACCTAAAACTCAAAACCAACCATAGAAATTCTCAATTTCAACCATCAAACTTTAATTTAAACCTTACCTCAGTTGTAGAATCGTTTCCCAAAGGATCCCATGACCTATCTTCAAAGTTTCAAGCCTCAAACTCCACCTTTACCCTGATTTGTTCTTGGTTAACTCTTGAGCTAAACCTCCAAATCCCACCATCAATTTTCAGAAATTCAAGCTTGATTTCTCCTAAGATTTCTGTGGATTTCATGAAAGAAAGAGGAAAGAAAGAAGAAGAGGAGAGGGTGGAGGCTGGGTCGGTTTCTCTAAGTCTCCAAATGGTTTATTTGTTTTGTTTTTATAACTTAAGTTGGTTACCTCAAGGTTCGGGGTACCAAAATATCCCCGAGGCAAAAATGGTAAAATCCCCCAGTATTCCCGCCTAGACATCCTAACCTCAAATATATCTCCAATTATTTATTTTCATAACCCAATATCAAAAATACTCCTTGACTTGCCCAAAGTAAATTATAATGCCCCGTTGTGACTTTCCTCGCTATTCAGCTCTAGGATCGCCTCGTGCCGAAAGTTACCAATCACGGAAATACCCACATACCACTGTGGTCTCAACAATCATCACATATTAATACAGTTATGCCCAACATGGCCAAAATTACAATTATGCCCTTCTAACACAATCCGGGCCTACATGCATACTAATATACATAGTCATGCATCTCAAATAATCAAATAGTCACATAACACGCTTTAAATCATAACCATGCATTTAACTCATAAAATCACACATAAATCCCAACATGCCCTCCTGGCACACTAATCAAGGCCCTTAAGCCTTATTAGCGAATTTGGGTCGTTACACTCGGAGGGCCATAATTGATTTATCATGCTATTGAATGATTATATGCATGTTTATTTGAATTATATTATTATATGATGGTAAATGCATGCATATGGGTTCATTTTAATTATAAGGGCATTTTGGTAATTTGGTCCGTTGAGGGCGTGATTGTGTATTTTCATGCATGTGGGTGAATTATAAATAATACCACATAATGTGTGGATTGGTTCGAGCCATTTGACATGAGATGATCATGGAATACAAGTTTTCGGTCTAGTCATAACGGGATTAAGTTCGGGGCTCAGAGTGAGTCTCGGGGTAATTTGGTGATTAGAACGTTGCTGAGAATTAAATGGTAACGGGATATGAATAATTGGTATTTGAGAATATTGAGAATAACATGAATTTGAGGGTGTTAATTATAATTAACGAGATAGGCGGGAAAAGACGATTTTACCTTTGGGATTCTTTAGAAGCCTTTATTTGACCTAGGGGCAAAATGGTCTTTTCACCCCTACGATATATATATATATCAGCCCTTTGAGTTTAGAAAGCTGTAGAAAATGTTAGAGAAAACAGAGCATCGTCATCCTCATCTCTCCCTCCCGTACATGTTCTTCTCTCATTCTTCGTTTTGATTTTTGGGAGCCAATTTGAGGATCCAAGCTAGGAGAGCAAGGCTTGAGGGCTTAGGACCTTGGTTCATCCATTGAAGGGGATCTAAATCAAGCTTGAGGTAAGAAATTCAGCCATGAAAATCTTTGGTGTATACTCTGTTTTTTTGTTAGTTTTAGTCAAGAGATTTTGATGTGTTAGTTAGGAATTAATGGAAGTTCTGGTTGCTTGGGCTTTAGTGAGGGTGTGATGTAGATGAAGTTTGGGGGTTGAATTTGATGTTTTGATGATGTTTGGGATTGGTTTGGAGGTTTGGTTTTCAAGGGAAATCGCAGGGGAGAAGACCAGAATTTTCTCTGGTTTGCTGATGGCGCCCCAGCGCCATTCCTGGCACCCCAGTGCTAGGCAGGGTAGATTCTGGGCTTCTCTGACTTTGGGGCAGTGCTTCTAGGCAGTGCCCCAGCGCTAGTGCTTTTTCCAGCAACCTATCTTTAGGGCTCGGGAGGACTTTTAAGGCTCGGGGGTTGGTTCCTTTACCCCGTTTGGGTAGATTGAGAGTCCTGAGAGTGTGGGATGGATCGCGGGAGTGAGGTTTTAGATTATAAACCTTTTTATGATTTATTTTATTGATGGGATTCCATATTTGGTTATGACTAGGTGACCGTTAAAGGATCAAATGATTGATCATTCTCAAGGGTTGTTCTTTTACTAATTCTTGCTCGAACCCGAGGTAAGAAAACTACACCCCATAAGTGACATGCATGGTTATTTTTTATGCATGTTGGATGCTTAAATGTGGACATTGATAGCATATTGAATGCTTAGAAATCTTGCTCATTTGTATATGGTTATTATTGAGGCATGCTGGATGATTAAGTGTGATGCATGTGATGCACGAGAAACATGTGATTAGGGCATGCCATGAATTTTGACTATGAGACTAATCAGAGCTTGAGTCTCTGTGTTTGTGCATGATCATAATTGTGCTAGCAACTGTTAAGTAAGCATGCTGAATGCCCTACGTTTGAATATTCAACATATGACATATACTTGGTAGCATTGCTTACTTGTGCATGGCACTGACTAATTAGTCAGAATTGGCAAAGGTGTCAGTATCAACTGTGAAGCTGGGACTTATTAGTCAAGTTCGGCAGTGGTACTGGGAACTGATCACACAGTGTTGACTCATAAGTCAGGACGGCCTTAGCGTGTTCAACGCAAGCCAATAAATATTAGATCTAATCGACATCTGCATTAAATGACTCAAAAGAGCATTAATGCCGGACCGACCTCAAGTTTGATGAACACTAAAAGCACTTGTGTGACTTACCCAGCAGTCACTAATCTGTTTATGCTAGTGACTATCCATCAGTCACTCATCTGATAGAACCATTGCAGGAAAGCCCAGGTAACGGTTTCGTTACACGGCTATGGGCACCGAGCCCCATAGTGACTTGCTTGTCAGTCACTCAGTATGGTTAACAGAACCTCAAAGTGATATTCACTCATCTGTTTAGGGCTATAAGCTCTGTATGATCATTCTGATGATCATTTTCATGGCTTTGGGTACTGAGCCCCGTAGTGACTTGCTTGTCGGTCACTCAGTATGGTTTACCAGAACCTCAAGTGTTAAATCACTCATCTGATTAGGATTGACTTGATAGTCATCCAATTAGGAGGGCAGGATTTCTTATCCTTGATTCCCCAGCATTGTTTGAATTTATTTGCATGCTTGAATAAAGCTATGTTTGCTAGGCATGCAAAATATGATTGTTCTTGAGCACATTGAGTTTTCTTGCTGGGCTTTGGCTCATGGGTGCTATGAGGTGCAGGTAAAGGAAAAAAAAAGTTAGACCATCCTTGAGTTGGAGAGCTTAGGTAACGATGTGTACATATGCAGCTGCTCGACCGCCGCAGCCGAGGTTTGAAGGAGAGGAACTAGGGCTAAATCCTGTTTTGCCGCTTAGATCGGCTGGTTGTAAATATTTTCTTGTAATAAACCTTTAAATTATATTTTTGGGATCCTAATGTATACAGTAAACGTTACATCTTAATCGAAATTTTTAATCCCTAAACCACTAATCATACTTAGTTACACGTTTATGCCCAAATGACTTGATTAGCGAGTTTATCACTGTTTGCAATGTGCACTGTAACGGTCCCTGGAGTTTAGGGCGTTACAATTATAGTATCTTATTATTTAAGATATATTTTGACAACTTTCAAGTCTATTTTACAAACTAATTAGTTAACATACAATATACCAAGCTGTCTGATTTAGTAAACGATTCTATTTAGTATACTACATAGTTACTTTTTTTAAAATATATATATATATATAATATAAGTTTTAGTCACTCGTGTTTTTTTATATGTGAATTATAGAGGCATACTAATTAACAAAGCAAAAAAAAAACTTACAAGTTACTTTAAAATCATAGCAAATAATTGCTTTTGATTTCAGTGATGACGAGAAAATATATATTTCCTACATATCAAAATGATCATCTTGAAGAGGAGGTCGCAAACTTTTGAGCTCAAACGACTATCAGGGAATTTTATTTTAAAGGTGTAGAGAAGAGAAATACATAGAATAGCTAGATACTAGTACAAAGTACAATCTCTTTGAAAAATTGTATAAAAGAACATTATAATTTTAAATAAGATAAGTCAAATCATTATTGTAATTAAAATGAGAAATAACCAGTTCTCATTCATATAAAACATCAATTATACATGTCAAGAAACATGAAGATTTTTTTTTTTCAATTGAGTAAAAATATTATCAATCGTTAGTGCAATCTTAATACATAAATTGTGTATTAAAAATACACTGAAAAATTTGACAATGAGATTCTAAAACCCCGTAATATAAAACCGTACTGAGAAAAAAATAGACAACAAAAAAGAAAATCTTAGCATCACTCTCCACTATAGAAATTAGCAGTAACCAATATTATAGTCATCATCTAATTTATTTGGAGAGAATAATAAACTAACCTACAAAATAAATAAATATAAAATAGATGAGCACACTAAATTGTAAAAATAATAATAATATGAAGGTATTTTTTCTTTTTTGAAAAATAATATGAAGGTATATACATAACACATTTATGAACAAAATCTCTAAACATATATTATTAAAAAAAATAGTAAAAATAATATATTAATTTAAAACTAACTAATAGTCATCCCCTAACAATTAGAAATAGAATTATCTTACAATTTATAAGGCCATAAAATAATAAAGAAAGAATATGCATCAAAATAATCATAAATATTTCACGCAAAAAAATTGATCAGAAGACTCTTTTAATATATAAAATCTGACTAAACCATATTCTTGTAAATAGATTTTAAAACAAACACGCGAGATAAATTAGAAGAGGGAGAGAGAAATATCTGCATTGCAATAAATAAATGAAAGTACCTTACACTAATGATACTTCCATTTGATTAATCTTCTAAATGTTAGAAAATAAAAAAATCTGAACAATACAAAGACTAATAACAAAACCAAATAATAAAATGTCACAAAACTAAGTCAATCCAGAGAATGACACAAAATATCACATAATAAAAAAATATTATAATAAGAGAATAACACCAACAAAATAATTATGACTGTCTTATCAATAGAATAATTTTTAGAATCTCAACAATCAAATATATCATAACATCATAAGGGATAAAATGAAGCTGCAATTGGAAGACTTAGTAGAACAAAGCCCAATTTTTGAACATATGTGGCTAAAACAATCAATAATAGAATGACTCTAAGTCTCATATAATCAACGAATGAAGAAAGATCTAAAGCACATAAGAATCACCTCAAATACAAGCACAACACGGCCAAAAAATAAAGATAAAAAACCTATCTCAACCTTAAAAGTACTTACAACTAGAAAAGAAAAATTAGAGAATAAATTAAAACATACATACTCCAATCATAATAAGCACAATCAGATAAGAAACTATAAAATCAAGAACCAAAAGGAAAACTTTCTAGCAATCTAGAATGTTGCCACCTATCATTGATCTTGTACGCCCTAAATATTCGCGCACTATTGGCGAGCTAGAAAAGGGCTTAATTCGATCTGTCACGTGTAAATCGTCCACCCGGAGTTGTTTTGTTACGGGCCTCCATCTGTCCAGCCCGAGCTGATTAAAGAGTTAATTGCTACTCAGAGGCATCGTGTCAGCAATATGAGTGTCACGAGCTGGCGCCACATTAAGCTCGTGATGCGGCAGAGATTTGACATCCGAATCCTTGTAAAGTCAACCATGCAATATAAACTTCCATATATCAGACATCACATGTCTGTTTTATTCCTGATTTCTCGAATGCACAGTATAAACGTGCGCATTCGGACATCCCGTATCTGATTTGGGCCAGGCGGCCCATTACCCATCCTTACCTGTTGATTAGACCTCACTTCCCTGTAAGGTTTAGGAATTAATCATCAGTGTCACAGAGATGACGTGAAGGGTAAAGAGATCACGGGATGACCCCATTGCCAACCCATATATCTTCTTCCTATAAATACCAAGACCCTTGGTAGTGCAAGGGGTTGGCATATTTTTTGTAAAGAAATAGCCAAAAGATATCAATAATACCGACTGGTGGACTAGAGAGATTTTAACCTTCGAACCACCTAAAAAGAAAGAAGTGACCATCTTCCCATGCTATCAGTTTATCAAATCCTGAATATAATTATTTTCATATTACGGTTCACCATTTTGCACTAATCCATCATATTTATTCGTATAATTACCTGTTGGCAAAGAACCACGTCAACAGATCTAAAGACACGCATCACTCTCTTCTTGGTGAACTTGATGTTTTTATTCTTTAATTGCCTGTAATCGATTGTGACAATATTGGTGCCACAAATTTGTGCTCCAATCTTGTTTCTCATTCTTGAATAAAACACGTTGTTTTAGGTTATCATTTTATTTGCAAACAAGTTTAGAATGATATGGATTTGTTACTTAAATCAACCTATCTTTATATAACTCTGTTGACTGGTTTTTTCGTCAACATACGTGGAGTAATAAATGAGAGTTGTTTTGTGTGTAAAATTCTAAGTGGAATATTTTTTGTGATTAACGAACCAAAGAAAGAGAAATAAATGCAGTAATAAATATAAGAGACGCGTGTTTATAGTGGTTTGACCCCGAAAATATGTCTTCTGTCTACTTTAGTCAATTGTATTTATGATGAACTTTGAACCAGCAATCACAGTTACACTAAGTTTTGATTCTGTTCTTGAGATAGTCACAACAATGGAGAGTGAGAGCTCTCTTGAAGATGAACTGTTACTAACTCACTAACCAACCCCTTTTACATTTTGTTTTGTACTATTTATAGACGTGGAAATGGGACGAGCTGACAGTGGCAAGTCGTTTCCCGATCCGGCTAATTTCTGAGACACTCGGATAAACACCAGGTTTTTATACCCTTCAATTGTGGCAATCCAATATGTCATGTGCGTGAGGAGGTTGGTTGCATATTTTCGTGCTAAGGAAGGTTTGAGTGGCGAGGTCCACCAACAAACAGTGATTGTCACTAGCGACTGGCAAGGGCCATCAACGATGGGGAACTAGCAAGGATCCCCTTGTCCTTGTGACAGATGATGACCTAGTGTGAATGGTGATAAGGCCTAAATAGTTGATGGCCAAATGACTCGTGCGATTGGAGAAGTAGAATTTTGTTGACAAAGTCTGTTTTTGTCTAAGCATTGTAGGACTAATGAGGGTCACCCCCTCGGCGAGTGATAGTGATAGCGGTGTCTTGCCACTTGTTTTGACATGTCATCAACTACGTGGTCTACCATGTGGTAATACCAAAATTGGGCATAACAAACTCAATGTTCTTATTAGATTGAATATTTGGTGCTTTTCTTTTACGTTATTTTTTGAAAATAATTTATTAATAGTGTTTACCTTTAATTAATTTAATAAGGGAGATTGGATGATGATAGTTTAAATATTATCTACGGTTGATAATTTAATAAGGAATAAATAACCATATTGTTATTAAAGACTAGATCTCTTATTATTATTTTTCTTTTGAATAATAAATTGATTGAATAGTCTTCTTTGTATCAACTCTTGTTGCCACTTTACTAGAAATTTATTGAGTAATAAAAAATAGTATTAATTAAATTTGATATAGTAAATGACACACATCACTCTCTTCTTATTAAAATTGGTATTTTGATTCCTCAGCAACATGTGATCTATTGTAACAGTGTTGCTGCCACAAACTTGTGCTCCAATCTTATTTTCCATTCGAGTGAAACATGCTACTTTAGATTATCATTTTATTCGTGAACAATTTCAAAATGGTATGCTTTGTGTGGTCCATGTCTCATCTACTAATCAATTGGTCGATGCTTTCACCGCACCACTTTCGCAACAAGAATTGCAAAATCAAGATTGGACATTCCTCATGACCGTCCAACTAGTGAGGGCATGATAAAGATATTCCAAAGATATCAAATATCCTTAGATATTGTATAATTAATTTGCAATATCTTTTTATTATTTATCTTTAAATAATTATAATTTTTAATTTTTTTCTTATCCGTTTAGAATTAGGATTTCTCACTTCCTTGTAAGCCATATTTATGAGTGCATATTCAATGAGAAGGCTATGCCAAAATTATTTTTTGAATAAATATATAAAACTTTCATTCAACTGAAATACCGTTCAACATGAAAGAGAATAAATGTAACGACCCAACAAAATACAAGACCAAACTTTGCAGAAAAATAAAGATTTATAGTTTTATAATTCACAAAAATCTGTATAAAAAACTTTTGGAAAGGGAAGTATGCACATACTCAAAGTAATAGAATAACAATATTAATTTTTTTTTTAAATAAACCAAAAAGTACTAAACGTCGTGCAAGATACCTTTTTCAAAATTCGTAGCCCCTAAGGTCTGGCCAGATTGAAGCGTGTCATATGTTATATCAAATTTAAATATATATTCCTTATAACTCACTAAATTATTAGTAAACTGGTAGTAAGGGTCGAACCCACGAGAACTATTATTCAATTTGTCATTCAAAATAAAAACAAGAATTAAATAGGGGATTTGGTTTCAAGATTTATTAACATAAAAATAAAGTAACAAATAAAGAAAAATGGATAATACAATTTTAAAGAAACAGTTAAGAATTATTCTTCACCGCCGACAATCAATCTATCAACAATGATGAATAGTATTCCATATTCCCAATTAAACTATTAACCCTGCAGATAACACTTAAGCAGTCGATTATCCTAGTTTTTCCAATATAATTAATTAAAGTTAAGCGCTCTTAATGAATCCTTTTTACCAAGCACTAAATCCATTAAGCATGCGATCTATTTAACCCAGAAAAAACATTACATTCAATGGAAATAAGTTAATCTAGGCAACCTATTCATTAAGCATGCAATTCATTTAACCTAGGTTCTATGTTTCATCACAATCAAGATACCCGTCACAATATCCTAATTGCAATTTATCATTCTACTTAGAATCCTAAACTATTAGGTGAATAGAAATCCTAAGATGATAGTAGAATAATGCAAAACCCATATTAGTTGGCCACCAAACAAAATCTTACAAGAATCATAATATTCAAACAGAAAAATAGAAGCAATTTAATATAAGGCAATAGAAGGAATAAAATTTATCAATGCATTCAAGATCTCATATCTAGGTTTTTGAAATAACCCTCAACTACAAAGAAAAGTACTCCATAATCACACTGATATTCACAAACATAAATATTCAATGAAAACAAAGAAGTTTTGAGAAGAAAGAAAAACTAGATTGAAGAATGTAGATGATGATGCCTTTTCTCCTCCTCTGCTACTATAGCCTCTAAAATTTGCAATTCAAAGTTATTCTAAAAGTTAACCATAATCCCTTTTATAGCCCATTAAAAATTACATTTAAAAATCAAAATTTAAGAAAAATTATATCGTAGGCTGCAGCAGTGATTCTTGGTGGCCGTGACCATGGGACTGTTCTGGTGCAAAATACGTGCTCTAGCCGCGACCAGGCGTTTATGGTGGCCGTGGCCACTAGTCTCTGACTCCTAGGTCGCGACCAGTTATTCTTGGTTGTCGCGGCTGTAACATCATGTGTTTTGAACACCCGTTAGTAGCTGGTTGAAGCCGTTAAAGAATTATATGAAATATTATTTTGATAAATGATATTATATGAATTTGTGATGATTAGTGAATGTTATAGCTGTTGTAATGATCCAATAGTGGATCTAGGTTTATGCAAAGAAAGATTGGTCTCAGACCAATGAATAAAGCCTAATGGGTGAAAAATCTCGAATTAAATAAAATAGGAAATACTATGGCATAAGAATATTAATTGTGTTTGGCAACTAGGAAATTATAGTTGAGCCAATAAGTTTAAGAAAAATTGACTGAGACTTGAATTCCAATCAACTGGGCTTAAGAATGAGAATTTCTTGCTTGGGCCTCTAAGGGCATTTTGGTCAATTTGATAAAATTACCAAAATTATGTGATATGTGACAAATTTATTTTTGGGTCACATTTAATTTAATTATTTAAGCTTGGAGATATTTAAAAACTATAGGTTAAAAGTTAATGGAAAATTAGGGCAAAAAATTCCCAAAGGGCCCTTGGATCCCTTAAATATGAGGTAAAATAAACAAGGGTATAAAAGGAATTTCCAAGGGTAGAGTAGAACACTCCCAAAGAGAATAGGTAGGGTCTTAACCATTCACAAGCTAAGGATGTAATCATTGTTTTTTTTTTCTCTAAACAATTTTCCCCACCATTTTTTCCCAAAAACCTAGGCACCATCTTCCCCTTCCCTTTGCATTTTTTTCCAACTCTTCAAAACAAAAATCAGAGGCTCTCTCACTCCCTTTCATTTCATTCCTCTCTCTTTTTCTCTCAAGGAGAGACTCCATTGAAGCTAGTGTTCAACCTTAAGCAAATCGAGTTCAAGGTAAGTGAAATCCTCTCTTGTGATTCATTCTTCTCCTTCTTATTCAAACCCAAAACCCTAGGGTTCCTTGTGCATGCATGTGATCTAAAATCCATGCATGACATTGTTCTTATGTTCTAGGGTTCAAGAGAAGCCTTACTAGTTGGATCTCCAAGTTGAGCACCATTGGGATCAAATAAAGCAAGGTAAGAGGTTTTTGTGAGCTTGCATGTTCTTGTCCCTCATCTAAGTTTCTTTCAACCATAATCCTTTTCTTAAAATCTGCATGTGGGACTTAGGGCTAGATTTTGAGAGTTTAAAGCACCAAAGGAAGGTTTTGAAGAGCTAAGGAACACATCTCTAAGCTAGGGCTTCAAAAGGTAGAATCTATGGTTGAGCTATTTATGTTTTGTGGTGATTCTTGTAGATCTGGTTGTATAGAATTTTTTAATAGTGTTTGAGCATATTTTATGCTTAAGGTTGAGATTTATGTGTGGTATGGTGATTTTCATGCATGCATGTTGTTGACCGTCGATTTGGCCAATGACACGGAGTCAAATATACGACAGAAAATGAGACGACAATTAAGAGTTTAATCTAATGGTAAGGAAGAAAACACCAACGATTTATAGTGGTTCGGCCCCAAAGAATGGTAATGACCTACGACCACTTAGTGCTATTATTAATATTGAATCTCAAAGCCGTGATCAAAGAACTAGGGTTCTTGAGTTTCACAAACCTTGGGAGAATTACAATAAAATGATGGATAATCACACTATAGCTTTCTCTCTCAATACTCAGGAAAAAGATTCAGAGATCAAAAAGTCCCTTGCTTGAGCTATTTCATGTATATTTATAGGCTCAAAGGGGGGTTACATGGGCCAATGGGCCTTAACTCTCCTTAATATCCACGTATCAAGGTAAAAATGAGGAAATAATCAACGTAGTTATTACAAGATTATGACCGTTAAAGGAGATAAATCGAATCATACGACCAGCCTGGTCGTATTTAATAGCTAAGCTTTGATGAAGCATCGAGGAGCTGGTTGAGAGACGAACATCACCCCTTCTTAATGACGCTGACACGTGTTACCCTCATGTACAAAATTCCTACCACGCCATCCGCAGCATTTTGGGTAAACATTTGCCCCCCAAGTTTATTTTACTGCGACCATCATAAAGTAAACTTAGGAAATTGACTCTTCGCTCACCCCACCAAATCTGTCAGAGTCGCTCGTGCTTTCTTGAAAAAAGTAATCAATCATGTCCAATCAAGTTTTTTCGGTTTCCCAAAAACTTGTCTCCCAGCTATTACACTTCCCCATACTTTGAAAAAAGTAATTCATGATTACTGCTTTTATCGTGTTGCAGTCACTATAAATAATACCCCAAATCCACATTTTCACTCGCCATCTCCTTTTCAAGAACTCCAAAGAACTTCGACCTTCAAAGCCCAGAAATCCCAGGAACTTTCATCGCTGATCCAAGGAACTTCCATCCAGATGCTCAAAGCTTTCGTGTTCAGACTCAACCTTTCATCTAAGTAAGTTTCACGAACCCCTTAGACGTCTGAGTTGCCATGCAAAATTGTTTTGTATTTGAGTTCTTTGATGTTCTTGACCGAAACTGTCTTGGGGTAAACATGCATGTTGATCGATGCTTGATAGGGTAGTGAAATAACGTTTCATAGGAATTAGGAGTCAGTTTGATAGTCGAGATTGTAGATTTAGGGGCGTAAAATCGAATTACTTCGATTTTTAAGCTAGTTGAAAAACTGGGTTTTTCCCGCCCTTTCGGAGTCGAAAAATCTTTTTCTAAAAAACTTTTTACTTCCGCTTTTTAATCCATTTCTCAAACTGCTAGTATAAAACTTAGTGTTTTTGCTAGAATGTTGCTGGCCGTATAAAAGCTTAACTTTTATATGTGAGCAACGTTATTCCAACTCTCAACACAGATTTTTAGGCTTTACGTTGTCATCTCCCCCTTTCTCTGTTCGTAGCTTTTCATGCAAGATCCGTGGGGAGGTGAGAGACCCATCGACGATGACTTGCTAGCACAATTACTCGAGGATGAGGAACAACTGTCACTGTTGATACCAGAAATTCATTTTTCTCGAGCTACCCCAAACATTTCATCGTCCCCGCGCCAAAATATGGGCCGTGTTAAGTCTAAAGCCTAGAAAAAGAAACCTTCCAACCCTTCAAATCAGCTCGGTCATCAGGCTGAAATTCCCTTGACCAGCGGTCGAGAAAGAAATATCCCCGACCCCAGCATTCAAACTCGCGCTCAACTTCGAAACGCCATTCAACCAGACGTTGAATGGTACGTCGCCCCTCCTAGCCGAGTAACGATTAGGATGATTTCCAATTACATTAAAAAATACAGACTTCCTGGGGTGACCCTAGTCCAACCCACCAGAGACCGAAGGGCGAATCTTCCTGGAGGCGCGTACAGTGCCTGGTCGAGGTATCACATTGAGGCAGGAGCGATCCTGGCTCTTCATCCTTTCTTCCAGGGAGTGGCCAATTATTTCGAGGTCGCTCCTTTTCAAATAACCCCTAACGAATATAGAATTCTTTTTGCACTCTATATCCTCTATAGCCATAAGAAATGGCATGTCCCCATGCCATATGAGGTCAACTACCTATTCGACCTAAAATCCAACCCCAACCAGGAAAACACGGGGTTCTTCCATTTCTGTCACTAGGAAATAGGTCGCACTTTCTTGACCGACACAACTTTTATCTCGAACGTGGGGAAGTACCATCTAGAGTACTTTCTGACTACTGACATGGTTGCGAACAACTTGGCCTTCACACAAGGAGGTAAAGTCTTTGCACCCCTGGTTGTTTATTTTTCTTTAATTTTTATTACATTTCCCTTAGATTTTTAGCACCTTTCAGACCCATGGTTGCGATCAACTCCCACACTAGACATGGAAATCCGATTAGCCCTCTTGGCCAGCCTGACTGTCGTAGAGAAGAGCATCAAGCATCTGGTCACAGAGGCTAACCTGAGGCTGGTCAGGATTTTGGCACCTCACCAGGATGTGAGGGAGTCAACAGCGGGAAGTGCCACTGGTGAGGAGATTCCCGAGCAGCATCTAGACGTGTCACAACCTCAAAGGAGGAGGACAACTGGAGTGACAATCAGGGAACCCTCCAGCACCCCACAAGTTGCTGCTCCCCCCGCCCCACTGGGAAAGGGAAAAAAGAAAGCTACCGAACCTCTCGAGCCACTCGACAAATCTTCGGATGAGAACGGTACTGATCTCTCACTCTTAGATAGTTTTCCAATTCCCTGTCACTTGTTTGATGGGGACGGAAATTTTAAGTACGCTCCTAATTTATATTCAGACTTCTTCATGCCAGAGAGTGAGTGTAACACCAGTAGAGTATATAATGTAGCGACCAGTAATGATAGCTCGGGTATTTTACTTACGATTTTCTTTGTTTCTTTTCTTGACATAACATACTCAATCATTTGTACTATCTCACTGTTCGTGCATTTGCTTTCTTCCAGACATGGAATCTGAAAACGTGTTCAATATGTATTGTGCTCCCGAGGCTCCTGAAGGTCCTGCGAGCAAGAAGAAAGCGAGCAGGTGGCATCATGGGCAAAGCCGTAAAGCGCCTTCGGCCAAGAAAACTCATACTGCAGACCCTCTGGCAGATGTACCTTCAACAAATGCAACACCACCTCCTTCTCCCCTTGAGCAACAAACTCCGCCTACTCCAGTCGAGTCGACACCTTCCCCACCATCTCCAGCTAACCAGACTCAGCAGGCTACCCCTGGTTCCATAGGGGATGACATATCGAGCCGTGCCCTAAGATCAGCCAAGGATAGGATGGAAATTTTTTTGAGGCAAGAATGTTGCCGAGAAGCGATGGCTGGGACAGAGACGATGGACGTCGACCAGATCTTAACCCGCGCTCTAAACGAGCTCGCAAGTGTAAGTTGTCTTTTTTCTGTGGAGACTAAATATTTTTATTTATTATAGTAAATTTAACTTTTGTGCTGATCTCAGGCAATGCTAACCGTGACTGCTGGTCGTCTCCGCTCGAGAGCCATCACCGAATAGTCCAAGGCTTCCGAGCAACGGCGCGCTAAAGAACTCACAGCTGCCGAAGCAAAATATGCTGAACAACTTGAGGTGGCTCAGAAGACAAACGCAACACTGCTCGAGGAGAAGAACAAGCTGGCTGAGGACTTAAGGGAGAAGCAGACTGCTTTGGACAAGGCCGTCGAGCAAAAAGACCAGTTCAAGGAGTCTAACCGCATCAACTAGCGTGAGGCTAAAAAGCTCGAGGAGGACCAAATTGCGAGCAAACAGGAGACTACAAAGCTGGAATTCCAGATCGAGGAACTTCAAAAAGCCAACGCTAGCAATTTGGAGAGGTACAAGAATGCCACGGTTAAGTGTTTCTATGACTTCTGGAAACACAACCAGGAGGCCAACTTCAGCTATCTTCCCGAACGCATGAGGCATGCTGAGATAGCCTACTGCGTTGCTCGCCTAGCGGAAGAAGAGAGAGCAAAGATACCTGCCTTGCCTAAAATCTCTTTAGCCCCTGGCGTGGAAGGGGCGGACAATGAAGCTACAACTGTCGTCAACCAGGACACCCCTCAAGATCCTCCTGCCTCGTAGTCTGCTATTTTTCTTTTATTCTTTTATCTTTTAAATACCCAACCTACGGGTCGTGATGTAGAGACAATATATTTTTTGATTGCTGCGCGGGCAGCTACTTTTTCCATTTATCAAACAATTACATCCGAGCAGTAGCTACTCGCGGTGTAAAAGGTTTCCTTAAGATATTATAATATTTGCATTTTATTATAACATCTGTTCACATGACCGAACTTAGCATAGTACTTTGGTTGGATTTAACAAAATACAAAATTTTGAAAAATACTCTAAGTACCCTAGCATGCTTTCACTTTTTTTGTTCATGTGTTTACATACCTTTCGATATGCCTTGCTTACTAGATGCCTTATATGCCCCCCAAGTGATTGAGGAGCTTTAGGTCCTTAGTCACTTGCCTTGACCAAAACCTGTTCGAACATTACTGCTCGGAGCAAATAATTAAAACGATAATACAACCAAACAACACACGTAATGAACAAATACTTGTAATAAATACAATAATTGGCAAGAATGACTGGCTGGGCACAGTCCCTTATATTTTTCATAATAAATGGACAAAATGTCTCTGTACGAGTGATCAATAAGATCTTACACTTATAAGCGATTAGTCATATAAAATGACCAACCCTTTTTCATAACTTGTAAGAAGTAAAATTAATACAAGCCAATTCTTTTAGAAGAATTTTTTATTGATAGTACTTGCGCAGGTGTTCCCCATTCCAATAGCGAGGAATGAGATCTCCATTTAAGCGAGCAAATTTGTATGTACCTGGATGAAGGACTTCTTCAATCTGGTATTGTCCTTCCCAATTAGGTCCGAGTACTCCAGCAGCCTGGTCGCGGGTATTTAGGAAAACTCTTTGAAGTACTAAATCTCCGACGTTGAACTTTCTTTCATGTACTTTAGAGTTGAAATACCGGGCAACTTTTTGCTGGTACGTAGCTACTCGGAGTTGGGCTTGTTCACGTTTCTCATTGATCAAGTCCAGGGATTCCATCAATAGTTGGCTGTTAGAGCCTTGATCGTACGTTATCATGCGATGCGAGGGTGGATCTAACTCAATAGGCAACATAGCCTCATACCCATAAGCAAAGAGAATGCAGTATGGCATGTTGTTGTTCGGTGGGAAGTTTTGTACGACCAAAGGGCTTCAGGCAATTGCTCTGGTCATGCACCCTTAGCTTCTTCCAGTCTTTTCTTTAAGGTATCCTTTAGCATTTTATTGACTGCTTCGACTTGTCCATTTTCTTGGGGATGAGCGACTGAAGAAAATCTCTTGGTAATCCCATGTCGTTCGCAAAGTTCTGTGAATAAATCACTATCAAACTGTGCGTCGTTATCTGAGACGATTTTCCTTGACAATCCATTGCGACAAACGATGTGTTTGACCACAAAATCCAGCTCCTTCTTGGTTGTAATGGTTGCGAGTGGTTCGGCTTCGACCCATTTAGTGAAGTATTCAACGGCAACCACAACACACTTGACGCCGCCCTTTCCTGTGGGTAAAGATCCGATTAAGTCTATACCCCACACTGCAAACGGCCACAGACTTTGCATCTTTTTCAGTTCATTAGGGGCTACTCGTGGGATTTTTGAGAACCTTTGGCACTTGTCACACCTCCGTACGAATTCCATCGAGTCTTCATTCATTGTTGGCCAGAAATACCCTTGCCTCAGGATCTTTTTTGACAGACTTTGCCCCCCAGCGTGGTCTCCGCAGAAGCGTTCGTGTACTTCTTTCATCAATTTTTTGGCTTTCTCTTTCGAAACACATCTGAGGAGTGGCATTGAGTATCCCCTTCAGTACAAGATTCCATCGACCAGGATATACCTAGCAGTCTGTCGCTGAAGGGTACTGGCTTTGTTTCTGTCCATTGGTAACACGCCTCATGTCATATACTCTACGTATGGTGCCATCCATGTATCTGCCATCTGGATCACCAGAGTGGTCTCCTCTGCTTGGATGCTTGGCACAAATAATCATTCAACTGGCACTATGTCCAGAGTATCAGCATCTTTTGCATTTGCTAGCTTGGCCAAAGCATCAGCGTTTGAATTCTTGTCGCGAGGTACCTGCTGAAGGGTGTACTTGTCAAATTGTGCTAATAGATCCCTTGTTTTGTTTAAATAGGAAAACATCTTTAAACCTCTGGCTTGGTACTCTCCCATGACTTGATTTACTACCAGTTGAGAGTCACTATAGATGTCAAGTATCTTTATATTCATGTCCCTGGCTAATCGTAACCCAGCGAGCAATGCTTCATACTCAGCCTCGTTGTTGGAAGCAGTGAAGTCAAACCTGATTGCACAGTGAAATTGATGCCCTACAGGCATAATCATGATCACCGCCGTGCCTGCGTGATGCTCATTAGAAGAGTCGTCTATAAACAACTTCCATGAGGGAGGTTGGTTTTGAGATTCAGGCTCATCAGGCTCTTCGGTCTGCTCGCTATCTGTAAGTTCAGTGAACTCTGCAATGAAGTCAGCCAGGGCTTGCCCTTTTATCACTACTCGCGGTAAGTAAGAGATATCGAACTGCCCAAGTTCGACTGCCTATTTCAACAATCTCCCCGCAAACTCTGGCTTTTGCAGAAATTGCCGTAGAGGTTGGTCAGTCAAAACTGTGATTGGATGAGTTTGAAAGTAAGGTCGCAGCTTCCTAGAGGCCAAAATTAAGCAATAGGCTAACTTTTCAATAGGTGGGTATCGTTGCTCCACTCCAATTAGCCTTTTGCTTACATAATAAACGACTTTTTGTACGCCTTCTTCTTCTCTTACTAAAACAGCACTAGCAGTATACTCTGTAATCGTCAAGTAGACAAACAAAGTTTCTTCATCGACTGGCTATGATAGAACGGGTGGTTGCGCCATGTGATTCTTCAATGCTTGGAATGCCTGCTCGTACTCCTCCATCCACTCAAATTTCTTGTTGCCTCTAAAAATGGAATGCACTTGTCCGTTGATTTTGAAATAAATCTACTGAGAGCGGCCATTCTTTCGGTCAAACTTTGAACATCCTTAGCTTTGCTGGAGATTTCATATCGATCAGGGCTTTGATTTTCTCGGGATTGGCCTCAATTCCTCTCGAGTTAACTATAAATCCCAAGAACTTTCCTGATCCTACTCCGAAGGAGCATTTAAGGGGATTCAGCTTCATCTGATATTTGTTCAAGACGTTGAATCACTCCTGCAAATCCTCTATATGCCCTTCTTCCTTCTTTGACTTTACCAGCATGTCATTGACATAGACCTCCATGTTTTTGCCGATCAGCTCCTTAAACATGTGGTTGACTAGTCGCTGGTAAGTCGTACCAGCGGTTTTCAAACCAAAGGGCATCACTTTTTAACAGTAAAGCCCTATATCAGTCTGAAAGCTAGTGTGATCCTCATCAGGAGGATGCATACTAATCTGATTATACCCAGTGTATGCATCCATGAATGAGAGAATCTCATGTCCTACAGTGGCAACGACCAGTTGGTCGATTCTTGGGAGTGGGAAACAATCTTTGGGGCAGGCTTTATTAAGGTCTATAAAATCCACGCATTTTCGCCATTTGCCATTCAGCTTGGGAACTAGTACGGGATTAGAGACCCATGATGGATAAAATGCCACGCTGATGAACCCATTCTCCTTCAGCTTCTCAACTTCTTCTTTTAAGGCCTTTGAGCAGTCTTCTTTTCTGTTGCACCAGTGGAAAACTCTTGTCGATGTTCAGGACATGGCTGATGACTGCAGGGTCTATCCCAACCATATCTTTGTGCAACCAGGCGAAGACTTCCTGGTTCCTCCTCAAAAACTCCACCAGTGCTTGTTTTGTTGTTGTCTCTAAGTTTTTACCAATTTTCACAACCTTGGTCAGATTTTCTTCATCGAGTTGGACCTCTTCAAGGTCCTCGATGGGTCCTATTTCTTCCTCAAAATCCCCAAAACGAGGATCCAAGTCTCTATCCTCTCTTTGGGCGACGCCCTATTTGGCGGCATTATCATCTGACTAGGCCTGAGCATCAATTGCCATTTGCAAATCTTTTCTGGGAACATCTCTCGACACACATTTCTTTGCCTTGGTTATCGAGGCGCTGTAACACTCCCTTGCTTCCCGCTGATTTCCCAATACGCATCCTACCCCCGCGTTTGTTGGGAATTTTATGGCAAGGTGCCATATTGAAGTGATGGCTCATAGTTCGACCAGAATTGGTCTCCCAATTACAGCATTGGATGCTGAAGGACAATCAACTACTATGAAAGTAGCGAGTAATGTCCTGTTAGCAGGTGCAATACCTGCTATAACTGGAAGCCTAATCGAACTCGTTGGGGCGAGCCCCTCACCGGAAAAACCATAAATGGTTTGGTTGCATGGCTCCAGGTCCTTGACAGACAGCTTCATTCTCTCTAGTGAAGACTTGTATAGGATGTTGACCGAACTTCCTGTGTCGACCAACACCCTCTTCACCATCATGTTGGCAATTTGTACGTATACGACCAACGGATCAGAGTGTGGGAACCGTACGTGCTAGGCATCGTCTTCGAAGAAGGTTATCAACACCTCCTCTGTTTGAGCCTTTTTTTATGCTCGATCCTCCACACTCATCATCTCGATGTCCTGGTTGAAGCGTAGGGTTCGAGCGTATCGTTCCCTTGTCTTCTCACTGTCCCCTGCAAGATGTGGGCCTCCACAGATGGTGAGTAAATTGCCTGCCACAGGAGCTGGCTGTATGGGTGGCGAGCATTAGCGTGTAGGCGCCTGCTCGTTGCCACCTTGAGCCTCTCACTGAGACCCTCCTACGGCTCGCACATATCTCCTTAGATGTCCTTGCTAATCAGGAACTCATTCTGATCTTTCAACTGGTTACATTCATTGGTGTTGTGCCCATAGTTGTTGAGAAAATGACAGAACTTCGTCGTATCTCTCTTGGAGATATCTTTCCTTATAGGTGTGGGTCGTTTGTAAGGCACGCTGGAGCTGGTCGCCTGGTAGACTTTCGCTCGGCTTTCGACAAGGGTCGTGTAGTTGGTGAATCTCGGCTCGTATCGACTGCCTTTGGGGCGTTGATTTTCAGAAGCTGAGGGTTCATTGTTTGCCCGTTTTCCACTGTTCCTACCATTGCAATTACCGTTGCCCTTGTCGTTGCCATTGGGCTTTTCTGACCTGTTGGCGGCCTTGGCAAGTTCTTCCTTTGGCCCCTTGTCTTTTGTTGGTGATTTCCCTTCATTGGCAATCGCTTCCTCGAGCTTGATATATCGATCAGCTCGATCCAAAAACTCCTGGGTATTTCTTACCCCATTCTTTCTGAGGCTACTCCAGAGGGGTGAATGGCGCCTAACCCCAGTAGTTAGGGCCATCATCTTTCCTTCATCACCCACTATCTTGGCTCTAGTTGCTGCTCACATGAAGCATTGGACATATTCTTTTAAGGGCTCTCCCTCCTTCTAGCGTATCTCAACCAGCTGGTTGGCCTCTGTGGGGTGTACGCGACCTGCGTAGAATTGTCCGTAAAATTCCTTTACGAACATCTCCCAAGATACTATACTAACAGGAGGGAACTTAAAGAACCACTCCTGGGCTGTGTCAGACAATGTCGCTGGGAAGATCCAACAGCGGGCATCTTCCGACACTTTCTATATATCCATTTGTATCTCAAACTTATTAACGTGAGATACTGAGTCTCTGTACCCATCAAAGTTCGACAATGTTAGCATCTTGAATTTACTGGGGGTTTCAGCCGTAGCAATCCTTTGTACAAAGGGATTGCCCCTCCTCCTATCGTACTCTATATGGGACGTTCGTCCCCCGACCAGCTATTGTACCACCTTGTTCAGAGCATCAATCTGAGCCTGAACTGCTTCTGGGACTGCTGGGGAAACCGGTGCCGGGGGAGCGTACTCGTCGTGCCTTTTGCGGCAGTCGTTAAGTACGTCCCTTAAATCGTCATCTCTACGTCTCTGCTTGCTAACTCCTAGCCGATCAAAGACATTCTACTGCCTGGGTTGCCCCCCAGCGTTATGGCTAGCTGGCCTATTTTCTCTAGGTGGGGGGCTTCTGCTTCCACCTCTTTCCTCATTCCTCTGACCAGCATTTCCTCTGCCAGAATCAGCTTCATTATAGTCATGCCCATCTCTAAACTGTGGCTGACTATGGCATGACTGGATGTTCATGCTATTTCCTCCTCGGGTTGGCATCTCTTGAGCATCAGAGGGAGGCTTGTGCTGGTCGTTGGGTCCCCGTGCATTGTTATGCCGTGGGGGATCCCTGACCGCAGAGCCTGACTCGATGTTCCTTCTGTTGGTAGAAGGACGCTATCCCCTGCCCGGTAGATTCGACCCTTCATCCCCTGGGCATCTAGGGCTGCAAGGCGGTTGCCCGGCCCTATTCTGCCTCGGGCACTGGGGATTTCCTCGACCAACCTAAGATGGAGGCTGCTGCTCAGGATCTCTAGGTGGGACATCATCCTGAGCCATAGGCGGCTACTCTGGCCTTTGAGGGCTTGCTGGCTGGAGTGGAGGGCTAGGATTGTGACCTCTTTGAGGTGGCGCATTCGGCGGCTCATCTAGCTGAGAGGCTGGCGCATCCTGACTCGGAGCCAATTGGATGGTTGCTTTGAGAGCGGCCATGGCATCCCTCTGGCGACGGTCCATGTCTGCCTGCTTCTCACTCAGCTCCTGGCACTAGCTTTCAATTTCCCTCTGCTGCATCGCCATAGTCTTTGCAGCATTCTCCTGATTGGCCCTCAGATTAGCCAACTCATCTTGCAACACCCCCAGTTTTGCCCTCAGTGTTTCAGAATCTAACTCCTCCTCTTCAAAATCCAAATGAGATTCATTCTCAGCCACATTTGGGGGAAGAGGTTGGGATGGTGCAGCGCCTGTGGTCTGTCCAGTCTTCTTGGATGTTTTCGCCATTAGATTTTCTTACAATTTTTTATCAATCTCTCAATGAAAGCACCAGAATTTTGTCCATCGATTTAGCCAACGACATGGAGTCAAATATACGACAGAAAATGAGACGACAATCAAGAGTTTAATCTAATGGTAAGGAAGAAAACACCAACGATTTATAGTGGTTCGGCCCCAAAGAATGGTAATGGCCTACGTCCACTTAGTGTTATTATTAATATTGAATCTCAAAGCTGTGATCAAAGAGTTAGGGTTCTTGAGTTTCACAAACCTTCGGAGAATTACAATAAAACAATGGATAATCACACTATAGCTTTCTCTCTCAATACTCAGGAAAAAGATTCAGAGATCAAAAAGTCCCTTCCTTGAGCTATTTCATGTATATTTATAGGCTCAAAGGGGGGATACATGGGCCAATGAGCCTTAACTCTCCTTAATATCCGCGTATCAAGGTAATAAAGAGGATATAATCAACGTAGTTATTACAAGATTATGACCGTTAAAGGAAATAACCCGAATCATACGGCTAGCCTAGTCGTATTTAATAGCTAAGCTTTGATGAAGCATCAAGGAGATGGTCGACAGACGAACATCACCCCTTCTTAATGACGCTGACACGTGTTACCCTCATGTAGAAAATTCTTGCCACGTCATCCGCAGCCATTTTGGGTAAACACATGTGGCTAGGGTTATGCTAGAAATTCTTATTGATGTTAGGTTGTGTAAAAATGCATGCTGCCAAAGTTTCGTAGCCTGGCTTCCAACGGGTCAGATCACACTCTATATCCTTTGTCTATGAAAAATATTTATGTATTTGCATAGTTCCTTGTGAGTAATTGATTATAGGCTTTGGAAAATTGAAAAAAAGTATTTTTAAACCCAAATACATAGCATTTTGATGTAAATTTGGAAAATTTCTGAGCAGCATGCACTGCCCAGATCATTTTGACTTTTGAATGAGTTTTACTAATAAAAAGGCTATGAAATTTGGTAGGGTGTTAGTTTAAACATGTATAATGGTTTTTGTTAAGGTATAAGAGACATGATTTTTCAAAGTTTTCCCTAGAATCTAGAAACAAAACTTCTGGTCAGCAAGCACTACCCAGATTTCTTCAAACATTTTGATGAGTTTTATTATTCTGAAAATTATGAAATTTTGAAGGAACCTAATATATGTTAGGAAAAATTGTTTTGCCTCAATGGAAATGATTATAATATTACAACTCTAAGCAATAATATTACAAATAAAATTAGATTGATTAAATAAGGTTACAACTCAATAACTGAAAATACAAATAAACTAAAGAAAGGAAAAAGATGATGATGAAGAAGAGAATAGTGAGAATACAACTCTAAGCAAAAGATTACAAGTAAAATAAATTGTTTTGATCAAATGAAAAGATTACAACTCTTAAAACAAAATATACAAGTAAATAGAACAAGAGAATAAGAAGAAAAGCAATAGAATAAAAAGAAGAACAGAAACACAATCAAACTCTCACTTACACAACCTAAGTGAAGAGGATTGGGGATCACCAACTTGAACAAGGTTTAAACCCTTTGTCCAAAAGCTTATTTCCCCCTAACTCAAGTACTAAGGGATCTCTCTCAGATATTGGAAAAGCTTTATGGAATTATCAAGCCTCAAGGTGTTTCTAGCCAAGTGCTCTAGTGGATAGAAAAGTTGTGTCTTACAAGTGAGCTATAGGCTCCTATTTATAGTGTTTAGAGACACCCTTTGAATTTCAAATTCCACCAACTCCCATGGCTGTTACTAATGTTTAATTGGATTAATATGAAATTAAAAAAGAGATTTGGGAGTTATTTGGGTTTTTTGAGCCATTAAACAAATATTGAAAAAACTGAAAATTGGTCAGTTTTTTGGCCTGTGGCCGCGGCCACTGGTCTCTATCCCACAGGGCGCGGCCACTGACCAATTTTAGCACAAATTTTTTTGCTGTTTTTCCAAAACGGTTCCAAACCCTCCCAAATGATTTTGTAACTCCCAAAACACATTATTGGAGTTAAAATCATATCTCTAACAGCCACATCACATATGGCTTTATGAAATTCATCTTAATATTGTGTAACAACAATTTTACACAATAAAGGGTAATATTTGGAAGTTATAAATTTGTAACACCAAATATGTTACATTATTTGGATATATCTCATATATCTAAATATTGTAACTCTCTATTATATGTTACAATATGTGACACACTTTGTCACATTTATTTAATCTAAAATATTATAATATAATTTTACATTATATTATAAAATAATATAACATTCCCCCACAAGATTAAATAGTTATCTATTGTAACACTTATTAAATCAATCATTATATTTTGAAATATAACATATCCCCCACTTGATTAAATAAGAACTCTCTCTTATAGGAGTCATTGCAGTAGTGCATAAAGTAAAGTGTTTTTTAACTTGAACTTTACTATAGTGTAATTATCACAAAATTTGTCAAAAAATAGGTTGCACTAGGCATTGAACCATCTTTTCATGATGACGAATCAGTGATAACACACACACCTTTGCGATGTTCACTTGAGACCTCTATGTCTCGCTTTGCACCGTTAATGGCCATGTGCACTTTCCATTCATGGACGTTCTTGAGAATACTCCCAATTCTCATGAGAGGTGGCACCACCCCTAGGTCCATATAGGTAGAATTCTTACAGTATTTTGTTACGAAAAATACTTGTCTTTACAAGACTGAATTCTATTAAAAAACCTTTCGGTTTTAACCCTCCACTTGGTAACACACAAGTACTCAATATCTCAGATGGGACTTGTTTTGAGTACAACTAATATTCACTTGATTGACTTGTTATTACCTATTGAACCTAACACTAGTAGAATAACTAGTGTTAAGATAGGTTACCATCAATCATGAATCTTTTTAGGGAGTTTAAGTCCCATCCCTCGAGATGATGCAGCCACTAAATCCCTCGTTAGTGGCTTAGTGAAAGGATCCGCCAAATTTTCACTTGTTCTCACATAGGATATTGAGATGACTCCTCTTTGAATCAATTCTCTTATATATCCATGTCTTAGACTAATGTGTCTAGACTTCCCATTATACACTCTGTTGTATGCTCTAGCCAATGTCGCTTGGCTATCACAATGTATTGATATAGTAGATACATTATCTTTGATTAGGGGAATCTCTATCAACAGATCCCTTAACCATTCGGCCTCTTTGCCGGTAGCAGCTAGAGCTATGAACTCTGCTTCCATAGTGGAATGAGATATACAGGTTTGTTTCTTGGTACCCCCAAGAAATTGCACCTCCACCAAGTGTAAATACCCAACCAGTTGTGGACAAGTTGTCCCCAAGATTGGATATCCAACTTGCATCTGTATACCCTTCTAAAATCGAAGGAAATTTGGAGTAGTGAAGGCTTAGTCCTTTGGTTTTCTTAAGATAACCTAGGACTCTTCCAATTGCCTTCCAGTGATCCACACTTGGATTACTTGTAAACCTACTAAGTTTACTTACCGCAAATGCTATATCAGGTCTAGTACACTGGGCAACGTACAGTAGACTCCCTATAGCACTAGCGTACTCCAATTGAGCCACCACTCTTCCTTCATTCTTCTCTAGTTTTACACTATGATCGAATGGAGTATTGGCATCTTTAACCTTGAGATGGTTAAATTTGTTCAATACTTTCTCAACATAGTGGGCTTGCCCTAACGCAAAACCCCCACTATGTTTCTTTACTTTGATACCGAGTATGGTATCAACTTCTCCAAGATTTTTCATCTTGAAGGTTGATGATAGAAACCTCTTCGTTTCATCTATCCCTTTCATGCTATTACTTAGAATAAGCATGTCATCCACATATAAGCAAACAATGATCACATATCCCTTACAAGTTTTGGAATACAAACACTTGTCTCCATTGTTATGTCTAAACCCATTAGACATGATGGCTTGATCAAATTTCTCATGCCATTGCTTAGGAGCTTGTTTCAATCCATATAAGGATTTTACAAGTCTACACACTTTATGTTCATATTTTGGTAGGACAAACCCTTCGGGTTGTTCCATATAGACCTCCTCATTGAGGTCACCATTAAGGAATGCCGTTTTGACATCCATTTGATGAACATACAAGTTGTGTATAGAAGCTAGAGCGAACAAAATTCTTATAGAAGTTTTTCTTGCAACAGGCGCATAGGTATTGAAATAATCGATACCCTCTTTTTGCCTAAACCCTTTAGCTACTAATCTAGCTTTAAAGGTTTGGATAGTGCCGTCAGTGTGGTATTTTCTCCTAAATACCCACTTACACCCAATTAGCTTAGACCCCGGTGGGAGGTCTACCAATTCCCAAGTGTTATTGGAAAGAATGGAATCCATCTCATCATTGATGGCTTCTTTCCAAAATGCGCTATCTCTCGATTGCATAGCTTCTCTATAAGTCTTAGGATCATCCTCAATGAGAAGTACAATAGGAATTTTCCTAATGACTTCCTCTCTATTTCCTTCTACCATGTACAATGAAATTCGTTGAGAATCTATCTCATCCACTACTAGACTTTTATGATTTTTAAGCCTTTGACTTCTTCTAGGTTCAAAGGGTTGGTTTACATCCTTTTGAGAATTCTCCTCTTGAGAATCAACTTTGGATGTAGAAGCTTGAGAATTGTTCTCATATAACATATTCTCCTTTAGAGATGTTGAAGCTTGAGAATTGTTGTCACATAACATATTCTCAAAGAATTCAACTTCTCTAGATTCAATCACAATATTAGACTCTAAGTCTAATAGCCTATAAGCTTTACTATTGTTGGTATAACCAACAAAAGCACATTTTATGGCTCTTGAACCTAACTTTGTTCTATTAGGTTCAGTTTTCTTGCAATATGCAAGACACCCCCACACTTTGAAGTACCCTATGTTGGGTTTTCTTCCTTTCCATAACTCATATGGAGATATCTCATTTTTCTTCATCGGTATTCGATTAAGAATGTGACAAGCAGTTAAATGCGCTTCACCCCATAAGTTGAAGTTCAACTTAGAAAACACCAACATAGAATTTATCATCTCTAGATAAGTCCTATTTTTCCTTTCGGCAACACCATTGTGTTGTGGTGTATAAGGTGCAGTGCACTCATGAATTATACCATTTTCTTCACAAAATGTATTGAATTCATTAGAGAAGTACTCTCCTCCTCTATCACTTCTTAGCACCTTAATCTTTTTATTTAGTTGATTTTCAACTTCTAATTTATACAATTTAAAAGCATCAAAAGTCTCATCTTTATGCTTTAAAAGAAACACATAGGTATATCTACTAAAATCATCTATAAAAGTGAGAAAATACCTTTTACCACCTCTAGTTAAAACACCATTTAATTCACAAAGGTCACTATGGATTAAATCTAGTAAATTAGATGATCTTTCTACACTAGGAAATGGTTTCTTAATCATTTTCGCCTTAACACATGTTTCACATTTACCATAGTTTTAATATTGCATGCAATCATACCACATTTTACTACTCTTTTCATGGTAGAAAAACCTATATGCGATAGTCTAAGATGCCACAAAAATAAAGAATCATATTCAACAATATAGGCGGAATTAGCATTTTTATTGATAACATTGAAAGTTACATCATTGGTGCACAATTTAACCATACCCTCACAAGAGTACCCATTTCCCAAAAATACATTTGATTTGGTAAGTATAAGTTTACCGGACTCAAAAACGGCTTTAATGCTGGGCTTGCCAAGCAAATCACCACTTACCAAATTTCTACTCATTTCGAGAACATAAAGTACATTCATTAATGTGACTTTCTTGTCGGAGGTGAAGTAGACATCAATAGTACATTTGCCAAGTACCTTGGATTTGCCCTCATTGCCCATTTGTATCTCATGGTTGCCCTTTGACTCTTCAAAGGTCTTGAAAAATGATTTGTCATAGGTGACATGGACGGTGGCACATGTATCATACCACCACCCTTTCACCTTACCTTGGACCGCATTCACCTCACTAAGGGTAGCAACTATGTTTTCCTCTTGAGTTGCGTTCACCTTAGGTCCTTGTTGGTCTTTTCTATGTCTACACTCTCTAGCATAGTGACCCTTTTTCCCACACACAAAGCAAGGACCTTTCTCGCCCTTAAACTTGTTTGGTTGGTTTTTGGACCCAAAGGTTTCTCATTACCCTTTTTCCCTTTGTTTTTGGGATGTTTTGGTTGTGACACCACATTTGCTTTGGAAGTCTCTCCATTAGACCCCTCCACAAGTTTATCTCTACATATCGATTCCTCTTCGATTCGAATATGTTTTTGGATTTCCTCCAAAGAATAATCCTCATTTTTATGAAGGATTCTTTTCCTATAGCTCTTCCAAGTTGGTGGTAATTTAGCCACTATAGCACCAACTTGAAAGGCCTCAGGAAGCTCAATCTATAACACTTTCAATTTATTAACAATAATTTGCAATTCATGAATTTGAAGAAGAATAAGTTTATCACCAAAAAATTTGAAATCGAAGTATTGAGATATCAAAAACTTTTTGGTACCTTCCTCTTCCGCCTTGAACTTTTTCTCAAGTGCATCCCAAATGTCCTTGGCCAATTTGGTCTCGGTGTAGAGGTCATAGAGCCTATCGGATAAGGCGTTGAGGATATGACCCCTGCAAAGAAGGTTGTCCTCCTCCCTCTTTCTTCTCTTCTCCACCTCCTTGGGAGTGTTTTTGTTGGATGGCTCGGCTAGAGGAGCCAAGGAAGACTCAAGGATGTAGGCGATTTTGAGAGTGGTTAAAAGAAACCTCACCTTGTCTTGCCACCTAGTAAAATTGGATCCATCAAACCTATTGAATCTCACTAGGTCTTGGTTCATGATCTTGATTGTTTCCCCTTCCATTGAAACAAAAAAGGAATAAGCTTTTGAATGTTAGGAAAAATTATTTTGCCTCAATGGAAATGATTATAATATTACAACTCTAAGCAATAATATTACAAATTAAATTAGATTGATTAAATAAGGTTACAACTCTATAACTAAAAATACAAATAAACTAAAGAAAGGAAGAAGATGATGATGAAGAAGAGAATAGTGAGAATACAACTCTAAGCAAAAGATTACAAGTAAAATAAAGTGTTTTGATCAAATGAAAAGATTACAACTCTTAAACAAAATATACAAGTAAATAGAACAAGAGAAAAAGAAGAAAAGCAATAGAATAAAAAGAAGAAAAGAAACACAATCAAACTCTCACTTACACAACCTAAGTGAAGAGGATTGGGGATCACCAACTTGAACAAGGTTTAAAACCTTTGTCCAAAAGCGTATTTCCCCCTAACTCAAGCACTAAGGGATCTCTCTAAGATATTGGAAAAGCTTTATGGAATTATCAAGCCTCAAGGTGTTTCTAGCCAAGTGCTCTAGTGGATAGAAAAGTTGTGTCTTACAAGTGAGCTATAGGCTCCTATTTATAGTGTTTAGAGACACCCTTTGAATTTCAAATTCCACCAACTCCCATGGCTGTTACCAATGTTTAATTGGATTAATATGGAATTAAAAAAAGAGATTTGGGAGTTATTTTGGTTTTTTGAGCCGTTCAACAAATATTGAAAAAACTGAAAATTGGTCAGTTTTTTGGCCTGTGGCCGCGACCAGAGACAATGGTGGCCACGGCCACTGGTCTCTGTCCCACAGGCTGCGGCCACTGACCAATTTAAGCACAAAAATTTGTGCTGTTTTTACAAACGGTTCCAAACCCTCCCAAATGATTTTGTAACTCCCAAAACACATTATTGGGGTTAAAATCATATCTCTAACAGCCATATCACATATGGCTTTATGAAATTCATCTCAATATTGTGTAACAACAATTTTACACAATAAAGGGTAATATTTGGAAGTTACAAATTTGTAACACCAAATATGTTACATTATTTGGATATATCTCATATATCTAAATATTGTAACTCTCTATTATATGTTACAATATGTGACACACTTTGTCACATTTATTTAATCTAAAACATTATATTATAATATAATATAATTTTACATTATATTATAAAATAATATAACAATATAGACATGTCTAAAGATCCCTGTAAAAGTTTAGAAAGAATTGGGCTATAGTGTAAGAGAACTAAATTTTCAAAGTTACCTTAAAATCTGAGAAAAACTTCTAGACAGCAGACACTGCCCAAATTGCTTTACAAATTTGAATAATTTTTACCATCCCAAAAATTATGAAATTTTTAGGGGAACTAGTTAAGATGTGTATAAGGACTTTTGTAAATTTTTAAAGAAAAATGTGTCATGGTTTAAGAGAAATAATTTGTCTAAGTTTACCCTAAAAATTGAAATGTAGTAATTTTGAACCTCAACGAAAAATGATTTTCAGGAGGTTAGTTCTCTTAACCTAAAACAAGTTTTGATGCAAGGCTTTTGCCTAGTTCCCTTCCTTATGACATAGAACATGTGAACAATAGTTTAAGGGTTTTTTTTCTTTCCCAAAACTCAATTTAGGGAAAAAGTTTAAAAATGGGATTTTACCCCTTAAATTAAATAGTTGAAGTAAAGTTTTGGAAATGAGAAAAATTAATCCTTTTTAAAGATAACTAAGGATTTGGAGACTTAACCAATCCCAAATCAGCTTGAGTTAATTTAAAATTTGATTTTTACCATTATTAAGTTAAGGGTCCAATTGCCCTTCTTTTAAAAAATAACGTAAAAATAGATCCTAGGTTATGGATAAAAATGGTAAGAATGGGAGTTGAAAATCTTTAAGAGAACGGGATAACATTGTCACATATTATTTGTACAGGTTCAAAAAGCAGTATTTCGGTAAATGATATAAAACGGTAAACTTTCGCGAAAGGAAGACAAGTTGGTATTTTTCTAAGATAGAAGTTAAGTAGAACTATTTTTTCCAAAAACTAAAACACAAGTTATCTGATAAGAGAGTTCTCTAGTTAATGAATATTACGATGCACAGCACGGAGAGCATGTTGCAGTGAGGCCGATTTTCTCATGTTACTGTAAAGACTGAAATGAAATCTGGCCTTATACACTGTAAGGTGTATAAGAGGCTATAGTATAGAGTCTCTAAGAGAACGTTATTGCATATAGCTATCATAGAATATTATCTATAAGAGTATGCCATAGTTTAATCCGAGCACACTGTATTAATTATAGTAACTGCGAAAGGGAAAATGAATAGCGGTGTTAAAGATCTAGCTGGGAGCTAAGGACTCCAAGTAAGTTATCCTTTCTCTTTCTTGGCTATAACATGAATATACTAGTGTGTGCTTGTAGTAGTAGATTACATTTGTTTTGTTTTGGTCATTAAGACTGGGGTATGCTTAATGCCTACTCTTGCAATGCTTTGGCATTATGCGGCTAAATGGTAAGTAGGTTCGGGTTGGAGCCAGATCCCTTATGTAAAATAGTCCGGGTTGGAGCTAGGACATGGTAAGTATATAGTCCGGGTTGGAGCCAGGACATGGTAAGTATATAGTCAATGTTGAAGTCAGGAAAATGGTAATATAATCCAGGTTGGAGCCAGGCCATGGTAATATGGTTCAGGTTGGAGCTAGGACATGGAAAAATGTAGTCCGTCTTGGAGCCAAGACAATGGTAATATAGTTCGGGTTGGAGCTATGACATAAATGCTGGAACCGGGTTTAGGCCTAGATCCCTTGCTACTAATTCATTGATTAGTTATGATATGTGTTATATATCTCGAATGTTTTTGGATTTTCTAAGTGCAGGTTATCATGATATTTGTAACGTTGTTTGCTATGTACAATCAATGTATTTGATTCTAATTTGGCTGTTGTTTGAGATTTGTATGATAGGGTTGGGATTTAACCAATACCCTAATGATCGGTAGTGACACCTACTTTAGGGCAACCCGTTACTTGATTTAGTATATTCGTGAGCAAGACTATTCTTAATAAGCGTTTTTGCCTTACCTAGTTGTTTCATGTTGTAGGTAAGTGAAATATCAAAGTGGTCCAATAAGAGCCGGAGTCTGCTTGTGGATATATGTACATGTGGCCTGACCTTGGGAGGTTTTTGATGGAACACCATTTTCAAAAGAAACGCTGGGAGCTTGTTATTTCTTTTATGACATTTGTTTTGCTTTAACGTTGTAAAAGAGTAGTTGGTAATTCTGTTTAGTAAACTAAAAGTGTGCGCACACAATCTCTTAAAAGTTTTTTTTATATGGATTTTCAGTACAATGAGTTAAAATTAAAAGTTTTAAATTTCCGCATGACTGGTTCTTGTATGTTTTGAGGGTTGTTACAGTGGCCACATGCTTTTTTCTGCTCGCGTGCATTTTTCTTCATTTTTTTGCGTATTTCTTCAACTGCAGCCAGTGACGATATTTTAACCATAACTTCCTCCATCATGCTCAGAATTGGACGATTTAAGAAGCTATGGAAAGCTAAGAAAATTATATAAAACTTGTATTTATTGAAATATTTTCAAAAGAATATTGGAAAATTATCAAAATCAAGTGTGAAGTTTTAGACTTGTAATTATGAGCTTAACCATTGCTTGTAAAACATCTTAAATTCATTACTTTTCACCCAAGTGTCTTGGAAGTCCCAAAACACAAAATAAACATATATAAACAAATGATCAAGTGCATAATCATAGAAGAATAATGAATTAAAAATAGACAAATTCGATACTTATCACACATGTACATTCGACAAATAGACCCAAGTGCTTATTGCTCCACTGTGCCCTTACCTTTTCCTACAACATGAAACAACTAGGTAAGCGATAATGCTTAGTAAGTAAAACTTTTAAAACATGGTAAAATAGACAGATCAACCAAGTGTTAAGAACTGAATCATTAACTGAGTATCAAACCACTTACCAGAATTAGGGTTATTGACATAGTCCAACCCTAAGCAAAACAATTCAAGAATGCATAAGCATCCTGCAGAATCAAGTATAAACTAACTAGCGTATCAACATAAGAATGCCTCACAAATTCATAGTCAAACAGACATATATAACAATACTTTATTCATAGCAACCATCTTGGGAAAACACTAAATAAAAGTTAAGGGCATACAAACTCTAGCATGCATACCATTTAAGTAGAGAACCAAGCTTACCATAACTCAATATATATTGGTTCTCAAAGAAATGGTATATCACAAGTGTAATGGTGATTACACCGATTCACAGAGACTCCTAGTTATAATCAGGTTACTCATTAATCATCAAATTGCCACGAACTTGAACCGAACCGAATATAGTTGTCACACACTTGAACCGAACCGATATGGTTGTCACAGAATTGAAACCAGACTAATATTGTTGTTACGACTAGAAAATCAGACCAAATATAGTTTTCATGGACTTGAGATGGACTGATATGGTTGTCACAGACTTGAACCGGACCGATAGGGTTGTCACAGACTTGAACCGAACTAATATGGTTGTCACAAACTTGAAACGGACCAATAACTTTAAGCGAAATTAAACTGCACTAGGATAAGTAGCCACTAGGTATGTAAACCTTCTACGATCAGTGTATGCATGTGCATGTGTTCTTATACTAACGTATTTAACACAAGCTATTTCATGTTGTAGCCACAGAAGTAAAAAAGTTGACTTACCGATAGTCCTTAGCTATAAGTGAGATTTTCTCGTTTGGATGTTTCGTCCCCAATTATCCAATACTGTACACTCAGATTAATTATGGCGATTAGTTTTTATTAAGTTTTATTTGGGCATCAAGATCAATATATAAAATATATAACTAGTATAACAATTCATTAGTGGTTTTCCAAACCTTCCCTCTAAGCCCTTGAGAACCTTAGATTCTTTAGATACATTCAACCGTAATTACTTTCCAAGATTTATACTATTCTCAACCCTAGTCGGGTTATCTAAAATTTAGAGCACTAGTGGTATTTATTTTGGAAAAATAGGCTTTGGACAACTTTTTATTTATTATTATTTATTTAATTATTTTTAGGTGAAATCTTAACATTATAAGTTTATTACATTTATTGGTGTTAAAAATAATCCTACTACTTATTTAAACGTGAAAATCTAAGTCTACTTTTGAATATCCTTCAAAACTTACTTTTTGGTAAAAAAAGTCTCAAAAATTTTCTAAGTGTTGAAAAACTATTCTATTTGTGATAATTTCAAAACTTTGGAAGGCTGTCTTTTTAAATCCTTAGACCCAAAGGTTTCCAATTTTATAATTCCATTCTTGGATATTCCAAGAAGCTTCATACAAATTTTTAGACAAAAATACACATTTTAACTAGGTGAAATTGTCACCAAATAGTATGGTTTGAAACTGTTTTATTTGAAATCCAGATTTTTCCTAAACTTTGCAAACACACAAAATCCAATCGGCTTGGTATTTTTATTGGATTTTTCTTAGATCCAAATTAGGTTATACTAACAATATCATTGGAAAAAATTAGGCCAAAAAGATAATTTTTTCGTGGTTAAAAACATTCACCAAGGTGGCTGCCCAGAATGTATTATCTCAAATTCTTACATTTTCCTCTAACTTTAGAAGGATATAACTCCTAGCCTATTTATCATATTTCTATAAAAAAAAATTCAAGTTTAATTACCAATATAAAGAGATTGTTTAATTTCAAAATCATCCCAAAATATTTAGTTTTTCCTACTCAAACATTTTTCCAAAATGCAAGGGTTAAACTGACCAAAATCATTTTTCCAGATTTCATGTCAAATTTAGCATTTTATAAATCCCAATATATTTATCAAAATCCCATGAAACATTCCATATTTAAACTTAGATATACCATAAACATTTCCACAAAATTTCAATCGAAAATAATTTGATTTATCCACTCAACACATTGCCCGAATTTCGTGATTCTAATCTGCCAACATTTTTCCAGATTTGTATATGTTTTACAAATACATGCATAATTCATAGCATACAAAATATTTTTGAGTGTTTCAAAAGCCTGAAATCAAGTACTCTTCCATTAAAATTTATTTATAGAGTTTATTTTTATGAACTAAGTCGTTATGGAAGTTCTTGATCATTTGGAAGTCAAGTTAAAAACTTTGGTAGCAAGCATAAGGTTATACAAATTAATGGAACTTTGGATTCCAAGCTAACAAAAAACCCTACCACCATACATCATAAATAAAATATTACAAGAGAATGAAGAACATAACATATGACACACTCATACAAAATAGAATTCCTATGCTTGTACAAAACATAAACAAAAGTTCACTAGAGTTTTACCTTAGTTGCTCTAGGTTTTGGTTGTGTGTGTCTCTCCTAGGGTTTAGACCTCCACTTTTCTCCAATATCTTCAAACCTCTCTCATAAACAAGGGATTCCATGAGGCAAATAAGAGGAAGGCTAATGAAGGGCAAAACAGTGGCATTGACCAGAGGCCTAGACCCTTAGCCACAAATAACAACAATCATAACCACCACAACAACCGTAACAGTCACAACAATGATCGAAATTGCATAAATCACCAAAACAACAGAGTTGAGCACCCCAGCTGCCCTAAATGCTCGCGAAGACATTTGTGAGAAAGTCAGGCCAGCATCAAAAAATGTTACAAGTACGGTCAGGCAGGCCATCTGAAGAAGGATTGCCCACAAAGGAAAACGGGGCAGGGCAGTATCAGGAACCTAGTGCCAGCGAGGGTTTTTGCATTGACCCAAAATGAAGTAGCCAACAGTAACATCGTGGTCACAGGTCATCTCCTTATTTATGGTATGATATGTAGAGTCCTTATTGATTCTAGGGCAACTCACTCTTATGTTGCTATGAATGTGATTGATAAATTGGGTATGCCTTGTAAAATGTTTGAGCTTAGTTTTAGTACAATTTCACCGTCAGGAGACATGATGTCGTCAACTAGGTGGTTACAGTCAACATCTATAATAGTAGAGGGCAGAGAGTGCCCGGCAGACCTTATAAAATTAAACATATTAGACTATGCTTCCATACTTGGCATGGGTTGGTTATCCAAACATGGAGTGACGATTGAATGTCGGGAAAAGACCGTGGAATTTAGACCAGAGGAAGGATAACTCTTTTCTTTTAAGGGAGAAGTAGCGAGTTTTTGTACACCCATAATATCGGCACTGAAAAATCAAAATATGATGCAGCATGGGTGTTCGACATATCTGGATAGTGTGGTGGATAAAACTAATGGGATAGAATTGAAACCATAGAATGTCCACATTGTTTTTGAGTTTCTGGAATTGTTTCCCAAGAAGTTAACAGGTTTACCCCTGGACAGAGAAATTGAATTCTTGATGGAACTTGCACCAGAAACAACACCAATATCTAAAGCACCCTACCAAATGGCACTTGTAGAGTTGCAGTAACTTAAGACCCAACTACAGGAATTGTTGGATAAGGGGTTCATAAGACCTAGTCATTTTCCATGAGGGGCACCAGTCCTGTTTGTGAAAAAGAAGGATGGAAGCATGAGAATATCCATCGATTACCGATAACTCAATAAGGTCACCATTAAGAACAAGTATCCTATGCCTAGAATAAATGACCTTTCTGATCAACTGGAAGGGGCAACAATGTTCTCAAAGATTGATCTGCGATCCAGGTACCATCAGTTGAAGGTAAAGGAGGGAGACATTCCTAAAACAGCTTTTAGAACTCGCTACGGGCACTATGCGTTTCTTGTGATGCCTTTTGGACTCACTAACACCCTAGCACCATTCATGGACACGATGAACATGGTATTTAAAGGATACTTGTATACATTTGTAGTAGTATTTATAGATGATATCCTTATCTACTCAAAGACCAAGGAAGAGCATGAGAAGCACTTGAGGTTGACACTAAATAGACTACGAGAGCATCAACTATACGCTAAGTTCTCTGAGTGTGAGTTTTGGTTGGAACAAGTGACTTTCCCAGGGAATATAGTGTCAAAGAATAGAATAGCAGTGGATATGGCAAAGATCGAGGCCATTAGAGATTGACCCCAGCCAAAGAATGCCTCAGAGGATCGAAGCTTCTTAGGGTTAGTAGGTTATTACCAGAAGTTTGTCGAGGGTTTTTCAAAGATTTCCACATCCTTGACCGACTTGACTCGCAAACACCAGAAGTTCACATGGACCGAGAAATGTGAAGAAAGCTTTCAGAATATGAAGGATAAGTTGATCTCTGCACCTATCCTTTGTGTTCCCACAGAAGGTGGGAAATTCGTGGTGTATTGCGACACATCATAGAATGGTTTAGGTTGTATGTTGATGAAGAATGAGAAGGTGGTAACTTATGCTTCAAGACAGTTGAAGGACTATGAGCAACGGTATCCCACCCATGATCTTGAGTTAGCTACAGTGTTGTTTTCACTAAAATTATGGAGACATCACCTTTATGGGGATAAGTGTGAAATTTACACCGATCACAAAAGTCTGAAATACTTCTTCACTCAGAAAGAATTGAATGGGCATCGGAGGTGGTAAGAGCTAGTCAAGGACTATCATTGTGAAATTCTATACTACTCGAGCAAGGCCAATGTGGTTTTCAATGCGTTGAGTAGGCGAAGATATGGGAGTGTCTCAGCTGTGAGCATGATAAAGATGCCTCTACAGAAAGAGATTATAAATGCCGGGAAGATATAGCAATCGATTTTATGGTAGGGTTACATAAGACCACAAAATAACATGATTATGCTTGGGTAATAGTGGATAGGCTCACTAAGTCCGCCCATTTTCTACCAGTTAAGACCACCTACTCGGTGGACCAGTATGTAGAGTTGTATGTGACGGAGATAGTGAGACTTCATGGGGTTCCAAAGTCGATTATTTCTGATCAAGGGTCAGTATTCACGTCAACATTTTGGAAGGGATTGCAGAATGCTATGGGTACAAGGTTAAAGTTTAGTACTGCTTTTCATCCCCAGACTGATTGACAGTCTGAGAGGACTATACAGATTCTAGAGGACAGGTTGAGTTGTTGTGCATTGGACTTTTTAGAATCTTGGAGTCGATATCTACCCTTAATAGAGTTCTCCTATAATAATTGCTACCAGTCCACTATTGGGATGGCTCCATATGAGATTCTTTTATGGGCACAAGTGTAGATCTCCCTTGCATTGGGATGAGGTTTGGGAGAAGCAAATATTAGGCCTCGAGGAAGTTAGGGAAGCCAGCGAGGTGATCAAGAAAATACTCCAATGGATGATTACTGCTCAAAGTAGGCAAAAGAATTACGCAGACCTTCAGAAAAGGGACATCGAATTTTCAGTGGGCGAGTTTGTGTTTATGAGAGTCTCACCGATGAAAGGTGTTATGCATTTTGGGAAGAAAGGGAAGTTGAACCCGAGATTTATAGGTCCATTTGAGATATTGGACAGAGTAAGGCAAGTTCCGTACCGTTTAGCACTTCCCAGCACTAGCTGAAACACATAACGTCTTTCACATCTTGATGTTGCGTAAGTACGTGTCAGATTTCTCTCAAGTTTTGAGTTATGAGTCGTTACAGCTGAAGCAGGACTTTAGTTACTATGAACTGCCAGAGCGTAAAGATTCATACTAAACACCCACACATAGACAACTCAAAATCATAAACGACACAAACTTATGAATCAAGTCCACAATACTAAATTAGCGTCAATTTCAAAAAATCTCACACAAAAGTCCAAAATCCAAATTTATAGAATTAATCCAGAATTTCAGTTAAACCACACCGACAACCTGATTCAATAAAAAAATGTCTATTCAACCCTAACCACAAAAATTACCCAACAATTGAATCTATGTATGCATGCCAAAAACTCACCATCAACCAATCAAAGCATTGATCCGTATGCCTGCATTATTCACCACTCTCCACTAATGTAGACAAAATATGCTCAAGAATCACTAGGACTTTAGGCTCATAACAATAGGCTTAGGAAATGGGTAGATATATGTCATTTAGGCTCCAAATTACCATAAGCATATGAACTTACAAACCAAAAATTCACCCAAAAAATTCCAAAGAAAACCCCATATGAACCCAAGTAAAGGTTGAAAAAAGCTTATTTCACTTGATCATTTTTTTTATTCAAACTAAACTCCCCCAAACTTGTTTTTGTGAAAGCATAACATGAGTGTAGCTTGGATTTTCAAATTTCTTTTATTCAATTTTTTTCTTTAATTCTCAACCTTTTTACTCTTCATTACAATACACCAAATTACAAAACTAATCACATCCCACTACAATTCATTCCCCGTGATTGATCCATATGCTCATAGTAATTTGTCAAAGGAATGAAAACTAACAAAATGTCTATTTGGCTCAAAATTGGTGTCGAACAACAAAGAAGATAATTTTACGCTCAACAAGGGTAACAATGGAAAATTACTTTTGGGTTGGCTTGAAAGGCTCAAACGTTCCAAGAAATTTCCTAAATCACTTTCCTAAGCATATCACATCTAGGATTTCGTCTCAAATGATAAACAAGCAAGTTCTAGATTCATTCATACATCAAACCACAAGCCAATTTTTAATAATGCATACATTCAAATTCAAATTGCAAAGAATTTTCCAATCATGGCTAAACATTAAATTTTTTTCTTTTTTTTTTCATGGATCGAAACAAGCTACCAATGAAGTCTAACCAAGCACAGATTCAATTGATAAAAAATTTGCACGACATTTTCTTCCATATCATAGGCTAGCATTGACAACATGATTCACACAAACGTGACACTCTAAACATCCTAGACACAACAACACCATTAACAAAATACTAACCAAATAAAATACACAACTAAAACACAAAAACACTGGTTGACCTCTCATCAGACCATTGGTGATTGTTGGTGGTCATGTCTTCTAACAATTCATATGATTCATTGGCACTCTTACTCATGAATGCCCCGCCAGCTGCAACATCAATTATGGTACGAGTAATACCACACAACCCATTATAAAAATTGTGGACCAGCATCCACTTCTCAATACCATGATGGGGGCATTTTCTCAACATCTCCTTAAAATGCTCGCATGCATCATACAAAGACTCCCCTTCCATCTGATAGTAATTAATAATCTCTCCCCTCAACTTTGCTGCCTTTGATGGAGGAAAGAACTTGGCTAGGAATTTTTGAGCTAAATTCTGCCATGTATTTATAGAGTTGGATTGAAGGGAGTTCAACCAACTTTTAGATCTATCCCGCAGCGAAAATGGGAATAACCTCAACCTGATTGCATCGTCGCTCACCCTATTATACTTTAATGTTGCACATAGCTCTAGAAAATGAGTTATGTGCATATGAGGATCTTATGAGGGTAAGCCACCAAATTGCATGATGGACTGCACCATTTGTAAGATCGCCGACTTAATCTCAAAGTTATTAGCCTCCAAAGCTGGTGGTATTATACATGTTTGCACTCCCATAATAGTTCAGAGTACATTATCCAATAAGCTTCTCATAACAAGCTATAAGGTTGTCCTTGCACCACTTCTGGCACCCCTCCATTCAACCCATCATTGTTTTGAGGATTTTCCATAACCAGAGCTGGACTAGAAGCTCTCTTGTTTCTACGATTCTGCCTGCACGCTTTCTCAATCTCAGGATTAATAGGAACAAGGTTATCTGCTCCTCTTCTGCTATTCATATAACAGAGATACCTGAAAAAATGGTCAAGAATGCATGCAAATTTTTTTTGAAACAGTTCAAAGAACAACCAAATTATAAATAGAATTAATTATATCTATATTGATAATTTCATGTCCCTAGCAACGGCGCCAAAAACTTGTTGCGAAAATTAAAGCTATGCAAGTGCACACAGTTGCAATTTATAATAATTTCTTGGTAAGACCAGGTATCGTCCCACAAGGACTGAATTATCAATTACCAGATAATTAGTTCTTAGTTTCTATTTGGTTAACGAAAATTGGTTTTGTATTTTGATGATTAAAAACAATAAAACTACTAAAATAATGCAAGATTGTAAGAACATAAACAAGAATAAAATTCCAAGGATTTAAACAATTAGGGATTTTAATTTCATCTACAATGTCTCTTATCAATCACTAACACAATATTAAAAACTCTTCTTCTTATTAAGCTAACAAGTTGTCAAGGTGTTTTATAATCGGATTAGGAATTATAAAACTCAACCTAATTGTGAATTTTCTATATTTCTATGATAAATTCAACAATCAAGAGGCAATCAATTCACAACCTAGATGCTACAAAAATAACCTAGATACTTTCGTTCAAGATTAAATCTATGTTGTTTCAATCAAAGCTTGTTTAAATTAAACTTTTCAATTTGAATTCAAACACAAATAGGAAATGAAATAAGATGGCCAATCACATTTCATGCGCTAAAATAGATTGAGACAAGCTCTAAAAGAAAATAATCTTGTTGCTACCAAGTTTTTAGCTACTAAATGTTATTAGTAGCAATTATTTGTATTTTGCTACCAAAATATGGTAGCAAAATGATTTAGTTGCAAAATATTAACAAAATAAGACCAAATGCTTCTACTACCAAATTTTTGGTAACTAATTAGTATTTTTAGCTACCAATTTTTTTTCGTAGCTAAATCTAGTGGCGCCAAAACATAAAATTGACAATTTTATATACAATTGGCTACCATTTTTTTTTTGGTAGCAAAATTGAAACTTTTAGCTATTAATTTTTTTGGTAGGAAAAAATAAATTTATTACATCTTAATTGTAAAAATTTGTGCTACTAATAATTTTGTAGCAAAAAATCAAATTGTACTTATCTTTAAAATATTTATAATAACTATAATTCTTAAAGGATAGTAATTATAATTATAGATATATAATCCATATATCACTAACATATAACATAAGTAATTTTTATCATTCATATATACTATAAGATAAATTATTAAATATATATAATAATCTTCAATACGTGTATTGATAGCATAAATATATATATCTACCTATATGTTAGGCGACTCTTTAAAATAATTAACAATATATTGTATTGTGTAGATAACATATATAATTAACATTTAAAAAAAAACATATATAATTAACAATATAAATAATTAAATGCATGGTCTCACACACGTATCTTGTATCTATAACCGTCCTTCCCATGATCAAGTCTCTCTCTCACACTTTATCCTACCACTAATCACTATTATAAATCACTCAAGTCATGTAAGAGTGAATATAGCTAGAAATTTTTTTTTGGAGCTTTTTTCTTTATTTTCTCTTTCATCGATCATATTAAACTTATGTAATAAGAATATCATCCTAGAACATCTTTCACTTTGTTTCTCAACTATCTCACTGTATAGTTTTATATATAGACGACTATGAAAGTGTATATATTCAAATAATATTTATTAGACTAATTAATTAGTTTCTATTTTTCTCATATCTTCTATTTTTGTCTGTTGACATTCTTCCATTTTTTATTTCCTTTGACAGGTTTTTCGCTCTAATTAATCATTATTATCGTTGAAGGTTTGGTTTGAGAGTCTCTGAAACTATCTATGCTTCAACATTTCATTTGAAACTACTAAAGTTCTTTTTAGTATTACATATTACCCTATGGTTGAATATTTTTTTTTCTTTTTAACTAATTCGATTTGCATCATTTCATTATTAGTTTTGTAGGCTTTGAGGAGGATTATCGACCAAAGTTATAAGAGATTGGAGACATTAGTCAAGAATTTTTTTCTACACTTTGCAGTAAAACTTGTACTAAACACTATCTTGTAAACAATATTTTATAAATCAAGCATTCTTCCCTTGTATATGCAATGTATTTGATTTGAAGTTTGTATATATTTACATACAATTTATTAATTTATTAAATTTTAATTTGAATATTTTTTATGATCTTTGATAATTTATATTAAAAGAATTTGAACAATTAAATATATTATTTATATAAATCACCAAATAATTAAGAATGTTACTCTATGGACAATATCATATTAGCTACCAATTTGAAAGTTTGTTGATACCAAATTTTACTAACAAAATAATATTACTAATCCTTCTATTATTAAATTAAAGTAATTTGCTACAAAACTTTGGTAGCAAAGTAATGTTTAGGGGATACCAAAATCAATCATTTTGCTACTAGATATAATATATTTTTGCTACTAAAAATTTGGTAGCAAATAAAGAGCAATTGCTACCGAATATTTTAGTAGCTAAAAACTTTTAACGACGGGGAATTAGCTACGAAGTAGCTACCTATAATTTTGGTAGCAAAAAATATATTAGCTACCAAAAATAAATTATTTGCTACCAATTTTTTTGTAGTTAAAAAACATTTTTTTTGTAGTGTTAATAGACGAAGAAGAAAAATACTAATATTGCATTATATCATCAAAGGAGTTCAAGAGAAATCACTAAAAAACCTAATAAAGAAATTAGTTCAACATTGTCATTCTAAACATAAACAGAAATTAAAAATAACATAGAATTAAAAGGCAATAGAAAAATAATTGTTGAGAGCAAATGGAGATGCTTCCTGGTGTGTTTCCTCCTTCAGAGTTCATTCTCCCCTCTATATGATTTCTCCCACTTGAAATTAGATTTAAAACATATTTTTTTTTCTTCAAAAGCAATGCGGGCTGCAGCCCAGTACTTCAAGTGTCGCGGCCCATGTCATTTTGGGGTTTGCGTGGATGTCAAGCGAGCTACAACCTAACCTCTTTAGCGCCGCAACTCAAGTTCAATTTTCGGGCATACAAATCCTTTAGCACTGCGGCCCTCTGTCAAACCTCAAAAAACAGGCTTTCTACCTTGGACCTGGCAGCGGCCCAGCATCGTAGTGCCTCGGCCCTTAACAATTTCTTCAATTTTTGTCATTTTGGTCCCGAAAATTCATCGAAGCTATAAAATTGCTTGAGGATTCATCTTTTCATGGAATAACACCTAAAAGCCAAATTTTCATCATTTTTCTTCCAATTTGCTCCAGTTGTTCGTTTCTTTTATTTATAAGCTAAAACTTGAAAGAAAAAAAAAGCATAATACTGCACTAAACAACTAAAAAGATTAATAAAAAGTACCTAAAACACAACCTAAAGAAAACACAAAACTAGACTCAGCAATTAGTTTCTTTATTATTTTGTGAATTATGGGAATTGATTTATGATGGAATAATGGGATGAAAATAGGGGAAGGAATCAAGGGAAAAATTAGGGAGTTAATAGGGAAACTTCCTTTTCTTTTCCTAGCTCTAGGGTTCGGTCAAGAGGGCTTATTATAGGAGGTTGGGAGTGTGAGAACTCTAGTGGCTGCCGAGTTCTAGAGAAGAAGGAGAAAGAAGAACGTAAAGGAAGAGAGAAGGAGAGAAGGAAAGATGAAGAAGGATAAGAAAAGAGAGAGGTTTGAATCTCTCTATAGGTATGGTCTTTCTTGGTTTGATTGATTCTTGAGTTTAGATCATCCCCTTGATTTCTAAGTGTTTGATTTCTCTCTATAGGTATGTAGGATTCGGTCAAGGCATGTGTAGAAAATGCATGTGGGGTTTTTTTTATGTTTCTCTTGATGTTTCTATGAACTTGGTCATGTTATCTAGGAAATAGGAACATGCTAGGGTTCGTGTGAATGTATATGAGGTTATTGGTATTTTTATGTTTATATCATGTGGGTTTCGACCTATAGGGGTTATTGGTGCATGTTGCTCACTTTTATTTGATGTCACATATACTCATTAGCAACATGATAAATTATTGTGTTAGATTTGAGAATTTGTTTAAAGTCCCTTACAAATGCTGATCTAAGTGGTATATGAAGTTTTGGTCTAAGTAATTGTTTAAACATGATTTAAAAGTGGGTTTTGTGTTAATTATTCTTGCTATTTTCTTTATATAATTTGTGAGTATAATAGTGAAACAATGTTTTGAAATGCACTTGTGATGCCTCAAGTGGTATTTGATTTTTAAGTAAATAAAAGGGCACATTTTTTTTTTACATGTTAATGGTGTTTTTGTCAACATAATACATGCAGATTTTTTGTGAATTTTATGAAACAAAAATAAAGTTTTAATCCAAGTTTGTATTTTAATTGAATAAATAGTTGCTAGGATTTTGGATTAAAAATAAGAAAGGTCTCTTAAGTGAGATGAATAATGCTAGTGCATCAAATAAATTAAACCCTAAGCTATGTATATGATAAATGTGGTATTTTAAAAATGTAAAAATATATTTTTCACATTATTATTTAGGTGCAATTTTTTTTTTATTTAAATTTGAAAAAGATTATGGTTTAAATTCACTTGTGATTTTTAAACAAAATAAATGGTTGCTGAAACTTTGAGTTATTAAGCTAAAATAATTATTTTATTTAAAATTAATTAGTTCTAGACCTAAATAATTTATGACTTAAATAATAACTTTATTTATAAAAATTCACACTTGAAAACATGTAGTTTTTTTTTTCTAGATTAGTAAAGTTACTTTCTAAAAGAAGCAAGAAACTTATTAAGTATTTCAAATAGCTACAAATTTGTCACAAATTTTTTATGTTATTTAAATAATAAATAGAATTATTATTTTATGAAAAAATAGAAAAGACTTAATGAATTTTTTTAAAAGTAAATGTGATGTATTAAAATTTGTTTAACAATTTTGGGAGTTAGAGAAACAAGTAATGGTAATTAAATTAAGTTGCTGAATTTTGATTCAAGAGGCAAGAAATAAGTATGTAGGAATTACCATTTTAACAACGCTCCCACGTATGCATGTCCCATGCAAATGCATTTTTATGTCAAATATATGCATATTATTCAAATACATGACTTTTACTTTGTAACCATGAATGGTTAATAGTAGGGGTGTTCGTGGTGCAGTTTGTGCGATTTTTCTCTAATTTTTTGGACCGCACCGCATATGCTATTTGAATAATTTTCCAAACTGCAACCCACATCGCATAAACCTCAAACCGCATAAACTGCACCACAAAAATGTCGTGTGGTGCGGTGCGGTTTTGGCGATTTATACCTATCGCCAAATAATTTAACAATTAAATATTATAATTAAGAAAGATTCATAATAAATCTCATAACCATAGAGTGTTTAACAAAATAATTAAATGTACAACAAGCTAATAAACTTTAAGCAAAACAATAAAAATATAACAAACTAATAACAAATAAAAAATGTAATATAAAAGTAAATATTATTTTAGTTAAGGAGGAATATCTTTAGATTGAAGTAGAATATGTGTTAGCATCCTATGAAACATTATATTTATTTATAGATATTGTGTATATTATATTATACTATATAAATATTTATGCATTAACTTTAAATGTAGTAAAATTGAAAAAACAATATATAAAAAAGTTAATATATATAATGACACGGTGCAGTGTGGTTTAAACTGCATTTATAAAATTTAAAACCGCAAACCGCACCGTACCGCGCGGTTTGGCAAAAATACAAACCGCAACCGCACAGCGAATGATTCTAAACCGCTAATTGTGGTGCGGTGTGGTGCGGCGTGGGCGGTTTTATGAACACCCCTAGTTAATAGGTAGAATTATCATTATTCTTTTATGATTTTATGTGAAAATGTGTATGTTTTGAATTATTGGGCAACTTGTACCACGTATGCATGCCCATGCACACGTGGGGTGAATGTGTTGGGCATGAGTATTTTTATGTGATTCTAAGAGACGACGTTTGATTATGATTATAGGCTCATTGTGATGTTTTCCTCATTTTTTCTTTGCTCGGACCTGAGGTAAGGAAGTTAGAGAGAATTTTTATGTTTATGCTATGAAATGGTAAGACTTGTATGTTACAAGGAATAATGTGCTATGTTTTGATGATAAACCATGTGATATGGAAAATGGAATTCTATCTTGAAATGTTATGGCAAGTATGATGTAACATTTATTTCCTTTGTTTTGATGTGAAATGGATTACATGTGTTTGTATGATGACTGAAAAGAGATGGTTGCTAGCGCGCTGAATGCAACGCAACAAAAGGAGTTACTAAGGATATGATTTAACTTAGAGGGCAGACGCGCCAAGATTATTCAAGGACCTGAGATCTTGTTTATCTCATAGAGGAGGTTTTAACATTCTAGTTATACTAGTTATCTCAAGATGTGGCATGGACAACAGAGGTGCCATGATTACAAAGAGTATGCTTATGTTAAATGAATGTGATGTATGACTATGTTTCATTTTGATTATGAGATACGAGCATGATGATGTTATGGATTGTGTTGTTATGTTATATATGTCTTTCTTGTGTTTATCTTTGATTTTGTTGTACTTCCTTACTGGGTTTTTAGCTCATCCCCTACTTTCCCCCATTCAGATAATAAATAGAGTTTCTCTCTGGCACACACTGTGATGTAGAGAGTTCCGACATCTGAGTGTGTATGGCATGGGGGTTTCCTATGAACGAATAAACAATCAACATAAGTGGCGAGTTTTAAGGAACTATGTTATGGACATTATTTTAAATATGCCAGTGGGCCTTAAACTTTTATTTTTTTATTTTCATTAAACATTGCATATGAACAATTTAATTTTAATTTAAAAAAATTGGGCCCAAATTAGTATGTTTTATCATGACCCCATTGAATCTATCTTTTAAGTGGTATTTTTCTAATTATCTATGAGATAAGTGACATTTTTTAAAGTAATAGAATATGACGCTTTACACTTAGGAATCATTTTCTTAGAAAAATGATAAAGGATTTTTCGAAGGGTTTATCCTTTCCAAGAATTACCTCCTTAATTTATTTTTTATGCCCAAATAAATATTTTTGCCATAATTATTAATTTTTTCCCACTTAATTCTCCGATATTTAACCCACTTAGAAATTTCAGTTCGGTATAAGACTGAAATTCTTAGTTTGCTTGCAAACCACAATTTTCATGCACAGGCCAATTCTAACAACATGAAATATGATTCACAAGTACAAATATATATTATTTATAAAACATAATATTCATTACAAAATTATGGGCTCCCGACCTTGCACTACCAGGTGCCTGAGAAGCGAGGCGTTACAATAACTCAGTAGGAATATCACTCTCACTAATACTATTCAACTTGTAAATAAGAAGCTCTTGCAAGATAATGAGCTACTTTGTTCGCAAACCGCTTAATAAAACTCAATAAAACATTGGATAAAGTAGATAATAAGATTTTGCAGTCATTTATAACTAAACCAAATGAGGAGACCATTTCCACTTAGCTACAAATGACATGAACAACATTTAAACAATCTGAATCAATGACTACAAAGGACCATGATTGATCTTTTATCCAGCTCAAAGCTTCTTGCCTAATTATTTAATTTACTTCATCTTGTAAATCTATCGTGGTATTTGAGCCCAATATCTCCAACGAGCACTCGGTCCAAAACAATAGTGTGCCAAAAAGAGCTCCTAGAGATCTGCTTCAATATTGGTCCTCAAAAAGAGCCACCATCTTAATGGGTTATATTAGAGTGTCCTACATCAAATAGATGTGAGGATATCAACCCACATATAAAACCATGCATTTTTCCACTCATCACTAACTCATTTATTGAGATGGAACCCTACGAATCTTACCAAACCCCTACTCTATACTATATAACATTTCCTTCTCTAACTATATAAAAAAATCAGATCATGATAACAAATAAAATAAAAATTAGATCCAATAATATGTTGGTATTGATTGTGTAAATCGTAGTGTGCAGCAGAAGAGTGACATTAAAAATTTAACCAATACCAAAGCCAAGATCACATACATACCTGTATACCTAAAATTCAACATTGCCAAGTGGCGGCCTGCAAAGCAATGATGTACGAAGACAAAGTGGCAAGACAGTATAGTCACCACCATTCATCCAAAAGGATGACCCTCGTCATTCTCTCAACACTTAGGCGGTGGCGAACCTCACCAGTACCGGTTGTCGCCAATCACAAGAGGGAAAGGGCCTTAGCCAATTGCCCTAGCTAAATGCCCTAGCCAATCAGGTGCACGCCACAGGTCCCAGCTAGTCGCTAGAGGTACTAGCTGGTCGCCAAAGGCCTTAACCACTGGAGATCCTCATTGCTCGCCTGTGGCCCTCACCACCCGAGTCTTCTTCCACACCAGAGTGCGCCTTCAACCTCTACATGAATAGGACACGTCAAATTACCATTTTTGGTGAGATAGAAACCTACATTCTAATTAAAATGTAACAAGGGTCGAAAAATAAGTTAGTAACTGTTCATTTTCGGAAAGAGCTCGAACTCTCCATTACTGCAACTACCCCAAGAACAAGATCAAATTCAATGTACTTGTTCTTAAGGGTTCAAAGTTCATCACAAATATTACTGACTAAAGTGGACGTAGGTCATATTTTTTGGGTCGAACCTCTATAACTCTGTCTCTTTCATTTATTACCACATTTATTTCTCTTTCTTTGGTTCATAATTAACAACGAGAATCAACTTTAGATTTTACACACAAAATAACTCTTCATTTATTGCTCTGTGCAAGTTGATGAAAAAAACTAGTAAACAATGCTCATACATTAAATCAAGATTCACAAAAGATAGAATATTACCTCTAGTAGCATATCAATAATCCTTGCTATCTTTTTGTAAAATAATAACGATCATCCAATCCAATGAGACAACTTTGAGATTCACACCAAAATCTTCCAAACCAATCCTCAACACACAAGGACGTGTATGGGCACGTAGGATACTATGGAAAAAATTTACGCTCTCTTGATGTACTCAACACATGAGACCAAGAGTGGTTTTGAATAGACAAAGGCTCTGAGAGAGTATCATAACCTTTAGGTTTTCTCTAAAAGCTGGAAATCAATCGCTTTATTTTACGATACATTATTAGACTTTTATAAACCTAAAATAATCTAACAAAATTAGATTCAATCAAAACTGATTAGGTATTAAATTTTAATTATTTAATCAATATTTTAATAAAATTAAAATATCTCTTTTTAAATAATTATTCAATATATAAATAAAAATTAAAATTCTTAACAATTAAAATTTGAATTGAACAAACTAGGCTATGACATGTGTCACACGTCGGTCATTATGCAAGCCCAATGATTAAGTGTGTGACATAGATATGCTTCCCCAATTTTATCTCATTTATTTATTTAATTAATAAGACAAAATATTTATGCATTAATATTTCATAAATGCATAAATATCAATTAATTGAAAAATTAACTTTATCTTATAGTTTAAATAATTTATTATATTTTCTTAGTCATTATTAATTAACCCAAAGTTAATTAATATTTAATACAACTAATATATAGTTTCAAATAAAACATAAGTTTATTTAATTAATTAATTCATAATTAATTAATTAATTACATATAATTACAATTTAGCCCCAGAAAATTAATTCCTTGACAATTAAGTCATTTTCTCCTTTAATTTGCCAATTATATCCACACCCTTGACAGTGTAGTATAGAGGTGACCTGGAGACCATAAGCCTATAATACTAAGCTCCAATAAACCAGATTATTACTTCCATTATTACTCCACCATAAATATAGAATTCCACTCTTAGTAATTATAGAATTATGTTTAGAGAATTATCCCGTGTTGTCCATTGATATAATCACTTCATGTTGGTATTGTTGGGGTTTTATGCCCTAATTAAAACTCAAATTCTTTGTAATCTCATTTTATTATCAATAAAAGAATAGAAATCATTTTTTGACTTGGTCAATCACTTTGCTCACATGTTTTATTTTCATGATTATTTGTTTAATATAAACTTCTATTAAATCACGACCATATAGCTAATCTTATTTATAGTGATGTAATCACAGTGGAATATAAATATGATTATATGTTCAAAATAAGTTAGTCCTAAGATTAGTCAGTGCACAGGATTTACATTGACTCGCCAATCCACGATATGATCTACTTACACATTACAGTGTTATGTTCTTTCCAGAACATTAGCAAAGTAGATAAGATCGGATGTATTTGTTACATCGGACTGGACCGATATTGACAGTTGATAAGATAAGTAAACATTTCGTTATTATCTATTCTAGTCGTATCATATAGTTGACCATATGTCAATTCAATCTCAATTTTGAGTGGTTAGTATTCTAACTGATTGTATTATTGGAGTTCTTTGACTTGTTCGTTACCAACTTACCCTACGGACTAGCCCATACTTACATCTTGGGAACTCGATAGTATAATTGAGTGGGAGTGTTAATCATAGATATGAACATCTATAGCTTCTGATGAAGAAGTGAAACGATGGTTTCCTTTTAGTTTGGTTCGAGGTGTTAAATGATAGAGATCTCATTTCAGTAATTAAATTAGTTTATTGAAATATCATTTACAAGGAACTAAGTGTTTTAAGGATAAAATACAATGAGGAGTAAAACAGTATTTTGGTCCTATCTCATTGTAGACCGTGTATAGAGGATTGAGTGACAATTATGGTTGTAACAATGGATAATTAATAGCGCATCTATATTTTTTATAGAGAGTTCTATGAATTCAAGAGTGCAATTCTGAGTCTATAGTGGAGTCATGAGGAATTAATAAGTTAGTAAATTTATTTGTTAGATTTATGATAACTTATTGGAGCTTGATTTCATAGGCCCATGGTCCCCATTATACCTTGGATAAAATTACCTAGATAGTCTCAATTAATTGATTTAATTATCAATTAGAATTATCAAAGTTGGCCATGCCAATTTTGGATAGTTTCATAGAGTTGTGTAATTTTGCGAAGAAAAGAGAAATTATGGCAGATTTATTAATTAAGATAAATTGGTATCTAAATTAATAAATAAGTTTAAATCAAGGTTCAAATTATAAATAATTAATTTGATGAATGATTTAAATGATTATTTAATTAATTAAATCAATAGAAAATAATGCAGGCTTTGATTTTAAGTCCAATGAGCTTATAATCAAATGGGAAATTTCACGGGCCTAAAGCCCATGATAATTTCGACCTAGGGCTTTAAAATGACTATTATTTTATTGATTTTTTAATTAAATTAAATGGCCTAATTGAGTCTATAAAAAGAGTGCTTAGAGAGAAGTCAAAGCATAAGTCACAATTTAGATTTTCTAATAGTTTTAGATTCTCTCTAAACACAAGTCCTTATCTAAGCCTCCTTGTTATTTTCTCTTCTTCTCTCTGTATCTATCTCATGTGTTGAGAATTGCCCACACTAGTCTAGGTGATTCTAAGGATACATTAGAAGGCTGTGAAGAAAATAGAAGATCGGTTCAGTTTCTTGATAATACTCTGCGATAGAGAGGATATTAGAGTTAGAGAAACTGAAGGAATGACTCTTTCATTCCGCTGCATATACTGTAAGTATTCTATTAATTATTTCTCCTTGAATTCAATTTTATAAACATGTTTTAGGCTATCTCGTATTAATTTGTTTAATGTTAGATATACATGAAAATAAATAAAGATCCTGTATAAGCTAATCCAACGGGTATGTCCTCCAACTTATTAGTTCACTAATTAGAGCTAGTCAGAATTACCATTTTACACTTCTCATTGCTTCTTGTTCGTTAAGTACCATTAATTCATTAGTGAACAATTAATTTATAATCATATGATAAATTTAAGCTCAATAAATATTTTGTTATAGAATTAATCCTTAAGAGAACCAATATTCGACCTGTTAGGATAGCTTGGATTCCATTCTTGTAAGTTTCGAGCCATTCATACTATTGAATCTCCAAAATAAAAGTAACTAGCACCATTATAGTAAGAGACCTTAACGAGTGCATAAGAATACCCAATAAACATTAACATGAGTTCATGACTACTCAGGATTTAGAATGATCTACATATGATCATCATTTTGATATATATTAAATCTTTATGGAAAACAGTATATTTATAAAGAAATTAATTTACATCGGTCCAGTCATTTATAATCTATTTATATAAAGTACATTTACTAAGATGTCTATCCACATCAACAATCCAGATCTAGATCACATGCATTAACAAAAAATATTTAGTAAACCGTATTAGCAACCATTGATTAAAGATTCCATACTTTAATATGTTGCTGGCATTTTTATTTATTATCTATGATCTTAATCTTCTAGTACTCATACTCGATCATACTCTCATTAATGATTATGGAATTTTTCTGATATTTATAATTATTCAACAATAATTCAAACATTCAATTATAAAGAAAATGTACTTTTATTTAATTCCAAACAAAAATATCTTATTACATGCTTTTAGGGCACCAACCTTAACATAATATACTTCCCTTGCATCGACGAAGATGCCAATGAAACAGTTGAGATTTGTTAAATATAATGATTAATTAATTTTACACAATGTGGTGTAAAATACTTAAGGGTTTCACTGAGGTTGAAGTGAAAATATGATTTTTTTTGTAAGCATCTATAATTGACTTTTTGGGTTTAAAGTGATACATTGAGGTATCTAGCATCCACTTAAGTGGCGACATGTTGCTTGAAGCTTGCATGAGGCAAGTTAGTTTTATGCCTATGCAAAATGGCTCCAAATAATGTGTTTAAGTAGTGTTTTCCTATTGGTTAAGCCAAATGATGGTGCCTACACTATAAAAAGAGTCTTTTGGAGTTGTGAAGCCTTGGTCATACTTCTCAACTCTTTCTAGTTCTCCAAGAACACTCATTTTCTACAAGAAACTCATCAAGAATTTCTTGACTTGTACGAGTTTCAAGACTGGTTCAATCCAATTTTCTCATTCTATGTTTGTAGAGGTTTCAATCAACTTTGGAAAATCTTGGAATAGAGAATTTGTACATCGATCTTCATTGTATACAAGCCATTGGTTCTACATAGGCGCATTTGATTTTTACTTTTGAATTTCTCATCATTTTATGTCATTTTCTTTTGTGATAGTTCTATTTTATTTTCTGTGTAAATTCTAATTATGTAGGTTGTGTAATCTCACTCTCTAATTAATAATATTTTATAGTTTATGTCATTTTATAGATTAAACTTTAATCTTTGATTTTTAATATTTGTATTCGTATTATGTATATGATTTTGAATTAGTATTCAGAGTTAGTATTGTAGGAAAAATATATAACGTATATAATACTTGAATAAACGAAATATGATAAAACCAATATTTATATCTACTAAATTAAAGATACATAAATATTATAATTATAAATAACACAATATAAATAACTATAATATAAATAACAATATTATAATTATAAATAACACAATATAAATAATATTATTATAATTATAAATAACGCTATAAATAATTATAATATAAATAGAAATTATAATTAATTTAGACAATAATTATAATGAACAAAATAAAAACTGAGGCCAGTGTAACACACAGTTTCCTTAAAACAGATTCGCCGCCTCCAAAAGGTTTCCGCGTCTATCTCCCAGGATACAACGGTGAATGACAAGTAACTTAATTACTTCGCCGAACCAAATATACCTGAACTCTATCACACTGCAAAAGATCTAAGAACTCTAAATAGTAAAAAGGAAAAAATATACTGGAAATATATATATATATTAATCTTCAAAGGAAGACATATACATATATTAGTTTTTGGTGTAATTGAAACTAAGACCACTAAGGCTTAGTTATAGGTTCTATCTAATGCAAATTTTCATTCACAAACATTGTGGGACAAAAAAAAATCTATTCATTACTGTTTTTTCTAACAATCCCCCACATGAATGAAAACTAACACAAGAATAACTAACAGATGGTTTAGACCCTGGTGATAGAGTTCAACGTTTGAAACCTGCATAGGATAGGTCGGTGTTATCCTTTGAACCTTCCCTTGTGTAAGTATATTTACTTTACTGGCTGATCAGTAGACGCGATGTCTTTGAACTGTTCTGCCGTTCGTGTAAATGATGATATACCACACACAGGAATCTTTCCTGACATATATTGGTTCTCAAGATTATGTTCGTTTTGGCCCTGAACATTTCCCTGGTTCTTCAAGAGATATTCTAGGAATTGAGCCCTTATTCAATCCCTATAGAAGTGGCCCATCTGTTCTCTCACATAGGTGATTTTCTTAATTAAGAGTAACCCGTATTACTCTGCTCGACATTTCGACGCATAAGAAATCATTAAAAGCATAGATTAACCTTTTCCTTACAGTTATCACTGTTTCATCATAGGAATGGACAATGAGGATAACCCCCACAGTGATCCAACATGATCTTTACAGTTTTAGTTGTCCCTTTGAACCTAGAACTTGGGATCTCCAATCAACTAGGTTGGGTGTCTACTGTATTGATCTTTCATTCATGGGCTTTAGTCCCATTCCCCTTGAAGATTTTTCAACCAACTCTCTATTTAACCCTTTAGTTAGCAGATCCGCAATATTATCCTTTGACTTCACGTAGTCAATAGAGATAACTCCAGTTGAGAGTAGTTGTCTAATGGTATTGTGTCTACGACGTATATGTCTAGACTTACCATTATACATATTATTATGTGCCCTACCAATTGCAGATTGACTATCGCAAAGTATGCCAATAGCTGTCACTGGTTTAGGCCATTTTGGAATATCTTCAAAAAAATTGATGAAGCCATTCAACTTCTTCGCCATACTTGTCTAAGGAAAGAAACTCAGATTCCATTGTGGATATAGCTATTACCATTTGTTTTGACGATTTCCATGATACAGCTGCACCACCGGGTGTAAACACATATCCACTCGTTGATTTTGAGTCTTTCATATCAGATATCCAATTAGCATCACAATACCCTTCAAGTACTGCTAGATATTTAGTATAGTGCAGCCCATAGCTACGAGTAAATCACAAGTACCTAAGTACTCTTGTTATTCCTTTCCAGTGGTCAGACCCTGGATTACTCGTGTATCTACTCAGTTTACTAACTACGTAGGCTATATCAGATCTTGTACAACTCATTAAGTACATTAGACTTCCAATAATTCTAGAGTACTCTTCCTGAGAGACACTCTCCCCTTTGTTCTTTCACAAATGTAGACTCGAATCTATAGGGATTCTAGATACACCAGAATATTCTTTGTTGAATTTCTCAATAATTTTGTCCACATAATGTGACTGACTTAGAATGATCTTATCAGATGCCCTTGAGATTTGAATCCTGAAAATGACATATGCTAGACCCATATCTTTCATGTCAAATTTCGAGTTCGACATACTCTTGATAGATTTGATCATCTTATCACTGCTTCCAACAATGAGCATGTCATCTACGTAAAAACACAAAATGACATAGTCATTATCTGTTTCTTTATCATAAATACATTTATCGCATTCATTGATTTTGAAGCCATTTTCCAACATAGTTTGGTCAAATTTCTCATGCCATTGTTTTAGTGCTTGCATTAAACCATATAAATATTTCACCAATTTACATACTTTTCTTTCTTGTCCTGGGGAGGAAAAATCATCTGGTTGTTCCATATAAATTTCTTCATCTAAATCCCCATTTAGAAATGTACTTCAAGATTGCGTAACGCAGCAATAGCAAGTATCATCCTAATGGAATTTATTCTCGTCATTGGAGAATAAGTGTCAAAGTAATCAAGGCCTTCACGTTGCTTATAACCTTTAATTACAAGTCGTGCCTTATACTTATCAATTGAACTATCAACTTTCATTTTCCTCTAGAAAATCAATTTGGCCCCTAAAGGCTTACATCCTGGAGGAAGATCTACTAACTCCCAGGTGTGATTTTGAAGTATGGATTCAGTCTCACTATTAATAACTTCTTTCCATAAAGAGCCTTCAGTGGAGTTCACAGCTTCATCAAAGCTTTGAGGCTCACCTTCTAGCAAATAGGTCAGAAAATCTGGACCAAAAGACTTTTCTGTTCTAATTCTTTTGCTACGTCTAGGTTCATCCTCACACTCTTGATTTTGATCCTGACTATTTTCAGCAATAGTCTCATGTGTTCGTTTTAACGAACTTGAATCCTCTTTTGATCTACTTGGAAATACGTGTTCAAAAAACGACGCATTTCTGGATTCCATTATCGTGTTTTTGTGTATGTCAGATATTTTAGGCTCATACACCAGTAACTGATACGCGCTACTATTATGTGCATAACAAATAAAAATGCAATCAATAGTTTTTGGACCTATTTTTACCATTTTTGGTACGGGTACAACCACTTTGGCAAGACTTCCCCACACTCTTAAGTATTTGAAGGAAGGTTTCGTTCCTTTCCATAACTCATAAGGGGTCTTATCTTCTTGCTTTTTGGGTATCTTATTTAAAAGATGATTAGCTAATAAGATAGCTTCTCCCACATGTTCTAAGGCAATCCAAAACTAATCAACATCGCATTCATCATCTCTTTCAATGTACGATTTTCCGTTCAGCAACACCATTATGCTAAGGCGAATAAGGTGCCATGGTTTCATGAATTATTCCATGTTTAGCACAGAATTCACCAAACGGCGATTCATATTCACCACCTCGGTCACTTCTTAACACCTTAATCTTTTTGTTAAGTTGATTCTCAACTTCGGTCTTATAGAGAGCAAATTTCTCTGTAGCTTTGTCTTTGCTTTTCAACAAATACACATAGCAATATTTCGTGCTATCATTGAAAAAAGTAATAAAATACTTATTGCCTCCCCTTGTTTGAGCAAATTTTACATCACATACATCGCTATGGATTAAATTTAGGGGTTCATTATTCCTTTCTATCGTTTTGAAGGAAGACCTTGTTAGTTTTGCCTCAACACGGGTTTCACACTTATGATTTGAATCAATGTGGAATTTTGGTATGTGATTCAAGTTAATAAATCTACACAAAGTGTCATAATTAACATGTCCTAGTCCACCATACCAAACATTGGAAGACTCAAGCAAGTAAATAGAAGAGTTATTAACTTTATTGATAATTGGTTTAACAACCATTACACTGAGTTTAAACAATCCATCAGTTACATAACCCCTTCCCACATACATTCCACTTTTGGACAGAACAACTTTGTCTGACTCAAATACAATTCGGAATCTGTGTTTGTTCAGCAGTGAACCAGGCACTAGGTTTTTCCGGATCTCTGGATGTACAGTACGTTGTTCAAAGTCAGCTCCTTTCCATAAGTCATTTTTAGGATCACACTTCCTTGACTCGCAATTTTAGATGTGGTAGAATTTCCCATGAAAAAGCTTCTCGGCATTATCTACCTATTCAAAAGATTTGAACAGACTCTTGTCTGAGCATACATGCTGAGTGGCACCAGTATCAATCCACCACTTCATTGGGTTGGAATTGACTAGGTTTATCTCAAACGCCATGACTGATAGATTTATTAGATCAAACTTAAAGAAAATTCTTAGGTTAGTCTGGAAGGGTAAAAAACCCAACCATTCGTGGTCTAGCCTCTCGTAGAATATTTTGATTGAGTATTTATCCAACCCCAACTATCTCTACTAGATAATTTCCAAAGAATACTAGGAAGGTCTAGCCCCTGCCTCAACAGTCTAGTTTCTTTGAAAATATTCAGTTCCCAGAACTTCTCTAGTGAGATTTAAGTTCAAACGAACTTTTCGCAATAACAATATCTTTCAATATATAGATATAGAAATATCACTAATAGATATATTAATCATTATTAATAATATAAAATATATCTAACATTCAAATATTATATTTAAATGAGAATCTGTTTTAAGATTGTAGGAAAAATATATAGCATATATAATACTTGAATAAACGTAATATGATAAAACCAATATTTATATCTACTAGAGAAAGACAAATGATTGAGTTTGTAAAATCTTTGTAAGTTCTGAGGGCTGGCGGTTTCTCCCTTTTGTATTATCCAGTTTGTTTGATCAATGAATATCCTTTCTTTTGATCAAAAAAATATTTATATCTACTAAATTAAAGATACATAAATATTATAATTATAAATAATACAATATAAATAACTATAATATAAATAACAATATTATAATTATAAATAACACAATATAAATAATTATAATATAAATAGCAATTATAATTAATTTAGGCAATAATTATAATGAACAAAATAAAAACTGAGTTTTCTTAAAACAGATTAGAGGTTTCGACATCTATCTCTCAGGATATAACGGTGAACGACAAGTAATTCAATTACTTCGTCGAATCAAATATGTTCGAACTCTATCGCGCTGCAAAAGATCTAAAAGCTCTAAAGAGTAAAAATGAAAAAATATACTAGAAATATATATATATATATATATATTAGTCTTCAAAGAAGACATATACATGTATTAGTTTTTGGTATAATTAAAACTAAGACTACTAAGGCTTATTTATAGCTTCTATCTAATCAAATTTTCATTCACAAACATTGTGGGACAAAAAAAAAAAAAACTATTCATTACTGTTTTTTTAAACAAGTATCAATATGATGATTATCTTTGTTCATTATTGATTCAATGTTTGTGAGTCATAAATTCCCAGCACAAACGAGCAACTCAAGCCTTCATAAAAAATGTCTTTGTTCTCTCTTGTAAAGTTAATAAAAAATTGTGGTTGTATTTATGATTGGAAGAAATTTAAGTGACATTTGCCTAATCCTAAATTAGACATAAATTTTAGGGATGAGATGATCCCAATTTATGAAGACCGAGGCTTGACTAATTTAGTTGAAACAGTGAAAATTACTTTCCAAATGTCATTTGAAATTGTTTGTGGCCAAACAACAACCATCCCACACTTAACAGAGTTATGAAGTCTACTCGAATTCTTTTAGGCCCGTTTGGCCTACCAGATTAGGAATGGGACTAGGTTAAATACTTTTATTTTTGTATTTGGTGACCAACTTTGACAGGATAAATAGTCCTTTTGACTAAAAATGGTCCTGCTCTCCGTAGGATAAATAATCCTGATTAGTTCCTGGGATAGCTAATCCTAAGAGCTTTTATGGGTTGTAAGTTCGCCTATGTGCTCTTTTATTATTATTATTATTATTATTGTTGTTGTTGTTAATTTATATTATATTTTTAATAAATAATTAGAAATATTAATATTATTATTTAAAATATTTAAATCAATTTTTTAACATAAAAAATATTTCTTTTAAATAAAACTATTATTTTATTAATTTATGATTTTTATTTAATTAAATTTTTAAAAACTATTTTGAAAATAAGTTATTCCAACCCAGCTAATACCAAATAACTACTGGATTCATTAATTCTTTCCAATCCAATCTTGCATGTTGGTTACCCTAAAAAATACTACTTGCTGACGTGGCAAGATTAATATGCACGTGGGTTGCACGTGACTACTTAGTGATTACATCCATGTCGATCAACGACCAGAAGAGACGTTGCTCGATAGATTTAAGAAAGACACTTAATTGTACAACATAAGATGTGCTGACATATGCGACCAGGTCTGGTCGTGGTAACGAAGCCATATTTCAAATACAGTTATAAGTTAGATATTTCTAAGATATTTGACCCTATTTTCATGTAAAGATTTTGTTTTCTATTATTTCTTAAATATGCTTAAATCAACATGTATGTAAGGCCCATCGACCCATAGGTAGATTCTTGAGCCTATATATAGGATTCAAGGGACTCTTTGAAAGAGGGGCAATAATTTGTATTTGGAGAGAATCATTGTTCTTGATATACAAACCTTTGTATTCTTTTTTGGAGCTTGTGAAACTCAGCAAACCCTATTTTGCTGATCGCAGGTTTCATAATACGTAAATAACAACACTAAGTTGTAGTAGGTTATTACTAATATATCGGGCAAAACCACTATAAATCCTAGTTTTGTTTAGTTATTTGCATTCAGCTTACAAATATTTATTGTCTTTGGTGACTCTGTGTCGTTGGCTAAATCGTCAGTCAACATATTGGTGCTTTCATTGAGAGTCGAACTCAAGACCATCAAGAAAATCAATGGAAAAAACAACCAGGAAAACGGGGCAAACTTCTGGAAGTATGCCAAATCAACCTCCTCTACAAAGATGTAGCAGAAGATGAGCCACAAGTGGAGTTGGAAGAGGAGGGGATGGATGCTGAAATCTTGCAAACAACCTTGATTGTATTGCACGAGGAATTAGCTAGTCTGAGAGCTAATCAAGAGAATGTAGTTGAGACAATGGTGCTGCAGCAAAGGGAGATTGACTGGCAGCGCCAAGAACTGAATGAGCGACAGGCTGACATGGACCGCCGACAGAGGGATGCAACTGCGGCCTTAGAAGCGGCCATTCAGTTGGAACGAGGACAGCGTGCACCTGCCTCCCAACCGGATCAGCCACCCAGGACTCACCCTCAACAAAATCCACATTCAGAGCATCCCCAGTATCACCATAATCTACAACAACCAAGGAATCCTCAAAGACCAGAACAACCTCCTGCCGCTCAATAAGAGAGGCCAATCCAAAATCCTAAGCAGCAACCACCCTCTCGAGCTAGTCAAGATAACATCCAACAACAAACACAGAATAGGGCCGAGTAGCATCCCAGAAGCCCTAGACGCTTGACAGCTGGAGATCAAAACCCTCCTAGCAGGGGACAATGTCCCTCAGGAAGCGAAAGATAGGTGGATTCAAGCTCTGTGATCAGAGGTCCCCCACGACATAGTAATATCAGGGGACCTACCGACCAAGGTAGGGATCCTCCTGTTTATCGGGACATACCAATAGGGAGAGAGGGAAACAGTGCGAACGGCAGGTCACACACTCACAGGTCACAATTTAGAGATGGCCATGATTATAACGAAGCGGACTCTAGTAGGAGGAATGCTGCTCGACAACAGGAAGAAAGAGGCGAACGACAAAATCCTTCGCCGATGGAGAACCGACTGATAAGGCAAAACGCTGGGGGGCAGCCTAAACAGCCCAATGTCTTTGACCGATTAGGTGCAAGAGAGAAAAGGCGAAGGGATGAAGACTTTAGAGATATACTCAATAATCAAAGGGAATGGCATGACGAGTACTTCCCCCCTGCTTCGGTCGCTCCAGCAATACCAGGTTGTGCAACAACTGGTTGGGAATAGAGCGTCCCATATAGAATTTGATCGGAGGAAGGGAACCCCATTCGTTCATATAATTGCAGTGGAAGAGACTCTAAGCAAATTCAAGATGCCAATTTTACCCAACTTCACAGGAGGAGAAGATCATGTATCTCACGTTAACAAGTTTGAGACACAAATGGACATCCAAAAGGTGTCGGATGATGCTCGGTGCAAGATTTTTCCTACAACTTTATCTGAATCTGCTCACGAGTGGTATTTCAAGTTCCCTCCAGCCAGTATAGTTTCTTGGGAGATGTTCATAAATGAGTCTTATAGACAGTTCTATGCTTGTCGAATACATCCAACAGAGGCCAATCAGCTGGTCGAGATTCAACAGTAGGAGGGTGAAACCCTGAAAGGGTATATCCAGCGATTCATGCGAGCACCTGCTCGACCAAAACTTTTGGAGATGAGGGAAAGATGATGGCGCTCATGGATGGAGTACGACGCAATTCTCCCCTCTGGAGTAGTTTGCAAAAGAATTGAGTCAAGAGCACTCAGGAATTTCTAGATCGAGCAGACAAATATATCAAACTTGAGGAGGCTATCGCTAATGAAGGAAAGTCTTATGTGGATGACCGGGGCAAGAAGGAAGACCACACCAAATCCACCAATGGGTTTGGTAAACCCAACAACAACGACAAAAATAATGGAAAAATGGGGGGAAAAGGGCGAACAACGAGCCATCAACATCTGATAGCAAGCGCCCCAAAAAAAATAGATACGAGCCAAGGTTCACCAATTACACTACCGTGGTCAATAGCCAAGCTGAAGTATATCAGGCTAGTAATACCATTGTTCCCTTTAGGCGGCCAGCCCTGATTAGGAAAGATATCTCCAAAAGGGACACGATCAAGTTTTGTCGTTTTCACAATGACTATGGCCATGATACCAACGAATGTAACCAGCTCAAGGACGAGATTGAGCTCCTTATCTGACAAGGACATCTAAGGAGGAATCTATGAGCAGGTGGAGGTTCTCAATAGGAGGCTCACGAGGGCAACGAGCAGGCGCCTGTACACCAACGCTCGCCTCCTTTACAGCCAGCTCCAGTCGCTGGTACATTGTTGACCATTTGTGGAGGACCACACATAGCAGGTGACAGTGGTAAGGCAAGAGAGAGATATGCCAAAACCCTACGTCATGATCAGGACATCGAAATGCTGAATGTCAAGGAGTGAACTCCCAAAAAAGCTCGAACAGAGGAAGAGTTAATAACTTTCTATGAGCTGGACGCTCAGCATGTTCGATTTCCCCACTCAGATCCTTTGGTCGTAGATGTTCAGATTGCCAACATGATGTTAAAACTTATGTTTGTAGATACAGGAAGCTCGGTTAATATTTTGTATAAATCTTCACTGGAAAGAATGAAACTATCAATGCAAGATTTAAAGCCATGCAACCAAACCATCTATGGTTTTTCTGGCGAAGGGCTCGCACCAACAGGGTCGATCAGACTCCGAGTCACAGCAGGAGCTACACCTGCGAACAAGACATTACTCGCTACTTTCATAGTAGTTGATTGTCCTTCAACATATTATGCCGTGATTGGAAGACCTATACTCGTTGATCTGCGAGCCGTAACTTCGGTATGGAGTTTGGCCATGAAAAGCCTGACTGACGCAGGAGTTGGGTGCATGTTGGAAAACCAGCGGGAGGCCAGAGAATGTTACAATTCCTCAATCACAAAAGTAAGAAGAGGCGGATCAAGTGATAGAGTTGAAAAAAGGTCGTTGGTAGTAAATGAAACACATGCCCAATCAGGTGAAAAAATCACCATATAAGTTGTTGCCCAAAGTGAGGATAGGGACTTAGATCCTCGCTTTGGGGATTTTGAAGAAAACATTGGACCCGTGGATGACCTCGAGGAGGTCCAGTTTGAAGAGAAAGATCCAACCAGGGTTATGAAACTCAGTAAAAACTTAGAGACAACAACGAAAAACAAGCTGGTAGAGTTTTTGAAAAAACACCAGGAGGACTTTGCTTGGTCGCATAAAGATATGATTGGGATAGACCCAGCAGTGATCAGTCATATCTTGAATGTAGACAAAAACTATCCACCTGTGCCACAAAAAGAAGGCTGCTTGACAAAGATAGATGTAAGGCTCTAATAGAAGAAGTCGAGTAGCTGAAGGAAAATGGATTCATCAGGGTAGCATTTTATCCATCTTGGGTGTAACGCCCTGGTTACCCCAGAACAGTTACGGTGAACGGTGAACCGGAAATTTGACCCGCTACCCGAGTCCTTTGGTTAAAAACGTGAGCTAAGTGTTATTATCAGGATAAGGTAGAAAACCAGTAAAAAGGAAAGGGTACATTTCATTAAGTAAATAAACTGCTCATGAGCCTTTCAAAATATTTACAAGTGGTTCGTAATACAAAAGAGTCGCTACAGTTCCAAATTTACAATCCCCGCCGGCCTAAGCGGCAAAAATAGGGTAAACCCCTAGTCCCTCTGAGAACTCCTTGACTGTGGCGGTCAAGCAGCCTTGTATGTACATCACATCGCCCAAGCTCTCCACTCAAAGTTGGCCAAGCTTTTCCTTTCCTTTACCTGCACCACATAGCACCCATGAGCCAAGGCCCAGCAAGAAAACACAATAAAACATGATATAATATCAACAGCGATCATAATAACCATTCAGGACTATCAGTCCGGTAAATAGGTGACAATAGCCAAAAGTCACAATAATGAGCATCGCTCCCTCTAGCCATGTGACGATAGGGTCACCATGGCTTAACTGATAAGTGATTCTCTCACAAATTGACCAGGGCAGGTGTATGGTGATTAGTCACCAACATAACCTTCCTCACGACTCTGGAGTCGTAACTATGGACAACGTCCCTTAGCCACGTGACTAACGGTCACCGGGGTCGTATACCTTGGCTATAGACATCTGGTCGTAGACCAGGCAAGCGCTTATAAGTTCTTCGACCTTAGGGTCGGTCCCGCATTAATGCCATAGAGCCATTCAATGCGTGATCGTCGACTTTAGAGTCGGTCCCTGACTAGTTAGTGTCTTAAACAGGTAATCAACATTCATTAGCATTTAACATGCAATTCACGTTCACATATATCAACCAACATGCTTCAATATCAAACCATGCATGTCATATACCTGTACAGGGTGCAACTGTATCCATACATGGTTTTCTTACCTCAAGTTCGAGCGAGAAGTATGATAAAGACGACCCCTGAGAACGATCGATCTTTTAGTTCCTTAGCGGTTACCTAATCACAACCAATTATAACCTCCATTAATGAGAATCCATAACAATAGGGTCTTAACCTAAGCACCACCCTCGGGACCTCGAAACATGCCCACACGGTGAGTAGATTCGATCCCGGGCCTTAAGGATTGAAACCCCAAGTCAAAAACCCTTAAAAACACTCAAAACGGGGTTTGGAAGGAACAGGGTAGTGCTACAGCGCTCAACCCCTAGCGCCACAGCGCTCTACTCAGAACCTCCCAAGCGTCAGAAAGCCTTCTGAGGAGCGCTATAGCGCCCTAGGGTGGGCGCTGTAGCGCTACCTCCAGGCCCAAACACCCCTGAACCGACCTTCTTCAACTTCTTCGATTCTAACTCGATTCCCAAGCTTCCAAAGCCTATTCTTGATGCCAAATAAACCCAAAAACCATCCCAACACACCCCAATCACCACAAGCATGGGAACCCTAGCCAAAACTCCCAACAAAACCATGAATTCACCCTAGAAAACTTAGCTGCAAAACAAAACCAAAACAGAGCAAACCAGAGAAAACCATGGTTAGAAACTTACCCAAAGCTTGGCTTATGATGGTCTTCAATGGTTGAACACACTCCCAAACTCCCAAGGCTTGCTTCCCAAGCTTGAATCCTCAAAATTGGTTCAAAAACCACATAGAATAGTGAGGAGAAGAAGGTACGGGAGAACTCTAAAGTATACTCTGTTTTCCATCACTTTCTTCAGTCATCAAGTGTTATATCTATCCTAGGGGTGAAATGTCCATTTTACCCCTAGGTCAATTAATACTTTCTAAAGGCTCCCAAGGGCATATTTGGTACTTTCCTTCTAACTCGTTAATCCTAATTAACGCTCTCCAATTCCCGCTATTCTCAATAATCATAAACACCAATAATTCACATCCTATTACCCTTTATCACCCAGTAACGCTCTAATCATCAAAATCACCCCGAGACTCAACCCAACTCCCGACACTTAAACCTGTTGTGACCAAACCGCTAATCAACAATCTACGATCGTCTCATGTCGAATAGCTCGAACAAACCCACATCATAATGTGGTCTCAACATATATCATCGACATGCATACAATTAACATTATATTATAATATAATTCTCATAAACATGCATAAACACATTCAATGGCATAATTAAACAATTATGGCCCTCCCGGCCTACTAACCCAGCCGTTAACCAGAATAGGGAATCCGGGGCATTACATTGGGTCTCTAATCCCATACTAGTTCCCAAGCCAAATGGAAAACGAAGGACGTGCATGGATTTCACATACCTTAATAAAGCCATCCCAAAGGATTGTTTCCCATTTCCAAGAATCGACCAGCTGGTCGATTCTACATCAAGACATGAAATTTTATCGTTCATGGATGCGTACTCTGGATATAATTAAATTAGTATGCATCTTGAAGATCACACTAGCTTTCAAACAGATACGAGACTTTACTGCTATAAAGTAATGCCCTTCGGTTTGAAAAATTATGGTGTGACTTACCAGCGACTAGTCAACCATATGTCCAAAGAGTTGATCGGCAATAACATGGAAGTCTATGCCGATGATATGCTGATCAAGTCGAGAAAAGCTGAAGAACACATCAAGGACCTACAAGAGTGCTTCAACATCTTGAATAAATATCAAATAAAGCTGAACCTCCTTAAGTGTTCCTTTTGTATTGGATTAGGGAAATTTTTGAGATTGATATTAAACTCACAAGGAATCGAAGCTAATCCCGAAAAAATTCAGGCACTGATCGAGATGCAGTCTCCTGCCAAAATTAAAGATGTTCAAAGCCTAACCGGAAGAATTGTGGCCCTAAGTAGATTCATATCTATGTCAACGGACAAGTGTGTTCCATTTTTTAATCTTCTCAGAGGCAACAAAAAGTTTGAGTGGACAGAGGAGTGCGAACAAGCATTTCAGGTGCTAAAATCCCATATGTCCCAGCCACCAATTTTGTCCAAGTTGATCGAAGAAGAAACTTTGTACATCTACTTGACAATCACAGAGTACGCAACTAGTGCTATTTTAATAAGAGAGGAAGACAACATTCAAAAAGCAGTACATTACATAAGCAAAATGCTAATGGGAGCAGAACTACGATATCTGCCCATAGTGAAATTGGCTTATTGCTTGATTCTGGCATCTAGAAAGCTGCAGAAACTATACTGGCTGGAGGGAACTTGAAATACCACTCCTGAGCAGATTCAGATAAAGTTGCAGGAAAAATCCTCCACCGAGCATCATCCGACACCTTTTGGATGTCCATCTGTATCTCAAACTTGTTAACATGAGATACATGATCTTCTCCTCCTGTGAAGTTTGGTAAAATTGGCATCTTGAATTTTGTTGGAGTCTCTGCCACTGCAATTCTATGAACGAATGGGGTGCCCTTCCTCCGATCATATTCTATATGGCATGCTCTGTTCCCAACCAGTTGTTGCACGACCTGATTTAAGGATCTATTTGGGCTTGTACAACATCTGGTATTGCTGGAGCGATCGGAGCTAGGGGGGAAGTACTCGTCGTGTCTTTCCCTTCGATTATTGATTATATCTCTCAGGTCTTCAACCCTTCGCCTTTGCTCACTTGCACCTAGTCGGTCAAAGACATTGGGTTGTTTAGGCTGTGTAATATCCAAGTAGCTCAGTTATTTAATTATTTGCTATTTAGTTATGACACGTTTGTTAATAGTGTTAATATAAAATAATACTTTTAGTTATGGTATTATTTTAATTAATTTTAGAAAAGTGAGATAATTGCATGTATTAGATGAATTGGCATTTATCTTGAGTTTGAATCAATTAGAGTAAGTTTTCTAGTTCGTTTGAATTAACAGATAATGTGGTGATATTATTATTTATTTATGTAAATAATAATTCTTTTAGAATTTTTATAGTGGTTTGATAACAGAAATAAGATAATGCTCTAGATTTGTGTTTGGGTATGATATTTAAGTTTGAATATATTTGAGTTGATATTAATTAATGATAAAACGAATTAGATATTCTTTTAGTTGTGAGAACTCGTTCATAACAGATTGTTTTTTTTATTTGAACATTTGTTTGTTTATTTAATGATAATATAATAGAACATATGTATTAGAAAATGTCAATTAGTTAGTCATCTAGTATCGGTGATATAATATATATGTGTGATCAATTTAAAATTAAGATATTTTGTGATGAGTTAGTTAAAGTTTTGATTATGGTTAAACTAAGGATATATATATATATATATATATATATATTATTTAAGGAATTTTAAAAAAATGACGTTAACAAGAAAGTAGATAGACTTAATGGATTAGCTTGTTGGTTATACAATCATTATAGGCATGATTTTAGGATTTATTTTAGTTATAAAAATAAAATAAATAAATGACTCAAATATCTAATAATCTCTTAAAGGAGTCTCGGTTAAGCTATGTAGTTGAAGTCAATAGTGGTTAATAGATATTATAGAAATTTAGTTAGATTTTATTTTTATAATTTCAAATTTTAAATAATTATTGTTAGGTCATATAAGTCTATAAATAAGAGCTCTGAGTTGATAAATTAAGAAGAAGAGAAGAGAAAGACTTTGTGGTCAAAAGTTGTAGATCTCTTCATCTTTTGGAGGTTCGGGTATTGATTGGTTAATGTAAGTTTGTGTCACTTTCATTATCTTTTTGATGATTTAAATAATTTTCTAAGTAAGTCATTAATGGGGTTTTAATGATTCTAGGGTTCAAGTAGTTGTCTGATTAAGAAGGTGGTTTTTGTTGTTTCAATCATATTCTTTGGGTTCCACACTTTGCAATCTCTTACGCTCGTTGTTTGATAATCTTTGAGGTAAGGAAAATTAGATAGTTTAGTATTATGATTTAGTTTTGTTTGTATGATCTAACATTTCAGGTACAATAAATGGGTAAGTGTGTCTGGACCTAAGGTATCCAATGATGTATGACGGACTATGTCCGGTAGGCTCGGTTTCCAAAACTTTATGACGGACCTATGTCCGGTGTATGACGGACTTTTGTCCAGGGCTTAATTGCCACCCCTGTATAAACACTTATCTTTTTATTATATCTGATTTGTTATTTTAGTTATGATTATGATATATGACCTATAGTTATGATTATGAGTCATGACCTATGATGTATGATCGTATGATCTATGACCTATGACTTATGACTTAGAGTATGACCTATGATTTATAATTTTGTCTTAAGATATGATATGATCTAGATGTTTGTGTTTGTATGATTTTGGTGAATATATGTTATGTTTGATTATATGACTAACCCTTGTTTGTATTTTCCTTACTGGGCTTAGAAGCTCACTCCTTATGATGTTGTTATTTCAGGAAATTAAGGATTGAAAGGCCGGTGGCGAGTGGGACCTAAGAGCTTCGTGATGTATTCGTTGGGGACCATATAGTCGAGCAAGATCGAGCGGGCCAAATTATTTATTTATTTAAACTTTTATTTTAAAATTTTGTTTTATTTAAATGTTGCTCATTTTTATGTTAAAGACAAGTATTTTATTTTTTATAAAACCATGGATCCATGTATTTATTTTTAAGTTTTTATTAAATAAAAGAGCAATATTTACGTTTATGACCCAACGTTGTGTTCTCGGTAATCTATGAGAAATTAGGGCGTTACAGGCTGCCCCCCAACATTTTGGATTATTGGTCGGTTCTCTATCGGTGGAGGATTTTTTCATTCACTTCTCTCTTCCTGCTGTTGACCGCCTCGTTATAATCATGGAAATCTCTAAATTGTGACTTGTGAGTGTGCGACCTGCTGTTCGCACTATTTTCCTCTCTCCCTGCTGGTATATCCTGATAAACAGGAGGAGGCCTCTGTTGGTCGGTAGATCCTCTGGCATTACTATGTCATGGGGGACCTTTGACCGCAGAACCTGAATCCACCTGTCTTCTGCTTCCCGAGGGACATTGTCCCCTGCTAGGAGGGTTTTGCTCTCTAGCTGTTTGGCGTCTAGGGCATCTAGGAAGTTGCGACCCTACTTTAAGTCCCACCCCATCATAGTACTCACCGACTAGCCACTATGGCAAGTCTTACAAAAACCAGAAGCCACTAGTCGGTTATTAAAATGGTCAGTCAAATTAGAGCAGTTCAAAATTTCCTATGCGCCATGAGCAACTATAAAGGGACAAGCCCTAGCAGATTTTGTTGCGGAATTCACCGGACTCCCTATCAAAACACCGATGGTAGAGACTGATGGTCAAAATCAATCCCCTACCTAGAAACTATTAGTAGACGGATCTTCCAACGAGCACAACGCAGAGGCAGGGTTGATTTTAATCACACCCGAGGGACATCGCTTTCATTGTGCGATCAGATTCAACTTTGCGGCTTCCAACAATGAAGTTGAGTACGAGGTTCTGATCACAGGATTAAGACTACCCAAGGACATGGGTATAAAGTCACTAAACATATATAGTGACTCTCAGCTTGTAGTTAATCAAATTATGGGAGAATATCAAGCTAGAGGTCTCAAGATGGTGGCTTATTTGAACAAAGCAAAGGACTTACTGGCACAATTCAAGAATTATACTCTCCAGCAAGTACCTCGCGATCAGAATTCAAATGCTAATGCCTTAGCCAAGTTGGCAAGTGCTAAAGATGTTGACGCTTTAAGCATAGTACCATTCGAACATTTGTTGGCATCGAGCATTCAAGTGAAAGAATCATCGCTAATGATACAAACATTAGACACATGGATGATGCCCATCATCAAATATCTCGAACAAGGAATATTACCAGCAGAAAGGAACAAGGCGAGGATGCTTTCAAGACAATCAACTCGGTTTATTTTGGTTGATGGAATCGTGTATAGACAAGGATACTCAATGCCTTTACTACGGTGTGTCTCTAGGGAAAAAGCTAAGAACTTGATGCAAGAAGTACATGAAGGTTTCTGTGGCGATCACGCTGAGGGGTAGAGTTTGTCAAAAAAGATTCTACGGCATGGATATTTCTGGCCTACTATGATCGAGGACTCTATGGAATTTTTTAAAAGTGTGACAAGTGCCCAAGATTCTCCAAGATACCATGACCAGCCCCAAATGAGCTCAAACAGATGCAAAGCCCATGGCCGTTTGTAGTTTGGGGGATTGATCTGATCGGATCTTTGCCTACAGGGAAAGGGAATGTTAAGTATGCAATAGTTGTTGTAGACTACTTTACTAAAAGGGTCAATGCTGAGCCACTCGCAACAATAGCGACCAAGAAAGTATTGGATTTAGTTGTTAAAAACATTATATTCCAGTATGGGTTGCCAAGAAAAATTGTCTCAGATAATGGCACACAATTTGATAGCGATCTTTTCACTGATTTCTGTGAACGGCATGGTATTACAAATTTTTTTTCGTCGGTTGCTCATCCATAAGCCAATGGACAAGTTGAGGTTGTTAACAAAACTCTGAAGGATACACTGAAGAAAAGGCTTGAAGAAGCAAAGGGAGCGTGACCAGAACAATTTCCAGAAGTACTCTGGTTGTATAGGACATCTCATCAAACAATAACAAGCCATACGCCATTTTCTTATGGCTATGGGTATGAAGCGATGATTCCCGTTGAGCTAAATTCACCATTGCATAGAAGGCTAACATACGACAAGAGCACAAATAACCAATTATTAATGGAGTCTTTGGACTTGATCAACGAAAGGTGTGAGTAGGCCCAACTTCGAGTTGCAGCTTACCAACAAAAGGTCGCTCAATATTTTAACTCTAAAGTACATGAAAGAAAGTTTGACGTGGGAGATTTGGTACTTAGAAAAGTTTTTTTCAACATTCGCGACCAAAATGCTGGAGTACTCGGACCAAACTGGGAAGGTCCCTATCAAATTGAAGAAATCCTTCAACCAGGCACATATAAACTTGGTCTCTTAAATGGAGATCTCGTTCCTCACTATTGGAATGGAGAACACCTACCCAAGTATCTTCAATAAACAATTCTTTTTAAAGAGTTGACTTGTATTAATTTTACTTTTTACAAGTTTGTGAACAAGGGCTGGTTAGTTAATGTGTAAGATCAATTTTGATCACTCGTACAGACACGATTTTGTCCATTCTATTACGAGAGCTAAGAGGAAATGTGCGCAGCTAGTTATTCTTGTAAATTATTGTATTTATTACAAGTATTTGTTCATTACATGTGTTGTTTTGCTATATTATAATTAATTTTTTATAAAGTACGCGAGCTGTATTGTTCAAACAGGACTTGGTCTTGGCAAGTGACCAAGAACCTTGAGCTCCTCGATCATTTGGGGGGCATATAAGATACTAAGCGAGCAAATCATATCAACAGACATATGTAAACACACGAACATAATAAGGGAAAGCATACTACGACACATAGAGTATTTACAAAAATTTCAGTTAATTTTGTGAAATCTTAACAATGTGTTATGCTAAGTTCGGTCATACGAGCAAATGTTATAATAGCAATGAGTATATTATAATATCACAACGAAATATATTTACACCGCGAGCAATTGCTGCTCAGATGTAATTAAAATAATTAAAAGGAAAAAGCTGCCTTAGGCAGCAAAATTGTCTTAACATTACGAACTATTGTTTGTATGTTCTAGTTACATACAAAAATTATTATTGTGCAGTTGGAGGTGGGTCTTGTTGAGACTACTGGTCGACTGATGTTCCAACATCTTCTTCAGCACCTTCGATGCTTGTCTCCGGAGAGATTTTAGGAGAGTTCGAGGAATTTTGAGCCTTCCTTTCCTCTTCTTGGCGAGCAGCGCACTTCGCGAGTTCGACCTATCTCATTTGCTCGGGAAGGTAGTCAAAATTTTCCTCTGGGTTGTTCTTCCAGAACAAGTAGAAGCAGCTAAAGGTAACTCCTCTAAACCTCTCCAGATTTTGGGAATTGGTTTCCTTAAGCAGCTTGACCTGTTTCTCCAGTCCAGTAGCGTCCTTCATACTGGCCACCAGATCTTCTTGAAGCTTGGCTGCTTCCTTCAAGTTTTTCTCTGAAGCTTCCTTGAACTTCTCTTTGGCAGTAATGGTTTTGGCCAGTTCTTCCCGAGTCATCTTTAACTCCTCGGATAAACTAGTGACTTTGCCTTTAGCCGCCTTAATCTCCTCAGTGTGTATCGCCTTGATCTCCTTAGCGTGATGCCATCCATTGCTCATGGTCAGGATATCCTGCGAATAAGGAAAAAATTAAGTTGTTAGAGACAATTAGAGGAAATGTTGCTCAACTAAAACACAATACAGAAGAAACTTACGTTGAGGACTTCAGTATTCCCGCGACTAAGGACCTGGCTATGCTTCAGTGGGGGAAGGTTGGTGAAGGCTTCCTGGCTGCGACGGTGCTTGGACAATTTTTGCAGCTTTTCGTAAGTAGAATTAAAGGCATTGTTCAGTAGATTAGCGGCCAAAGATCTTCCTGCCTGCTCGGAGGGAGGGGTACTACTCGGAGGAGGAGGAGGAGGTGTTGTAGTTCTAGACGGAGCAGGAGCTGGAGGGTCTTCTGGTCGAGTCCTTTTGTCGAGAAGGCTCACCACTACTCTCCCCCGAGGTGTTTTCTTCTTGACTTTTTCCTGCTCGAAGGAGCGTCTACAGAGGTGTAAATATCAAAAGCATCATTAGATGGCATGACTGCAAAACAAAAACAAACGAGCAAGTATGTTAAGAAATAGTTTGGAGCAATAATGGATAATGTAAAGAGAAATTCTAAGTAGTATACCCGAACTATTATTACTGGTCGTTATATTATCTAAAATACTACTATTACACTCACTATCTGCCTCGAAGAAGTCCAAGCTAAAATTACTTGTCGTAAATTTAAAGTTGTCATCCATGTCAAATAAATGACAAGGGATGGGAAAGTTATCAAGAAGAGAGAAGTCTATATCGTTCTCATCTAAGGATTCGAGTATAGGACCGGTGTATTCCGGTAGTTTTTGTTTTCCCCTCCCATGATGGTTAGGAGTATTGGCAGTTCGAGGGTTGGGGGTTGGCTCTCGAATGGTCACTCCCGTTGGTCGTTGTCTCTGGGGTTATGACACATCCTGCTGCTGCTTGGGGATTTCTTGTCCTTTGGTGCCCTCTCTAGTGGCACTCCCCGCAGTGGATTTCCCTCACTTCTTGATGAGGTTCCAAAATGTCGATCAACCTTAAATTACTTTCCGTGACCAGCTCTTTGATGCTTTTTTCTAGAGTGGGGTCTGGTCGGTACCATGGACCTAGATCCAGCACAAGACGACTAAGGATAAGAAAAGATAAAAAATAACTAGAAGACTCGATCAGAGGTTAGAAAGTTTACCTCCTCGTGTGAATGCCATGTTATCAGCAACCAGGTCGGTAGAAAGGAAGTACTCTTGGAAGTACTTTCCTATGTTTGACTTGTGGATAATATCGCTCATGAACGTGCGAGCAGATTCTTGGTGGCAAAAGTGGAAAAACCCCATGTTGTTTTGATTGGGTTGGATTTGAGATCGAACAAATAGTTGACCTCATGTGGAGTTGGCACATGCCATTTTTTGTGGTTATATAGGATATAGAGTGCTGAAAGTACTCTATATCCGTTGGGTGTTATTTGAAAATGGGCGACCTCGAAATAATTGGCCACCCCTTGCAAAAAGTCATGCAAGGGCAAGATTGCCCCTACCTCTATATGATACCTCGACCAGATGCTATAGGCGCCTCCAGGCACGTTTGCCCTTTTGTCGGGTATGGGTTTATGTAGGGTAATCCCAGGAAGCCCATACCTCTTGGGATATTTTTCCACCATCTTGGTCGATATGACACTAGGAGGGGCAATGTACCAGTCTACTTCTGCTCGGGGGCCATCGCGAGGATGGGCTTTGGGATGAATGTCGGGTGGTCCAAAATTTAGAGGTTGAGGGTCATTTGAAGGACCCTCGGTATTGGTTGCAGGCTGGTTATAAGGTGAATCTATCATTTTCTTTTTCATACGAGCAGTGTATTTGACACCACCCATGTTTGGTTGGTTAGGTTGAGGACTGGTTGTAGGGTTTGATTGTGAAGATGAAGGCTCAGGAAAAGGCAAAGAAAGCTGTTCTTGGTCCTCAAACAGCAATGCGAGAAGATCGTCCTCTTTTGGTCTCTCACCTCCCAAGGGGTCATGCATGAATATCTGAGAAGATCAAAGGGGAAGTGAGAATCTACGACCAATAGATAGAAGAAAGAGAAAAGCAAGGATAACATTGCTCGTGTATAAAAGTTAAGCTTTTATACGACCAACATCATCCTGATAAAAACACAATAAATGTGCGAGCAGTTTGAAAAAACAGACCAAAAAGTGAAAGTGAAATTTTATTCAGAAAAACTTTTCAATCCGAGAACAAGCGGGAAAAACCCAGTTTCTCCGAAAAACTCGAAATTGAATTTTCACTTCGATTTTGGACCCAAAATCAGTATTCCTATACCCTACGTTTCTTTTTAAGCATTGTCTAATATTTTATATTGCCTAAGATTCCATATTCTAGCATACTTTTTCTATGTATGTTAGCCTAAACCCGATTACCTAAAAAATTTCTCAAGAACAGAAGAAACACAGTTACAAAAATTCGTGAATCAAGACCAGAGTACATGAAAAAATCTATATAAATTAGAGGGTGGATTCAAAAACTTACTTGAAGTATGAGTTAAAGGAGAAATCACAAAGATTTTGCTCGGAGTTGGTCAAAGAAGTCTCGGATTGCATTGAAGTTTATGAGTTTTCTTGAAGGTTTTTTCTGAGTTCTTGAGGAGAGAAAATGTTTTGGTAAAAAATGAAAAGGCTGAAAAGGATTATATTTATACTACTCGGGGCGTTAGTAAAGAGTAATGATGGGAATAAGATTTTGATGTATGGGGAATTGCAATAACCGTCAAAATATTTATGGGAAACTGTAAGGGTCATAATTGCTTGCTTTTTCGATGAGGCACTGACAGATGTGACAAGTCATACGGGTTGCTGGTCGAGTAAGTTTATTAAATGTTGATTGCATTAAAATAAACTTGAGGGCAAATGTTTACCCTAAAAATACTACTTGCTGACGTGGCTAGATTAGTGTGCACGTAGGTTGCACGTGAATACTTAGTGATTACATCTAGATAAATCAACGACCAGAAGAGACATTGCTCGATGGATTTAAGAAAGACACTTAACCGTACGGCAGAAGATGTGCTGACATATGCGACCAGGTCTGGTCGTGGTAATGAAGCCATATTTTAAATACAATTATAAGTAAGATATTTCTATGATATTTGACCCTATTTTCATGTAAAGATTATGTTTTCTATTATTTCTTAAATATGCTTAAATCAACATTTATGTAAGGCCCATCGACCCATGAGTAGATTCTTGAGCCTATATATAGGACTCAAGGGACTCTTTGAAAGAGGGTAAATAATTTGTATTTGGAGAGAATCAGTGTTCTTGACATAGAAACCTTTGTATTCTTTTTTGGAGCATGTGAAACTCAGTCTACCCTAGTTTGTTGATCGTAGTTTTCATAATATGTAAATAACAACAGTAAGTGGAAGTAGGTTATTACCAATATCTTGGCCATAAAATTCCCAACTCCTGAGGGGGTAGCGAGCATGAAAGGGGAACAGAAAGAAGCAAAGGAATGTTATAACACTTCCCTCCGCACAATCATGAGACCGCCAGAACCTATGGTGATCGTAGTGCGTGGGAGCACAAACCCGCGTTAGTTCAACCCCAAGGTTACTAAGGAGATCAGAATCGATGGTTGTGCATACGCGTCTGAGAGGGAAAATCGAGTAAAACTCCTCTTTTAGTATGATAAATCAAAATGGTTACCATAGTTAGCCCCCCAACATAGTTGTGAGTCCTCCCCTTAAAAGCAGCTATGAATTAGAGGGGTAACCTAGATGCCTTGATATGTAGTAAGATCAATGTTTCCATAGATACCTATGTACTCTAATCATTTTTAATGAACATGTTTCTTATTGGCATGTCACACTTCTCATTTACGTGAGCATGGATCTAACTCTCGTGTACCTATCACCGATTGAAATTATCAAAGTGCATGAGCGAAATGGTCAAAGTGCCTGACGAGATAAATCTCGCCAACCACTTGGGGGGTAGAGTATACAGCCAAAAAAGGTCCTAAAAGAGGCCCTTATAAAAAAAAAAGAGAGGAAATAAGGAAGAAAACCTTGCAAGGCATCTCTTGAGTTCGCGAGGATTAGCTACCCTTGTGAACATCATGAGGATCAGAAGGTCCTACAGGAAGAACCTCCTAGGAAAGGCTGATACCTCCACGAGAGGAAAGGCCTCAGGAAGAGCATCCACCAATAATCCTAGAGCGACCACCAAGCCGTCTAGCCAAAAAAGCTCCTAAAAGAGACCCTTGTAGAAATAGTACTATGCATAATGACGAGAAGGACGCTTCTAGCAAGAAATAACAAGCACGCACAAAAATATATAAAAGGATGGCTAGAATGCAAAGGGTCAACATATTCTTACAAATACAATCAAGGTTCACCAAATAGACCATCACTACTGGTCCAAATAAAGTATTGACGAGTTATTAGAAAAAAGGGAGACCTATCAAACCTCTCTGAGTGGGCTCAAAAGAAACTCAAGGATAAAGAAACGAAAACACATGATCACACACACACACACACACACACACACATATATATAAAAGAAGAAAGTTGCGATAATGTTTCAGGATAAAGTCGACATCAACCACAGTAGGACTTAGAAAAGTTCCTGAAGAAAAAAAAAACCAGGAGAAACTTTTCTGGTATAATAAGGTTCGAATAAGCATACAACCAAATCGAAGTGAAAGATAAATATTGCAGAAACAAAATCTCAAGGCCTCCCGCTGCTAGCATTCCACTCAGCCACCTTGGCAACGGCATGGTCACCAAAGGAGGAGAAGTCGAAGCTAGGATTTTGCCTCCACATTCCATAAAGGATGCGCTCTATGGACTTATACTCAACCTCTGCCAAATTAGCCTCCAGGAGAGTGACCCTCTCCCATAACACCTCAACCTTAGCTTCCGCTTTCTTCTTCTTTTTTGATGATGAAGAGGCTTTTGCCAGAGCTTTCTCCAGCTTGAGGTTGACATCAACAAGCTGTCTCTCGAGCTCTTGGACCTGACCACTAGACGATCCCTTTCGACGTTTGATGAAGATAGGCCCTGTGCTGAGTCTACGAAGTGTTGAGCCACAAAAGAAGCCTGCAAGGAAGCAAAAAGTGGCAAACAAGGAACCCAAAACAAAAAAAAAGACCAATGTAAGACGCATGAACTCACCCAAGTTGTGGAGTGCCGATGGGTCTCCCCAAGCTCCGCCATGTTAAAAATCTCAAGACCTATCCACTCGTTCTCGGGAATACCCTCGACAACTTGGGCATACCTTTGCACGTAAGGGGCTAACGTGCAACCCACCCAGGACGTCCCCTCCAAATCTGGAGTGCCCGGGTGATCAGGGACAGATGAACCACTCACCGAGGGAGGAGGAGATGCAGGAACATCAGACAAAGGGTATCCTAAATGGCCATGACTAGCGGGAGCGTAAGGAAGATTATAAAATTCATCAGAGAAAGGCAGAACGAAGCATCCTTGCATGGTCAGTGGACCGCGGGAATGAGAAGTCGTGTCGCAGTTCATAGGAGAAAAAGAGGGACACCCCGTGGAGGATGAAGATAGCCGATCTAGATGTTTAGATTCGGGGGAAACCTCCTCAGGCACCCATTCAACATCACCCTCGTCCGAGTCAGGTTCTGCTAGAGTTGTCTTCTTCTTTCGCTCAGAAATGTGCCATAGCAGGTCTGGCTCTGAAACCCTGGATAGACCATAGTGATTGAGGTTGGCCACAGTAAAGAGATGGGCAGCCATTTTCATTGCAGGGTCTGCATCAAGGAAGACATCTACCGGCGCCGCCTTCGACCCAGGAACATCGGGAATACTAAAGCTCTCTGAACAATCAACTTAGTTATCAATATGAGTATAAGTTCCACAATAGCAAACTCAATATAAAAGGAAATACTTGAAGTACTTACTTGGGGATGAGCGGAAATGTTCGCGGATGGAAATGGGACCTTTCACAAAGAAAAAGTCCTACTTCCAGGAACCTGGGTTAGAAACAGAACCCTCTATCAAGGAGTCCTGAGAGTTGGCTTTCTGTAAAAAGTAGAAGCCTTTAGATTTAGGAGTGGGCATGAGATTGTAAATGAAATGCACCTCTTGGGTCGTGGGAGCGTGATCGTTAAGCTTCACAAACGCCATATACAGGCATCTTAAGGTAAACCAACTGTTGGGTGCCAGCTGAAGTGGAGCAAGGTCAAAGTGATTCAAGACCATGACGAAGAACGGGTGTAAGGGAATGGTCCCACCCGCCTTAAAAATATGTTCGCTCTTAGTGACATAGCCCTGGGGGGGATTATCAGCCCGAAACTTGTTTGAGGGTACATACAAATTGTACTCTTTACTAATGTGGTATTTCTCAGACAACTCTAACAACTTATTTTCCGACATGTTGGAAATGATGGTGGATGCCAATAAAGGACCGAAGTCCAGCTTCGCGGGAGCCACCTGTCATTTCATTCTCTTTGACATGTCTGCAAAACCAAAGGAAAAAGGTGAGGTCAAAATAAAGCCCTTTACCTTTCATTTTCTTCTTCTTGTGTGAGTTTTCCACCAAGACATTAAGTGTGGAAGCATCAAACATGGGTGGATTAAGGACAAGGGTTGAGGGGAACCAGGGGTGACCTCAGGGCTACTATAGGCGGGGCTGAGGGTTCCGGAGGGAGGTTTCCCTCCATGAACTCTAGCTCCATTCATAGGTCAAGGAGGTTCACTCTAAGGCTTGCAATGTGATCATTATGATCAAAGGAGAAAGGGACTCCATCACCCCTCAAAGCCGAATCTATCTCACTCTCCACCACCCAGATTTTATGCCTAAGCTCGGCCATGCGTTCAAGGTGACATATACGAGCCTTCCTCGAGGTGTCGTAGTTTTGGTAAGGGTTGTTTTCGGGGGACCCCGAGTCTGAGGACAAGTCTGCAAACTCGACCCCCAGAGGAATTCTAGATGACCCCTCACATGCCATAAAGTTGCGTCTCACTGGTGATATGGGTGTAAATGTATATGAAAAGTGTACTACAAAACACAAAGGAATAAGCTCAAAATCTATAGACACAAGTGCTCGAGATAACCAACTAAGAGCTACAAAGGAGGGTATATGTGAAAATGGGTGCATATACATAAATTAGCTTACAAGGAGCTCCGACTGAGACACCCCTTCCCAAGTAACGCTAATTTAGACCCATTAAGCACAAAAGAGGGTGAATGCATACGTTGAGTGGGTAAATTCGCACACCGTCACAGCTGCAGAAATACCAAGGGTCGAAAGTACACGCCTACAAAAAGAAAGGAGATAGATTTTTTAGTCTCCTAGCACATACATAAACATTTATATATATATATATAAAGAGAGAAACGAAAGGCAAACTGCCCTTGTGAGGGATGAAACCACTCACCTCTTGGAAGCTTTGAAGACAAAAGCACCACCAAGCTAAGAGGAGTAAGTGTAGAAATTATCTTTGAGAAGAAGACCTATTTATAGGAAACTCAAATTCATCCTAACCATTGAATTCAATATTTGATCTATGGTAATGAATGAAGTCAAATACCCGCATTGGGATCCACGAAGCCAAATGATAGGTTCACATTTATCCTCAAGGAATCTTGAGGATCACCATCCCAAAGTGTGTTACTTAACACCACCAAGGAAAAGAAACACCCTAACACCATAAGGGACTCGAAGGCACCGTTACAAAAAGTCTACCGGAGCACCTAAAGGCCCTCCCATAGACTGAGGGGCAAGTGTGGATACCAAAATTTCGCTTGAACGAGACCCCCGTCTCATGGCCCTCAGAGTATAGGCTTGGGACGGAAATAGCCCTCACGCCCTTGCGTCTCGCGCTAGGGTCTCGCGGACACCACCTCGGCTACACCCCTTCGTCTCGCGCCAGGGCCTCGCGGACACCACCTCAGTCGTGCTCCTGCATCTCGTGGACACCACCTCGGTTGCGCCCCTGCATCTTGCAGACACTGTCTCGGCCACGTCCCTGCGTCTCACGTCAAGGTATCACAAACACCACCTCGGCTGCGCCCCTACGTCTCACACCAGGGCCTCGTGGAAACCACCTCAGCCACGCTCTTATGTCTCGCGGACACCACCTCAGTCATGTCCCCGCATCTCGTGCCAGGGTCTTGCGGACACAACCTCAGCCACATAGTAACGTCTCGCACCCTATAGGTTCCTTGCGAGGTCATTGTGCCTTGGCTACTCAGAAGGCACCTCACACACTTGCCTTACCCATCTACCTAGACATAAGAGCCTCGCCTAGCTCGGCCCATCTCGCCCATCTTGCCTGTCTGCCATGATGTCGCTCACGCATAGGGCCATATGCTTTATTCCATAGCGTACCTAGCCAAAGGCACGCCTCGCCATAGGTCCATAAGCCTTGCTATGAGAGACGCCGTGCCTTGTGCTCAAGGGTCCATGCGAGACCCCACACCTTGTTGGGATGATGACCCATGAAAGGCGCCTCCTCTCATCATATACGACCCATGCCTCGCCTAAGAAGCCCTACTTATCCCACTAGAGTAGGTACCACCAGCGAGGCACATCTTCACTGCGACTTCTCATAAAAGGTAAAGTCTAAAGCTTCACGTGTATACATGTGAGGAGAACTAGTAAGGGCCCAACCATCATTTGGTATCAATCTAGAATTAGTGAAGGTGGCTAAGTATGTTACTCATGATGGCTTGCAAGCTTTCCCACACTTAGCAAAATACAAGGGAGCTTGGAGAAAAGATGTGTCTTGGAAATGCAAGAAGGACCATTCGGTATGAGGCACACATACGGGTATGAGATGTACGACCTTGAGGAAGACAAAGGCATGACTCTGACATCCGTATGCGACAAGTAGTGGTGGTACGAAAAAGTACAAGACGTGGTGGCATGACCCGCGTGCCTCTGACCATCTATCAACATCGACACCACAACCCCCTGCTCCACCACGACCTGTGCCACTACCATGATAGTGTACCCATGTACCTTCTTGTCCCCTGGGACCACCTTGTATCTAAGGCCATTAAAGCCAAGCTATAAATAGACTTCCACCCCTCAAATGAAGGGGTTGGAAAATTCTTGTAATACTAGGCTATTCAAAGAGAAATATGCATGTTTTCTTCCATGACACTACTAGGCTCATTTCTTATTAAAAGGGAAATTTTTGTAATTTTGCTCGTTATGGGTATATTTGGCATATATGTGATATATGTGTGAGACCCTATTATTATGTGGATATATTTGGGTTACTCGACATGAGACGATCCTAGGGAGCAAGTTGGCGGGAAAGTAACAACGGGACCTAATACCTGACTCGAGGCGAGACAAGGGGTATTTTGTGTATCTAGTACATTACTGGATTATCTGGTAACAGGAATAAACATTTGAGGATGTGTTTGGAGTTAGTGAGACTAGGAGGGAATGTCAGGGATTTTGACCATTTTTCCCTCAAGGATGTTTTTGGTACCCCGAGCCTCAGGAATTGCTTAAGGTTACTTTGAGTTTAAGTAAACCACACAAACACTTAAATACGTTTAAACAACTATCTCAACACTCTCTCTCTCTCTCTCGGCATACTGTTCCTCTTTCAATTCCATGGGAATTCTTGCGATTTAAGGAGAATCGAGGCTAGCTTAGGCTTGGGATTGCTTAGGGAAAGACTTACCATCGATTGGGGCAACAGAGGTAACAATTTCTAGCCCTAAATCTCTGTGTTTTCTGGTTTTTTGTTAAGTTCTTGGAGTTATAGAAATTTAGTTATGAGTTGGGAATTTGAAGGGGTTTTGGCCAAGATTTTACTTGGGTTTTGATGGTTCAGGGCTACTGAATTGATTGGGGGCTTTACTTTTAAGTTTTAGCTATATTTGGAAAGGTTTTTTGTGGGTTTTTACTTGAAGAAAACTAGGAAAAATAGAGTTTTCATGGCGAGTCGCAGCCCTTTTCTTGGGGCGCTGCAGCTCTCATGATCAGGAAGAAGAAGCAGGTGCCTTTGGGCCTTTTGAGTCGCAGCGCCTGTTAGGGCGCGCCGCAGCGCGTGTCGAATCAGAGGAGAGCTCGGGTTCTATTATTTAGGGAGGGGGGTTGCGGCTCCTTTATTTTGAGTCGCGACGCTTGAAGGGTTTTGCGCCCCATGAGGGTTTTTGAGTGTGGGAACTCAAACCTAAAGGCTCGGGATCGATCCTACTACCCGGTATTTTAGAATTCAACGTCCCGGAGGCTAGGACTCAGTCTGGAAGCCTTTATTTGCTCTTTTTGACAAGATTCTCTATTGGTTGTGACTAGGTTATCGCGAGGGGCTCGGAACTAGGATCGTGCTCAAGGGTCGTTCTTAATACACTTTGCACTCAGACCTATGGTAAGAAAATTACACCCAATATGTGATATATGTGATTAGGGCTTGGCCTGATTGTTGATTATAACTATGATCAGGGCTCGACTCCTAAGAATAAATGTGATTTAGGTTACGCTCAAATGCTTTGGGTCTGGATAATTGTTTAATGAACGCTTGCCTTGTTTGCATAGGTAGGGCTCTCCCCCATTAAGGAACATGGTTATTACTGTGTTTGTGTTTGATTGGTTAAGACACCATGATTTATATGTGTGCATGCTTGTATTTTTTGATGTATGCTTATTTGTATCTATATCTGAATATCTGTTTAAAGCCTTGACTTATTAGTTAAGGGCGGCAATAGCATTGTGCGCTGGTCGAGAGGCTTAGGCCGAATTAGGGACGTACTATTACGTTGGCTGACCCTATGGTCATTGGAATATAATGTGCTTGGCTATCTATATGGATAGTTTTTCAGAGCTAAGGGAAAGGGCCCCAGGTGACTCTATGGTCACGTAGCTAGGGCACATGGCCCTAGATTGACTCTATGGTCAACTATCCAGGGCAGCGGGCCCCAGAATGATCCAATGATCATTTAGTTGTAATTGTATGCATGCATGAGTAAGTTATTACTGCTGGGCATTCTAGATATGTATTTGTAATATGTATTTACTGTTCATGCACATGTTTAAGTTTTCTTGCTGAGCCTTGGCTCACGGGTGCTATGTGGTGCAGGTAAGTGAAAAAGCTAGCTAGATCAGTCATGAGTTGGAGAACTTTGGTGGTGGCATGTACATATGCAGCTGCTCATCCACCATGGTCGAAAATACCACAGAGGAACTAGGTTTGTATTGCTTCTTTTTCCGCTTAGGCCGACTGGTTGTAAATTTTGATTTGTATATACCCTTTTAAACATCTATTTGTAATGTTTTGGGATCCCATGTATGTATGAAACTTTCAAATGAAAATTCAATGTTTCCTTTGACCAAAATTTTTAACCCTAACCCTTGACATTAACCATAGTTACACATTTATAACCAAATGACTTGATTAGCAGGACTAACACTATTTAAAGTACATAGTGTAACGATCCTAGATTAGGAGGATGTTGCTTGTGAATACAAAAAAAACTGCTTATTAGCATTGTTATATGGACATGTAGGTTAGAATGCGCTTATTAGTGTTGTTAATTGCATATAGGCTAGGGAATGCTTATTAGCACTGTTAATACTGGCAGGGATTAAAAAACATGCTTATTAGCGTTGCTATACATGTAGAAATGCTTGAACATGCTTATTTGCATTGTTAATTGCTTATGAATGCCAAAAATGCTTATTAGCATTGTTATTTGCAAATGAATATCACGAAGTGCTTATTAGCACCATGATTGAGTATATTATGTGTTGGCATGCTTATTGGCATTGCATTTGTTGGTTTGTTCGGTCTTGGATCGTTAGGCGGCAAGAGGTATAGTTATTACTTACATAATGGCTGATTTGATCACTGTAGAGTCGAATACTTATTAATATTCTTCCTCGATGGTCAGAGAGGTTGACTGGCCAAGAGATACAGGCCAGGGAAGAGAATGAACAGTGCTAGGTCCCACCGCTAGCTCCAGAAAACTGGCAACAAGTGGTTGCTCATATGGAAGCCAGGTTACAGAGGTAGGAAGATGAGATTTGCCTCTTGAGACAGAATCAGGTTCTAGCAGGGAACCTTACGCCTGCAGTACCAGCAGTGATACAGCTAGGGGTCCAAAAGATAATACATCCCCAGGCAGGGGGAGATAGAGGGGAACCCCTATATGAGAGGTTTAGAAAACAGCACCCTCCAGGTTTTGAGGGTAACTCAGACCCACTGAAGGCTGAGCAATGGATGACTATGATAACCACTATCCTAGATTTCATGAGGGTTGGTGGTAATGAGAGAGTGGCCTGCGCCACTTACATGTTTCGGGAGGATGCCCGAATATGATGGGAGGTGGTATCCCCAACTAGGGTAGTAAACATTATGGAATGGGAAGAATTCAGAACTCTGTTCAATGAGAAATACCACAATGACGCAGTTAAAATTGCGAAGGTTGAAGAGTTCAGTAAGTTACTTCAGGGAAACATGACAGTGATTGATTATGCCTTGAAATTCGACAGATTGGAAAAGTTTTTCGGGGATTTGTGCCCACTATGGGACCACAAAAGAGAGGTTTCTCCAGGGGCTACAACCTATGATAGCTCAGGATGTTCATATTACTACTGTGCCAGGAGTGGCTACCTATGCATAGGTTGTCGAGAAGGCGCTTACAGCTGAGAGCGTCGAGAATAATATCTAGCGTGAGAATATGGCTAAAAGGGATTCTAGGAGGCCGATACCTCCATTTGCAGGCTTTGGTATGGGCGGAGGCCCTAGTGACCAAAAGAGAAAGACTCCAAATACAGTTTCAGCTCCAGGGCCAAATAGGAGGCCATGGGGCATACAGATAGGCCGCCATGGTGGCAGTGAGACTCAGAAAGCATTCTTAAAGTGTACTCGGTGTAGGAAGCGCCATATTGGGGAATGTCGGGCAAAGGGTTGCTTCGTCTGTGGGAGTGTGGGACACTTAAAAAGGACTGCCCGAAACTAGAAAGGAAGAGCCCAAGAAGGTGGACAGCCTGACACCAACTCAGGTGTTCACCTTGACCCAGGTGGAGGCTGAGGCTAGTCCCTCGATGGTTACATATCAGATTTCTAGTGCTGGCCTTTATACTGTTTTCATTGATTCGGGTGCTACCCACTCTTTTGTTGCTAGTAGGATTATAGATTGACTGTTTAGACCATGTGACTTTTATCCTATAGGGTATGGTACTATGTTGCCTATTGGGGAGTTAGTGGTTTCCAGGAGATGGGTTAGATCACTACCAGTGATAATGGATGGCAGGGAGTTGTCAGTTGACTTGATTGATTTGGTTATGACCGACTTTGACATAATTCTGGGTATGGACTGGTTGGTGAAGTATGGGGCAACGTTAGATTGCAATAAGAAGATGGTAACCTTTGAGCCTGAAGGTGAGGACCCCTTTGTATTTGTTGGCACTATACATGGACCTCGTATACCTAAGATATCTGTACTTAGAGTTAAAGACCTATTGCAGAGGGGATGCATAGGATTCTTAGCTAGCATGGCGGATACAATTGAGGCCGTGCCAGTGGGACCAAGATAGACCATATTAGTCTGTTAGTTTCTGGATGTGTTTCCAGAGGATCTACCAGGGTTACCTCCACACAGGGAGATAGAATTTATGATTGAATTAGTGCCAGGGACAGAGCTAGTGTCTAGGGCACCTTATAAGATGGCTCGAGCAAAGTTGAAGGAACTAAAGGTTCAATTACAGGAGTTACTAGACTTGGGAATTATCAAGCCCAGTTTCTCGCCATGGGGCGCACCAGTTCTATTCGTGAGAAAGAAAGATGGTTCTTTGAGGATGTGTATCAATTATAGAGAACTGAACAAGTGAACTATCAAGACCAGGTATCCTCTGCCAAGGATTGTTGATCTGTTTGATCGATTACAAGGTAGGAGGGTATTCTCGAAGTTAGATCTTCGATCTGGTTATCACCACCTGAGGATCAGGGAGGAGTTTATACCGAAGACAACTTTTCACACTAGGTACAAGTATTATGAGTTTTTTTTAATGTCATTTGGACTGACTAATGCCCTAGCAGAATTTATAGATCTAATGAAATGGGTGTTCAAAGATTACCTGAATCAGTTTGTGATCGTCTTTATCGATGATATATTGGTATACTATCAGTCAGAGACGAAGCACGAGCAACATCTCAGATTGGTACTACAGAGGCTAAGAGAACACAGGTTGTATGTGAAATTCAAGAAGAGTGAGTTCTGGTAGCCACAGGTGACTTTCTTAGGTCACATAGTCAGTAAGGATTGAATTATGGTGGAACTAGCAAAGATAAAAGTAGTCAGAGATTGGCCAAGGCTGAAGAATGCTTCAGAGATCAGAAGTTTCTTGGGATCGGCAGGTTATTACAAACGCTTTGTGGAGGGGTTTTCCAAGATTGTGTCACCACTGACAGAGTTGACACGCAAGAATCTAAGGTTTATACGGTCAGATAGGTGTGAGGACAGTTTCCAAAGACTGAAGAAGAATTTGATCACCGCTCCAGTTCTGAGTCTTCCTACAGATTAGGACAAGTTTGTGGTTTATTATGACGCCTACTCTTTTGGAGAGGATTAAGGAGAAGTAGTTAAGTGACCCACAGTTAGGAAAGATTAGAGGGGATGTCCTAGTTGGAGTAGCTAAGGACTACACAGTTTCAAACATGGGCTTATTGAGATATAAGGATCGGATCTGCATTCCGATGGACACTAGGATCAGATGAGAGATTATGGATGAATCTCATACTACCCCTTTTTCTCTACATCTAGGCACCACAAAGATGTACCAAGATTTGAAAGTTTTATATTGGTGGCTTGGGATGAATAGGGACGTGACTGAGTACGTGGCAAGGTGCCTGACCTGTCAACAGATCAAGGTAGAGCATCAGAGACTAGAAGGGTTGTTGCAGTCTCTGGATATCCCAGAGTGGAAGTGGGAGGACATCACGATGAATTTCGTGGTAGGATTTCCCAAGACAGTGGGCTAGCATGATTCAGTTTGGGTCATCGTGGATCAGTATACGAAATCAGCTCACTTTCTACCAATGAGGACGAATTACACAATTGAATAGTATGCAAATCTCTATGTGAGAGAGATAGTTTTCCTTCATAGGACCCTGTCTTTACTTCCATGTTTTGGGGAAGTTTGAAGTGGGCGATGGGTACACAATTGAAGTTCAGTACAACATATCATCCTCAAACCGATGGTTAGTCTGGGAGGACTATCCAAATATTGGAGGACATGCTGAGAGCATATGTATTGGACTTTGAAGGGTCCATGAGAAAATATTTCCCTCTGATAGAGTTTTCCTATGATAATAGCTACCAGTCGACTATTGGAGTGACACCTTATGAGATGATGTATAGTAGGAAGTCCAGATCACCCAGTCACTTGGGTGAGATGGGTGAGAGGAAATATTTGGGTCTTGAGGCAGTTTAGATGGCCAGTAAGGCTATTGAAAAGATTAGTGCTCGGATGCTCACGTCTTAGAGTAGACAGAAGAGTTATTCAGACCCAAAGCGGAGGAACGTGGAGTTCCGTGTTGAAGACTATGTCTTCCTTAGGGTTTCACCACTGAGAGGGTGAAGAGATTTGGGAAGAATAACAAGCTGAGACCTAGGTTTGTTGGACCATTTGAGTTCCTGGAGAGGATCAGTCAGGTGGCCTATAGGTTGGCCTTACCCCCCACACTGTCTAGTATGCACAACGTATTTCATATTTCCATGCTAACGAAGTATGTATCAGATGGGACTCATGTGTTGAACTGGAGACAGATTTATGCTATAAGGAGCAGCCAGTTTAGATTTTAGACAAGAAGGACAAGGTCCTGACGAACAAGACTATGACAGTCAGAATCTCGTGATCTGTAGGGGAAAGACCAGGTAAAAGCTGTGCAATCCAACATCTCCTGGGGAAGGTCAATTGTGATGATTCTAAGACTGTGTAGGTATGTGACTACACATTTGAAGATGGCTTAAATGGATTGTTGGGTACTACCTATGCCAACAAGATGCATCTTCTATTTAGTAGTCCATCACTTGAGAACTCCAAAGTTAAGTGTGCTTATCCTGAAGTAGTCTCATGATGGGTGACCTCCTGGGAAGTTTTCCCAAGAAGCATGCGAGGGAGTACAAAGCATGATGGAAAGACTCATGTTGGTTTTCAGGGCCAATCATCATTCTAGGAAGTATCCATAGTGAAGTGGGGCATTACAAAATGGTATCAGAGCCTTGACCCAGTCGGAAGTGTGGCCGACGGGGATGTCGGACCCCTAAGGGGGGGGGGGGTGGGGGTTATTGTGACAGTCATAATCTCGTGATCTACAGGGGGAAAGATCGGGTAAAATTTGTGCAACCCCACATTGCCTGGGTATGGTGAAGTGTGATGATTCTAAGACTGTGTAGCTATGGGACTACACAGTTGAAGATGGCTTAAATGGATTGATGGGTACTACCTATGCCAACAAGATGCATTTTCTTTTCTGTAGCCCATCACTTGAGAACTCCAAATTTAAGCGTGCTTGAATTGGAGTTGTCTCATGATGGGTGACCTCCTGGGAAGTTTTCCCAGGAAGCATGCGAGTGGGGACAAAGAACGCTGGAAAGACTCGTGTTGGTTTGTAGGGCTAGTTGTCATTCCAGGAAGCAGCCATAGTGATATGGGGTGTTACAAAGACTATACCTTTAGTTAAAGTATTATGGAGTAACAGCAAGGTTGAGGAAGAAACCTGGGAGTTGGAGGCAGATATGCAAAATCCGTACCCCCAATTGTTCAGGTAAAATTTCAGGGGAAAAATTTCTGTAAAGAGGGGATAGTTGTAACGTCCAAAATTACCTAATAAGACTTAGGACCTTGATTAGCGGGCTAGGATAACAGTTTATGGAAATTATATGTTTTATATATATATGTGTGTGTGTGTAATTATGCGAGTTATATGATAAGATGACTAGATATGCATGTTTAAGTTTATTAAATATGCATGTAGGCTCATTTCTTATTAGAAGGGAAATTTTCATAATTTGGCCCGTTGTGGATATATTTAGGTTACTCGGCACGAAATGATCCTATGGAACAAGTTAGCGGGAAAGTCATAATGAGACCTAATACTCGACTCGGGGCGAGTCAAGGGGTATTTTGGGCATCTAGTACATTATCATGTTATCGAGTAACAGGAATAAAATTCGAGGATATATTTGGAGTTAGTGAGATTAGGAGGGAATCTCAGGGATTTTGACCATTTTTCCCTCGGGGACATTTTTGGTACCCCGAGCCTCTGGATTTTCTTATGGTTACTTAGAGTCTAAGTAAACCTCACAAACACTCAAACACACTCACACAACTCTCTCAACACACACACACACACTCTCTCTCTCTCTCTCGGCATACTCTTCCTCTTTCAATTCCTTGGGAATTCTTGTTGTTTAAGGAGAATCGAGGCTAGCTTAGGCTCGGGATTGCTTGGGGAAAGACTTACCATCGATTGGGGAAACTGAGGTAATGATTTCTAGCCCTAAATATCTGTGTTTTCTATTTTCTAGTTAAGTTCTTGGAGTTTTAGAAACTCAGTTCTGAGTTGGGAAATTGATGGGGTTTTGGCCAAGCGTTTACTTGGGTTTTGATGGTTTTGGGCTACTGAATTGATTAGGGACTTTACTTTTGTGTTTTAGCTATGTTTGGATAGGATTTTAATGGGCTTTTTCTTGAAGAAAAAGGGGAAAATTTTGAGTTTTCATGGCGAGTCGCGACCCTGTTCTTGGGGCGTCGTGGCTCTCATTAACAGGAAGAAGAAGCAGGTGCCTTTGGGCCATTTGAGCTGCAACGCCTGTTATGACGTGTCGTGGTGTGTGTCAAATAAGAGGAGAGCTTGGGCTCTTTAACTTGGGGCGAGTCGCATCTCCTTTGTTTTGAGTTGCGGCGCTTGAAGGGTTTTGAGCCCCAGGAGTGTTTTTGAGTGTTGGAACTCAAACCTAAGGGCTCAGGATCAATCCTACAACCCGGTTTAGTAGAATTCGACGTCGCGGAGGCTAGGATTTAGTATATAAGCCATTATTTGCTCATTTTGATAAGATTCTATATCTGTTTTGACTAGGTTATCGCTAGGGGATTAAAAATAGGATTATGCTCGAGGGTCGTTCTTTATACACTTTGCACTCGGACCTAAGGTAAGGAAACTACACCCAACATGTGATATATGTGATTAGGGCTTGGCCCGATTGTTGATTATAGCTATGAGGGCTCGACCCCTAAGAATTAACGTGATTTAGGTTATGCTCAAATGCTCCATGTTTGGATAATTATTTAATGAATGCTTGCCTTGTTTGCATAGGTAGGGCTTCGACCCATTAAGGAACATGGTTATTACTATGTTTGTGTTTGATTGGTTAAGATGCCATGATTTATATGTATGCATGGTTGTATTGTCTGAAGTATGATTATCTGTATCTGTATCTAATTGTCTTGTTATCTAAATGTCTGGCTAAAGCCTTGACTTCTTAGTCAAGGATGGAAATTACGCGCCGCACGCTGGTTGAGAGGCATTGGCTCAATCAGGGACGTACTATTATGTTGTCCGACCCTATGGTCATTGGAAAACAAAGTGCTTGGCTAACTCTATGGCTAGTTACTTAGAGCTAAGGGCAAGGACCCCAGGTGACTCTATGGTCATCTATTCAGGGTAGCGGGCCCCAGAATGATCCAATGATCATTTATTTGTAATTGTATGCATGCATGAGTAGGTTATTACTATTGGGCATGCTAGATATGTATTTGGAATCTGTATTTACTATTCATGCACATGTTTTAGTTTTCTTGTTTAGCCTTGGCTCACGGGTGTTATGTGGTGTAGGTAAGGGAAAAGGAAAGCTAGACCAGCCATGAGTTGGAGAACTTCGGTGGCGACATGTACATAAGCGGTTGCTCGTCCACCACGGCCGAGGATATCTCAGAGGAACTAGGTTGTATCCTTTATTTTTATGCTTAGGTCAGCTGGTTGTAACTTTTTCATTTGTATACACCCTTTTAAACATTTGTTTGCAATATTTTGGGATCTCTTGTATGCATTAAACTTTCAAATGAAAAGTCAACGTTTCCTTTGACCAAAATTTTTAACCCTAACCCTGACATTAACCTTAGTTACACTTTTATAACCAAATGACTTGATTAGCAAGTCTGACACTATTTAATGTACACAGTGTAATTGTCCTAGATTAGGATGATGTTATAGGTTTGATTGATCCAATTTCAGTAGGTGGCAAGACAAGGTGAGATTCCTCTTGACCATTCTCAAGATCTCCTACATCCTAGAGTCCACCCTTGAACCTCTCCCGGCGACATCCGACAAAGCAATCCTGAGGAGGTGGAGAAAAGAAGGAAGGGAAAGGAGGACAATCTTCTTTGCATGGGTCTTCACTTCAACACGCTATCCGCTAGACTCTATGACCTCTATACCAAGATCAAGTTGGTAAAGGAGATTTAGGATGTACTTGAGACAGAATACGAGGCGGAAGAGGAAGGTACCCAAATTTTTTTGATTTCTCAATACATTGATTTCAAATTTTTTTGGTGATAAACTTATTCGTCCTCAAATTCATGAGCTTCAAATAATTGTTGAAAAATTGAAATTTTTGAAGATAGAGTTTCCCGAGGCCTTTCAAGTTGGTGCAATAGTGGTAAAATTACCACCAACTTGGAGGAGCTAAAAAAAAGAATCCTTCATTAAGTGGATTATTCTTTGGAGGAAATCCAAAAACATATTCGAATCGAGGAGGAATCAATATGTAGAGACAAACTTGTGGAGGTGTCTAATGGAGAGACTACCAAAGCAAATGCGCTGTCACAACCAAAACATTCCAAAAATAAAGGGAAAGGCAAGAATGGTAATGAGAGATCTTTGGGTCCAAAAACCAACCTAAATAAGTTTAATGGGGAGAGAGGTCCTTGCTTTGTGTGTGGGAAAAAAGGTCACTATGCTAGAGAGTGTAGACATAGAAAAGACCAACAAGGAGCTAAGGTGAATGCAACTCAAGTGGAGAATATAGATGCTGCCCTTAGTGAGGTGAATGCGGTCCAAGTCAAGGTGAAAGGGTGGTGGTATGACACATGTGCCACCGTCCATGCCACCTATGACAAGTCATTGTTCAAGACCTTTGAAGAGTCAAATGGCAACCATGAGATCTAAATGGGCAATGAGAGAAAATGCAAGGTACTTGGCAAAGGTACCACATAAGTGTTTTTCACCTCCGACAAGAAAGTCACAGTAGTGAATGTGCTTTATATTCCCGAAAAGAGAAGAAATTTGGTTAGTGGAGATTTTCTTGGCAATCCCGACATTAAGGTTGTTTTTTAGTCCGGTAAACTTATTCTTACCAAGTTCAATATATTTTTGGGAAAGGGGTACTCTTGTGAGAGTATGGTTAAGTTGTGCACCAATGATGTAACTTTCAATGTTATCAACAAAAATGTTAATTCCGCTTATATTGTTGAGTATGATTCTTTATTTTTATGGCATCTTAGACTATCTCATATGGGTTTTTCAACCATGAAAAGAGTAGTAAAATTTGGTATGATTGCATGCAACATTTAAAACTATGGACAATGTGAAACATGTGCTAAAGCAAAAATGATAAAGAAACCATTTCCTAGTGCAGAAAGATCATCTAATATACTTGATTTAATCCATAGTGATCTTTGCGAATTAATTGGTGTTTTAACTAGAGGTGGTAAAAGGTATTTTCTTACTTTTATTGATGATTTTAGTAGATATACCTATGTGTTTTTTTTAAAGCATAAAGAAGAGACTTTTGATGCTTTTAAAGTTTATAAATTAGAAGTTAAAAATCAACTAAATAAAAAGATTAAGGTGCTAAGAAGTGATAGAGGAGGGGAGTACTTCTCTAATGAATTCAATACATTTTGTGAATAAAATGACATAATTCATGAGTGCACCACACCTTATACACCACAACACAATGGTGTTGGCGAAAGGAAAAATAGAACTTATCTCGAGATGATAAATTCTATGTTGGTTTTTTTCTAAGTTGAACTTCAACTTATGGGATGAAGCGTTGTTAACCGCTTGTCACATTCTTAATCGAATATCGATGAAGAAAAATGAAATATCTCCATATGAGTTATAGAAAGGAAGAAAACCCAATATAGGGTACTTCAAAGTGTGGGGGAGTCTTGCATATTGCAAGAAAAATGAACCTAATAGAATAAAGTTAGGTTCAAGAGCCATAAAGTGTGCTTTTGTTGGTTATGCCAACAATAGTAAAGCTTATAGGCTATTAGACCTAGAGTCTAATGTTGTGATAGAATCTAGGGAAGTTGAATTCTTTGAGAACATGTTATGTGACAACAATTCTCAAGCTTCAAACTCTCTAAAGGAGAATTTGTTATACGAGAACAATTCTCAAGCATCTACTTCCAAAAATAATTTTCAAAAGGAGAATTCTCAAAGGAACGTAGAGCAACCCATTGAACTTAGAAGAAGTAAAAGGGTTAGAAAAGAGAAAAGTCTAGGATTGGATGAGATAAATTCTCAACGAATTTCATTCCACATGGTAGAAGGAATAGAGAAAAAGTCATTAAGAAAATTCTAATTGTACTTCTCGTTGAGGATGATCGTAAGACTTATAGAGAAGCCATGCATTCTAGAGATAGTGCATTTTGGAAAGAAGCCATCAATTATGAGATGAATTCCATTCTTTCCAACATCACTTGGGAATTGGTAGACCTCTCACCGGGGTCTAAGCCAATTGGGTGTAAGTGGCTATTTAGGAGAAAATAGCACACTGATGACTCTATCCAAACCATTTAAAGGTAGATTATTAGCTAAAGGGTTTAGGCAAAATGAGAGTATTGATTATTTTGATACCTATGCGCTTGTTGCAAGAACAACTTCTATAAGAATTTTGTTCGCTTTGGCTTCTATACACAACTTGTATGTTGATCAAATGGATGTCAAGACAACATTCCTTAATGGTGACCTCAATGAGGAGGTATATATGGAACAACCTGAAGGTTATGTCCTACCAAAGTATGAACATAAAGTGTTTAGACTTGTAAATCCTTATATGGATAGAAACAAGCTCCAAAGAAATGGCATGAGAAATTCGATCAAGCCATCATATCGAATGGGTTTACACATAACAATGGATACAAGTGTTTGTATTCCAAAACTTGAAAAGGATATGTGATAATTGTTTGTCTATATGTGGACGACATGCTTATCCTGAGTGATAACATGAAAGAGATAGTATACGAAATGCTATCATTAACCTTCAAGATGAAAGATCTTGGAGAAGTTGACACCATACATGGTATCAAAGTGAAGAAAACCAGTGGGGATTTTGTGTTGGGGCAAGCCTACTATATTGAGAAAGTATTGAAAAATTTTAACCATCTCAAGGTTAAAGATGCCAATACGCCATTCGACCATTGTGTAAAACTAGAGACGAATGAACGAAGAGCAGTGGCTTAATTGGAGTATGCAAGTGCTATATGGAGTCTTATGTACACCGCTCAGTGTACTAGACCAGATATAGCTATTAGGGTGAGTACTTAGTAAGTTTACAAGTAATCCAAGTGTGGATCACTAGAAGACTACTGGAAGAGTCCTAGGTTTTCTTAAGAGAACCACAGGACTAAGCCTTCACTACTCCAAATTTCCTTCAGTCTGAGAAGGATATACAGATGCAAGTTGGATATTCAATCTAGGGGACAACTTGTCCCCCACTGGTTGGGTATTTACACATGGTGGGGTGCAATTTCTTGGGGTTCCAAGAAACAAACCTATATATCTCATTCTACTATTGAAGCAGAGTTCATAGCTCTAGTTGTTACCGACAAAGAGGCTGAATGGTTAAATGATCTTTTGATGGAGATACCCCTAGTCAAAGAAAATGTATCAACTATATTGATACATTATGATAACATACTAACATTGGCTAGAGCATACAGCGGAGTGTATAATGGGAAGTCTAGACACATTAGTCTAAGACACAGGTATGTAAGAGAATTGATTCAAAGAGTAGTCATCTAAATATCCTATGTGAGATCAACTGAAAATTTGGCGGATCCTTTTACTAAGCCACCAACGAGAGATTTAGAGGCTACCTCATCTTGAGGGATGGGACATAAACTCCCTAAAAAGATTCATGTTTGATGGTAACCTATCCTAATACTAGTTACTTGTTGACGGTGAGAACTCGTCAACCAAGTTAGATCGGAAAACTTATGAGCTTAAGAGTAAACAGAGAGTAGCAAAGAAGCGTAGAATAACTTAGGATGGTTGTATGGACTTAGAATCAAGTTTTAGAGTAAACATGGGGAGAATATTTGTATTACTCAATAGTCTCTGGTTACAATGTCCAATTTTTCACCCCCTTGCGGGAGGGGTGAAGGTCTATTTATAGTGGAGCTCTAATGGCTCCTGATACATTGTGGTCCTGGGGGACAAAATTATACATAAGTACATTTTTAGGGCAGCGGCACCAGACATAGTTGTGTAGGAGGCTGTGATGTCGGCTCTGGTATATGGTTAGAGGCATGTAAGTAGTGCCTACACTCTTTGTACTAATTCGTACCACCACTACATGTATGATATGGATGTCAGAGTCATGCCTCTGTCCTCCACATGGTCGTACATCCCATGCTCGCACATGCACCATGTACCTGATGGTTGTTCTTTCATGTCCAATACACACCATTACTCCAAGTTTCATTATCATTGGCTAAGTGTTGAATGACTTATGAATTCTTCAGTGGGGTAGCCTGGATCTCCTTGATGCATAGAGGGGTGTCGAGCCTTGCATAGCAAGAGTCTCAACCATAATGGTATCTTCTCTGCTCTACGTGAGTCCCATAGCTCCTTGATGATATTTAGGCACAAGGCCCACCGTCCCTTGGTGGCACCAGGCATGGATGCCTTGCAAGTGGCATTGTCGTAGTGCATAAGGTGGGGCACGAGGCCAACCATCCCTTGGTGGCACCAGGCACGGATGCCTTGCAAGCGGCATGGTCATAGTAAATAAAGCGAGGTACGAGGGCAGCCGTCCCTTGGTGGCACCAGGCATGGATCCCTTGCAAGCGGCATGGTCGTAGTGCAAAAGGCAGGGGTTTCTCACGAGATGGGCATACAGATCAGGCATATGACACCCTCGAGACACGACCTCACAAGGCATGCGCGAGGGAGGCGGTTCGCAAGATGGATGTACGAGGCAAAGGTGCCTCGTGAGATGGATGCGCGAGGCTTGCGATTCGTGAGACAGATGTACGAGGCTGGGGCACCTCGCGAGATGGATGCACGAGGCCCGAAATTCGCGAGACTGATGTACGAGGCAGGGTGGTCACGAAATGGGCATACGGATCAAGCCCTTGAGGCCCTCGTGACACGGCCTCGCACCTTGGCCTTGTGACGCAACATCATCCTTCAGGGTCTCACGTCATGGGAATGTTTCTTAGATTATGGTGTTGTGAGACCCATAGGTGTGACCCTGATGGAATGACTAAGTGACCCTTAGCCATTTATTTCAATAAGGGACTGGCCCTTTTTTCCTTGGCGGATTTTTGGCATTCACACTTGCCCCCAGTCTATAAGGAGGCCTTTACGCATTCTTGTAGACTCTTCTCTGTTTTGTGTGTGTGTGTGTGTGTCATCTTTGTGACATTCACGATGCAGTGCCTTTCTCCATTTACAAGATATGGAAAATCATACTTGATGAATGGCGATCCTTAGAACTCCTTTGAAGTTTAATTAACGCCATTTATTCTTTTATATAGATCTCACAGGTGTCGTTGTTGTGCAAAAATTTGGGTCGTAGGAAGAAGCTTGAGACACTCTACCCAAAGGGGCCAAAGAAGCACAGTTTGGACAAGGTGGGCTCTCGTGTGGCACTCTTAAGATGTTGCCCTGGGTGCCTTACGCATATCCAACACTTGTTGAATTTCACAGTGAAGAGTGCCTTAGCAATTCTATCTTGTAGTTCCTTTGTCCTGTTGTCTCCTTCTTTATTACCGACAAGTCGACTCGATTGGGAAGTCTTTTAGTACTTTCCCGTTGAATGATACCCTTGAAGTATAAGTGATGTCAATAAAAGATCGACCTTTGGCCGGGGCGGAGAATGATCTGCTCACTTCCAAGATTCGGGGACTTGAGAAGACTTCCTCTCCGTCTAAGAGTAGGAAAAGACCAGAAGCTAAAGTCCTCATATGGAACAGAATTTTGGCTCTGACTTTTCCTCATTCGGTTGCCGCGATGTTGCTAAGGCTGCCAAACAAAGTGCTCTCAGTAGGAAATCATGAAGTTTGTTCCTACCCCATCTTTTGCTCCCATATGTTGGCAACTTCTTTATTTTTACTTTGATTTGGTTGTAACACTACACTTATTTTCTCTTAGAGGTTTTTTCGGATTTCGCATTTTCTTCACAAGGAACTTTTGACGAGACACACTACATCCTATGCTTATTCTGTGATAGAACATTACCATGTGTCTTTATGCTCGTGGATATCTTATTAGCACCTCTTTATTCTAAAAGGGTTCACTTTGGGACCTTTCTACTGCGTGTGATTCATGTCTGTTGGTGCATCTTGACTACTTGTAAGGATATGTTAGCCCTTTGGGCTCTCGCTATCCTTTTATATATTTTCACGCGCACGTTTTATTTTTTGCGAGAAGCGTCCTTCTCGTCATTAGGCATAGTACTATTTTTGCAAGCGTCTTCTTTGAGACCCTTTTTACAAGCATCTTCTTTGGGACCCTTTTCATAAGTGTCTTCTTTGATACCATTTTCATAAGCGTCTTCTTTAAGACCCTCTTTTGGTTTTTGAGGTGATCTCTCCTCAGGTCAGGACCCTTATGGGGAGATGGTCCTAGTGAAAACTTGCGGGCACCTATTTTCAAGGCCCTCTTTCCTTTGGGAAGGTGACTAGTCGATCTAGACTTGGGGATCTCTTTGGGGCTCTCCTTTCATCTTCTACGACGTGGTGCCTTTCTAGGATGGGTTTGTTCGTGAAAAGGTCATTTTTTAGGGATCTTTTGACTTTTTTATATTCTTTAAGGGTAGTTAGTCCTTATAGATTCAAATGTTGTGTCATGAGGTTCACCGCTCTCACATATATGTATTATAAGTACTTTTATATATATATATATATGTCACAAGGCCAGACGCCTATTTTGCACTTGGCCAGGCACCTACTGAGGCTCGTGAGGCTAGGCGCCTATGTTGCACATGGCTAGGTGCATGTTGAGGTCGGGTCTAATACCTCCTAAGTGGTTTGTGGGATCTTTCTTCCCAAGAACTTTGTTTTTTCGTTCTCTCCAATATGCTTTGACAATTCTAGATCTCTAGAGTCAGCTGGGAAACTTCTTTGGATCTTTACGGGGGCCTATTACGATGATCTGATGAATCCTACTAGTTTCTTCTTTGAAGCATTATTGTAGACCCCTTCTAATTTTCAACTTGATCAGCGACTCCCCTATCACGACGTTCTCTTCTACACGGAATCTTCAAACGTATTGGTAGAAGGATGATTGGAGGAAGGTTTGCTTCCCTCAACATTCAAGTTCTTATGGCCCTCTTCGACACATATATACTTTTATGCTCTTTCGAAGAAGTCATCTAAGTTTGTAACCTCTCTCTTGAGCATGTTACCCCATAACTTGCGTCCTGGACAAACTCCGACTATAATAACCATCTTAAGCTCCGCTTTAGTTGAACTTCCCAACTTTGTTGCTTCCATATTGAACCTGTGGATATAGCTCTTCAGACTTTCATTCTCGCCTTGTTTTATGTTAGCAAGGCTGGTAATTGGCATAACGTAATCATTGACTGGATGGTGTTGCTGAAGAAATTCGCCAGAGAATTGCTGCCATGACTTGACTGTCCCTGGCCTTAACCTCTTGAACCACTTGTATGCAACTCCTTTAAGTGTAAAGACAAAGAAATGGCACTTTGCTCTGTTGTTGACCCCCCTTAACCTCATCAAGTTATTGAAGGAGTCTAAGTGATACTTTGGGGTCCATAGTACCCTCGTACGAAGTCATGCGAGGCTCTTTGAAGCTGGTGGGGAGTTGTTAAACCTGGATATCCCTTGTGAAGGGTGAATCATGGTCAAATTCTCCATCATCTTTGTGCTCCCCATGTGCAGCAATAGTCTTGCCTCGAGGGCTTTACATTTCGGTGTCTAGTTCCCTCCTCTTTTTGCTTAAGGAGTCTTGCAGATTCTCAGTCTGAACCCTTGCTTTGGTTGTGTCCCTTGGTGGAGCTGCAGGGGGTGTGGATTTTACCCCGGACCCTCTATGGTTAAATTTCTCCCTCAAGTTGGGTGAAGCTCTTGTGGGGGTAGTCTTGGGTTGGCACCTCCCGTAGGTGGGGTTCGCGCCAGGTTTTGCCACTGGTGTACAATCTTCCTTGCGTTCTGGGTGAGGAGTATAACAAGTGGAGAGCTGCATTTTGTCATCGCCCACGGGTATGGTGGTTTCTCCTTGTGCATGCTTTTTTCTCCTATGCTGGGGAAGTGGTATGCTTGACCTTCCTTGCAGCAGGTCATTCAACACCTCCTGCATGTTCTCTATTTCAACTTCCAGCCTTCGCTTTTTTATGTGCAACTCGCATATCTCATTCTTGTAAAAGCGAGTTCAGGAGCTGGAACTCACAAAATGCACCTGTAAACTGTTGTCAGGTCTGTGCAAAGAGGGGCATGGATCCTGGTGGCTAGAGCACGGTGCAGTCAGTGGTTGAGGAGCAGGGTGCATACTCAGGCCACCCACACAAGTCGTAGATGGTTCATGATGACCTCCCCTAGGTTGGACTGTCAGGAGTGATGCCTCCTTCCCCTCTCCAGGGGTTGGATGTTCCTCCAGCATACCTCTATTCTCAGGTGGAGGATGGTCTCTTCTGGAGGCTGATAAACGAGTTTTAGGCACGTTTATGGTCTAAGTTTTTAGGCTATTTTTCATTAGTTAGGATTATTTTATTTCGGAATTATGCTCGTTTGTTCATGTTTCAGGGTGATTAATGCTAAAGTGATACAAATAATGAAAAGGAGCGAAAGTGGAACCAAATCGGGACAGATTTGTGGATTTTTTGGGTTTTGTAAGTAGCACTACAGCGCTACTAAGGGAGCGCCGTAGCGCTAGGAAGGATTTCTGAAAGTTGACGTTTCTGACTTTAGCGCTATAGCGCTACAACAACAGTGCTACGGCACTTGGACGTAGTTTTCAGGAAGATTTGGCTCTAACTTTAGCGCTACAACACTATGATAAGAGCGCTACAGCGCTGGTGCCCAGATTTTCTTCCATTTTGTTTCTGACTTTAGCGCTACAGTGCTACAATGACAGTGCTACAGCGCTGGTGTCACGATTTTGACATATCTGATCACTTTTTGATGGGCAATTGAGTCTTTTCACGGGGGAATTTTTGGTAGGGATTTTGGAGAAACATAAGGTGCGACTGAAAGAGGTCTGAAGAGGGTACGACGACTGGGAGTGAGAAGACTATTTTGGAGGATTCATTCCTGTGTTTTCATCTTCTTCTTCAATTTTTATGTTTGTAATTGAATTCTCTTATTGCTAGAATGAATATTATGGGCTAATTTCTTCTTTAGGGCTATTATGTGAATCTTTTGGAAACCCTTTTTATGGTTTAATGCAAAATTGATGTTCTTCTTCATCTCTTTCAATTCCTTACAATCTGTGCTACTTGTGCAATTATTGATTGATCACCTCTAATTGTTATTTCATGAATCAAATTGAAATCTTTGATTGTTTGGATTGTTTGGATGCAAATTCAATTTAGAACGAAAGTATCTAAATTGTTTGCCTATTTTTCTGAGTTGCGTGTTTAATGCCTTCTTCATGATTCAACTTACCATAGAAATATAGGAAGTTGTCATTTAGATTGAATTTTGTAAATCTTAACCAGGTTATGAAGTGTTTTTGCAACTTATTCTTGAATAGAGAGAAGGGGACATAATTTTTGCATTAGGAAATAAAAGGGTGGAAAATAGAGGATCATAATTGTCCTAATTTTATTTTCTCTGTTATTTTGTTTAATTTTTTTCATTGTGCTTCATTAGTATTCCTTTTTATTTGAAATCTCTGAAAATTGTTTAATCAAATAGAATAAAAAAGATTGATTGATTGGTAATTGATAAATCGGTCCTTGAGGACGATACTTGGTTTTTACCATTTTATTACAAATTGCGACTGTGTGCACTTGCATAGCAAAAATATTGCAACAAGTTTTTGGCGCTGTTGCCGGGGACTGAAAATAATTATCAATATCAGTCTAATTAATTTTTATTCTAATTTGATTTTAATTTCTCTTGTTTCTAATCTGTTTAGTTGCTTAATTTGTCTATCTTAGGTGAATTTTGGTATATGCGTGGCAGAAGAGGAGCAGACAGTCTTGTTCCTTTGAATCCTGAGATTGAAAAGTCTTGTAAGCAAAACAGAAAGAACAAGAGGGAGGCCCAGAAATCTATGAAGATGGCATAGAATGAAGGGGATGGTAGGAATGCTTTAATTCCTGGAATTGTACAAGGGGGTCAAGCTCAGAACAATGCTGAGAGGAGCCTGAGAGATTATGTACTGCCCACTCTGACGGGAGTACAAAATAGTATACGCCCACCAGCTGTAGAGGCTAACAATTTTGAAATCAAGCCAGCTATTCTACAAATGGTGCAATCCTCTATTCAATTTAATGGGTTGCCTTCTGAAGATCCTCACACCCATCTGTCTAATTTTTTGGAGTTGTGTGGAACTTTTAGATACAATGGGGTGAGTGATCACTACAAGAAAAAACAGTATTCATAACACTTAAAAACAGCTAACCGGAACTATTGATAACACTTCTGAAAATGCTAACATAGCCCCTGTTATTAAAAGTCCATTGTTTTCTATAACAGTATTTGAATGTTATGTTTGGTGTTATCTTAAACTATTCAATAACATATTTTTAGGTGCTATAATATTCAAATAATAACATTTAGATAGAGTTTTTGGTTATAAATTTGAAGTTTAATCTTATACTTTTTTCATAACACTTTTTAACTGTTACATTTGATTAATTTGATAACATTTTTAGTTTGTTATATTATATAAACCATAACAATTTTTTACGCTTATAATATGTTTTTAAATCATAACATATAGTAATAAAATTTTAAATTTTATTTTGATAAGTATACTTATATGGTTTTTTTTTTAATTAAAAGATTTTCATTATTGTATTTTGATAAAAAAAAATTCAAAATTAATCATAAAATATAATTCTCAATAGATTAATAAACCATAAGTATTACATTAAACAATAACTATTTAAAACCATGAATGTGTCTACTTTATGAGATCTTAGTTCTAACTTAAGTTTGAAAGCATAACATAATAAAGTATTATAATCTTGAACAATTTTTACTTCAAAAATGAAAAATAGAAACATTACAAGATACACAAAAGTAAACGAAACTTGCTCCATCCTTCAATTCATCATCCTTTGTGCACTTGTCTTTGTTGTGAGTCCATTTGCTTAGCTACAACAAAATTTAAATAATTAATGCTTCAACTTAAAGTTATAGTAAACTAAAAGAGTACTTAAAAAAAATTAATTACCTAATTATAACTTTATCAGCTGACCATGCAATTATATATTATAACTTTATTTTGCATCTATCTTGTGTTTAATATAAGAAAATAAAACCTAATAAGTACCAAGAATTTGAATAAATGTTTATGACAAACAAAAGTCAGTTGTCATCGAGACAATACCTGAGGCCTGAAGCATCAGACTGTAAAGAGTCCTCAATAGCAGCATCATTGTATTCAGTAACAGGAGAAATTATTGGCTGGGTCTGGGGTGGAGTAAAGAATGGTACACTGCTCTCTTCTCGAGGTGGGAATTCAACTCCAGCATCCTGTGATATATATTTATACATAGATTACTTAGAATACTTTATTATAAAAGTGAGTTCAAAAATCAAAATAGGTTCCTTTCCAAATACTGTAGTAGCACATTAGCTATAAAAACTCTAAACAGAAAAAGGAACACATAGAATTAATACAACTCATCCAAACACAGACGCAAAACATTCACCATAACTTAAGCATCAAGGACAACACTAAGGGATTCAACTTCAGCATATATATACCTTGTAGGCTAGTATAACCATGTATAACTAACATTCACATTCATTTGCAACCCATGCTATTGAATATCTCACATAAAGCAGAAAGCAAAAAAAAAAAAAAGTTGATCATATGATATTTACACTTTAATCAACTTAAATAAGCTTTTGCCCAAATGCCTTGGCTGACGAAGTAATTAACAAGAGAAAAATGTGTATCAAGCTTAACATGGTAAAATAACATTTAATAAACTAACAACTTTCAATTCATTATATGCTGCATAGTATTGAGGATATCTCCCCTGAGGTCCCCCGAAGGCTTCTTGCCATGTGTCAATTAGGATTATATCTTTTCCCTCACATTCAAGTCTGGCTGCAGAATTTAAACAATTGCATCGGACAAGTTAGATTTACTAGGAATGCATAGGAGAGATTCACAGTGAAAGGACAAGTAAAACTAAACCGAAATTCTCTTCTGAACTAGTCAGTAATGAGGTCAAAATTAGTAAAGAAGGTGAAAATCGCTTAAGGAGTTCAAATGGCTAAATCGCTTAAGGAGTTCAAATGGCTAAGAGCTTAAGGAGCTATTCTAATTCTTAACAGTCCTTACATTTTCATGGCCAATATGGCATAGGAGTTCAATATCTTCCCCAATTTAGTTGAAGCAACTGTTTATGAGCAAATAAAAAGAAAAGGCCAGTTAAGCAGTGGCTGGACAAATTTAAATATATGTAGGCAGCGAATGAAAATAATATGAAGTAACTCAATTTCTTAATTGAATGAAGGTGAAATAAAAAGCTCAACACCTTGAATTTGATCCAGAATAAGTGTTTCTAAGTTATAATATAGTGGCCAAAGTTATAAATAAAAAGTACAAGAATCTATACACACATGTTAATGAAATTAACACATGCCTACAACCAAACAAGGTCAAAAGGCCACTAGAAGTACAGGAAGCATTGTGCCAGATCCATGTATATGTAGTATTGAAAAAGAAAGATTCACTAATAATATTACTGAATGTGTTTTTATTAATTGCTGTACATAGTATTACTCACTATTATAAATATGTCTTAGTTTCTTGATCTTGTACTAGTTACGTGTTGGTGTCTATAGCCCTTGTTCTAACCCCAACTTTAAAGCCAACTTTAAAGCTAGATATAAGCCACAGAGAGGCCTTTAGTGCTGCTGCAAAGAATGTGAGACACCATTCAGGATTCCTTAATTATAATATACTTAATAAGATAGCTATAACAAATAAAAACACTTAGTGACACTATAATAAATAAGAGTTCAAGCAAATGTTTTACAACTGTTAATGAGACAAGAAAACAACAACAGAACAAAAACCGGAACACCAGGATGTGTCTAGGAATGGCAAAATGGGTCTATGGAGCGGGGCGGGGCGGGGCGGGGCCCCGACCCGGCGGGGCATCATTGCCCCGGTAAAATCGGGGCAGAATTCGGGGCGGGGCTTTGACCCACCCCGCCCCGATATGAATTCTGGCGGGTCGGGGCAGACCCGCCCCGATTACCTTTTTTTTTTAATTTTTTTTTATTCCTAAGTAACTCGACTGAAGTGAACCTCGACTGAACCCATTTTCTAAACTCCTCACGACTAGACCTCTACTCTGCCTCGTCTTCCTCTGAAATCGCAGAGCTTGATGCCCTAACCGGAATCCCCAATTCCAACGGCCCGGTTTCGGAGGAAGAAGAGAATTTGTTGAAGAAGCTCAAGAATCCCGAAGTCGTGGAGCAAGCCCAAAACGAAACCCTTCTTCTCCAAACCAAAGCTACTGCTGCCAATCCAACCTTCTCCATCTTCTTTGCTAAGTTTTGGGTAATGGTGAGTGCTCTCTTCTCCTTCTCCATCTTCTCCATCTTCTACTTATTTTTTCAGATGGGTATTGTATTATTTTTGCAAGAACTACACTGATTAGAATTTTCGAGTTAGATTAATATGATATTTAGATATATGGGTGATAATGATCTTTTATTATTGAAATTTTTGAGTTTGTGTGATGGGTATTTATGATTTCTTTAATTTGGATCCATAGTTATGGACTTGTGCTGTATCCCCTGTAACTCATACAAAATACATTCATGTTAGAAACCAGCTTTATCAACCAGAAGTAAGTTTAGTATATATGTATAGGCTTCCATTTCAATGTTAATCAGTATTAAAAATGAACAATCTCTGGAGAGATTCCATGGAGTTCTTTCATTAATATTAATAAGTAGCTAACATAACTACTGATGTTCTTTAGTTCAGGAAATGGCTATACAGCTTTCATATTGACCTTTTTATCATGAATCTGTATAAGGATGATGCCTTCTACCTAAACAAGTTAACCAAAACTTGGGGATGGATGGGGTTGGAGTAGATTCATATAGCTCATTTTAAACTTGGGTTTTCTTTTATTAAAGCTCGTTTGGTGTTAAAATTGTTGAGTGTTTAAGGGTTTCTTTTTTAGGCCATTGATGATGATTGCAATCAAACTGGGCAAATGGTTTCAGGGCTTCTAAATTGTTGAGTGTTTGGTGATCATTTTGCTGCGTTAAAGATGTTTTGTATTCTGAATATGAAAATTAATGGGAAGAAAGTAAAAGTTCATTTAAAAAAATAATTATGCTTCATTTTTTTTTGTTAGCAAAACAGCAGTATTATTGTTGATGTTAAAATATGAAATTTAAATCTTGTTTTCTTTATGCTGATGGTTTATGGAAGTTCCAGCAAACGCTTTAGGAAGCCAATGGCAAGCAAATTGAACTGTTTGATATCTTGTTCTCACTACTGATTCTTACTGCCTACTAGAGCTGTAAATACGGGCCGGGCTTTTGAGCACGGCACGAGCCCGGGAGGCACGAGCACGACACGACACGAAAAAATATGGGCTTGGGCCAGGCACGGCACGAAAAAATATGGGCTCGGGCCAGGCACGGCACGACACGGGCTTAGCACGGCACGGCACGACAAGCCCGAAGGCACGACACGAAAGCACGAACAAACTAGCCCGAAAGCACGACACGATAAAAAACCCGATATTTTGACATTAATAATCATAATAAATTTTTATTTGTCAATAATTAATAAATTAAAATGATAATATATGTCTTATTTTTTTCAATGTTTATATTTTTATAATTATATTAATTTATTTTAAGATTTGTTAGTTAAATTTTTAGCATTTATTAGTAGGTATTAAAATTCTAATAATTATCTTTGATATAATTTTGTGTAAAATATTGTTAAAAAGTATATAAAAATATCTAAAATTATAATTTAAACAAAGAAATGTATTTGGTTTGGTGGTAAGTCCATTGATGGTTAAAGAGGAGGTGGAGGGTTCAATTCTCCATCCTCACATTTTTTGGCAAAAAAAAAGTGGGCCTAAAGGTGGGCCCAAATTTGGGCCCGAATATAGAAAGTGGGCCCGAATATAGAAAGTGGGCCGGCCCGAATAAGGAAAATGGGCCGGCCCGACTTGGGCCCGACACGGCACGACATGGACCGGGCCCATGGGCCGTGCTGGGCCTACTCTTTCAAAAATGGGCCGGCACGAGCACGGCACGAATTGAATATGGGCCCGGCCCGGCCCCGCCCAAATTTACCGGAGGCACGAAAAATGTGGGCCGGGCCGGGCCAGGCGGCCCACATTGACAGCTCTACTGCCTACTAATACAGGGAGGAGAATACAATTATTGCATGATTGCTGATTAGTTGATAGTTTTGAAGATAAACCAGCTCTAAATGACAAAATGATGAAGTATTTTCATTGGATTAGGAATTGAAAACGGAGGACTTACTACTGGTGCAAATAGTATTGCCAATTAAGTAAGAAATATGCATTTTTTTGTTTGACTTATATTGGTGTTTTTTCTTTTGGATATTTGTCGTTGTCCGTTTTTTCTTTGTTATACTTGTTCAATTATTTGTGTATATATTATTCTTTATTATATTATCTTCATTGTATTAACCTCATTTGGTTACTGATTGGTAGTGAGTGGATTGGAAAGACAGTGGATGATGCACGAACAAATTGGATAGCAGCACTTTCTTAGTATTGGGAAAAAAACATCCAGGTTTGTTTCAAACCCTACTATGCTATTGGAGAAAGTTTTCTTGACATTTTTATCATATGTTGATGGAAGAGAATGTAAAGCATAACCCCTTTTCTTTTTAGAGTGGTTTCTTCAGGCCTAACTAGTTTTATATTATTTAAGTTATATTTATACATATGTATAATATTTTTGGAGCCAAGCAGTTCCTAATTGTTATGTGGATTATGGATATAATGTAGGTTAGATCAAACACTAAACATGTCTACCCAAGATGTTATCGAATCTAATTTTGTCGATGATGTTGATTATGTTCAATCAACACATACACAAGAGGCACAATCTCTAGGAAATACAAGAGATGAAAGTGAGAGTAGAAGTACTAAAAGAAAGAGAACATCTCCTGCATGGAATCATTTTACATTGCAAAAAATTGATGGTATACTGAAGGCAGTTTGTAACCATTGTGGGAGGAAATTAGGGGGAGAGAGTAGTAATGGGACTAAACATTTGCTTGCTCATGTGAAAAGATGCCCAGTAATAAAGGAACAACTTGCCATGAATCCTAATCCTAATGCAAGTCCTTCAGTCACAACTTACAATTTTGATCCTGAACTAGGGAGAAAAAAGTTAGCTCAAATGATCATTCTACATGAATACCCTTTATCGATGGTTGAGCATAGTGGTTTTATAGACTATTCAAATACTCTTTGCCCTATGTTTAAAATGTTGTCAAGGAATACAATTAGGTCTGATATTTTGAAAATGTACAAGGTTGAGAAGGAAAAATGTAGCCAAATTTTGGAGAAGAATAGAAGTAGAATAGCTATAACCACTGATATGTGGACTGCCAATCATCAAAAGAGGGGATATATGACTGTGACAGCTCATTTCATAGATGACTCTTGGAAGTTGCATAGTAGGATTATAAGTTTTAAGTATGTACCATGCCCACATGATGCTGTTACACTTACTGATACATTGAGTTCGTGTCTGTCTGAATGGAATATTGAAGACAAGATTGGTACAGTAACTGTGGATAATTGTACAACTAACGATGCAATGATTCCACTTTTGAAGGAAAAATTTAATTCTAACTGTTTCATTTTAAAAGGAAAGTTACTTCACATGCGTTGTTGTGCGCATATTTTGAATCTTATTGTCAAGGATGGCTTGTCTGTTATTGGTGATAGCATTGAAAAGATTCGAGACAGTGTTGCTTATTGGTCGGGCACACCAAAGAGGTATGAGAAATTTGAGGACACTGCTCGTTCTCTTGAAGTGACATGTACTAAAAAGTAATCACTTGATTGTCAAACAAGGTGGAATTCAACATACTTGATGCTCAACATAGCTTTATTGTACAATAGAGTATTTGAACAATTAAAACTACGTGATTCAAGATATGTTAGATACGCGCCATCAGGAGATGATTGGATTAGAGCTCAAAAATTGTGTGACAAGTTGGAAGTGTTTCATGAGGTGACAGAGTTGTTTTCTGGAACCAAGTATCCTACAACTAATCTTTTTTTCCCAAAGATGTGTCAAATTAAAATGAGAATTAAAGCATGGATGACAGTGGATGAGCCCTTTATTAGGGACATGGCAACTCAAATGATGTCTAAGTTTCAAAAGTATTGGGAAGAGATTCATGGGCTTATGACTGTGGCTGTTGTTTTGGATCCAAGATATAAGTTTATGTTGATCGAATATTATTTTCCTACCATTTATGGAAATGATAAATGTGAGATTGAAATTGAGAAGGTCCGCAAGCTTTGTTATGAGCTACTAGAAGAGTATAGTTCTAAGTTTCCTAATCTTAGAGAAAGAAGTCAGCAAATGGATAGTGTATCAGCATCTTCTCAAACACAAATAGATGATCTATCTAACTTTGACACATATGTTAGAGTTGCATATGGTGTAGAGAATGTGAAGTCAGAGTTAGAACTCTATTTGGAAGAGAAATTGATACCTAGGACTGATGAGTTCTTTGATATATGCAATTATTGGAAAGTAACAGGACTCAAATATCCTGTGTTGAATATGATTGCCAAAGATATATTTGCTGTGCCTATTAGCACCGTTGCTTCGGAATCTACATTCAGTACTGGTGGTAGACATGTGGGTTCACACCGAGCAAGACTTCATCCTTCTACATTAGAAGCATTGATATGCACTCAAAATTGGTTGGTAAATGACAAAAAAGGTAAATATACTTATCTTTATATATATATATAAATTCATATTTTATTGTATTATTTCAATATTAATTTGTTTTATTTTCTTTACAGAAGCGACTCCACTAGTCACCATGAATGATGAAGATAATGATGTAGATCCAACTATGGTACTTAATTAAGTTTTTAAAAGTCATCAAATAAATTATTAACTTCTATTATTAATACATATATTTTTTTTTTGTAGGAGCCATACATAGTTGATCTTGATGATTAAGGTAGCAGATCAATAAAGAAGATCTTGATGACGCATCAAAAGTGGAGTGCTATGTTGCATATGATAGTTTTATTTTACTTTGTTCTCTTGAGAAACTCTCAAAAGTGGAGTGCTATGTTGCATATGATAGTTTTATTTTACTTTGTTCTCTTGAGAAACTCTCAAAAGTGGAGTGCTATGTTGCATATGATAGTTTTATTTTACTTTGTTCTCTTGAGAAACTCTCAAAAGTGGAGTGCTATGTTGCATATGATAGTTTTATTTTATTTTGTTCTCTTGAGAAACTCTTATTATACTTGGCGAATTCTTGATTTAAATAATGATATAATGATATGATTTAATACAATTCTCTCATGTTACTTATATACATGCATAATATATAAAATTGACATTTTATATGTGGTTTAGAATATCCTTAATTTTAAATAGATTTTAAGTATAAAATTTATAAAAAAAATTATTCTATAACTACTCTATGAAAGAATTGTAAATATTAAAAAATATGTTTTATTTAATTATCCTTATTCTTGTAATTATTTTTGTAAATTATAAAATAAAAAATAAAATAAAATATTTGAAGGTGTAGTTGACAAGAAGTGTAAAAAATAAAGATTGTAATAAAAAAATAATTTAAGTTTAAAGAGAATTCTAAAATTAAAATTTAATATTTCTTAAAAAAAAAAAAAAAAAGGCAAATGGGGCAAATGGGGCGGGGCAAACCCGCCCCGATTAAGACGGGGCGGGGCGACCCGCCCCGCTTCAAGACACTAATTGGGGCGGGGCGGAAGCGGGGCGGGGCAGACCCGCCCCATTTACATGCCTAGATGTGTCTCATGCATGAACTCAAACAATTTGTTCACAACAGTTTTTAGGAACTTCCAGTGAGCTCTTAGAAACCTCGGGTACTGTCCAACAACATACCTGCAAAAAGAGAGGAGGATTATATACAAGATTTCAAAAAAGTACTGGTTGTATACCTCCAACCAAGTTTCTCATAGTTCTCAAATTTACTCAAATTTACACATGTGACTATCTTTGATCAGAATAAACATTTTTTTTTTAGTCAAAACAGAAATGCCAAGTAAATTATTATCACAACTAGGGAGGTGGGACGTAGACAATATCTCGAGAAGTAAATGATGAGTTTATAGTTGAATCAGAAAGTATAAGCAGTGACCATAAAGAAGCCACATCCAACTCTTATCCTTACAAAAATGGAGTTTCTTTCCTACATATATAATATACATACATTTATATATACACTGATAATTTGGAAGAAAAAGTACTTAAGGTTCTTACTTTTCCTTCCAAAACATCAATGAAAACAAATGTCTTTGAAATTATGTAAACCATGATGAGAAAAAACATCATGAAGTTTCTTCATTGAGAAAGAAAGCAAAGAATATATGTTTTATTTGATTTTTTCCTAAACAAAACAACACTACTTGTTGTTAATGATATTTAATTAATCAAAGTACACAAATCTGAATCATATTTACCTGAAGTGAATTAGCATCTGTGGTAATCATATTTGTTATCTTTCCTGTAGAGAAACTCTTGCGACTCTCATGAGTCAATCGTAATAATTTTCTAAATATAGCAGCCACCTAAAAAGTTGACAAAATTAGACACTATAACATAATTCACAATATTAACATAAAAGAGGACTTTACCAAAGTTGATCTCAGCCGGAAACCAACGCGCATAACATTCTGGAAATATTGAGATTCGGTCAACACCCCAATTGACTGCAAAAAAAAATCAAATCAACTAGTCAATAAACAAGTTAATCTTTGCGAATTTACTTTTTCTAATCTGAATAAAAAGATCATTTAATTCTTAAAATGAACACAATCAGCAACTCTATTTTCTTTGTATTCTTTACTTCTATGAATTAAAACATAAGGAAGTCAGAAATCTAAAGATATTAAAGGAACATCTATGTCGGTTTTCCAAAGAATAAGCAATAAAACTTTGCTATAGAGGGGGAGAAAAACATTTAATATCTAAGAAAACATCAAATTGCAGTATAAGTTCTCATGTGTGCATGACTTAAGAAATCAGATATTAAATTTTGCAATTTCGCAATTACATAATTTAGGCTTTTGTCTTTCAAGTGTATACACAAACTTTTCAAGAAATTCATACAAAAGTTAATCATATACAAAAACTTGTCAAACCTTGTTGGCTGCCATAATAAACATATTAATGAATTGAAAATTTATAACTGTCCTAAATAACTTCTATCTCACACTACAACTTGATTCATTCCAATAATCTCCTTGTAGTCCATAAAAGTGATTTAAATATTAAGATTTCAACTTGCCATTAGTTCTGTACAAAAGTGTTACAATTTTAAGCAGAAAGCACATTACTTTATTTGAGTTCTTGAAAGATAGAAGCCATACCACTCCAGAAAAGATTAAGAAGGCATATATATAACCAACCCAAGCTGGATCGCCTCGTTGCATGGACTGCAGATCAGAACAAGATAAATAGAAAGTCCATGATTCAAATTCAAAAACTACACTCTACAATGCATAAAACAAATTTAATGGTAAAAGTGGATTGAAACAGGTTTCATTTCACATTGAGCTAATTTATTGCTGCTATGTCGAATATATAGCTTCTATAATGAACATACTAAATCTTTCTCGTTATTGCAGTAAAAATGTCAAAAATCATTAGCTTCAGATTCCAACCATAACCTTTTCTCACTGCAAACTTGGGCTAATAACAATGGTATCAGTGCTCAAATCATCTTTAAACCATATGAAGTATTAAGACTTTGGGAAGATTAATAAACATGGCCAAGTTAGTATATTCTCATCTTTCAAAATCAGAAGCTTCTGATTTTAACATTATTAACACAAAATAAAGATACCATTTTTTTCTCCTTTTATTATTAACACAAAGTAATTTTGAACTTCGTGCCTATACAAACCAAAATACAGAGAAAATGGGTCAAAGAGGGTTGGTCAACATAGAAGAAATTGGAATATGGAATGTCACAGATCAAATGGGAAATATAACCCTGACAAATTTTCTTTGACAAAGTCCAACGCAACCAAAACTCTCCTGAAAGATAACCCAAAACAATATATTGAAAACAACCAGACTATTATTTCTTTATAACAGAAACAAGTACAAATTGTAACACAAAAAAAAAACCATATAACAGTTAACCATCAAGACCAAAAACAGAGATAACCACAGCTAAGAAAAGAGATTATGCACATCATAGCAGGCAGCAATGGACGAAACTGGTATGGGTGCTCATCACTACTTGAATTAACTTCTTATGAGTGATCAAAGTTCAGTAACTTGTAATTTGAGTTGACAACTCAAGTAGTGTTCAGCATCATATGTTAGTTTATAATTGCTTATTATTATTATGGGCACATGATATACATTGACCTAAACTGGTATGGGTAAACTTTGAATTATTGCTGCATGTGAAAAATATTAACAAAAATCATAAACTCTTTGTCAATGTCGAAGGAGAAATAAAGATTACCCTTTTTATTTTGCTATTCTTCAACGAGGGAAAAGAGTGAGAGAAAGTTCAAAAAGAAAAAAGCATATGCAAAATAATCTAATGAGCCGCAAGTCATCTCTTTTGCCAAACAAATTGAAACAAAGAATGAAAAAATCGCTTTCTAAATCAAAGAAAGACTCACCTCAACTACTGCGTGGAAGACATCAGCCCTGAAAAAAATCCCACCGACCCTCCAAGAATGGCGACCTGATTAGCTTGAACAAGTAAAAATCCCATAAAAATTGAAGCTTGGAAAAACCCCCAGAATCCTTAAACTGAATAAATAAATAATCCCAAATTCAAAGCTCAAATGCTAGGTCTTATCAACTACAATACACAAATTCTTAAAACTTGAGACTCACAGCAAGAAGAAGGGATTCTTTAGTGGTTAGCCTCTCCATTTCTTGGGCGTAAGCAGCTAGAGCTCCTCCCTGTACAGCCTGCTGGACCATTGCTCTGCAAGTCAATCTCCGCCGGAGTCGGCGAAACATGGGGAGGGAAGTTGTGGTAGATGAGACGGAGGAAGACAACGAACAACAGGAACAGATTGTAGAGACAATAGATAGCTGGTACAAGACCGACCCACGAGTCGAGCCACGCCGTAGACCCACCGCCGCAAGCACCGTCACACCCACGAGCCAGCCACGCCGTAGACCCAAGAGTCGAGCCTCCCTGTCACACGACCCAAGCCGCAGCCCCCATCACCTTGTTACACACCTGCAACAAACAGAGACAAAGAAAGAAAGATTGAACGACTGAGAGAGAGAGAGAGAGTTACTGAGTGTGAGAAAGAAACAGAGGAGGCGTGTAGAGTAATTAGGGATTCAACCTTAGAGATTGCTTTTTTTTGTTTCATTTGGCGCCTGTGTATTTCATTTACCGCCCATTTTCCGTGTCTTTTTCTATTACCATGCGACAATAACACTTATTAAAATATGCTATATTTTAATGTAATATATGGGCATAATTGTTGTAGTGGATGACGCTATTAAGCTTAGACTTTTCCCATTTTCTCTGAGGGACAGAGCTAAAAGTTGGCTGAACTCATTGCAACCAAAATCTATTGTCACCTGGCAAGACCTAGCTCAGAAGTTTTTATCAAAATTCTTCCCTCCTTCCAAAGCTGCTAAATTGAGGGGAGAGATTAATAATTTTTGCCAGAATGATGGAGAGTCATTGTATGAAGCTTTAAGGAACTCTTGAGAAGATGTCCTCATCATGGAATTGAACAGTGGATGCTAGTACAGAATTTTTACAATGGTTTATGTCCTACAACAAGAACCATTATTGATGCTGCAGCGGGTGGCACTTTTATGAGCAAGAATGCAACTGGCGCTTATGATCTGCTAGAGGACATGGCCACAAACAATCATCAGTGGTTTGAGGAAAGATCATCAGGGGTCAGAAAGGTGGCTGGGGTGCATGAGCTGGATGCAATCACTGCTCTAACAGTACAAGTAGCCTCCTTGATGAAACAGTTACAATAGAGCACTGTATCTGCTAATGCGGTTCAGATGGCAGTGAGGTGTGAAATGTGTGGTGGTTCTCATTCTGTCGATCAGTGCCCTATCAGTATGAATAATAACACTCCGATGGATCATGCTCAAGTTTAAGCGGTGGGAAACTTTCAAAGGCCACTCAATAATCCATTCTCCAATACTTATAATCCTGGGTGGCGAAATCATCCCAATTTTTCTTGGAAGAATAAGCAAGGCCAACAACCTCAATTTCAGGTTCAATTTCATAATAACATGCCTCAGCCACCTATGCATCAAGCTTCATCATCACAATAGCCTAGGCCTCAACAATCAATGAATCAAGCTCCACCTGAAAGGCCTAATGAACTGCAAGCTGCATTATTGACCCTCACCAATACTCAAACTCAGTTTATGACAGAGACTAGATCTTCTATCAGAAACCTGGAAACACAAGTTGGGCAGTTGGTCAATATGCTCAATAACAGACCGCAGGGAAATTTGCCCAGTAATACTGAAGTCAACCATAAGGAGCAAGTTCAGGCAATTACTCTGAGGAGTGGGAAGCAAATTGAGCAGTCTAGATCTCCACAGGCAGTGGTTCAGAATGGAGAGATGGGTGAACAGTCTGATTCAGAGGTTACTCAAGGCACCCAGCTTTCAGAAAAGAGTCCGCCAGTTGTTAATGAGAAGCCAGTTCGAGTTCCATACCCTTAGAGGCTTAGAAAGACTACACTTGATAAACAGTTTTCTAAGTTTTTAGAGGTGTTTAAAAAGCTGCACATAAACATTCCTTTCGCTGAGGCTTTGGAGCAGATGCCCAGCTATGTGAAATTCATGAAGGAGATTCTGTCAAAGAAAAGGAGGATGGAGGACAATGAGACTGTAGCACTCACTGAAGAGTGCAGCGCGATATTACAGAGAAAGCTACCCCAAAAGCTGAGAGATCCGAGGAGCTTCACCATACCTTGCACCATTGGAAAATTTGAATGCAAACATGCTTTATGTGATCTGGGGGCGAGTATTAATCTGATGCCCTTATCTGTGTTTAGAAGACTTGGTTTGGGGGAGGCAAAACCAACAACTGTCACTTTACAGCTCGCAGACCGATCGTTGACACATCCACGGGGTATTATTGAAGATGTTCTTGTGAAGGTGGATAAGTTCATATTTCCAGCTGACTTTATCGTTTTGGACATGGAGGAGGATACAGATGTACCAATTATTCTCGGTAGGCCATTTCTAGCCACAGGCCAAGCTCTTATTGATGTTCAAAAAGGAGTGCTTAAGCTTAGAGTTCAAGGAGATGAGGTGGTCTTTAATGTTTTCAAGTCTATGAAGTATCCGGTGGCTAGTGACAGTTGCTTTAGTGTGGATGTGATAGAAAAGGCAGTTTCGAAGAGAAGGATGAGTAGTGATGCCTTAGAGGCAGTATTATTGGATGATGAGGTCGATGATGATGATGATGATGATGCTGATATAAGAGATTATGTGAACTGGATCAACTCCTTCTTGCCATACTGGAAGAAGTTTCAAGAATTAGCAGATGCGCCTGATAAACCACTAACATCCATTCAGCAGCCACCACAACTGGAATTGAAGGTTCTCCCAGACCACTTGCGGTATGCTTACTTGTGAGAGAATGAAACTTTACCTGTCATTGTGTCAACTGACCTGTCAAAGATAGAATTGGAGAAACTGTTGACGGTTTTAAGGGAGCATAAATTGGCCATTGGGTGGACCTTGGCGGATATTAGAGGAATAAGCTCATCAACAGTAATGCATAAAATATTATTGGAGGAGAATAGCAAGCCATCCATAGAGGCCCAGAGAAGACTCAATCCAGCCATGAAGGAAGTAGTACTGGAGCAAATTCTTAAATGGTTGGATGTTGGAGTGATCTACCCAATTTCTGATAACGCATGGGTGAGCCCTGTGCAAGTGGTACCTAAAAAGGGTGGTATGACAGTGGTGAAAAATGAGAACAATGAACTCATTCCAACAAGAACTGTAACGGGGTGGCGAATTTGTATAGATTACCGCAAGCTCAACAAGGCAACAAGGAAGGATCATTTTCCTTTGCCTTTCCTTGATCAGATGCTTGACAGATTGGCAGGACATAGCTACTACTGTTTCTTGGATGGGTATTCTGGGTATCATCAGATCGCTATTGCACCAGAGGATCAAGAGAAAACAACTTTTACATGTCCCTATGGCACATTTGCTTTCAGGAGAATGCCATTTGGACTATGTAATGCCCCTGCAACATTTCAACGGTGCATGATGGCCATATTTTCAGATATGGTAGAATGGTGTATTGAGATATTCATGGATGATTTCTCTGTTTTTGGCTCATCATTTGACCTCTGTTTGGGTAACTTGGAGACCATGATGAATCGTTGTGAGAAGGCAAATCTGGTGCTGAATTGGGAGAAATGCCATTTTATGGTGAAAGATGGGATGGTTCTTGGCCATAAAATTTCAAGTGAGGGAATTGAGGTAGATAGAGCAAAAATTTCTACCATTGAAAAATTGCCTCCACTAGTTTCAGTCAAAGGAGTTTGAAGTTTTCTTGGTCACGCTGGGTTCTATCGAAGATTCATAAAAGATTTCTCTAAAGTGTCCAAGCCTCTCTCAAATCTGCTTATGAATGGAGTTGTCTTTGATTTTAATGATGAATGTTTGAGGGCTTTCAATTTCTTGAAAGAAAAGCTTATTTCTGCTCCAATTGTGATAGCTCCGAATTGGGAATTGCCTTTTGAGTTGATGTGTGATGCCAGTGACTACGCGGTGGGGGCAGTTTTGGGACAGCGAATTGACAAGGTATTCAGGTCTATTTATTATGCTAGTCGGAATCTAAATGATGCTCAGCTGAATTATGCTACTACAGAAAAAGAGTTGCTAGCCATTGTGTTTGATTGTGACAAATTTAGACCATATCTGATTGGTAACAAAGTGATTGTCTACACTGATCACTCTGCCATTAAATACTTGATGTCAAAGAAAGATGCCAAGCCCCGCCTGATTAGATGGATTCTTTTGCTTCAAGAATTTGACATGGAAATTCATGACAAGAAGGGCAGCGAGAATGTGGTAGCTGATCATCTCTCTAGACTTGAGGTGGAGGAGACTGAAAATAAGAAAGCAGTGCAAATCAATGATCACTTTCCTGATGAGCAGTTGTTTGGGGTATGTGAGACTTTAGCTGTCCCTTGGTTTGCTAACATAGTGAACTTCTTGGTTGCCAAGATTGTGCCTCCTGAAATGTCAAAGCAGCAATTAAAGAAATTCTTTTCTGAGGTGAAACATTACTATTGGGAGGAGCCTATTCTCTATAGGCATTGTGTTGATCAGATTATCAGAAGGTGTGTTCCTGAAGAAGAGATGCAATCCATTCTTAATCACTGTCACACTCAACAATGTAGAGAGCACTTTGGAGCATCAAGAACGCGGCCAAGGTATTACAAAGTGGATTCTATTGGCCTTCATTATTCAAGGATGCCAATGTTTTTGTCAAGGCATGTGATAGATGTCAGCGAACTGGTAATATCTTGAGGAGAAATGAAATGCCTTTACAGGGGATTCTTGAAGTGGAACTGTTTGATGTATGGGGCATCGATTTCATGGGGCCTTTTCCACCATCTTACAACAATGAATATATTCTATTGGCAGTAGATTATGTATCCAAATGGGTGGAGGCTGCAGCAACTAGAGCCAATGATGGTAAAACTGGGCTTAATTTTCTGCATAAACATATTTTTACTAGATTTGGCACTCCCCGAGCTCTTATTAGTGATGAAGGGAAACACTTTGTGAATAAGCAACTTGATGCATTGCTGGCTCATTATGGAGTATATCATCGAAAAGCTTCGCCTTACCATCCTCAAACAAATGGGCAAGCTGAAATTTCAAACAGAGAAATCAAGAGCATCCTTGAGAAGACCGTTGACAGTTCAAGGAAAAATTGGTCGAAGAAGTTAGATGATGCGATTTGGGCATACAGAACTGCATTCAAAACACCAATAGGTATGTCTCCTTACAGGTTGGTGTTTGGTAAAGCATGTCATTTACCAGTTGAGTTGGAGCACAGGGCATTCTGGGCTATGAAAAAATTGAATTTTGATTGGAGTGCAGCCAGTGAACGAAGGTCGTTGCAACTGAATGAACTTGATGAGTTCAGAAATGAGGCTTATGAAAATGCCAAGATTTATAAGGAAAGAACCAAGGCTTGGCATGACAAGAACTTAGTCAGGAAAGAGTTCCAACTAGGGCAGAAGGTACTTCTTTTTAATTCAAGATTGAGACTCTTTCCTGGAAAATTGAAGTCACGATGGTCAGGACCATTCACTGTTGTTCAAGTCTTTCCATATGGTTCTGTAGAAGTTCGGGGCAACTCAGGTGATTCCTTTAAAGTCAATGGCCAGAGATTGAAACCCTACTTGGGTGGTACTTTTGATCAAGCAAAGTCTATCCTCCTTCTGAAGCCTCTCTGAAGAGGGGTCCAGCGTCTGGCTAAATGACGTTAACGACAGCGCTTTGAGGAGGCAGTTCTCAATTGTAAATTCATTTTATTTTATTTTATTTGGTTTTGAACAATGAAGGAAATTTTTTTTTAGTTCTTATTTTTATTTTAATGTATTACTTGAACCGTGAAAATCATGAAAAAAAAAAAAGAAATGTGGTGATTGGAGTGCCCTAGCGCTACAGCGCTGTATTCATAGCGCTATGGCGCTAATCTCAGAAATGAAAAGAAACATGAGAGGTTACCAGCGCTACAACGCTGTCATGAGGGCGCTACAGCATTGGTTCTAGAAGCTCAATTCCAAATCGTGTATTAGCGCTACAGCGCTATCCCTATAGCGTCGTAGCGCTCGGCCCAGAATTTTTTTAAAAAGTCAGAGGGGTGCGATTTTCCCCCTCATTTCCTCTACTTTCTTTTTCTTTCCTCCACCCTCTCCATAACCTCCATAGATCTTCCCTTGCAGCCCCATTCCCAGAAATCTCACCACACATTCCCCCTTTCCCATTCATTTCTTCTTCTATTTCTCTCTTTTCTTTGCTTTTTTTTCTCCAACCCATTTCAATTTCCCCAAATCTATTTTGAAACCCTAGAAATTCATTGATCTAATTTCTTGCTGAAGATGGAAATTTTCAAGGGGCTGTTCTAATTCAAGCGTAAAGGAATCTATTGCAATGGTTTGGTAAGTGGTCCTTCCCTCTTTCCTCCTCAAATTTTTGTGGTATTTGGGATTGAATTGCTTTGATTGATTGTTGAGGGTGGATCACTTTTGCTGTTTGGGTGTGGGGATCTTAGTTGATTTGTTTGAAAGAGTGAGTTTTGTAACTGTTTGTGAAGAGGAAAAGGGTCCATTAGTAGGGGAGGTGCTGTCAAAATTCTGTCTTGTGGGTTGGTAAGAGTGTAGATAATGGCTCCCAAGAGTAGAGCGGGTAGAAATAAGGATAAAGGAAAGGGACAGGCATCTGCGTCTCAACCAAGGGAGGATAGTTCTGAGCATGAGTACGATGAGACTAGGTTTATCAATTTCAAGGCTCAGGAGTGGTATGAGAAATTTGTTAGAAAGCCTTTGATTCCCGAGCGTGAAGTCGAATTTTAGTGTGAACCTTTTGCTCATCAGATTTTTGAATAGGTTCGGGCAAATCTTATGAATAGGAAATGGGGAGATTTTGTAACTAAACTGGCACAGGCTAATGTATCATTGGTATATGAGTTTTATGCAAACTTAAGAGATAAACACAATGATACAGTCTTTGTTCGAGGTAAGCGTGTGCCTTTCACTGCTGAAGCGATTAATAAGGTGTTCAAAGCCCCGCACATAAAACAGGAGGAGGAGGAATATGCTCAGTTCTTGAATGGATCTATACATTTTGCGGCTGTGGCTGATAAACTATGCTTTGAAGGCGCTCCCTGGAATTTATCTGGCAGTCTACCTAAAATTATAGCATCGTGACAACTTAACATTGAGGCGAGATTTTGGGCATTCTTTGTGTGTGCTCGATTTATGCCGGTTAGTCATGTGTCTGATATGACTAAAGATTGAGTCTTATTGATGTACGCGTTGATGATGGGCATGAGTGTTAATCCGGGTATTTGGATCAAGGCCAACATTAATTTTATTGAAAAAGGGCACACTACTGGAGGTTTGGCCCATGGATCCGTCATCACGATGTTGTGCTTTAAGGCTGGTGTTCCGGAATTTGTTACTGATATTTATCAGTCGCTGCAACAACCGTTGTCCATCAATTTGATGAATGATTATCCTGAGCCTGCTCTGTATGTGCCGCAGGCAAGAAAAAAGGGAAAGCACCGTGTGGAAACTGATGTGGAGGAAGAAGCTGAACCAGTATTATTGGGTGGCAGTAGCAATTCAAGTTTGCAGCAAGTTAATGATAAGTTGGATTATTTAATCCAACAAAATCAATATGTGGTTCAACAGCAGCATATGGTGAATCAGTATTTGGGCCAGCGATATGATTATGAAGTGAGTCATGTGGCTCAGTTAAACAATTTGGTGAGCCGCTGGTCGCTAGATGAATCGGATCGCACTTATTTTGCTCCACCACCGCCCTATCCACCGTACTCTCCATTTTACCCTCCGCCTCCACCCCTGTCCTTTGCTGGTTTTCCTGAACCTCAACCTCCGTAGTCTCAGCCTTTTGAAGGTCCTTCGTTCCAACCACCACCACCGCCATACTGATGTGGCTGGTCAGGTAAGTTCTCTTCCTCTGTTCTTTTCTTTATCACATTGGGGACAATGTGCATCTTGAGTTTGGGGGGGATCTTATTTTGTTTTATTTTTATTTTTGTGCGTTGTTTAGTTTAGCTTTTAGTCTCTTGTGTTATTTTCTGTGGTTGTTTAGTGTAACTGTTAAGCCATCATTCTTGTCTGTTGTTGCTTTGTCTTTGCTCGTGAAAAGGAAATTGAATTCAACTGTGTGCTTGGTTCAATTGTTTTAGAGTTTAATTTAAAGGTTTTGTGGGAAATTTTTAATATGTTTTGAGAATGCAACACTTTGGATTTTATTATATATGTTTGACTAGGGTTGGTGGTATGAAAATTTGAATTTGATAGAACTTGCATTATTTGGCCTTTGAGGCAAAATCCTTGATGACATGTGTTTTGAAAAGTGATTTAGGAAATTTTATTGGATCGATTGTGCTTTTCAAGCCAACCTTGATTTAATTTTCCCTAGATACCCTCTTTGAGCCTAAAAGTTCACCTTTTATAATTAAACACTTGTTTTGAGCTTAACCGAATACCTTATTATTTTTCCATTCCTAGATTTGTACCATGAGCTTATAAAATATAATAGGGGATTGATTTATAATGGGTGTTACTCTTGTGTATTGGTGTTGGCAATAGAAACAATTCAAGAAAAGATTGAGAAATAAAAAATAAAAAAAAGATTTGAGAGAAACTACTTTCTTTTGATGTCCCCATTAAAATGCATAAGTTTGGGGGAAAGGTAGTATATATAAAAAAAAAAAAAACTCTCTAGTGTTTAAATCTCTCAATCTTTGGAAATAAAGAGGATCTTTGGGTTGTGTTAAATTGTGTTGTGAATATCAAGATTGGGTGTAAAGTTTATATGCTTATGGTAATGAGTGAGCCTAAATGACAATTTCATCTACCCTTGCCTAAGCCTAACGCTATAACCCGTGAAAGTCCTTTTGATTTCAAAACACGTGTTATTGACATTAGTGGAGAAGGTTAAGTAATGCAAGCATATTGAAAAATTGGTTTGTGGAATTGTCTGGAATGAGTTGAGCATATATGATAGAGTCCAAGTGTTGTAGTCATTTTCATGATATATTATTGATTTCCCTAATTGAACTTTACAAATTGGACTTTAAGGCAATTGAGCTGAAATTCTGGTTATTATTATTGCAATTGAGATTTCATGAGTTTTGGCAAAGCAGTGTAGAAGGTAATGATGGTTTAGCTTGTTCGTTTTGTGTTTGTTTCTTTTTGTTAGTTTAACTTGATATTTACTCGAGGGCGAGTAAAGATTTAGTTTGGGGGAGTTTGATAAACGAGTTTTAGGCTCGTTTATGGTCTAAGTTTTTAGGCTATTTTTCATTAGTTAGGATTATTTTATTTCGGAATTATGCTCGTTTGTTCATGTTTCAGGGTGATTAATGCTAAAGTGATACAAATAATGAAAAGGAGCGAAAGTGGAACAAAATCGGGACGGATTTGTGGATTTTTTGGGTTCTGTAAGTAGCGCTACAATGCTACTAAGGGAGCGCCGTAGCACTAGGAAGGATTTCTGAAAGTTGACATTTCTGACTTTAGCGCTATAGCGCTACAACAACAGCGCTACGACGCTTGGACGCAGTTTTCAGGAAGATTTGGCTCTAACTTTAGCGCTACAGCGCTATGATAAGAGCGCTACAGCGCTGGTGCCCAGATTTTCTTCCATTTTGTTTCTGACTTTAGTGCTACAGCGCTACAATGACAGCGCTACAGCGCTGGTGTCGCGATTTTGACATATCTGATCACTTTTTGATGGGCAATTGAGTCTTTTCACGGGGGAATTTTTGGTAGGGATTTTGGAGAAACATAAGGTGCGACTGAAAGAGGTCTGAAGAGGGTACGACGACTGGGAGTGAGAAGACTATTTTGGAGGATTCATTCCTGTGTTTTCATCTTCTTCTTCAATTTTTATGTTTGTAATTGAATTCTCTTATTGCTAGAATGAATATTATGGGCTAATTTCTTCTTTAGGGCTATTATGTGAATCTTTTGGAAACCCTTTTTATGGTTTAATGCAAAATTGATGTTCTTCTTCATCTCTTTCAATTCCTTGCAATCTGTGCTACTTGTGCAATTATTGATTGATCACCTCTAATTGTTATTTCATGAATCAAATTGAAATCTGAAAAGTGAAATTTGATATGCTTTGATTGTTTGGATGCAAATTCAATTTAGAACGAAAGTATCTAAATTGTTTGCCTATTTTTCTGAGTTGCGTGTTTAATGCCTTCTTCATGATTCAACTTACCATAGAAATATAGGAAGTTGTCATTTAGATTGAATTTTGTAAATCTTAACCAGATTATGAAGTGTTTTTGCAACTTATTCTTGAATAGAGAGAAGGGGACATAATTTTTGCATTAGGAAATAAAAGGGTGGAAAATAGAGGATCATAATTGTCCTAATTTTATTTTCTCTGTTATTTTGTTTAATTTTTTTCATTGTGCTTCGTTAGTATTCCTTTTTATTTGAAATCTCTGAAAATTATTTAATCAAATAGAATAAAAAAGATTGATTGATTGGTAATTGATAAATCGGTCCTTGAGGACGATACTTGGTTTTTACCATTTTATTACAAATTGCGACTGTGTGCACTTGCATAGCAAAAATATCGCAACAGAGGCTTTTAGTTGGCCTCCGTCAAGGAGGACAACAACATTCTGAGATTCCCGTAGGCGTTTTGGACGCCTTTCCATTTTTTCTTGTCAAAATTGATGTAAGAACAGCGGCTTGATAGTTGTCCTTCCCACAGACGGCGCCAAACTGTTAACGGTGAGAACTCGTCAACCAAGTTAGATCGGAAAGCGTATGAGCTTAAGAGTAAACAGAGAGTAGTAAAGAAGCGTAGAAGAACTTAGGATGGCTGTATGGACTTAGAATCAAGTTTTATAGTGAACATGGGGAGAACATTTGTATTACTCAATAGTCTCTAGTTAAAATGTCCAATTTTCCACCCCCTTGCTGGAGGGGTGAAGGTCTATTTATAGTGGAGCTCTAATGGTTCCTGATACATTGTGGTCCCAGGGGATAAAATTATACATAAGTACATTGTAAGGGCAGTGGCACCAGACGTAGTGGTGCAGGAGGCTGTGATGTCGGCTCTGGTATATGGTCAGAGGCGTGCAAGTAGTGCCTCCACACTTTGTACTAATTCGTACCACCATTACATGTATGATACGGATGTCATATCCATGCCTCTATCCTCCACATGGTTGTACATCCCGTGCTCGCACGTGCGCTCTATACCTGATGGTTGTTCTGTCATGTCCAAGACACACCATTGCTCCAAGTTTCATTATCTTTAGCTAAATGTTGAATGACTTATGAATTCTTCAGCGGGGTAGCCTAAATATCCTTGATGCATAGAGGGGTGTCGGACCTTGCATAGTAAGAGTCTCATCCATATTGGTATCCTCTCTGCTCTACGTGAGTCCCATAGCTCCTCGATGATATTTAGGCACGAGGTCCACCGTCCCTTGGTGGCACCAGGCGCGGATGCCTGGCAAGCGGCATGGTCGTAGTGCATAAGGCAGGGAGCGAGGCCAACCATCCCTTGGTGGCACCAAGTGCGGATGCCTTGCAAGTGATATGGTCGTAGTGCATAAGGTGAGGCATGAGCCCACCATCCCTTGGTGGCACCGAGCGCGGATGCCTTGAAAGCGACATGGTCGTAGTGCATCGGCGGGGGTGCCTCGCGAGATGGACATACAGATTAGGATCATGAGACTCTCGCGACACGGCCTCGCAAGACATGCGCGAGGCTGGTGGTTCGCAAGATGGATGTACGAGGCTGGGGCGCCTCGCATGATGGATGCGCGGGGCCCGCAGTTTGCAAGACGGATGTACGAGGCTGGGGCGCCTCACGAGATGGATGTGCGAGGCCCGCGGTTCACAAGACGGATGTACGAGGCAGGAGGCACCCGTGAGATTGATGCACAAGGCAAGCAGTTTGCGAGACAGTTGTACGAGGCATGGGAGCCTCGCGAAATGGGCATTCTGATCAAGCCATTGAGGCCCTCGTGACACGACCTCGCACCTTGGCCTCTCGACGCGACTTGGCTCTCGTGACATCACCCTTAAGGGTCTCGCGACATGGGAGTGTTTCTTAGATTATGATCTTGTGAGACCCATAGGTGCGACCCCGATGGAATGACTTAGTGACCCTTAGCCATTTATTTCAATAAGGGTCCGACCCTTTTTTGCTTGGCATATTTTTGGCATTCACATTACTTAACTAGTGTTAGGTTCCATAGGTAATAACATGTCAATCAAGAGAATATTAGTTCTACTAAAAATAGTCCCATATAAGATATGAATACTGGTGAGTTACCTATTTGAGGGTTAAAACCGAGAGATTTTTAAATAGAACTCGATCTTGAGAAGACAAGTATTATATGGTAAGAAAATAATGTAAGAGTTCTACCTATATGGACTTATGGGTGGTGCCGCCTCTCGTGAGAATTGTGAGTATTCTCAAGAACATCCATGAATTGAAAGTGCACATGGTCATTAACGGCGCAAAGTGAGACAAAGATGTCTCAAGTGAACATAGCAAAGTTGTGTGTGTTATCACTAGTTTGTTATTATGGAAAGTTTGTTCAATACCTAGCGCAAGCAAATTTTCAACATACTTTATGATAATTACACTATAGTAAAGTTCAACTTGAAGAACACTTTACTTTATGCACCAATACAATGACTTCTATATGAGAGAGTTATTATTTAATCAAGTGGGGGGAAATGTTATATTGTAAATATAATGTTGATTGATTAAATAAGTGTTACAATAGTCAACTATTTAAGCTAGTAAGGGAATGTTATATTATTTATAATATAATGTTTAGATTAAATAAATGTGCCAAAGTGTGTCACATTTTGTAACATAATATATATGACAGTTACATTTTTGGATAGTGTGAATATTCAAATGTGTAACATATTTGGGGTTACAAAAACAGTTACAAATTTGTAACTCCCAAATATTACCCAATAATGCGTAGATTTGATATTACATATTTTTTATTTGAATTTGTCAAAGCCATAAGTGATATGGTTGTTGGAGACGTGATTTTAACCCACATAATGTGTTTGGAGGTTACAAAGTAATGTGGGAAGAATATAGAACCATTTGGAAAAATTGCACAAAAATATGTGCTGAAAAATGGGTTGGGCCTGCGGCCACTAGTGTTTCTGGCCGTGGCCTCTGGAATAGAGGCTCACGAGCGCAGCCAGTGAGGCTAACAACCAAGACCATTTTTCCATCTCCATTTTGAACGGTTTCAACAACTTATGTAACTCCCAAAACTCATTTTTAATTTCATAAACATCCAATTAAACATTGGTAATAGCCATGGGGGTTGGTGGAATTTGAAATTTAAAGGGTGTCTCAAAACTCTATAAATAGGAGTCTATTGCTCACTTGTAAGACACACCAATTTATATCCACTAGAGCACTTGGCTAGAAATTCACCATAGAGGCTTGTTTAATCAAAAAAACTATTTCATTTGTGAGAGTTCCCTTAGTGCTTGATATAGGGAGAAATAAGCTTTTGGACAAATGTTGTAAACCTTGTTCAAGTTGGTGATCCCCAAACTCTTTACTTTGGTTGTGTGACTGAGAGTATTTCTTTTGTTCTAGTTCTTTATTTTCTTCTATTGCTTTTATCTTCATCTCTTCTTTGTCTATTTTCATATTTAGTTGTATCTTTATGCTATAGAGTTGTATTTTCATTTTCATCTTTTGTTCTTCAGATTTTAGTTTATTTGTATCTAGTGTGTAGAGTTCTTTTCTCTATTATTCTCTTCATCTATCTTTTTCTATATTTACTTGTACTTTTTTTTTATAGAGTTGTAATCTTATTTAATAAATCAATTTTCCTTTTGTATTATTTTGCTTAAAGTTGTAAGAGCTTTACATCTTTAGATTGAGTCAATTTAAATATCTCTAACACTTACATCATGATTGAAATAAAAAGTAGTATTTTACTGTCTCTCAAGTTGCCCACCTTACATATTAAATGAAATCTCTCACGTACCTTATAGAGAATTAGAAAATAGAAGACCATATTCTTTTCTAATTGTATTTCCCATATAAAAAAAGTAATAAAAAAATGAACAGTACAAATATTAAACTTTCTTTGAGAATGGAGAAAATTAATCATATGTGCGCTTATACAAATCCAATATTTTTTTTTTTGTAATACTCTATATATTTTAAATGAATACCATTATTGGAGAATCAATGGCCACTACAACAAATTCTACTTTCAATGACTCCCTACAATGTCTTACACCATTGGTGTAAGACATTAAAAATTAGAAGGGATTTTAAATGTCTAATGGTGTAAGACATTGAAAGTGCATATTAATGGTTACAATTAGAAGACATTAAAAATAGTGGAAGATGTTGGAAATAGGCTGGTAGTGATTTATGGGTACATCCAACGTCTCCCACTGGGAGACGTGGGACACGTGGCACGTCTCCCAGTGGGAGACGTTGGATGTGCTCCTTCATATATGACCAAAAGCTTTGTCTTCCTCACATATCATCACCAACCCGAGAGCATGCAAACCAGAGGAGGAATTGGGGGCTGCGTTTTTTTAGGGTTCTAAGGTATGTTTTTATTTTATTTTATTGATTTTTAGTTAATTATTTTGCAAATAAATCATAGGTTTTGCATTAGGATGAGTAATATACATGATTTTGTGTTAGTTTTACATTTTTATGCATTTTTTTTATATAAATTGTATGTTTTTGTGGTTTTTCAATGGAAGTTTTTAGGGATTTATGATTTTTTAGTTTTTTTTTTTAATTTAACCTATCACATTGTATATATTTCATTAGAGTATATATGTTCATGATTTTTTTAAATTTTTATCATTTTTTATTTCGAAATTTAGATATATTTTTGTATATTTGAATTTTTTTTAAAATTGTAACTATTTTGTTATATATATAGTTATGTTAAAATAAATTTATTAAATAATTTATAAAATAGAAATATATGAAAATTTTTATGTTTTTGTTTATTATTAAGTTTTTAGGTTATGAAATTTTATATTGACTTTTTGTTGAGGTTATAATTAGCGGCACATTGGGATTTTTTTTATTTGTTTACCAATATCATTTACTATTATTAGATATTTAGTGATATTTGTTTAGTAATGTTTAACATATTAATTAATTTAATTTCATAGGTTGTGATTTTTGTGGTGAGATTTTAGAAAGTATTTTGCATCAAAATTCCAATATCAATCACACATTTGAGGTAATTAAGTTTCTAAAATTACAATAATACGTTATATATTGCTAGATATTTAGTGATGTTTTATTTATTATTTATTAATTTTATTTTATTGGTTTGTGGATTTAATAGCGAATTTGATTACTAAGTGAAGTAACTTTGCTAGTTTTTGGATTAAAGATGGCAAGAGGTACATATATATTCTCTTACTTCTACTTTTAATATTATTAAACAAATGTTAGAGGAGTTTGAATATCTTAAATATTCATCCATAGTGAAGTAGGTTCTGAGATTAAAATTGTGTGCTGCGGTGATAACGGAAGGTTGAGAACTTGTGTGTATTAGTGAAGTAGGTTCTGATAAATTTTACTGTGTGCTGCGGAGCTATAAGGAATAAACTTATTGTGTGTTGTTTGAATTGTTTGTTTTGCTATTCACATGCAGATGGTTAGGTCACTATTATAGGGGAAATGCTGCCCGATTTTATCTAGGATAATAAACAATTAGTTTTATATAGACATTCTATAAGGAAGAAACTTATTGTATGTTGTTTGAATTGTTACGAGTGTTCTTAAGCCAACCTGTCCTCTCCCTTTTGCATATCCTGATTTGGACATGTACATAGTTGCTCAGGCCATTGGGATGCCAATAGCGTGGCCTAAGGATTTTGTCATTATATCTGAAGATGTAACTCATGAGGTGATGCCATGTTTTTACATAATTATCTTTACAATTCTATATTTGTTTGTAATTTTTTTAATTGTTGATATAATTGTATACAGACTCCCTCTACAAGTAGGACCAGATCACAACGACCAAGAGCTCCATCAACACAACAACCTCGAGAAAGAAGACGACAACAAACTCCTCCAACACAATTGGCCCACACTCCATTGGAACGATTACAGAATATCGTATCTCATTGGGATGATGGCGAGTGTGTCAATCTAGGCATAGAGTCTGAAGTTTTTGATCAGGATATGTCTCACTGTTATATATTTAAGGATGACATACTTCAGTTTGCTCGAAAGGAGAAGATTGGACAAGCAGTACTCGTCAGCTACATGAGGTATATATCTGACAAATAAGTTTGTTCATTTAATTTTCTAATTTGATTTATTCATTCATATAACAATTTTTCATATTTTTGTATTAGGTTCATTTACAGATATGTGGTACAACAAGGTCGCCAAAATAAGTTTTTATTTGTCAATCCTAATATCGTCGCCACTCAAGGGAGTTCATTCGACGATCGTGTTCAGAATTTGTTCAGACGTTGCAATGACGTAAAATCAAAAGAACAAGTTATGCTTGTCCCTTGGAACCATGGGTAAGTTTAAAAACTTGTCATTTTTCCGACCCATATCAATAATTTCTTTGTTTAACATTTGAGCTATAATTTTTTTGTTTTTCTTATACAGTGAACATTGGATGTTGCTTATTTTGGCACCATATGCATATCATGTTTATTGTTGTGATCCGGTGAATTCAGAGCTAAATAACCATGAGGAGATTGTATCAGTGATCGTCAGCGCTTTCAATCTTTTTTTCTCTATGAATCTTCCTGATGTCGAGATCCCTGATACTCTACGCATTAAGCAACCTCAGGTAAGTAACTTTAGCTGAAATTTTTGAACATTTATAATAATTAAGTAGAATAATATGTATGCATTTTTTAAAAAGTTTCAATTTAATAATAAATTACTCATATTTTTAAATAATTAGTGTCCACACCAACCGGACAATGTGGCATGTGGATACTACTTAATGAGGATGTTGAAGGATTTGATTGAGCATGCGAGTCCTGGGCATTACTTGAGAACGGTATTATTAATTAAAATTTACAAATTATTTTTGAAACTATAAATGTAATCAAATAATTAATTAATATATTTTACTTTATATTTCTTGCAGCTAACAAGCACAGCATATACAGAGGCACAAATTGATGAGTTGCGACAAGAATGGGCGACATATATGTTGCCGATAATCCAAAGTTACCGACCTCGTTGATAGGTTTTTTTTTTAATTTTTTAACTCTTTCTTCATACACAATGCAATATTTGTTCATTTTGAATATTTCTAACAAATATTGTATTTCTTGTATATATCTAACAAATATATTTTTTTCTTCCAATTTAATTGATTATTAAATTAATTTAAATTTAGATTAAAATAATTTAAATTTAAATTAATATTATTTCAATTTAATTAATTATTAAATCAAATTAAAATAATATTAATTATAAATTTATTTAATTTATTTTTTTTAAATGTTGGAGACTTTCAATGTCTCCCATTGGGAGAGGTGGGAGACTTTCAATGTCTCCCATTGGGAGACGTGGGAAGTCACTCACCTCTCCCAATGGGAGACGTGGGATGTCTCCTAGGGACTTCCCACGTCTCCCATTGGGAGAGGTGAGTCACTTCCCACGTCTCCCAATGGGAGAGGTGGAAAGTCAACGTTTGACTTTCCACCTCTCCCAGTGGGAGACGTGGGAAGTGAGGCACGTCTCCCAATGGGAGACGTGGGATATATACCTACAATGACCCTAGCAACAACGTCTCACTAAGTGGGAGACATTGTAGACTTCCAATGTCTCCCAATTAAAGTCATAAAACATCTATTTTGTTGTAGTGGGCCATACCGTGTATGTCTGCACTAGATTTCGAATTTTGCATCCTACAAGGAAGAAATCTCTCAAACCCAAACCTAGCGACCTTGTAGTTACTTACTCAAGAATCATAGCAAAATAATCATATATTACAATGAGACCTAACACAAAAAAATAAAAATAAATATAAATTAAGTTAAGTGGAAAATATAAGTATAATCATTACCCAAATTACCTGTATAAATTATTAGAAACAAAAATTACAAAAAAAAAATAATAATAATTGAAACCCATAATTACTTAATAAAAATTATTAATTGATCTATTTTTTTCTCAAAAATATTTAGTAATTTTTCATACATAATTTATATATAAAAAATTAAATTGTAAGTTATATATTTTATTTTTCATTTTCTGAATCAACCTCACAGTTATAAACCAAGAGAGATCAACTATCTATCTTAAAAAAAATTAGAAAATTAAGTTAGATGGACAAATAAAACTATAATCATAAAAACTAATTGAAACCTTTTATTTGATTGGGATTACATATATTGAAAAAGGGAATTCATTATATAATTCAACAATCCTCACCAACTTGATGAGCAATATATTATTCAATTACATTCAAAGATAAGTTATCAAAATCATCCCGTAAACTAATTTTTGTCAATGTATGGACCACTTCATTACTTTCATGAAAAATTAAATTGCGAGAACCAACATGGCAAATAGATATAATATAGCGTCCTGAAGCTTCTAATAGAATTATGTGCTTTGAGTAACGTGTCGGAAGGGCACATTAGGTAATTATGGGTGAACTAATTGATATAAGTGCTTTATATGATTATATGGATGAGTATGCATGATTATGTGTATTCAATATGTATAAAGACCGATTTTGTTAGAAACAGGTATATTCATAATTTTGACCCGTTGATAATATATTTGTAATTATTATTGAAATTCCGTTTTTAGTAATTACCAAATTAATTAAACCAAGTGAATTAATTAAAGTGTGGAATGGTAATTAACTGTTTACACAGATTACAGTTCTGTCGGGACAGAAACCACACTTGTCACGACAAAAACTGAACACAATAAAAAGACAGTGCAAAATAATAAAGAACACAACAAATTTTTACAAGGTTCAGAAACCCTTTCGGATAACCTACTCCTTGGGGCCACGCCTAGAGAATAAAACTAATTAATAAAGAATCACAAGTACAAAATATTGACTTAAACAAAACAAGACTCCCTCTTGAGATTTGCCGCAACTTTGTTGTACTTCTCTTCACTAATATGATTTTGAGGGAAACGCTCAACCACTTGAACTCCCTTCAATGGCCAGCGAGTGCTTGCATCCTCCCGACGCAAGGCTTGTAAAAATCTTCTCCCGAAGACTATAAATGTTGTGTTCAAATTACAATGTGTATTCACTCATTAACATGGTATAAACTCACCACTAAAACTAAACACACATAATTCTACAAGATTACATGAATACTTATGATCTTGAATACAAAGAAGGAACTCTCGCAAATATTACAATAAAGCTCACGAATAATGCACCAAAGAGTTCACTTTTCTCACTGCCTTTAGAGCCCTATTTATAGAGTCCTTTTTCGTGCTCACAAAGGCTGAGAAATAATTCTTCTAATAAAGGCAAGAATCAAAGAAGTTATTCTTGATTGTCGAAGAGTTGCCTTATTTAGAAAATGTTGATCCAACAGATGCGATATCGGTGGGGACAGCTCAGAACTGTGTCGGATCAAAACAAGCTCAAAAAGGAAACAACAATTAATGACATTAAGAACTAGTTTCCTGATTGCAATCCTTGAGCTGCACAAAAATATATCAGCAAATAATCCAAAAACAACTTTGGGTAAGTACCGAATATTTGCAATAAACTTTGTTTCCTTTATAAACAAAATGAGACAATATATGCTAAATAAGGAAGCACATTATTGACCAAAATGCACACAAAAGGAAAGAGGATTTCCGAAAATTGAAATAAAGGAAACCAAATATTTCTGAAAATTATAATAAGGGAAACCAAACAATTCCGAAAATATAATAAAGGAAAACAAATATTTCCGAAAATTATAATAAAAGGAAAACAAATATTTCCGAAAATTATAATAAAAGGAAACAATTAAATCAACCAATTTATCTTTTAAGAAAAAGATATTTCTATAAAAATGCCAATTATAGGATTTACAATCTCCCCCTTTGGCAATTTTATAGACAAGGAATATCTATTTTTAAAAGATCCCTGCAAAACACAAGTAAGTGCTAAAAAACATAAGAGTCACAAAATGGTCAAAAAAATGACTCCCCTGCGATAGATAACCAAAGCATAGTTAACCAAGAACAATATGAAACAGCAGGTCAACATAATCAAAGTGCCAAAAATAGAGTACTCTCTCCCCCTCATTGTCTGAAAAAATGCCAAAGAACAAATAAATGAAACCAAAAGAAAGACACATTAAGTGTTCTTTTACAACTAACAAAAGTAAAATAGATCAACGGTGCTGGGATCATCATGGGGCAGGAGAGTTGGATGCATTGAGAATGGCCAATGAAGCGAGAATGGTGCGCTGAGTCTCCTCCATTTGAGAGAACCGGTCAGAAAGCCTTTGAATCCCTGTCTGGACAGCAGCAAGATCTGTCGGGACAGCAGGAGATTCGGTCACAACATTTCCAGAAGCAGGACCAGCAAGATTAATTCCTTTGACTTTCCGAGCTGTGGATGGAGGATGATCATCTTTGACTGTATAGGTGGGACCAACCAGGGGAGAAGTCAAGGTCTCATGAGACTTATTTAGAGGACGTTGAGAGTCCAAAAGTTTGTAAATGACCTGTGGAAACAGCAAGTGTTGCCCCTTACGTTTGGCACCACTTAGAGACATGATTTGGTAAAAAATAACAGCTCCAAGATCTATGGCGACTCCAGTACCAATTTTGAACAACAGGAAGGCCATATCTTGAGTGATGGTGGAGGAATGTGTGGTAGGCATCCAATTAAACATAGCAAATTTGAAAAGAGCACCATAATAATGAGTGAGATCGGTGACTTGAAGAGAGGTGCTCAGTTCCCACACCATAGCCTGACCAACCAGTTCAGAGAAAACTTGGTCCTTTGCAAATTCAATAGAATCATCAATCTCCACAGGGACGAGATTGAGAGCCTTAGCAATATCGGACGGGCTAAAATTATACCAATGACCCCTAACATAAACTTTATGGAACATAAAAGAAGATTGGTCTAATAACTTATCATTCAAATTTGCATAAAATTCTTTAACAATCCGAAGCACAAACCCATCAAACCCAGACAAGGATCGCAACCAACCTCTTTCCTCTAAAGTAAGCAATACCCCAAAAACACGATGAGGAGCAAAAAGAAAATTGCGTTCACTTATAAAATGACGATGGTCATAAAATTGCATGCTCTTCTCATTAACATTAAAACAGAATGTAAGAGAATGGGCTTTGAAAGAACCTGAGATACGAACAGGAGAACCTTTTTGCTTTGCAAGTTTGGAAGACAATTCGGGAAATGCCAATGGAGTGGTGCCTTTTGGGTCTGATGCAACAAGAGAGGCTACTGATGGGTCGTCGTCAGATTCAGTCTCCTCAGCCAAATCATCAAGAGGAACTTCAGGATTTGGCTCGGTCAAAGAAGGGTCCAACTCAGGCTGAGAGTCTTCCGTCTTGGGAGAGACATCCTCCGATGAGGTGCATGGGGGAGGATTGATTTTGGCTTTTAATTTAAAACGAGATAAAGGAGATGAATCAGAGATGGAGCTGGTACCTTTAGATTGAGCCACTTTGGCCTTTTTCCCTTTCTTCGACCCAACAGCTTTGGACTTACGTTTGCCCTTTGCCTTGGGTGTCAACACATCAGGAGATAGTGAGGATTTAGAGTCATGATCAGATGGAGCAGACACATCTTCAAAAGAAATTGATTTGGACTGACTAGTTACCAAGGCCAGTTTGGATTTTATTTGACCTTCGGGAGAGGCGAGTGAAACCGCCGAGGCTGGGATTGGCTCAGCATGCAAATTCAGGAACGTAACTCCTTTGGTAGAAGCACCAAGAACAGATGAACTTATAGGACCCGAAAGAGCAAGAACCTTCTTTCTTGCTGTGGTTTTAGAACGACGACCTGGAGTAAGAGAGACAGCAAGGATTGATGCTGGGACCGAAGGAGAGGCAGTGGGAATAGATTCAGGAAGTGTCTCCTGCTGAGACTTCACGGACTTGGAAGATGAACCACGGCCTCGAGTCTTCATGGCTGCTAAGAGAGAAACAAGTGAAACACACAAAGAAAGAAACCCTAAACACTTCGGTTATATGTGAGAGATTTAACAAGAAAAAACTGATTAGAAAAACAACCAAAGGGACTCCGAATATATAAAGTATTCGGTACACAAATGAGGCAAGTTCAAAAATGGGTAACCGGATTTTTAGTGATAAATGCCAAAATATCTCCCTTTTTAAAACAAATTCTTTCACACCTCAAAATTGGAAACTTTTTGAATATTTTTAGAATATATTGAGATAAAACAAATAAATTGCATCAATTAATTTTTCAACCTCTTTTTTAAAAAAAATACACGGTAGATAACAGATTTTATTTTTCAATTTTTTTTATTATTTTATTACAAAATTGCCGAAAATAGAGTGTAGATTGCCATACCATATGTGTCCATGTAAACGCCAAGTCCTGTTCAAAAGAAACAAGATAACCATATTTTTCACAAATTAGAGAAATGAGTTATAAATCAAATACTAAGAGACCATAATTTGAAAAATATACCAAGCACAAAACATATTTGAATCAATTCATTATATGTATGAGTCTTACAACCATCTTACACAGTCTAGTCAACAGGCATGTGTGTGTGCATGTGTAATCAATTTGGCGTTTCTTTTTGGCCTTTTAAAGCTAGGATCATTGCCCATATTTGGCGATTTTAGCCTTTTTCCAATTTGTAACCATAATGGAGGCTATAACTCTTATACTGATGGTAGCCCTTTACACTGGTAGAGTATCCTCCAATATAATTGCTAATTACCTGGTACCAACTTACTCAATGTCGGCTTTCACACATCAGTATAGGTAGCTCTTTTCCAAAATGGAGCCTGAAAAAGAAACTGGATTAGGAATGCTCATACAAAGATAATGATTTGATCAAATATAAATTGGATGGTCTATAATTTTTCAAATATGGTTTTTTATTCCAACAAAGTATAAGACTTATAACGATCATTTTCTAAAATACAAAAAATATGCTCATCAAATTTCTTCCAAACAGGACAAGAGATTTACGCAAACACATATGTAAGGCAAGACAATCAATTTATTGGCAATTTCAAATAAAACAAACCCCCAAGGACTTCCTGAGGGAATCAAATCTGACAGTGTCTAAGGCTTTAGTAAAGATATTTGCAATTTGTTTGTTAGTCTCAACATATTCTAAAATCAATGTTTTGTTTTCAACAAGTTCCCTAATAAAATGATGACGAATGTCAATATGTTTGGTGCGAGAGTGCTGAACAGGATTTTTGGAGATATTAATAGCACTTGTATTATCACAAAAAATGGTTAAAGTTTTAACATCAAACCCATAGTCTGCCAACATTTCTTTCATCCACAAAAGTTGAGTACAACAACTTCCAGTAGCAATGAACTCAGCTTTGGCTGTTGACAAGGAGATGGAGTTTTGTTTTTTACTATGCTAGGAGACCAAATTGTTTCCTAAGTAAAAACAACCACCACTTGTGCTTTTTCGATCATCAGTGTTTCCTGCCCAATCTGCATCACTATAACACACAAGGTTAGAATTTGTTTCTTTGGAGTACCAAATGCCTAAATCAAGAGTATTATAAATGTAATGAATAATTCTTTTTACAGCAGTCACATGAGACTCCATGGGATTCCCTTGGAAACGAGCACACACTCCAACACTGTAACTTATGTCAGGGCGACATGCAGTTAAGTAAAGGAGACTCCCAATCATACTCCTGTAAAGAGTTGGATCAACTTTCTTCCCATTTTCATCTTTAGACAATTTGACCGTGGTACCCATGGGAGTTTTAGCAGGTGTAGATGCATCGAGTCCAAATCTTTTCACAAGACTTCTTGCATACTTGCTTTGTGAAATGAAAATTCCTTCATCAGACTGCTTCACTTGAAGTCCTAGGAAGAAATTGAGTTCTCCTACCATGCTCATCTCAAACTCTTCCTGCATTTGTTTCACAAATTCCTGCACTAGAGAATCATTAGTAGAACCGAACACTATATCATCAACATAGATTTGTGCTATCATAATATTTTCATCAACATTTTTTATAAACAGTGTTTTGTCTAATCCCCCTCTCTTGTACCCCTTTGAGACCAAAAATTGAGTTAGTCTCTCATACCAAGCCCGTGGGGCTTGTTTCAGCCCATACAAAGCTTTTTACAATTTAAAAACATGATTAGGATCGTAAGGATCCTCAAACCCTTTGGGCTGTTCCACATAAGCTTCCTCATTCAAAAATCCATTTAAAAATGCGGATTTTACATCCATTTGGAACAATTTAAAACCAAGAACACATGAAATAGCTAGTAGGGTGTTGTGGGGTGTGGGTTGGGTTGTGTGGGGTATTTTGGAT